>NC_082601.1:14460000-15085000 GCF_030936135.1 Gavia stellata | reverse complement strand
CTTAGCTTTAATGTACTTTTTGAGAGCTTGTTTAATATCTCACTAAAAAGGTTTGATAAGGTGAAATTTCAGTAAGAATGGAAAGACTTGTCTACTGTCTTAGGCTGGCGATCAGAAGGTACTGTGAGCTGGTCTGGTAGATTTGTTAAGAACTGGTCCTGTGCTGCTTGAATTTTCCCAGTGTTGTTCAGGCTGGTAGTTTTATTAACTGCTTTTCTAATACTGTATTATAAATCCACTAATTGATTTGGCTCTGGCTATATTGACTTGATGAGTGGTGTTCCACAGTCATGGTTTTTAAGGATAGTAGTTAAAGAGTTGATTAAAAAGACTAAAAATTATTGTGGTTTGTTTATGGGCAACCAAACTTTTTAAAAGGATGTAGGCTAAAAAGGTTTTTTTTCCTGAAGTAGAACCATTTGTAGCTTGTTCTTTTGTTTTACAAAGAGAGAAAAAAAAATCACCCCAGGTTGAAACTCCATAATGCTTTCTCTGGTATAAACAAGAAATGCTGAAGCCTTCTCCTACATGTTACAACTAGTCCCCTAACAAAATTATTTATGGTTAGGAGAAGCTTTATGTGGACACAGAGATTCTTCTTGTGTACTTTGGTAGGGTGACCAAAATCAGTGACTTAAAAAGGCCAGAGTATTGCACCACAAAAGAGCCTGGGTCCCTGAAAGCGGTTTGCAAAGTCACTTGAAATCTTGCTGTGAATCACAACTGATTAGCCCCTTTAAACAGCAAAATATGTATAGGCATCTAGCTGAAAACCATGAGCTGTCAAGATCGAAATGGTTGAGGGACTCCTGAATTATCCTACTATTAGGTTGCATCAAATTTTTTAAAGAGGTAGGAATACAGGAAACTATAACTGTGCACAGAGATAATTATCTCTAGAGATGTTAATTAATATCTGACTGCTAAAAATCACTTGACTTTGGACTTAACAAAGATGAAACTTTCCTTTAATTTGTTACAACACAGTATATTCTGCAACATTAGCACTGATAGAATAGATATGTTTTATTTTTTCAGCATATACTCTAGGAGGTCAGCTAATTTTAAAGCTTCTGATGCCTCAAATGTAATGATTCTGGGCAAAAGTCAAGTTTGAGTCACTGAATCTTACCAAGTAATGGAGACCTACAAGTCCCAGCCCTGTAAGCCCTTAGTTTGCAATTCTTCTGAAGCACCCTTTTTTATGTCTGAGTCGCCTTGCTAGCAAGTACATTTGGTCAGAGAGGATGGTGCTCTCAGGGGGGTTATTCAGGGTCTGTTGGTTAAGCTGACTTAGCATGACCCTGGTACAGCTGAGACTTTCTATATTTATTTGAAACCCCATTCTTTATCCTGGCTTGGTTCCCAGCTAAACCCAGAGCCTACTTCATGATCATAACTGCAATCACTTGTGTCACTTTGGGGAGCCCAAAGGAGATTATATGTTAAATGAGAGCTGGGAAATCCCTACCTCTGGCTAGGACACTATCTCCAGATGCTCCAGAGATGCACTGGGCTGTGCTGAGCTGCCCAGGCTCCTGACTGCATGAAATGGCAGCAAGTGAAGACAAATGGCTCTGGGCAGTGGGATACTGAGCTTTGTGCAGTTTCCTAACACGGCTTTTGTGACTGAAAACAGCAATCTGGTGTCTTAAGGGATGCTTACCCAGGGTAAAACTGAGAGCATGCCTGGATATTGCTAGGCTTGCCTTCTAAATGGGCTGTTCTGAAAAATCAACATAGGCTGGACAGGACATGGTCTCATCTTTTTCCTGACACTCTGGTGTTTTTTCACCTTAAGTCCTTATTTCATAATCCCGGCATCACTCCTTGCAGGGTCTTTGGAGAAGCAGCTGTCACCTTGGCCTACTTTGTGTTCTCTCCGAGTCCCGGGGGAGAAGCAGATGGAAGCTTTGGGCTGCTTTGTTTTTTAGATATAGTACGTTAACAGAATAATGGCTTCTGTAACCAAGGGTGGCTTCTAGCCAGGCCAGAGGCCAAAACATTTGAGTGCGCCATACGTGACCCAAGTGCTAAGCTTTAAGAAATGGCCAACAGCTCAAAGTATGGGTACAGAAAGAGTTTGTTGTCTGTACCCTGCGAGAAAGGTGTGGTGAGATGCTTAGCTGCAGGTAGGAGCTTTGCGAAAGAGGAGGTGGTGGAGAGCTGGCTGCTGTGGGTGTCCCTTAAGTGTTTACGTCTCCCCAGGTACTCTATAGGGAGTTTTGGCAAACCTGGGCAGCACTTCAGTCCCTCTCTTCTTCTATGTATTTAGATCTTATATGTGTCAGAAACCCAAATCCTTTCTAATCGTGTCATTTTGTTTCACTGAAGTTATCGGTTATCCTCGTGGTCTGTATATCCTAATTGTAATAGCAATTTTTTCTAAATGGAATAAGGGGGAGACAGTTTATCTATTGGCTTATTCATTTTGGTTTCCCCAAAGTATTACTGGAGGCAATATTTTCCCAAGCATAGCTCTTCTGAGGCTAAAGAAAAGTTAGAAACATAGAAATATCACTAGAGCTCAACTGAATTAATTGTGCTAAAACAGTCCTTTCCTAAGCAGACTCTGGAAATTAGCCCCGTGCTCCTGCAGGGTGTTGCGAATCATTATACTTGCAGCTTTAATTTAGAAGTGCAAGTACTTTTTCTCAAGCCCTGCAAAGCTGTTTTTAAGGCAATTCCTGTAGCTTTTGGAGAGTCCAAATTGATCCCAGACTCAGAGCAGTCTTGAAATCCTTTCCAGGTCTCCTTGCCAGCTGCTGCTCCCAAAATGGCTGGAGTGGCCATCTGTCATATTTAAGCCTAAAAATGTCAAATATCCAGGATGAAAATGATCAAGAGAAGGCTGCTAACTCCTCCCAGCTGAATCTGTCAGTTGAATGAAAAATGACCTTTCCCTGTATGTCTGAACTGTGGACGGTCACCATTGGTGTGTGGAGGAATGGCTTAGTAACAAGGGACACGATCTGATTCCCATGAGCAACTCAGTCTCTGATGAGAGGAAAGGCTCAGAGGGAACCGCTAACTGTCCTTGAAAGCCTGATGTGATAAGAGACAGTGGAATGGTAAACAAGAAGAAGGAGCTACATCCACGAAGAGAAGTGCTCCTGTGCGTGCACAAGAGCACTGTACCAATCACACTCGCTGCCCTGGCGCGTAAACAGAGGCTGTAAGCCAATTATACAACTGTTGCGGACGCGTGTTCTTGGCATCTGTCTATATATACTCTGTAAGCTTGAATAAAGGGGAGAACGACTATACTCATATTGAGATTTCATCGTTACTCCGGGTGGTTCTCCCTCTCCAACATTGGTGTGGTTGGGCTCCCTGCTCTCCTGACTCCTCTGTCTCTCGACTGTCCCAGGTGCGCTCACAATAGAGCTGCCTGCTCCTTTTCCTAAATTCTGCTCCCCTAGCAAGGGAAGAGTAAGGAGCTGAGTTGATAAGGGATTAAATGTTATGCTTACTGATGCCACGGGCTTTCTCTAGCTCCATCCTGCCTGCACTGGGAAGTGCTTGAAGTTGAAGCACTTACACATTAGGTGGTGCTAAACTCTAATAAATGCAGTCAAAGTGATTACTGGAGCTGTTACTCATCCTACTTGATGCACTTGGCAAGGCTCCGCACTCATCATCTTGCTGTGAATGCTGCCCTGCAGCACCAATAGTCAGTTCACAGTTAAAGTTGCTGTCAAATAATTGCAGATAAAAAGTTTCCTGACTACTTATTCTTCTAGAATTACAGCCAATATTACTAAACTTAGGAACCTGAATTTAACGTTTTGGGGCTTTTTTACTCTCACGGCTGCTCCCAGGGTGGGAGTAGTTAAATGGGGTAGAGGATGTCATCTCCAACCTGTCAGAACCTGAGAAACAACTGTCCCTGCCCTTCCCAGAGAAGATGGTCCTTTTGGCTGCTTCACTTACTAAACTGTTACCTCTTGCAACTGGAATAGACCTTGAATTCAAGCCTCGATCAGACAATGTTTTCCTAACCCAGGTACAGGGTTGAGGGGTTAGTCTTACTGATGGCTCCTATAATTTCCAAAGGAGTGTGCAATTAGGACCTTCAAGCACTTACTTCAGTCAGTACAAGGCTGAAAATGTAGAGCCAGTTCCTAATTAAAGGCTTGAAATGGATGGGGGATGAAACCTTATTAATGAATAGGAATATGAAGATACTTGAGTTGTCATAGGGGATCCTAGTTAAGCTGCCACTGAGCAAAATTTACAATTGTCATTCACAAAACTACTCTATATTGACAGTTTTAATAAAACTACTTAGCTATCAGAGATGATCTAGGGTTACAGTGGGAACAGGTACCTCTCAGGAGCTGCCTTGACTTCCAATTCACTTCTCTACTACTGCTCTCATAAGCACTGAATGGGATCTGAAGGTAACACTGTCAGGTCCCCCTTTGGACCAAAACCCCATCTCTTCTTGCTTTAAACTTCTCCTGTTCATCACCATTCTATGTGCAACAGATGGGTAGAAAACTTACCCTTACATTCATCTTCCTGCATAATCAAAGTGGAAATTCCCTTTGGCTCTGCAAGTAGCAAGAAAAAAATTCACAGATAACGTTGCTCTTCTGGGTCAAGTAGGATAATCATAGAGGATCTATTCTAATATCTGGGCCAGATGAGGAAGATACTGGAAGAGGTAGGAGATGCTGTCATGCTTACCTAAGGGCTGCCTGCTTGAACTCTCCTAGCTACATCTCTGTTGCATTTGAGAGGCAAGATAACGGTGAACCTGCAGTTGGGTACCCAGTAGAGCTGGAGACTGTTATGCAGAGCATGAGGAGGGGAAGATGTCCATGGTCTTCTCTGAATACTACTGAGCACCCCTTTTTCATGCACTGCACACACCTGAACAAGCTGTCTCTGGGATGCATGAAAGACAGTGGGATGCAGAAAGGGCTGGCACAGAGTATGCCGTACTTGCAGTCACCCATCGGAGTTTGCTGTTAAAACATTTAAGAATCACAGAAAGGCTCCTTTGAGTTCTATTGCATGGGCAAAGCTTTAAGTTAGAAGATCAGGATCTTACAGGATAATCGTGGACAGCATTAGAAATGAAGGCATATAAAATAGCTGAAGAGATCCTTTGAAACAAGCTGCCAAATAATGACTAATCACAGAGAATTTAAATGAGACTCATAGTACACCCTCTTGTTTCTTAAGGCAAGCTACCTCTTTTGGACTTTTTTTCCCCCCTCTGAGAACAAAAGGCAGAATCAGTAAGCCAGTCAATGAGACTACTGGAAACCACTTTGAAGTTTGTGATGAAAGAGAATTTTCCTTCCTGTTTGAATTGCAGATGCCTTAGCACAAAACATGGCTGGTTCACTTCCACCTCAGCAAATCCGATTGAGGCGCCTAAGCTCCCATCTCACCCCACTGCCCGACCCTCCTGAGTGCAACTCCACCGAGTGAGTTCAATCAGCTGTAGTCTGTACTGCAGACATAGCTTTTCAAAGTAGGAGCTGAATCTATTGTTTCACCATCCCGCCTCTGAGGAAGTTTTGTTGTGGCCATTTTAAAGGCTTTATATGTTATCGGGGGGGGGGAGTTGTTTTTCAAGCAGTCCTAAGCTCTTTAGCCTTTTGGTTTTTGCTTTTAGTTTGCGTCTAAGGGTCAAGAGAGCTGCAATAGCACTATAATCTTTAGTGGTAACATAAGAGTTAAGTTGCATGTAAATTAGCACTCGATAGCCCCAAACAGTTAATGAACTATTGGTTAGAAATTGGTTGAGGGAAAAATGCCTAATTCCTAAATATGAACAAGTTTGAGTGCTATGAACCATATCAGTCTTACTTTTAGCTTTTAAATACATAACAGGATGAGGGTGGATCTCTTTTGACTTTCTAGCTCACACCTGGAGGACGATACCACTTTGATTCTGGCAGTGAGGGGATGTTTCCTCACTACTTGGCTCCTACTTTACAGACACACAGTTTCTATTCAGCAACTTCAGAACTGTTCAGTGGCACAGCACCAACAGAGTAAGTAGTGTATGGTTAACAGGGCGATTACATTTTAATCTTACAATGGGCAGTGCTTCTCATCCTTTGCTGTCATTCTAAGTTAGAGACCTCGCCAGAGACATGGGTGGTCTTTATTAGTGTGCAGTCATGTAATACAAGATTGTCCTTGACCAGGGCAGCTCTCATTCAGAGTATCCCAGACAGGGATGGCTTCTGTGCTCTGCATGTTTGCAGCACCTGGCAGTTCTCTTTCCACTGAGACTCCTTAATACAGTCAAAGATGAGACCTGAGACATTAGGAATAGCAAGTTCCAGCTAGATTAGTAATTGGCAGAGCAGAATTTGGGCAAGCTTCCGTACCCATAAAAATTACCTTGCTAACACTGGATAGTCTATAACCTCTTCTTGCATCTCACTGCAGGATCATTAAGCCTTCAGCTGGAAAACTACAGCCTTTCAACCCACCAGGGCCTGCGCTTGTCTGCAATGGTTTGTGCTGCTAATGTAGTGGGACGCAGGAGATCTGGCCACATCCCACCTAAGAACTCCCTGTACAGATCTTGGGTCCTTCAACTAATCTCCCTTTTAGAGGGAAAATGCAGAATAACAAACTTTGGCACCTCATCCTACTAATGGTAAGAAGAACCCAGGATGAACAGTGTATCAGAGAGGTACGAGAGAAGACATCATCTCCACCTTCCCTCAGCCTCTTCTAAATGCACTCCAAAGGACCCAGGTACGCCCCAGGCTTCAGTCGAAGACTTTTAATGTCCCTGTCACCGTTTCACTGCTCACAGAAATCCCTAGCTGCCCAGTCATTTCTGAAGGAAGTTCACCCAACAGAAGTGCCCTGCTACTGCAAGTTGCCTTAAACACTTGGCTTCCTTCTGAGTTAAGGTAAAGCAGCAGGGAGTCGTCTTCAAGTGGCGGGCAGGAAAGAAAAGGTTAACCAACTGCAAAACCATTTCCTTTAACTGAAGGCAGGGAGGCACGCTGCATTTTTTATAGCTTGGGATAGAAAAGTGCACTGTATGTGACACTGATGCAGAGTAAATGTTTCATGAGCTGGCCTCCTAAGAGATATCTCCCTAAGAAGGAGCTGGCGTGGCCATGACAGCCCAAGTGCCTGCAGGAGCGGGCCATGAAGTCTCTGGTAGCTGAGGCAGTTTTCTCAGAACCTGGGGATTTTCCTCCTTGGACTTCCACAGCATTTTCTTAAACAAAGGTTTGACCCCTTCTTAACAGAAGAGTGCAGAGCATCCAGCTGATGCTGCACTGACAGACATGAGATCTGGATGGTGCCTGTGACATGTTTGGTGGCAGCTCTGTAGGCTGCGAGCCTGCCTGTCCTGTACTTGTGAACATATGAATAATTGAATGCTCTGTTGGACCATGCTCTTATTTTTAGTGGCATTGTTGCAAATGCCCTATGTACTACAGAGATCTCTCTCTGAAAAAAATGTCATTTGCAACCTAATTTTAACATGGTAAGCAGGGTTCGCAAACATAATAGCCTTGGAAGAACCATGCGGGAGAAAAACCTTTGGTTTAGTCAGAGACTGTTATTATTCTACCTCTTACGCTATCTCGGATCTTTGGCGGCAGGACAGGTTAGAGAAAAGTTCTTGTCACAGCTTGCAGTGAAAACAGCCAGTGTCGCAAAAGAATGAAAAACCAGGGATAAGAATATAGGTGATATATCTCTGTAGGATACTTCAGCCAAGTATTTTAAAAATGTCAGACATCAGGCTATTGTTTCAGCTTCCTGGTATCTAATACACAGTAACTAAGTAAATTACTCCACATTCTTCTAGAAAATCACTTTGTTCTAGTTACCAGTGAATGATAAGGCATCTTTTCCCCCAGGTGATGCAGATGCCAAGGTCCTTTCATAGTCCCACCACCAGAAGGTGCTGAAAAGTCTTTTCCCTGATAACAGCATAGCGATTGTCACCACTTACAAATGAGATGTAAAAATCAATGCTGTGTCTTATAATGTCACACTGAATAAACTGAAATATTAAGCTGGCCAGAGCACTGAGCTAGCATGACGAAATGAGGCTTGGAGCATGGAAGGACAAGGGTTACAATGCTTACACCGCCTGGCAAGGGGATCAAGTTTTGTCCTTTATTCTATACAGAACTTGAGTAGGATCTTAGTGTGCTTGTCTGGAGGTCAGCGGTGCTACTGCTGCGTGTGTGAGCACTTGTGTGACCATTCTGCTATTTGGTCTGGCCCTGGCAAGCTCCGGTGACCATTAAAATCGAGGGATTGCTTCCTGACCTCCTGCTGAATAGGGGAGCTTGCCTTCCACCAAGAGCCACCTGCAAGCTGCCTTGGGCAGGAGGGTGTTATTATATGACTCTCCACTTAGTGTCCTCACTTGCTTGCTTTTTGGATCAGCTAGAAAAAGGGAGGATTCTTGTTTCAGGAAGGACACAGGCTAAAAAGCAAGAAGACCTGAGTATCTGCATTAAACTGTTAATCTTCAAAATAAACCCTCTCCAGGCTCTGACTGCACACCTTGGGGTTGGCAGCATCTCTCCTGATGCCTGTTGGGTTTGAATGGCTTCAGGATGCGACCCACACTTGTAGACAGTGTAATCCACGTTCATGGGCTTGGTTTAGCTCCTCTGAAGCCTGCGGAACATGGCAAACTCTAACGTGTGGGGCCTGATACAGAGTTGAAAATCTCTGGGAATCCCTCCTGATCCAAAGAACATGGCTGTCCCATTGTGGATAAGCAAATGCAAACACTTTCATACCATATCTGCTAATGAGCTAGCGAACAGACCGTATTAGACTTATTTTGGGTCCTGATTCTGTAAAACATCAGTGTGTGCTTCATGCTGAAGGTAATTCCCCCCTCGCATATTTACTGATAGCTAAATGGTCAATTGGGAAACCTCACGTAGTTCTCTGTGTTTATTTCAGACTGAAGGAGAGCTACCTGTCTGGTTTTTTCAGCTGTCCCTGTTAAGCTAGTTATAACATATCTACCTTTAAAATTCACCTAGCTCACTAATAAAATCTTACTCCTTCCTTAGATGTCTAAGGCTGAAAAGAATAAGGTCTATGCCTACTAGCTCATGTATTATGATCACCTGCACATCACAGCCTATTTAATACCACATGGAATTGCAGAGGAATCTCATGTTTCCCCCTTGCCCGATTCCTCAAAACTGAAATGGATCTCTTTGTAATGGGAATTATTTTAATAAATGTAGTCAATGAATGTATTACTAATTTGTTAACTTCAGTATGATAACTATTGCTCACCTTAAAGAAATGTCTTCGTAGCATTTATATTATGCAAAAAAGGACATCCAAAAGTTTTTACCAGCCTGGACAGAGAAAGGATTGAATCTCAGAGCTCCATATTGTGGATCAGCCCCGGGCTTTGCACACTAATTGTTGTGGGGAATCTTTTTTTTCTGTCCTTGGAACTGGGGAGTCTTGAAAGCTTTACTTCTATAGCTGGTGGAAAACAAAAACCTATTTCAAAACTGAAGTCATTCATGAAGGAACAACATTGTATTTCAGATGATCCTAATTTTACCAAGTTACCCTATTTTAAGGTCAAAAACTGTAGGGGGGGTTTCAGATCTTATACAAAGGCATCTTGTCTCTGTACAAAAGCACAAATGGGAGGAAATCCAGCCCTTCCACCAGGGATTTGTTCCAATGATAAACACCGACTTTGGTTTAGAATACTTTGCCTTATTTCTTTTGTGAAACTTTTCCAGCTTCAGTTTTCGGCAAGTTGTTCAAGTACTGCCACTCCCTGCTAGGGTAAACTCCAGAGGGATAAAATTTTGTGTTATTGGGGAATATTTGAACGCATCAGTTCATGAGTTGGACTTTCACCCACTAATGCCACCAACAATTTAGTAGCATAATAAGAGGATTACCTCCTTCAGTTCCCATTCCTGTTCCCCAAACCCAATACTTATCAGTCCAAAGTCTTCTAATTATTTTCTAGGCTTTCCAACCTTTGCTCAATTGAGCATTAACTTGTACAATTGTATCTGACAACATTTTAAGTCTGTTTAAATCCAGCTTAATTTGATCTTTCGCCCTTGCTATATAATTCTTGATTTCTTCTCTTTGTCCAACCAAATCTCAGGACAGGGGTGTCTAACCTGATCCTTTTTCTTATGAATTGTTAGGATCCAGCTTGTGGCTATTGGGAGCCAGTTGGCAGAACTGCTTTTGTGTGCAAGAGCAGAACCAGAGCTGAAAAATCAGAAGCATTTCTTTCTCCAGGGTATAGTCTGAGAGCAGCTGGAAGGCTTGGGCTGTCACTAGTGTATTAGGTATGAAATACATGCTATCTTTAACTAGGTGAATCTCTGGCAGCAGAGCCTGTTATTCAGGGTACCAGAGATAGGACTGCATCGATGGGCCAATTTTCTGTGTAACTGTAAATCACACTTGCATTTCTTCATAGAAGAGAAAACCCACTGAGAGAACTGATTCTGTTTGGGTGAGTTGTACTGAAAGAATATTGCTATTTTAGAAATAACCGTTATTGGGTTTGATTTGATGTGGAATACAATAAAGCCCAAGCCGAATTATGCAGGGTTACTATAATTATTTTGAAGCTCAGCATGGAAAAATTTGTAACCACTCATGTGCTCACATCAGGGATCATTTCAATTTTACCCTTGTGAACAGTTGTTCATTCATTGCTGATTGCAACAATCTTTTAATCAAGAAAACAGCGTGGATATTTTACTCCAGCTGGTAACAGGGGTTGGGGGAAATGGTGAGATTAATTTTACAAGCTGAATTTGAGAGCTGAATTTCTTCGAAGTAGTGATACGTGCTAAATAGAAAGAAGTGGTTTTAAAGCTTCTTTAAAAGGAAAGATGGAGTCAAATTCAGCCTTTAAGCAGTGTGTTGCAAGTGTGCTCCAATCCTAGAAGCAGCAATGGGAAGGTTTGTGTCACAGACAGCCTACAGAGATGGCTTTTCCCCATTGCTCTTCATGTGGCAGCAATGGGCAGGAGTTCTGTTTTGCTTCACCAGCAACAAATTATAAATCACTAAGTGAATGAGCCAGCACGCAACAAAACAGCTGGAAGCAAGGATCTCCCCATCCATTCTCCTCACTGCTTAAATTAGCTCATGCAGTGCTTGCTTACTCTTTGGTGTCCAAACCCAGCATCCTACTGAGTACCTTAAAGGCTGGTGTTATCTGACAACACAAAGGTGGACAGATGCTGCAGACTGGCTCCCCAGACAGATAGATGTAGGGAGGGGATATGATAACAAGTCTTTTCTGTGTTCTCAAAGTCCCCTATCCCTTGCAAGTTACTCACCATCACAGCTGTCTGGGAAGCACCTTTCACTATTTTCCCACTCTTAATGATTAAGAGGGAAGAAAGACAGCCAGGAGGATCTCTTTAGATGTTGTTGTCGTTGAATTTTGTGGGGTTTTCCCCCTGGAAAATGTTGGGGTTAAAAGTGTTAGAGGTATCTAGTGAAAGCATGAGAATTCTTGATGAAAGCTGTTTTGAGCGTTCCCCCCAAAACACACACACACAATTTTTCAACAGAAAATGGTACTTCTGGAGGAAAGAAACCCAACTTTTCTGACCACTGTTTGACCAGCTCCAGGACTATGATAAATCCTTTATGTTCTGATTACAGTCTGATGGTGTCTCCCACAATCACTTTTAAGCAGGAGTCCATTCAGGTATGAATGGCACAAGCAACGGCACTTGCATTGCAGAGTTGCCTTGAAGAAGGACCCATTTGGGTGTCACCAGGGCCAAGTCAGTGTTCAGCTTTGGGTTGTTGCATGGCTCAGTTGCCTGCTCTTACTGTGCTAGCTTGTGCCTGCTCTGGCTCTGCCGTGGACAGGTTTGGATCCATGCTTCCTGATAGGGACGCAGGGACACCGCTTTGAGAGTAGAATGCTAGTTAGACTTCTACTCAGATGGCCAATCTGAGGAGACAAGAGCAAAGGAGAATCTACCCCACAGACCTCACAACTGGTTTCAGTAACCAAGTTTGGGAACATGTGAAGGAGACGCCCAAGCTATGAGAATCTAGTCTCAATTCAGACTTGTGCAAATAGGCAGGTATGGAGCAGGACCAAAGCCCTGCTAAGCCATGGAAATATCTGTTTTGCAATCAGGAGATGTGAATAAGTAGTCTATACTGAAATGGGACACTCTGCTTTTATAAGCTTTTTTGTAATCAAGTAAGCAGAGGAAAAACTGCATCAAAGATGTATTTTTTAATCAGTGAAGTGATACTGCTAAGTTATGTACAACTTAGGAGCTTTTCTGTCAAGTATAAAAGGATAAGGCCAAGATGCTTTAGCCTTTCCAGGCACAGGTGGAGTGACTCCAGATATCAAAGGTGCAACTGAGAGGCTTCCCTCCTCCCTGCCCCTGTAAACTCTTGGTGGCTTCACTGGGAATCTTGCATAGCTGCAGAATTCAGGTTGGAGCCAGTTATCATTAATACAATGAAAAGCAAATGAGAAATCCCTGGTTAGGTATGTCATTACTACCTGTTTTCCCAGCTTACTCTCCAGACAGATTGGGGTTACGGGATTGGTTTTTCTATTGCCTCTTCTGGAATGCTAATAGGGACTGGGAGACTTGAACCTATTCAAATTGATCTCTTGATATTTCTCATTCAATTGTTTATTGGGATGATGCAAAAATGAGAAAATGTTTGGATTTATCATACAGAATCAAACATCTTTGATATGCCATACTTCACTCTACCCAGTATCTTCTACATGGAGGGAGTATAAATTGACCTCTGTCATGGTGATATTTTCCTTATCTTTTTAGTGGCATGAAAACTGGCAAGTAAATCTTCTATAGAAATTCCCAGCACAAAAATGAAACTGAAACATTTAATCCCCATGGAAACAGTTTATCACGGATGGAGGTTTCCCCCCAAAATCAGATTGTGAGCTTCCAAGAATACATCCAGGAAACGGTGATTTCACATCAAAGCTGAAAAAGGGAGTGGGAGGAGGAAAGAGGAGATTTTGGGGGAGGAGGGGGAGCCTGACTGCTTGGTGTTCACCCAGTCTCTGTAGTCTCAGCCTCTGAGATCTAACTCCTGTGGATTTAGTGTACATGTGAGCACTTCCACAGATTTTAAGCAGTCTAGGCAGAAGTGGCATTGTTAGGCATTTAATCTGAAAGCAAAGAGGATCATCTTTCTTCCTTTCAAATCGAAATCCCTTGTTAGCTTAATTTCTTACGGGAGGAACACATCAGATGTTTTTCCCCCAATACAACTGAGAGTCAGGCTTTTTTTTTTTGTCACTCCCAAAGAAAAGTACAAGTTACAAATAAAAGTAAGCATTCCTTTGTAGCTTTTTTCTGATCACTGAAGCGCACGTGATGCGTCAGCTCCTTAAATCCCTTTATTCTGTGCCTGAGTCTGTCCTCTTCCAATGATTTTATTTTCAGTCTGCTGTGTCACTTTCTGCTTTTCTTTTAATTGCAACATTTTAAAACTCGACACCGGCATACCATCACACATCAAGATCGCCTTCCCTTAAGTCTTATTCCCACTCCTGTTAGTGGATCTCTACTTCTAGGCAATGATGCAATGCACTCGATTGCTTATGTCATCCTCCAGTGGCAGAAGAAAGGAAAGTCTCTTATGAATGGCCCAGACTGCTTTCCACAACCCATGGGTGAACTAGGTCCCCCTGCCCCTGTGACCCAGAAATCATTTTCTTCCTGTAAGTGACTGAATTTTCCTCATATTCTATTAGGATATTTCCTCAAATGCCTCAAGTCATGACACTTGGATTTCTCTTTTCTGTGGCTTCTCTGCTTCAGAAATGCTGCTCAGGCTCTCAAATCATGTAACTGCTCATGATCTTTGCACAGCTGAGGGGGAATGAATAGGTCCCAGCTAGTAGCCCACTTCAGAGCCTTTTATTTCTGGTCTTGCTGATTTGGATCTTGTCTGGGGTCTCAGTAAAAATGGACATTACTCGACAGCCATTTTTTAAATGAGTTGGTAGCTTCTATTTTGTAAAGACGCATGGCTGATACGGGATACTGGAAATTTTGGTGACACACTATCAACAGAAAAGAGGCCAGGGATTGAATTAGCATGCAATCTGAATTACTGAAGCATGCTGAAGCATCTCTTTAGATTAAATTAACTTCTTGTCAGTGCAAACAATCCCCATGTGCTCATTCAGGACATCCTTTGGATTATGACTTGGAAGCCAGACTATCACAGAATTCAAAAGATTACATCCTCACATATCAAGACCTGTGCAAGCAACATCCATTATCCAAATGAATTTCAGAGTGGCAATACACTGAAGGTGAGATGGAGCCTCGATGCTGCAAGCAACTCTGCATGAATCCATGCAGCTATACTCAAGCAGAGGTTCTTAGAGCATTAGGAGCCTTCATCAGGAGACTTCCACTGAAGTCCTGTGACCCTCAGCTTTGCTTCTTGCAAAGAGATACTTGTAAAAATGTATGGCCTTCCATAAATACTACCCAGGCCTGGTGAGCAAGGGGATGGGAAGAGAAGGCTGAGTCCTTGCTCACTCAGGCAAGCTATTATTGATTTCCCTCTGAAAAGAAATAGTTCACTTTTATCAGAACTTGGGAGCAAGCACAAGAAATGTGAAGAGTAGCACAATCCAAGCAGCATCCCGGTAAGGTCTCCACGTGGTGCCTGGATGCTGGGCGAGCAGTGACTCTTCAGGCTGAAATCATTAGTCTGTCTTTGAAACTGTTCCAAACTCACTCCCTTCTCAGGAAGCACCGAAAATGAAGCTAACTTGTACCAATCATGATGGCAATTTTAGTGACTTTCCATTTCAAGACGGTCTTTTTTTGAGTAAGGAGTATAAGTTTGTTTGTGACCTGATCTAATGCCTGGCAGATTCACTGAGCTGTGAGGAGGTTTTCTCCTTCTAGAGTTTGCTGTGCTTGAAGGTTTCCCATCAACCACCCTTAAAACAGTGGGGCAAAAAGCCTTTGTTTTCCCATTTCCCATACGTGAAATGAGATAACAGTTCCTCTGAGGCTTAATTTACTGACGTTTGTAAAGCTCGTGGTAGTTTCTGCTTGGGGATTTCAAAGGGCTGCCCTTCTGTCTAGTGTAAGTACCCTGACTTCAGCAAAGCTATGAACTAGATGAATATCTCCATCTTGTGCTAGTAACTCCTAACTAATCTTATTAAATCCTTTCCAGACCCAGATCAATATCTGAAATGCACTCTGTCCTGTAATTAATCTGATGAGCCATGCTATCCATGTTTACAGGTGCCTTCAAATTTTTCTTTAGAGTTTTTTATTTTAAAATTAAACTGGTTTAGCAGAAACAGGGTCATGATCTCTTTTTCTCGGTAGCTTTTTCATGCCCTTATTAAATATCCTGTACTGAGTGCACTAAGTAATTCAATGATCCTGCCCTGGTGAATAGAGTTGGATACCAGGGTCTTAAAGACCCTGCACAGGATTTGCCCCTCAAAGACATAAATGCATGATGAAGCGTGTGGACCTACATGAGTTACAGCAGCATCATGTCAGCACTCCTGGCTCCTACCTCATGCAGTCATGTGTCCTCACCTATGCTTGCTCTGCTTCAGCTCTTGAGGACAGCTTCTATCTCTTGGTGAGGACAGTCTTCTGACACCTGGCTCTTTTTAGAGCGAAGGGCTGTTCAACAACAGCCCTATTGATCCGTGATGGACTACAGTACTACTAATTGGTGAGGGCATGAAAACACTGGCCTTCAGTTTTATATGCCCTCCAGAAAAATGGGCATGTGATTTTAGTTCATTAATAGCACAGATGACAGCAAGACTTAGAAGTAAGCTGTAGGAACAGAAGGAATTAATAGAATAATATCGTGACTCAATTTTGTTGCTATTGACCAACAGTCACATAGCTCATATGTGAGAGTGCAGCAGGCAGTAATTAATGCACTACAGTTGTGTCTGGGATCAAAACCACAGCTAGCTGGTCTAGTGTTGGCAATAACTGCCAGTTTGAGCAGGAGGTTGGACTACAGACCTCCACAGGTCCCTTCCAACATACCTTTCCAGGAGCCTGTGACCCTGCCCAGGAGTCCTGTCATGTTGCACAATGCACAAATGTTCACACCCTAGTGTCACAGAAAGGGGTCTAGGGATGGGGAGAAGATATTGGATATATGCACAGGGCATCATGAGAGAGCTGGAAACAGTATGGCAGTGTTGCTTTCTTTTTCTTCATCCATCTTTAGCATGTTGCTTTGGAAGGGACTCAGCTAATAGAAGGCATCAAGAAGGAGGTGCTGGAGAGGTTTATGGCAACAGGGACAACAGGAAGCGCAAGGCCGAGCCAAAACACTGAGATACCAGGTGGAGAGCAAAGCAGTCTGTACCAACCAGAGAGATTCTAGTCTCTAGAGTATTCCATGGAAATCTAAAGTTTTTCCCATTGAAAGAGTGGAAATCACAAACATTTTTGGTCTTAGATTTAAGGTTTCTCCATGAGACGCAAAGAATATTGCACAGCTGAAAATGCAGTATGGAATCTGTGAGAAAGTTTTGTTCACCTCTTGGCCAGCTCAGGAGCTACTAAAGGTGCTCAAAGGTCTTGTGAGCAGGTTCACCCCGACCCATTTTATTCTTTGAAGCTTAAATGGTCATGGAGACATGAGGAGAGAAATGGGCCCTTGCGTCCCTTCTGTAGAGACTGAAAGTGCTTATCAGCACTTCAGCTAATGATTTGGGTTTGGCACAGGCCTAGACTGCTCTGGTGCCCAGTTCAGTCTTGCAGCTGGTACGTGTGCTAGTTTGGACACAGAGACTGTTTTAAGAGCATCTTCCTTATCTTTGAGAGTCTTTGCAAGCTTCACTGTTCCCTCTGCATAAAGAGGAAGGCCTGACGGTCCAGCCTGTGAAAATCACCCCACAGCTAAGGCGGTTTTGTATTACAATTTTAGCCTGGGTCTGGTGACCCAGCCTTGACCTGGAGAGCTAACTTGACCAGCCAGAACAGTGCAGGCCTGCCAGGAAAAATGAGAAGCTCTGCTCGGCAAAGAGCTGCTCAGCTGGGCTGCTGCTGAGCAGGATGCAAGGTTGGGATCTGGGGCTCAGCTTGGCCACACATGTGGGCTTCACCACCCAGGGTCACACAAGCACTCCCATTCCTGCAGCTAAATTTTAGGAGTGCCCTGCATAGTTTGAATATCCCAGTGTGGGGTGGGGGAAAGGGAGCAGCTCTGGGTCTCCTCTCCCCCTTCCTCCTCATGGGAATTAAACATGAGAGCTAAGTGCTTGCTTTTCTGAAGCTATTATTGGCAACTAATGCAAAATGTCCCTTTTCATGACAAGTAAATGATCTGCTAAGTACAAGCTATAAAAATTCAGGTCATGTTTTCTGTTTCATTAATATGCTGCCTGACAAAGCCTTTGCCTGCTGGGGCTCTCTGCTGCGGAATGGGAGTTAGAAAACCCTTAAGGATTTCTCACTGTCATTATGAGATAGAAAGGCAAACAGGCTTCTAAAGGAAGGAAGGCTCCCAAAAGACAGGCTGCCTTTGTGTCCTGATCTCATGAGCAACCACAGGAGGAGGGAAGTAACGCCATTTACACACACAGTCCCAGTACTGTGGGGTTCGAATGCTTTTATGTTCCACTAATAGCTGGGCCTGACTGTCCCAGAAGTCAATAGAAAGGTTTTCCTTGATTGAAACAGGCAGTGGACCAAAAACATTATTCAGCCACAAAAATGTTTGCAGAGTTGGTAAGTAGGGGAAGAACAGCAACATGAATTGGAAACAGAATCCGAGGGAGAGCCTCTTTGAAATGCTTTTCCACAAAAATATTGGCTACTGTAGTCTTCGGGCCAGTAGCATCAAGAATTTACTGGGGACAGGTGTCCTTTCCACATAAAACTGTCTTTCAGAAATCAGAGAAGTGTCTCCCTGCAGGGGACATCCAAGGTGGATTCAGAGGGTGCATCACTTTTAGGTGTAACTACAGGGCTTTCCCATAAAGAAGGTGGGGAGGATGGACCTTCATTCTCATGCTTGGCTAAGACCGGATTAATCTAAAGCTGGATTCTGCCACTGTATAATTCTGGCAGGTATTTGGATCCAAGGCCTTTTCCCTGTGTAGGGAGTTTGAAGAGCAGTAGCTTTTGCTCGTGGCAACGCTGAGTAGGATGCATCCTGCCTTCTTGACTGCATTCTCTGGGCTTGCAGGGTGGTAGCTGATGTGCTGGCAGTGAGGTCGTGCTGCCCTGCCTAGGGCTGAGGTTTGGCTTTCCAGCTGCAGGTCAGCTCCCATTCCTCTTGCCTGTCCTGCTTCCTCAGCTATGAGCTGATAAAGTGAGTTTCGCATGGAGGCTGAGATGCAGCAGAGAGATCTGAGATGTAACCTGACAGGTCAGTGCCATTCAGAAGGTTATAAATACTTCCTCGAGTCAACAGGTACTTCTAGGTTTGGCATCCAGGTGTTCTGCTGAATCACTTCTTGCCAGCGGTGGATTTTAGGGACCAGGCTGCTTCATGCCCTCTTCTGTGTTGTTCACTACCATGTACCTTGTTCTCTACAGTGCTCTTGCCCAGGATGCAATGTTTTGGAGCAACAC
Organism: Gavia stellata; assembly: GCF_030936135.1. Lineage (NCBI taxonomy): Eukaryota > Metazoa > Chordata > Aves > Gaviiformes > Gaviidae > Gavia > Gavia stellata. The sequence goes on along the minus strand of NC_082601.1, from coordinate 15,066,401 downwards.
CATCAGCCTTATTCCAGGGATACTCAGCATGCAATGAACGCATTGATTCATAGCTTATTTTTAAAGCCAGAAGGAACTGCTACGCTCATTTGCTCTGACCTGGAGCATGCAGTGGGCACAGTAGTATTTATAGCTCTGTTTACAGCATTCTGCTCTGTATACAAGCCGATAAGGCCAAGTAAAGAGCAGGATCCGTGCCTCAGTGTAGGTTTGAGAGCCACTACAAGCTCAACTGCATTATTAAGATACTGCCCTCAGTAAATGGTGGGGCAGACTAGCCCTGCCAATTCCAGAGCATGTGGGCGGAGAGTCGCCTACACATAGGACTTGCTGCACATACATCTGTGGTTTGTTTGCAGCAGAAGCAGAAATAAGCTCCAGGTGCAAGGACAGAGAGCTGGGAAATCCTGGGCCCGTGCCTTAGTGTTTCTTAGTCTCCATGCTGAGCCTGACTTGCATCTTCTCTTGGGGGATCATCTGTCCTATGTTCTAACCATCTTGAAGCAGCCCAAAAGATGCATAAGGTCACTGGATAAGTTGGCTGAAATGAGCCTAGGGAATAATAAATAACTTGTAGGGAGGTGCTGGAGAAGAGCAGGACAGAGCCACCACCAACTGCAGCTGCTACAGCTCTCCCCATATAATATTTCTCAATGTGTGTTCCCTGCTTTGTATTTGGAGTTACAGGCTGAGACACAGCATGCTCCAGAGTGCCATAGTGCTGCATCTCAGATGTGGTGCTTGAACTGACCCGCCCAAAGCTCAAGCACTCCAAGAAGATAAGCTCTCTTGTATGTGTGGGACTGAGATCATTAAAACTGAAGCAATGCGAATATACCCCACTTCCCACTTGCCATGTTCTGTCTTCATGTCTCACAGCACGCAGCCAGTGTCCAGGCCGCTTGTCTTTCTCCTGGGCTTAATTCTGTTGCCTTACCTCTTGGTGTGTCGTAAGTGTCCAACCAGAAACCTGAGCATTAACTAGATAGATTAGCTAGTTTTTCTTTCTGTTGGATGTTAGTTTTCTGCAGGTTAGTCCACTGCAACTGCTTTTGGACTGCCAGTGTGATGTAAGAAGCCCTTGTCATTCGCTTTCCAGTAAAATGACAGTTACAGCATTTCTTAGAATAAGATTTTTCATAGCTAAGTTTTGTTAGTGTTCTGATTGAACCCTTCAGGTTCAAATTCCCCTGAGCTTGGCTTTTTCACCAGACTGTATTTGTGAGTGAACATGTAACTGACTGTAACATTGTACATCCCTCAGATGAAATCCCTAAGAGGGAAAGTAATTACCTTTTTACATGCAGAAATGGTAAAAGCAGCTGGATTTAACGCTTTGATAGTTAAGAGAATCAGCTATTAGTATTTCTGCATGGAGGCAGCACAGCCACCAAGGCCCTTGCAACTGTGAATCTCACAATCTTGCTCTTGGGCAAAGTATATGCAGTCATCTTTAATCTGTTCCATCTCTCCACAAGCAGCTCACCCAGCAGTGTGAACAAATTGCCTGGAAATGTCGTCATCAGGCTTCATCTGGCACTATCTCCCCTTCTGTCTGGGTCATTGATTTCCTCATCTCCTCTGCCTTAAAACTCACATCATGCCTTAATTTGCGGCTCTCCAGTACTGAAGCAGCTGCACTGTGCCTTCCCTGCTCAACACCAGCAGCTTACAGCCTCTGAAGTGTCCTTTACTGCTGCTCATACGAAGACCTCCTGAATGTGTCTCAAGTGGCCTCCCTGCCTGCTACATAACAGCATGTGCTCTGCCAGCTTTTGTTTCATCACAAGAGAGCTCAGAGCTGTTCTGCTTTCGGAAATTGGGTAAGATTCAGTCTCCTTCCTACAATGACTCAGTCTGCTGGAGAAATGACTCCTGCCTTGTACAAGTAGCTACCGTGGAGCTCTCAGAGCTGTGCCAGCCTCTGCTACCCACCAGCTCCCCTCCGGAGAGCCCCTTCACCCGCAAGGAGCTGGGGCTGCTCCACACTCTGGTCTTACGATTGCTAAATATAGAGTCCATTGATAAATAACATAAATGCATGAAGGGCACAAGAACCAACAGGTGTTGCAGCATCATCTTAGCTAATACAGCCTTTTCCTCTGTTCTTTTGCCCATGTCCCTGTGGCCTTTCAACACCATCCTTTGCATTTTGAGTAGGTATCTCTGCGTACCAAATTCATAGTGTCCAGGATTGGGCCTTCAACATGCAATTCAGCCCAGAAAAATCATTCTGTAAAAGTCTTGTCTGGTTACTCACTGATGCTGTGGTTGCTCTTTGCTTGCACTGGTCAGAGTTTATTCCCAGTCCTGGTCTGCTGCCATCACTTAACAGCCAGGAACCACTCAGATCCTGTATCAGACCTGTTTGCTGAGCTGAAGCCAGCTCGGGCAGCTGAGCCAAAAACTTTTGCCTACTGTAGATTTGCACAGCTATTCCCAAGGATCTAATCTGGCCAGCAGAAATTTAACTTTCCTTGAGTTTTATTAGGAGTAATAAAGTCCCACTTTTCCTCAACATTTGTAAACTGAGTGCATCTGACATGGAAATAAGTGCAAGATGGTGAGGCCTCAAATGTGAAGTCCTTACTCCTTAATTAATGGTGATCTTAAGGCGAATAATTCCACTCAAGGAAGTGTCAGATAAAATTAGTCTATTTCCTTAGGGAAGTGTGCTCTTTTATAAAGCTCTGCTGAGCCTTGACTTTCTAGAAACCAAACTGGCAGTCTCTTTGTTTCACAGCCAAATTCCTCATCCCAGGCCTGGAACATGTATGGAAAAATATTTCCAGAGAATCCCCTGTTATAAATAACGTGGAGGGGAAAGTATTCTATGTATCCTTCTAAAACAAAGAGCTGCAGGCTGCAAAAGGGTATGGAGAAAGAGCTGATCTTTTATTGAATCATGGAATCGTTTAGGTTGGAAAAGAGCTTTAAAAACATCAAATCCAACTCTTAACCTAACCCTGCTAAGTCCACCACTAAACCATGTCCCTAAGCGCCTCATCCACACATCCTTTAAATACCTCCAGGGATGGTGACTCCACCACCTCCCTGGGCAGCCTGTTCTAATGTCTGACAATCCTTTCAGTGAAGAAGTTTTTCCTAATATCCAACCTAAACCTCCCCTGGTGCAACTTGAGGCCATTTCCTCTTGTCCTGTCACTCATCACTTGGGAGAAGAGACCAACACCCACCTCTCTGCAACCCCCTTTCAGGTAATTGTAGAGAGCGATGAGGTCTCCCCTCAGCCTCCTCTTCTCCAGACTGAACAACCCCAGTTCCCTCAGCCATTCCCTATAAGACTTGTGCTCCAGACCCCTCACCAGCTTCGTCGCCCTTCACTGGACACGCTCCAGCACCTCAATGTCCTTCTTGTAGTGAGGGGCCCAAAACTGAACACAGTATTCGAGGTGCGGCCTCACCAGTGCCGAGTACAGGGGCACGATCACCTCCCTACTCCTGCTGGCCACACTGTTCCTGATACAGGCCAGGATGCCGTTGGCCTTCTTGGCCACCTGGGCACACTGCTGGCTCATATTCAGCTGATCGGCTGTCAATCAACACCCCCAGGTCCTTTTCTGCAGGGCAGCTTTCCAGCCACTCGTCCCCAAGCCTGTAGTGTTGCATGGGGTTGTTGTGACCGAAGCGCAGGACCCGGCACTTGGCCTTGTTGAACCTCATACAATTGGCCTGGGCCCATCGATCCAGCCTGTCCAGATCCCTCTGCAGAGCCTTCCTACCCTCGAGCAGATCAACACTCCCGCCCAACTTGGTGTCATCTGCAAACTTGCTGAGGGAGCACTCAATCCCCTCATCCAGATCATTGATAAAGATATTAAACAGAACTGGCCCCAGTACTGAGCCCTGGGGAACACCACTTGTGACCGGCCGCCAACTGGATTTAACTCCATTCACCCCAACCCTTTGGGCCCCGCCATCCGGCCAGTTTTTTACCCAGCCAAGAGCGTGCCCGTCCAAGCCATGAGCAGCCAGTTTCTCCAGGAGAATGCTGTCTAGGTAGATGATGGAAAGTGGCTTGGTCAGCCCTTCCACCAGCTCCCTCAGTACCCTTGGGTGGATCCCATCTGGTCCCATGGACTTGTGGGTGTCTAAGTGGTGTAGCAGGTCGCTAACCGTTTCCCCTTGGATTCTGGGGGCTTCATTCTGCTCCCCATCCCTACCTTCCAGCTCAGGGGGTGGGCACCCGGAGAACAACTGGTCCTACTATTAAAGACTGAGGCAAAGAAGGCATTAAGTACCTCACCCTTTTCCTCATCCTTTGTCGCTATGTTTCCCCCCGCGTCCAGTAAAGGATGAAGATTCTCCTTAGCCCTCCTTTTGTTGCTAATGTATTTACAAAACATTTTTTGTTTCTTTTACGGCAGCCGGCACGTTAAGTTCTAGTTGGGCTTTGGCCCTTCTAATTTTCTCCCTGCAAAACCTCACAACATCCTTGTAGTCCTCCTGAGTTGCCTGCCCCTTCTTCCAGAGGTCATCAGCTCTCTTCTTTTTCCTGAGTTCCCTCCAAAGCTCTCTGTTCAGCCAGGCCAGTCTTCTTCCCCACCGGCTCCTCTTCCAGCACATGGGGACGGCCTGCTCCTGCGCCTATGAGACTTGCACTAGGGGAGGAAAAAACCTCTTGATCTTGAGGCTGATGTTCGCAGTGTGTGTTCAGGGTGAGTCACATGAAAGGCAAATTGAGATAAGAGCAAAGACTCCTGAAAGGAAACTACTGATTTTAATCTCTATATCCCTGCCTACAGGGTCTTTGCCATAGAAATAAAAGCACTGTGCTTCCCTGTAATGCCTCCTTGTTAAAAGGTGCAGCACGACCAGCTCCCCTGAGCTTTCTGTCTATGCACTCGTTGCATGTTTTCTATGCATAAAGCCTCTTGGACCTTTTTTTCTTCGTGACCTGTTTATAAAGGGTGCTGGGTGGTCAGCCCGTCCCAGCCCTCTTGCAGCTGTTACAGCCACACCATATCCTGACTTTAGTCACACTGACTCTTCAGCAGTCACATGTGAACTTATATCGGGTTTATGTAGTTACATGTGAGTATCACTAGATGTCCTCTACTGCTAAGTAGCTTTACCGCAGCCCGTGCCAAGCACCACACAGAAATTCAGTGAAATGAATCTCAGCTGTTTAAGCTGTCTTTTTTTATAGTTTCATTGTTCCTAGTCCATAGATGCATAGCAATATTCCTTGCCCATACCCTGAAGGAGTGATCTGCTACCTCTGACCGACTGGACTTACAGCGACAGCAAAGCTATTGTGTTGGTTTCATGCAGGTTTGGAGCCATCTGGCACATCACAGGAGCACCTCAACTTTTTCCTTTGCCTCTCATTTGGGACTGAGCCATCAGGCAGGGCTCAGGCTTTGGTCTCCTTGCGCTCTTCTCCAAATTCAACACCAAAGGCCAGGCGCGTGGGTCTCCACTCTAGCAAGATCTGATCCAGTGCAGGATGGTGCATGCATCTTTGCAGGGTGCAGTCAGCTACAGCTCCCTGCTTCAGCACAATCCAGCTGCCATCCAGGCAGCAATGCCAGCAGCACCTTGGGTTAGCTCATGGGAGGGCCACCACATGCCCTCAGACCCCATCTCCATCCTCTGCGTTCTCTGCAGTTACCTCTTATCCCCGACTCCATGGCACCGGCACGAACTTCTACAGACAAAAATCTTACCCGTTGCACTGTTCCTGCAGAGGAAACATTGCATTTTTTGTGCAAACAGTCCTTGCCTTGCTGCCATGCTGTGCAAGCTCCTGTGCTTGCAGCTGCCTGCTGCAGTCCTCAGCTTGCATGCAGCATGCCAGGGGCAGGCAAGGGAAGCGTTCCCAGCCAGCCTGAAAGGCAGCTACCAGCAAAAAAAGCCGGGAGGCTGCAAATGGCTCGTGCTGCATTAACCCACTCAGCTTTAATATGGGACAATAAACAACCACATTCATTTAGCCCTAATAGTGAAATATTATGCTATATAAATAATGCGTCCTCTTATTTAGAGACAGTTCATCTGAAGTATATTCTGACCTAAGCAGTTCAGAGACTGTACGGTCACTAATCTATTAAGTGACACTGAAACAAACTGGAAATGTCCTGTGCTTAAAGCTGTATGGGGGAAAATGCTGGCTGAAATCTTATGGCACTTTTTTCTTTTAGCTTTGCATTAAGTTCCACAGTTTGAAGTGTTGCCCATCCTGCACTCGCATCCCCCCTGAGGAGGGCTGGTAGAGGGGGCTCTTCATGCCACTGCCTCTGCTGTCAAACTGAACGTGAAGTTTTGTTTGAGGGCTCCTTGGGGTGACTCAGCAGGATACAAAAATGCACTTAAATAGGAGTTGTATTGTGTAAGCGCTCAACCGCAGCAGCAATTCCCCTTTAGCAATGTTGTTAACTAATACGCACTACAAGAAATTTAATGCTGCTCCAGATACTGGCTGGAATTGAAAGAGGAGATTTTGGCTTTCCTCCTTACATAATTTTAGTATTTATTACGGGCAGGAAGGCTACTGAGAACTGAGGAATACCCTGGAGACCCGACATGCAGGAGCCAGGCCACGGGATTTTCCTCTCAAATGTTACTGACTTTGGTATGAAATGCATCAGAGAGTTTCAGGTTTGGGTATCTGAATATTGGGCTTGGTTTGGAAATACAGCTATCGCCACAGAAGCAGGAATGTGCGTGCTCTGAACGGTCATCTGTTTAAGAGGCCCAAGTACAAAGCTAGATGCTCAGATTTAAAGAGCTAAACCTGAAACCTTTGGCCAACCGGTCCCAGGACTGCTGTGTCCCCAGCATTTAGTGACAACATTTCCACACCTTCGAGGGTGTATAAATGACCTGCTGTGTTTTGAGACTCACTAATGGGTATCACTCACCAGCAGCTTTGCCAGAGCTGCCCTCGCTTGCAGCAAGATGTGCTGATAGCAAAAAAAACAGATTCCTCATAGCCAGCCACCTGCACCACTGTGCTGCTCGCGTGGCTGCTGACAAAGCTTGCCTTCGGGAAACTGAGGACACCATTTTGTCCTGGGAAGAAAATCTGCAGCCAACAGAGGAGCTGAGTTTTGCACCAAATTCACGTGCAAACCTGTGATTCCGGTCGACAAATGTGTGTCTTACAAGGTTGGGAAAGCCTGCGGGGGTTCCCCTGAACATGTCTCCTGTGTCTCAAGACAGGGTGAGATTAATGGAGAATTTGCAGGGTGAGCAGGCACAGGCACCATGGCCAGGCACGCTGTGGCTGCTTGCTGTGGGTCTGCTCCCTCTCACCTCCTCTATGCCACTGGACCAATGCAGATTTTGAGGCAGAGGCTCATGTATCTTGGTCGTAAAATGGCAGCGTGCTCCTCTCTGCCTCTCACTAATGTGGGAAAGACAGCGTGGAGGCTTTCTCTTGTTTTGTGCAGGCCACAGTGCGGTGCCAGACTGCCTCGGGTAGATGTTTTCAGGGAGTACTGGGGTGTATGTAACGCTAGTTTGGCACAGGAGGGGAGCTGGGGCTGTTCACTTGTCTGTAAGAACCAATTTGAGTCACATACATCTGTTTTGCAAACCAGCATGGAGGTGCACCCTGACCCAGCAAGGTAAGTTAGCAGGTGCCTAAATGCAGCCCCCTGAGGTGCTCTGGGTGCCTGGTACATGCCTCAGCACGGAATCACAGAATCATTAAGGTTGGAAAAGACCTGTAAGATTATCAAGTCCAACCATCAACCCAACACCACCATGCCCATTAAACCATGTCCCGCAGTGCCACGTCCACACGTTCCCTGAACACCTCCAGTGATGGTGACTCCACCACCTCCCTGGGCAGCCTGTTCCAGTGCTTCACCACTCTCTCAGTAAAGAAATTTTTCCTAATATCCAGCCTGAGCCTCCCCTGGAGCAACTTGAGGCCATTTCCTCTTGTCACTTGGGAGAAGAGACCAACACCCACCTCTCTACAACCTCCTTTCAGGTAGTTGTAGAGAGCGATGAGGTCTCCCCTCAGCCTCCTCTTCTCCAGACTGAACAACCCCAGTTCCCTCAGCCGCTCCTCATCAGACTTGTGCTCCAGACCCCTCACCAGCTTCGTCGCCCTTCTCTGGACACGTTCCTGTTGTAAGACACGGGGCAGAGCCAGACTGACCAGTCCTTACTCACATGGATGATTGTCATGTAGTTATTGCCCGCATCCTCTCTGAGGGCAGCGTGTGTAAATAAACACGTGCACGCACAGAAGCAGGACTTTTGCTCCCCTCAGCTCCACGGGGAAGGTGTGAGGTGGCAAAGGACTCTGCAGGTGAGCTGTGAAGCGCTGCTTTGGTTGTGTCTCCCATTGCCAAGGGCACAAAGGAGAGGTAAGAAAAGTAACCGCTGCCCCTGTGTTCCTTTAAGTCCCATCTAGGATGAACCCTGCTGTATTAAACACCACTTCTGTTATTGTGATAAAAGTTGGTAAGGCTTCCTCGTATTTAGTAGGAGCACATCTGTGAGTGTGTCAATATAGTGGTTGGTTCTTAACGGCACAGCGTGTGTCGCCTTCATGTGGCACCAACTCCGTTTGTGTAATCCTCTGCCCTTCGGTTGCTGCCCTGTCCATCAAGCAGCGCCCGCAGCGACGCGCTTGTTTACCCCCCCCCTCCTCCTCCTCCTCCTCCTCCTCCTCCTCCTCCTCTGCTGGCGGCTGCATAGACCCCCGCGGCCCGGAGGGTCGGGTCGGTCCGCTCCCTCTCAGCCGCAACACCCCGGGGTGCCGGGCGGGGAGAGGCGAGGCACCGGCCGCCTGCCCGCTCGGGCGGCTTAAGGTGCCGCCGCCCGCTCCCGCCGCCGCGGTCCACCTTAACGCGGCGGCGGCTGCGGCGGCGGACGGGCCCATTGCCGCGCCGGGGGTCGGCGGGCCCCGGGCCCCCCCCGGGAGCCGCGCTGCTGCCCCGCGCCCGCCGGAGAGCGGCATAAACATGAGTCAAAACTGAGAAATACGCCGCCGTCACCGAGCCGCAGGTGATGGCGGGTCTCGGCCGCCGCCGAGAAACCCCTGCCGGCGGCACCCGGCCCGGCCCCCGGCGGGGCCGGGCTATTTATAGCAGCCGCCGCGGCGATATAAGGGATGGCCGGGTGCGGGCTCCCCTGCCGCGGCCGCCGGGGCGGGAGCGGGCGGGCGGGGGCCGGCGGCGCTGCCCGGCCGCGGGCGCCTCTCGGCGGGCATGGGCGGGCGCTGAGGGCGCGGCCCCGGCAGCCCGGGTGAGCGGGGCTTCGGGGACGGGGGTTGGAGGGCTCGGGGTTGGGTGGTGCTTTTAGCAGGGGGGGACCCCCCCCAATAAATTACACTTTCTTTTGCTTTTCCCCTCACGAAGTGAGGGCGTGTGGAATAGCGCCGCGAGGAGTTACGGCGCTCCACGCATGGAAAGCCCGCGGGAGGGATGGGATCACCGTGACACCCAGCGGTAACGGCGGCGGGGCTCTCCCCTCTCTCCTTTCCTCTCCCCCCAGTAATTCCTGCTGAAATGCGGTGCCCCGCTCTGGCATGAGCCCCCCCGGCGGGAGGAGCGCTCCCCGGGAACCGCCGCTTTCCCTGGCCGGAGGTCGGTGTCGGGAAGAAAGGGCTGTCGCCGACTGTCGCCGCGGAGCCGCCGCTCTCAGCGGCACCAGACGCCGGGCTTGGGACGGTACGGTCGCTTTGTGCCGCGGGTCTCGCTGCGCGGCGGCGGTGGGCTTGCGGTGTCTTGGGGGGTTCTTTCCTTCCCTGCTGAGCGCTTGAAAAGGGGCTGTATAAAGCAGTGGCTGGACCGCTGTGGGTCTCGTGGCTTGGGGGGGCAGAGGGGGTCACTGAGTTATACTGCGTAATGAAAGATCTTTGTAAGTTCAGGGTTTGTTGGATTTTTGTCGCATTTGGGGTTTTTCCCCTCAGCAGATTCAGAGCCACGCAAATCATTTACTTTCCTACCCCTTGCGTGTTCCAATCTGTGTATCGCAAAATTTCTTATCCTTCATTAAAACTGCTCTGGGACCACTAAATACTTCATGAAATCGTCCAGATTCATGTGTTTGAGTCATTTGCTAGACTTTCAGAAGAAAGACACAGATGCTGTCTTTAATGACAAAGAAACAAGGAGAGAAGGGGGTACTTTTTTTTCTAGTTCTACTTTTTCTTTGCATTAAGAAAATGAACTGAACCACAGCTGAAGGACAGGGACTTTTCAGCTCTTGGGTTTGGGATTGCTGGGGATTAGAAAGAAAACTTGTAACTTTTTTTCTTTTTTTAAACGACTCAAGAGCCCTAGAAACAGTGTTTAGAAACCCCTGCGTTCGAGACAGAGAGCCTAAGATAAAGCCACGCTGGCTGCGAGTTGAGGAGCAAGTTAAGAGTCAAGACCTTGGGTGGACCAGTCTCAGCATCCTGCGCTTGGCTGCTCTAGTAACCCTCCCTGTCGAGCTGATCGCTTTATGCAACAAATTGGGGCTTTACACCCTGGCAGTTCGGGGTAGAGGCTGGGGTTTCGTTAGAAGAGCAAAGCGCACAGTGGAGTCCTGACCCCTGTGTGAGGCTCTCCCCCAGCACAGGTAACTGCAGTGTTTCTGCTCCCATCAGCTGGCATTTTTCTGCATTAGTTGCCTAATGTTACGAAAGTGTGAAAATCTAAGGCACCAACTCCTTAGGTATCTTAAGCCATCTTAAGTTCGGATTTTGGTGGCAGGCTTAAAGGGATGCTATTGACTGGAAACGTTCTATTTATGTCTTATCTGAAAACTGTTGTTCGTACAACAGTTGGTACTAAGAGCAACCACACCAACTTTATAGTCATACCTGGATGTAGATGCGCTTTCTAAATTTTCACTATGAAATTACCCAGTTAGCTCAGGCCCTTTCTGCACAAGAGAAGTGCATTTCAAAGGCCTAAGACTGCATGGGTCAGCTGTCATTATTTTTCTTTATGAAAGGTGCTTGTCTGTTGCTATGAATCTGTTGCAAAAATGGGGTCTGTTAATTTAAGAAAAACTAGGGTAAGATAAGAGAGAGAACAGGGGTGTGGCAAGGAAATTATTAAGTCATAGCTTTAAAAAAACCCACCTCTCGGTCGCATAGCTTTGGAGTGCTTAATAGAGATAGGATTTCTTTCTACATACTTGAGTCTCAAAATACAAAACTGACAGCATCTCCTTAAAAATAATAGCGCATATAGAAAAATAGGTGTTCTTCATATTCTAGTGCTGCGTCAGTTTGTTTGACTTCCTTTGATCCTCTATTCCAGGACATAGCCCATATGATAGAGGGTGTAGGCCAGGTTGCAGAGGGCGAAACACCCCACCAGCACGACTCCTGAACCAGAGCAGTTGCACCAGGGTCAGAGCTGGCCCAGCATTTGTTTTCAGAAATGATGTGAAAGGCAGTTTCTATTTATTGAAGTTTTTGGTGGGTGTTTTCACACACTCAAGACTTTTTGCAGAGGAACTAAGAATTACAGAAACAAAGCTTGCCTTTTTCATGGGGGGAGTTTTTGGTATGTGTTGTGTTGGGTGTTGGTTTTTTTTCTTAAACTGGGACTGAGGCTAACAAAAGGGAGGCATAAAACTGTATCATCTGGTGGTTAGAGAGGACTTCTTTCCTTCTCCCCACACATTTTTTGGCACTGGGGGAGACATGGCATTTGGGGACTGGAAGGAGGAGGATGAGTCCTGTACATGAGCTGGTGTTGTCATTGGCAAAGTAGTACATGAGGGCAACATAAGGACAAGTGAATATAGGAAGAATGAATGTGATGAATCATTATCGTTGACATCGTGCTGTGGTTCCTTAGAGCGCTTCTTTAATTGCAGACAGAAATAGTGTCCTCTACCCGAGACCTGTGTGGCCTGGCCCTTGAGCTCGCACCACATGCTGCCGGTGGTGTTTCACTGTTGAGACCATCAGGGCAGAAACTCTGCTCCCTTCTGCTCTTAATTCTGGAGGGCTCCTTGAGGAAAGCTGTTTGCTTTTGTTCATTTCTGCCCTTTGCTTTTTATCTTCCCTCTTCGGGTGTGAAGTATTTTTTGTGGCTGGATTCAAGCCAAGAGCCTCTACCTACCTCCCGCAGTTGCCAAGCTGGGCATCCCTGCTGACCTGCTGGGTACAGGTGAGTCAATTCATGAGGATCAATCAGCCTGCCCTGTGAAAGTTTTAGGTTCCAGACTTCGACTGGACCAACCTTAATTTGGTTTTGCCTGGTTTGGTTGCTTTGCACTGCTCCAGCCACGCTGTCATTCCTGGTGGCTCCTCACTCCAGCCTTGCTCAGCCTTTGCAGCCTGCGTGGGGGCCCTGAGGCGGTCTGGTGCCCCTACGCGTGGGAGCTGCCCTTGCCACAGCTTTGCACCTTCTCCATGACTGCGCATCCCTTTACCTCTCTCACCTGCAGAGGCGGAGGCATGAGGGATTGCATCTCAGCGTGGGGATGTGCAGCCCTCGATGCAGAGAGTACTCCAGACTCTGGAGATGGAAAATATTAACATGAATCCTCAGGAATGAAGAGGGGAGTGGTTTTTCATGGTGGCGGTGTTTGCATAGGCTTTTACTGTCATAAATAAGTAGATCAGGGTTGAGGGGACAGATTCAATATGGAATTCATTTTCAGGGTTCCAAGACAGTACTACAGACAAGGCTGAGGAAGGTGTTAAAAAATATGGAAATGTGCCTTGAAAGTGACCTTTCAAAGATCAACAATACTATTCTTGGTGTCTGAGGCACCCGAGTTTAATGAAGTATAGAGCAGAAGGGGTTGGGAGGATTTGGTCCAAGTGAAAACAGAATGAGCGTGGGACTGGCAGATGGGAGGAACGTTAGCCCACTCCTTGGTGAAGTTACTGCTTCTTTCTCCTGTTGTTGCCTACAGAGGGACTTGACAGAAGATGTCTAGTGGGGAGGGGAGCATGGCCTGCCTGTTCTCCTTGAATGTCACTGGCTGTATTTTTCACCATGGGGAAATGAATGTCCAATGCTCCAGTGGGTCACATCCTGAGTGTTTGTATCCATTGTAAAACTAGAGCAAGTCCATCAACTTCAGTAACATCTGCAATAAGCCATGACTGGTTCTTTCTGAACAGAAAGGAGAAATGAACAGCTGTAACTTCAGATGCTGAATTTTTTGGCATACTCCTTTTTTTTTTTGAGATTTATGACTTTTATTGTCCGTTTGAGAATGTAGTGGAGCAATTGCTGATCCATGCATGCATGTATATGTGAGAAAATGTCAGCGGAGGAGAATACCTATGGAAGTCTTTTATAGAGATACGGCAAACTGGCCACCTGTTCTTAGATGATGAAATAATTACACAGAAATATCTCTCCTGAAATAATGATTGGGGGAAGAGTTGGGGGCAGGGTTGGGGGAGGTTAATGATATTTTTAAGCGGTTTGCTGTACTTACAGTACTTATGGTACTTATTACTGACTCTCCTGCTAATTTTACTGCTTCAGACACTAGTTCTTCAGTAAGTGGTGGTTAGTGCTGCACAGACGTATAGGTTTCTGTCAGAGAGACCAGTCCAATGGCTGGAGCTGGCTGAAGAGATGGGGAACCTGCCCCCAGGCACCTTCTCTGTCACAGACTGCCCAAAGGCAGGTAGGCTTAGGTCAGTAGCTCTTACAGATACCCATGAATGTGAATCTGCCTCTCATTAAGCCCACTTCTCTTCTTTCTAAAAAGGCATAGTGTAAGTTTCTTCTTTGTGGGGTGTGTTGGGACCATAAATATAGCAAATGCTGAGATACTTAGATGCCTTTTGAAGTATCTGAGATACTCTGGGATTGGATTCCCCTTCCTGCTGCTTGTCTTCTGGACTGAATTGACCAGCAGAATTGCTCAGTGCTTCTACAACTGAGGTTTTCTGATTAATTTTTGTCTAAATCTTGTTTGCCATTGATGGACTTGAGATTAAAATCTTGAACTACTTTCTTGTACTTTCTTCTACTAGTATTATAGAGCAGCTTGAAAAGTGTGCTGACATCCCTTCACCTTCTCCCAGAAAACATAATGCCTGCCTTGCCTTGTCTTTTAGAAGGTCTGCTTTTGGAAAGAATGTTGTACCAAATATATAACTTTACGCAGTGTGGTAAAAATGATTTATTCTTTTCTTCATCCCTCTCAGCCCTCCACTAAACCTTCTTTGTTGCTGCAGATTCCACATAGTTTCATACAAAGCCTGTCTTCTGAATGTACAACAGTACTCATTCCCATATTAACTTGCTAAACCTACCTGAAGCAGGCGCTTCATTTCATGGAGGGGAAAAAAAATCTATGTATGTTCGCAAAGGTAGGGGAAATGCTCTTTTTCTGTTTGGTTATTGCCAACTCCTGACTGTATCTGCCTAATTCTTGGTCTAGAGATGAGTATCACTGAGGACTTCCTGGGGGCTATTTCACATCTGAATGGTGACTTGTAACAATCGAACATAGTGGGGCAGACCACTGGTTTATCTAGTGACTGGTGTTAGTCCACTGAAGACTGAACAGCTGCTCCAAGTTTCCACCATCTTCAGTGAAAATGAGTACACCTGCATCAGCTTGCAGTCACTTTACAATAAACCTGCTCCTTGGGCTGTGGGTTAACCTCGCTAAGTGTGTCTTGGGGTCAGGTCTGTTACTCTTGCATGTGAAAATAAGTCTTGGTGTGCTTTCTGATTTACTGGAGTGTAAATAAAGCAAGAAGGTCTTTCACTTACAGGCTCACTCATCGGCATATATTAGTAACGCTCATCAGCTTTTGACTGGAACTTTGAAGGCATAATTACTCTAAACGGGTAACATATTCAAAACTACCTGTATGACTTTGGGAGTTAGATTCTTAAGAGTCTTAGTCATGATTTTAAACAGGAATCAGCTTTTTAAGCCACACGTACTCCTGGAAGTTTTAAGAAAAGGCTTCTGTTATCATGTCTTTAAAGTGACAGTTTCTAGGAAAAGCGTGGCAGCTCTGCCTCTCCACTCATTTCAGACATTAAATAAGGAGGTTGAAGAAACAATTAGAAAAATACTGTGGAAAATAGATTCGCGTGGGTAATCTTACTAGAGAGGTCCAAGATGTAAAAAAGTCTACTCTTCAGTCACCTGACAGCAGGATGGATGTGAGCATGTATTTTCAGCTGTGTCTTTAGGACAGCTGGAAGAATGACTGATGTCTCGGCCATCACTGTAGACAGAGCAAAACATACGTTTCTCCAAACACGATTTGGTGCACTGAATTCAAACAACTTGTGACTGGAACAGTTCGAGTCACCAGGGCAAACATGGTTATCAGAAGAAACAGATAAACTAAGAAAACAGTCTTGCATATTCTAGTGTTTATGTTTGTATAGGTAAGACTTTAGTTTGCTATCAATCTTAGGTTTCTTTTTGAGCAGTGATAGATTAGTCTTGGTACTTATGCAATTTTTAAAGCATTCCTGTAACATTTGTAATGCAAAATCTATTTATTTTGCAACAAACCTGTGACATAGGGACCTACTATTTATCTCACTTGTACAGCTGGGGGACTGGAGGGTTCGGTAAAGCTAAACACAGCACACAGGACCACACAGGGAAGTCTGCAGCAGGACAGGCAGGAGAGTGCTGAAACTGGGTCTTGATTTCCATGAAAACCAGTGAGCTTTAGTCCCTGCTCTTCCCATCAGGTTCCTCCTCAGAGCTTCTGAGGCAGCTTGGGGCGTTTCCTTGGCTAGACAAGGTGGGGTTTGGCTTTTCTAACGACGAAAGCTCAAGCCTGGTGATGGAGGAAGGAAGATAATGTATGTCTGGAGCATGGGGAGCATCCCCCAGCTAGAGATGCCACCATCACTTCTTCAGCAAGCCCGGCTTCTCCAATGCTGTCACAGGCTGTTTCACAGCTGTTGAAACTCCGTTCCTCTGGGCAATCCCCTGCTCTTCCTGTGCCCAGAGCCAGCTCTGTACTTTTTACTGAAGTTGATATGAGTGGCTGGGGTGATGATGAAGCCTTCTACCCAGCCGCTGGCACCACATCTGCTGCCACCGTGCTGTGTCCCTGTGCTGCCTGGGCTCCCTGATGGAGGAGAGCTGCCTTCGCTCCACCCTGGCCTTGTGAGGGGCACCAGTGTTTTGGTTTTGGGGGAGGAAGCTGTTGCAAAGCCGTCGGGAGGAATTTTTTGTTTTGGTTGCATGGTGAACAGTAATGCTCTGAGTTTTATTGCTCAGAATGCATCCACATTTATAGGATGCTATATTTAAAAAGGAGAAAAAATGAGTCATGGGGAGCTATGCTAATGCTAAGTATTTATGTCTACCTCTTGTGTGGCTGAAGGCAGCAGGAGTTGAGCAACACTCTTGTGAAGTGTCTAGAGGATTTACGGATCAAACTAAAGCCCACTGAAATCAGCTGTAAGTCACGCTGTGCCTCGCTCAGGGCCCGTATCGCGTACCTTGTGGTGGTTACAGTGAAACGCTTTTCTTAAAAAACCTGGGAGCGCTCAGTGCTGTCGACTTCCCTGGGCTCGGGCAGGAGCTCGCTGAGCCGCGGGCTGCAGCAGAGAGCTTACCCTCCCAGTGGTCACTGCTCCTCCGCTGGAAAGTCCCACCTCTGTCACAGCCATGGGAGGGATGTCCCTGTGCCTCTCAGGCCATGCCTACAGCACCACATCAGCAGGTACCTGCACCCTGAGAGGAGCAGGCAGAGCCTGGGCACATCTCGGCTTCTGCCCACTCCTCTACAAAAGCTGTAGTCCCAAAGAGAAGTAAGGTCCGGGTCTGCTGCGGTACAAGCTGCTGGAGCTCTCCTTTCAGAGCCTGCTAGGGACACAGGGATGCCAGGGTTTGGATGCTTTCACTTATGGCATGTCTTGACACTAGTTCAGTTGGCTTGCACTTAATTACGAAGTGCAAGTGTTGGGGTTTGTTTGTTTATTTAAAAGTTCCTTAATGAAATACTGTTTTATTTGAGAGTGTCAGTGAATTCAGCTTTCCAAGTGTCTGCTTGCCAGCATGGCTCAGCTCCGGTCACAGGTAGAGGAGGGACTGGGACTGGGACTGGGGCTTCTCTGCTGGGTGAGTCAAGAACAGAGGATGGAGACTGACTCACTGTGAACAAACCCGGACAGCGTGGTGTGCCCGGAAAATGCAGATTTGGTAACATCAAAGTGCTCTGCAGCTCCTCTGTTTTGCCCACTTATTTGAGAGGAGGAGTTTTCAAAGTGAGCAGAAAATACTCATTAAAGTGAAGTCTTCAGGTTTATTGGCCTTTTTGTTTTGCTTCTTTAGAAATCGGTCATATCAGTATCAAAATGAGCATATTTAAGCTTCATTTGACATATTTTTTGGGGTACATAGGAAAACAGAAAAGGCTGTAACAGTGTAAGGCTGGTTCTATTTTGTGGAAACAAATACTTGCTCATCTTGCAATAGTAAGAGGGGTTGAAAAGCTTTTGAATAGGGATCTGTTATTTGCATTGCTGGAAACACAAAGGCTAATGGTGAGTCTGGTACACAATAGCTGGAACAAAGACCCACCCAACCCAATTTAAAAGGATTTTAATGGACATCGGTGCAGTGGGAATCCCGTCCATTTTTTTCTTGAACTTCAGCCTTCCCACTTAAAGGGCTACTAAAACACGCCCTGTAGCATGTCTCCAGGTACCCAGTCACTCCAAAAAAGCATTTAGAGGATTTTCTTCTTTAAGTTTGCAAGCGTGTGATACAAGCTCCTTTACCAGTTGGTTGTTGTGGCACAGAAAGACTCCAAAAAGGTATGAAATGACAAAGTAACAGGATGCAGATGGAATTTAATCTTTCAGGCACATCCAGACACTGTTATCGGGTCTGTCATCTGTACTTAACATACCCAAATAGCTCCTGAGTGGTCTGCATAGGCAGCTGGCAATTTAGTGGAGATTGTGATCTTCCGAAAATATGTAGCTGATGTCTTGTGTAATACTTGGTATGGAAGCTTTAGTGCCACCAGGGTAAGTACAAGACTTGCCAGGTGGGGAACATGTTTCTATAAAGTAGGACTCATTGGGAAGGAGTTATTCGGTACCCAGCACTCAATCCCAGAAATAGTTATCAAGGGCATTCACAGAGCTTGCGTTGTGGGGTGATGAACTGGGAAGGGGGAGATCACTGAAGGAATCCCTTCGGCTCAGGAGTGCTCACTGCCAAGCTGCAGACTGGAGGTTGGTTTGATGGCTGCTGACATTTGGTGGGAACAAGAGTCTCCAGCTAACCAGGGAGGAGGAGGAAACATGCCCTAGTGCTCTGGCAAAACCCCAAGCTGTTGTGACTTGTTTTTGTGAAACAACAGTGCAACATCAAGTATTGCCATCGTGGCTCTGAGTTAGGTATGATCTCGCTGTTAGGTACCTGCCTAGCCACAAGTCTACGTCTGACATAACCATCCTTGGAGAACAAGGCAGGTATCGCCCGAGCTCACCCTGTGCACGCCCTGCTTTGCTTCCACCTGAAGAGACCTTGGTGGTAGCTGGTGAAGGATCGTAACTCTGGATTAGAAGTTCAAAGGTTACCATGAGCCGTAACAATGAGGTAGACTTGAATGAGTACTTGCAGCTCTTCCCTCAGAAAATATTTTATAGCTCAAGGGCAAAGCACTGGGAGAGAGACTTCTCTGTTTCCTCCACATGCTGTGGATGCTTTTAAATTTAATCTGCAAACAGGCAAAGTGGCAAGCATGAGGAGCTGAGCAGACCGTTTGCTTTTCTTGAGGTTTGGTCTGGTCAGAAAAGCTCCATTAAAATGCTCTGTTGAGCATCGTTTCCTCTGCTCATTCTGCAAAGTGGCTCCATGCGGCACAGAGATGCTGGTAACACCCCTGTCCTGCGAGCTGTGAGTGTTCTGTTACCTGAGATTTACCTGTGGAGTGTTAAGTCCATCTTCAAAAGCTTGACTTGGACTGAACGCCTGCAGAGCCTGAAAAGCCTTCCATGTTAATCAGCAAAGTTTTCTAAGGGGATATATAATTTCTTTTTTTTTTTTTTTTTGCAATGTAGCAAGTCTGTTTAATTAAGCATCTGGGATTTGAATTATTAAATAAAGAACAGTTTCAATCTACTTTTGTGTTGGTAAAGATCTCCAGCAACCCATTTTTATTCCTTGGATTTTTAAATTAGGAGCTTCAGAAACTCTTCTGAACCTCAGGAGGACGACTTACTGGATCCGGGAGGGCAGAGGAATACAACTCTTTTTCTAAGGTCTCCTGAGCACAGCAAGTCACTCCCTGTTGTTTACATATCGGCTTCACAGGAATATTGGAATAAATGTTAGGTTGTCACAGCGAAGGAGCGAAATCGTGTTTTAAGGTGTATGCTGTGTTGAAGCATCTGTTTGGTTTTGTGCAGTGTGAGAATAAATCCTTTTGCTGCACAAAACACTGGGAGCAGTTCTCTGGTTTGGAAGGCAGATTGCCTCATCCCTTTTGGGGGAAAAAAGGTAGAGAAAAGTAACGGTAGTTGCAGTTTGCATGGACTTGGGAAGGCTTACAAAGAGGTGGATGGGTCTGGCCAAGAGGTGGGAAGGGACAAAGAGGAGTCGTCGGAGCCGAAGTGGTGAATGGTTGCTGAAGTCGGGCGGTGGGTGGAGGTCTGCCACCTTCAAGGCAGTGAACAAGGAGCTGAGGAAGGAGGTGAGGAAGTGTCTGCTAGCGTCCGTGGTGGGAGCAGAGGGGCAGGCAGCCCTGAGCAGGGTGTCCTCGTGGGCAGTGGGAGTTGAGGGGCTTGCTGACGAAGCTGCTTGGCCCCAACAAGCTCCCGAAATGCCTCCCAACCTCATGAGCGCTCCAGCTCCCCAAGCCCTCCTGACCCCAGGCTAATGTACTTTTGCTCCTGTTTGAGACCGCTGTACTTCAAAAGCCTTGTTGAGTGAAGCGGTGGGTGGACATGGTGGGTGGAGCTGATGACCCAAAATATCATTTCCCCTTCCTAAGGCTGGGCGTATACCAAACTTGTGTCTCTGCGTGGTAAAAGAATATGAACGAAAAGTGCTGAGAGATGCAGTGGTTAAATTGAAACATGCTGTGGCAGGATGAAAGTAATCTTGTCCCTTACCAGCCCTTAATGCTTTGGGGCTTTTTTTTTTTTTTTCCCCCAAGTGGCTGCAATCCATGCCATCTCTATCTGTGCTTTTAATAGATTTTTATGTGCAGAAACATGTCAAGACACCATCAGGGTAAACCATCCCATGTTGTGTTATAGCTGACAAGGTCAAGATAAAACATAAGGATACCTACAGTTGCCTTTCAGTTAAAATTTTATTTTTGCAGTGTCCTTGAATGTACTGAAGCATATGAAAAAGGCCCCTACATGGAGTGAATGTCCCTTAGGAAGAACCCAGCAGTTCAAAGAAGGGCCAAATCCAAATTGCTTGCTCTTTTTGTGAGTCCAATATTTAAAATGTGACACAAATGAGAGATGTACCTGAGTTGCCAAGACTAAGGCTAGCATCTCTTTGCTTGGTGTTTAAAAATAATGGCACTATACAGGCATAGGAATGGCATATGAGATCTACCGTAAGGTCAGAGCAACACAGCACTGCATCTCACTATTTTTGAGAAAAGACCTTGATGTCTTGGTTCTGTTGTGACTTTGCAGCAGGATAGATGTACTTCACAGCTGTGTGGTGGACGGAGGAAAAAAACGAATCTTCCTGGGCTGTGATGGTAGAGCCTAAACATTTCTATGAAACTTCTCAGCCAAGGTGTGTAGGGGATTGAAACTCAGGAGAATCTGAGCAAGGAAACCTGTTCATGCAGGAGACCACAGTAATTGAACCAAAATGATGCTCTGGAAGAGCTAATCAAGGACCAGGGATTCTTCTTTGAAAGCAGCTCTTGATTTGACCTCAAGAGTCTAGGCTCAGAAACTTTGTCCAGTTATTTTGCTTTGTTCAGTTCATGTGTGGTCTTATCTGTGAAATGACTCTTCCCATTGCCCAGGTAAAGCAGAAGTCCTGTACACCTGTGGGAGCCAGCGCTCTGTACCACAGCAGACGCAACTGCACATTTAAGGAAAAGTGAGTGTGTCCAGCCTCAGTAAATGAGAAATGCGCTGATAGTTGTGTTTAACCAATGTTTTCTCCTTTTGTCCCATCAAAGGTCCTTATCCGCCCCTTTGCCAATACTGAGCGGTGTGTTTGTTGTCTGCATTGCTGCAGGGAGGGAGCTCCTTGGCAGGTCAAGAGTAGCCCAGCACATCTCCTCATCCCTCTGGGACAGCATCCTCTTGGGGAATCTGACTGCACAGTTTCTAGAAACCTGTTAGGGCCAGCCTGATGATTAGACAGAAGGCATCATCTTTGGCGTGGGGTGCTGGGAGGCTGAGTACCTTCAAGGTTGACTTCTGAAATGAGTATAACCATGTGTTGCGTGTTTCTCCCATGTGAATGCTAGAACCAGTTTATAGGGCAAAAGCAGAAGATGTTATTGTTTGGTGTGTGTGAAAGATGCTTTGTGGCGATGGCAGTGGAGGGTGTGCCTCTCCCTTTTCCTTTAACTGGGGAGAGACTCTGCTGTTGCTTTTTCTTTTTTTCCCAAAGGGCAATTGATTGTTTGAGGGGGTTTATCTTTTCCTGAAGTTGTGAGTTAATTTCTGATGTGATTGCACAGAGGTAGTGGTGGTTGGAGCCCTGCTGTTACCTTGTTCATTCGAGGTGCTTCATGAGAGTGCAAAACACTTCTGAGGTATGATTTCCCATAGCATGCTAATCCAGTGAAGTGCTGTAGACTCACTTGCTGGCGCTGTTTAAATCCATAATGCAGCACCACCTGCCAAACCACGGGGCATAATGGAAGTGTTAATGAATGTACATATATACCCTCCCACGCAGCTGCAAGTTGAATGACTTAAAAGTTGAGGCAGAGGGTTTAGACTGAGCATAGAAGGAACAGGCTTAGGGTATCCTGATGCAGGTCTGTGCTGAAACTGGGGGTGAGGGGTGGCAACAGTGGTCTGAAGTTGGGTCAGCTGACCCATAGGGTCTTTCAAAGATGTGTTGCTTTTTGGCTGCTGCTCTCTGATATATGGAATCATCCACTCGTGACACCTGCAAAGGAACTTGAGCATCCAACAACAGCAAAGCACAGGTACTGAGCAGCACCGGCTGGGACCTGGGTACATCTTTTCCGAAGGGGTATCCTTGCGGGATGCTTCTCTCCAGTGCTGGCAGGGCGAATGCACTCGATGGGAGCGAGCACTTGAGTCATGCATGGGTAAACTCTGTTCCTCAAGGGTGGTTTGGCCAGCTGCCCGCTGGTCTGAGCATCAAGGTGTGCGTTTGCCACCGGGAGGGCTTGCCCAGGCTGGCAGGGAGCAGGAGGAGGACAGCAGGGAAGGGGCTGACAGCCGTGCAGCTTGCCAAAGAGGAGGGCTGAGAAGAGGCGCGGGGGCTGGCCCGGCACGTGGCTGAGATGCTGGCGCTGCACGTGCACCCCGTCCTCAGATGGGTTCACAGGGGCGCTGTGGCCTTGCGCAGCTGTGGGTCTCCATGAGGGGGGTGGAGGAGGGGGCCGCACATTCCCCCCCATCCCGCTCCTCACCCCGGTACCCGGCCCCGAGCTCTGCCCACACTCCTCTTTCAAAAAAGGCTGTTGGATTTGCCAAGTACAGAGTCGCCTCCCCAGCAGTCTGTACGTAAATAAGAGGCACATGCTCTTGGCAGACACTGTAATGAGCCTGGAAAAAATGACTGTTATGGGTCCTGGGCCAGTGATGAGATCTTGGAGTCTTCCAAGTGATAGAGTAATGACATGGACCCAGGAAATGCCTGGAAAATAGCCTTCCACATGGTTCTGGGATTTAGAGTCATGAAATTCTATCTAAAATCTGTAAAGTACTTATTTGGGTAAACCTGGGAGATGGCTATTTCTTCATCTTCTGAATTCCATGTTGGTGAAGTTCTACTAAAGCTCCAGTGTCAGAGACTAGCATGCTCTGTGCTTTTCTGTACCTGCAAATGAGTATTAAATGAGCTGTGGGGAACCAGGAGGACTGTCCTCGACCCAGCAGCCTGGGAAGATTGACAGAGCACCCTACAAGCCTGCCCTGTGCCCTGGGGTATAGAAGTGTTGCAGAAACATCTGTGCTGCTCCATAGCTCACAGGTAATTCCAGGGAGCAATGGGATGCAGAGAGGGAACGGGCGATCTGTCTGTTTTTCCATAGGATATGGACAACAATAGTCTTTTTGTCTAGAAAGGGCATAATCATGAGTCAAGTTTTGGAGAAGACTTGCAGTAGAGCACAGGTTTTGAAAATAGCCTGGAGATCCCCACTCTTCTCACCTTCTTCCATCTGCCCCAAAAGGCTCTGGCAGCATCAGCCACGGACTTGACAGGATTCACCTATCCCCACGTGGAAATGCTATTACCAGGGACCTTCACAGCCTTCAGCTCTTTAGAGCTGTCTGAAGAGATGCAGAGTGTTTGCCAGGAGGGAAGGGAGTCTTTAAAAAGCCATTTACATCCCGAAACACATCCGGTAGCAACACTGGAGATGTAAAAAGCATTAAATACTGAATTGAGCCTCACTGGAAGACAAACTTGGAGCCAAATGCATTGATTGATTTGTGGGAGGGCGACTGGAATGAGATGGCCTGTAGCCTTTCTATGCATAAACCATCTCCAAACCATCTGTAGGTGCCATGAAGTCTGTGCGTTGGCTTAGCCATGCCTGCCCTGTGCACATCACAATGTCCATAAAACCACAGTGCAGTGAGCTATCAAGGAGCTGGGCAGGGTGCACAGCATGGTCAGGATACTATCGAGCACCCTTTGCTTTGGCAGGGGGACGCAGGGCCATGGTGGGGAAGGCAGGGTGAAGCCGTGAGTCCATGCTAGGCAGTTTTAGGTGCTGCTTGGGATGACCCCCTCAGCTCCACGGTGCACGAATTTGGCACATGGACCACTCTGCCTGCCCAGGGCAATGCCAGCCGAGGCTGGAAGGGCTGTGCCGTGCACATCTGGCTGTGCCATGCACATCTGGCTGCATCGCCAGGAGCGGGGCCACGTGCAGGCAGCAGAGCGCCTGGCTGCAGACCGAGCGCTGCCGCAGCACTGGGCAATTGCTTCAGAAACCTTGCTGAGCTGTGTAACAGAGCAGCAAAACCACCCAGGGCAGTGGATTTGGGGTCTTTGTATTGGCGTGTCAGCAGACTGGGATGTGTAGGAGGGAAGCTGCCCATTTCCAGGGATTGTGCGAGCAGGAAGGGCAGCTATTGGAATTTGAAGCCGCTTCCTCCACTGTAAATTTGTTCTTGTTGTGTTATCTCTGGCTGGGCAGGGCAAGGGAACATCTTGGCTATCTCATTTTTTGCTATAGTATGTTTAGGTCAGCTTCATCAGTTCCATGATAACATAGGAGAGGCATTCCTGGCCTCACTAGCAAAGAATTTTCAAGAGTAATACAGGAATCTGTCATACCGCCATGTCTCCCGAGAGCTTTGGAAATAAATGAGTAGGGAAAGGGATGGTGGATTTAGTAGCTGAGCCATCTGCTTCCTCAGGCCCCAGTCTAATGTGCAGGGATGCTCTCATTTCACACTTTAGCAAAAGGCTTGGATCAACCTTCAGTGGACGCCCCTAAACTGGAAACCATACAGTTTTAATCGAGACCTGAGAGATACAGGAATGGATGTCATGTAGCTACTTTCTGGTCGCATATCTGGTTTCTGCTACAAAACCAGTAGCAGCAGTGCTGTAGCTCTACAGATGACCCAAATCTGACTTAAGGGTTGTTTTTAATTAAAAAAAATAAAAATCTGGCTTCTGCATCTGAATGTTGGCTTGTCAGAGTGACAGGGATCTTCTTACGTGTTTTGAAAAGGGTACTAAATCACCGGGAGAAACAGGCTAAAGATTAATGGAGTGCATGTGGGAGGTGGAGGAGTTGGGGGAGGGAAGTGGAATTCGTTTTGGATGACATTTGTCATTATGATTGACGCATGCTTTGCTGCATCTACATACAGATCAGGACACCGACAGGCACGTGCTTCCAAGTAAATACGAGTCAGCCCCTGAGCCCAGCCTGGCTACGTGAAAACTACTTCTCAGTGCTGCAGCAAGGGCTCCTTCTTATCACTTAAGGATTCGCAGCAGAGGGAGATGGGGGTCACCTACCACCTAACCAATTTCCAGTGACGTGGCTTTTTGTTATTTGTTTAGGCTATAATTCCATGTTTCCTAAAATAACCACCAAGTATTCATCAGGCAGCTACTGCTTTTAGCTGCCTTTTGTGTGAATCTCAAGTGCTTCATTACTCCCCCGGTGCGTTTTCTTTCTCTTGCAGTAAATCTGAGCAGCATCTGTGCAGTGGGGGAGGCGATGCGATCTTGGGTTGAAAAGGAGAAAAGGTCTGGCTGGCACAGGAGGCTGGTGAGGAGTTCAGGGAGCACAGCCCTCAGGGTACAGCATCTTTTTGCGCTGGAGGGGAATTCATGAGGCCGCTTCCAGGACCTGCAGCTACATCCCCCAAATTCAAAACCCAACCAGTTGCAGCTCTTTATTGCTGGGTTGAGGATTTTATTTTTAAATAGCAGTTGGTTTATGACTTTTTTCTTCTCCTCTTCAGTAGCAATCTGATAGTACTTTGATCACTGCTCCAAAAGGAAATGCCTGTAATTTCCTGTGCAGGTCTTGCCAGGTGCTGGGCTCCATCAGATCTCCTGGAAGCTGATAGGAGTTGAGAGCGCTCTCACCTGGCAGGATCTTCCTTATTAGAAAACCTCAGAGAGTTGAAATTTCACTTAGGTTTTGAACAGCTTAATGCCAGAACTACAAAGGGCATCAGGCTCTGCCTTCCCGTGTGACGGGTCTCTGCCATACTGACTTCCCACTGAACACTTGCACGCAGCCCAGCTTTGGCTTGCTGTGTCCTTTCTGAGGCCTTGACTGGGCAGGAAATCTGACAGGCTGGAGGAAACCTGGCTAAGAGTTAATCATCTTTATTAAATAATAGTTGGCGGTGGTTGTTCATACACCTACAGGTCCTTCAGCTTTCGAAGGTTTAGGACACAGTCATGCCAACTTGAGGGAGAAATTCTTGAAGTTCATTCGGTCCTGACCAGCATGACTCAAGGGAGGCAGCTGCCTCCTAAAAGGGCACGTCCCATGTTTCAAGGGTTCTCAGTAGCTCCCAGTCCAAGGGATTGCCTGCAACACATAAGGCTGAACTATTTTGGTACCTGGCGAGCGTCTCTGGGTGTGTCATGGTGGTTGTGTGGCTGCAGCCAGCAGTCTGCAAGAGGAACAGAGAGGGAAGTGTTCAGATCTTGCAGAGTTTCAGCCCTGGAGGCATTGCATGGAGCTGCTAATGCTTGCAAAGTGGCCGGGTAAAAGGGCGTAATCGAGTGAGCCGTGGCTAGAGGAAGAGTTATTAATTGCAACCGTGGGAGTAGTTGGCAGCCTCAGTGGCTGGTAGTCTTCCTCGGCCTCAGGTGAGGTTGGCGTCTTCAGGTACGCAGAGTTCTGGCAGGGTGTATGTGAAGAGCTATCCATACACCAAAGCAAGCCAATGATAGAAAAATTCCCTTGGCCATGGCCTGGTGGAATTGGTCAGCATATACATACACCGAAGTATATGCTAAACCTCAGTTTATTGCTATAGCAGCCACAGGCTCCCTAAAGTTGTCGGTTTTGGAGAGCTGCAGCAGAGGAGGAGGGAGCTGGTGGTTCCCACGCAGACCCTGCTGCAGCTTTTTCATGAGGTTTCATAACAGAATTAAGAAATTTGTGTCGCGTGTTCCCATGGAGACCGTAAATCACTGTCATACTGGGCTTCTCTGTCAGGGAGCCGGTGTCTTTAATTGCACTAACCTGCCCTGCAAATCCAGGGCTTGGTTCTGAGCTCATTTACCTGCTGTAATGGCTTTGCCCTGGGAGCTCTGCCTCCAGGAGAGCAGAGCTGGAACTGTGGATAAGGGTGCTCACACATCGAATATCAAATATCTGGGGTCAATTTTTTTACTGTGGTATGTGGCCACACCTCTGCTCAGATGAACAGAAATTATAATCATTTACACAGGCTGAGATCTGTCTCACTTGCATTCAGGGCAAGTTTTGCAATGAGGATGGGGATTAGATACACCACCTATATGTTGTGGTGACATATGTTGTGGCTTGGGGGTCCAGTAGCACAAACTAAGCTGAATTTCTCTGTCTTTGGTGGTTTTCTATTACTTGGCTGCTCCAAGGGGATAGCTCAACCTTTCCACTCCATCCCCACGTCCAGACAGGTAAATGGGGTTTTACGCAATTTCTTCTGCCTCCATAAGAAATCCTTTTTGCAGAGGAGGCTCAGCCTCAGTGACACTTTTGGGTCAGCGTTTCTCTTTTTTCCTTGCCATCTACCCCAGAAGTAGCCACATTTCTGACTGTCTCAGCATTACTGGCTTGTGCTGTCAGGACACAGATCTTGCCAGTGCGCATGAAGACGGCAGTATAAATCAGCCTCCTTCCAGTGACTTAACCAGAGACCTGACAGCTTTCCTTGGTGTAGGGTATGGATCTTTCTCTTGGCTCCTTCAAAATAAACAACTATATAAATTCTAAGATGATTATCATCAGAGCTTATTAATGTATTACCACATGCTGCTTTGTATTCAGACAATAGATAAAAACGTCTGTGCTTCGTTTTTCTGAGTCGGATCTACAGCAAACACGCTTATTCTTGCTCCCATCTGAGGAGGACTGTGTCAGTACTCTTGCCAAAAACACAGGAAGATCAGCCCAAGTCTTGTGCACGTGCCCGTAGCAATGTAACCAGCCGGCACGGAAGCTCTGCACACCTTTGGGAGTGTTTAAAGTTTTCCAGGAGGTGACATATGTTGTTTTTAAGGTTTGATTTATTGGCTGGTTTAGATGATAATCTCATCAAGGCATGAGCTGTTGTCTTGCTTTGGTTATCAGGGCAGGTGGAGGTGTAGAGGGATTGATGTACTCTGCTTTCAGAGGGTTTGCGTTACATACCTGCATGTTGGGAGCACGGGACCTGCCATCTCATAGAAGGAGGAGTGTTTCCATGAGCAGTAGAAACAGCCCTGCAGAACCATCTAAACTTGCTGCCTTTTGACACTCAATAGAAGTTTTCATCTGTTCATGCTATCATCTAAAAGATGTTTTTTTGTGCTCAACAAACCAGCCTACAGTGCCTGACCTTTTTTTTTTTAATTATTTTTTTTCAGTTCCGTTCTTGCTGTTTCTCCCCAGGCTACATAATATTCAGTCTGGTAGCTTAGACCTACAGTATGACCAAACTTCTGGAAATGACGGGAAGCAAATGCCCCGATTCAACCCATAAGTGCGTTGGGCAGAGTCACAGTTTGTACAATGGGCTAAATATTATCCTAGTACTTTGGGGAGAGTTTCATGCGAGATAAGCTCGAGGCTTCTTAGGAGCGAGTTAAAGGGGCTGGTGCGAAATGTCAATGAAAATGTAACACTTGTCTGCCAAGCAGTAGCTTGTGATTTTGTGATGAGGTCAAAAATTATGCACAATGGAGTATGGTTTTCACATCCACGGCCTGTCCCCTGCCATGTCAGTAACAATCGGCCTTTCACCCCGCCCGGCTGGAGCCGCTCCGCTGTGTAAAGAAGGATGGGTGAAATCTTGGCGATGGGCAGGGCAAAAAATTGTCGTCAAATGTGTTGGGGGGGCAGGGTTCTAGCCAGGGTCTCTGTCCTAAAGAGCCTGTGAGGATCGTCTGTGGGATTATGCGGAAAGCTTGGTCTTCGAAGGGAAAGTGAGAAATTTTGTTGAAATTCATAGGTTTCTATCCAGCCAAGCATGCTGCTTGTTGATGATGTGATCTTGTAAACATGAGAAAGTCGCTTATTCTCCCTGAGACGGGGGTAAGAAACTTTCCTTGGGATTATGGTGAGGAACTGCAATAAGACTGGTTGAGATCTCAGCTGGTGCTTGGTCTCCTTCTCCCCATCCAGCAGCTGTTGCTTGCAGTTGAAATTCTTGCCGTTCTCAAGAATTTCTCCAAAGATAGTTTAGAAACAAGCAGATTTGATCATGTTTCTTCTTGCTCTGACAATTTTGGCTTGTCTCAACTTGGACAAGAGGCCTTTATAGTTATTAGCCTCAGTGATCTCACTGCTGTGATCACCCTCTCTCTCCCTCTATGAGGTTTTCTTTTTAGAGGAGAAACTAATACAGTTCCTATACATTTGGTTCAAGGAGAAATGTACGGTACATGACCTTAATTAGGGGTCAAGGCGTTTAACCTGCACTACATGCAGATTACACGTATGCAAAGTTATTCCTGCGTTTGCAGAAGTCCCTCAAGCACAAGCTGTACCTTGTCATCATATATAACATGGTGCTGGGGAGGATGGAGGAGAAGAGATTCCCTCATTTAAAAAATGGAGGGGTTTTCTCTTTTGGCATTGAGCTGTGACTGTAGGTGGGAATGTAACTCCCAGAGTTGTGTCCTGCTGGCACTAGTTGGATTATGGTGTGGTGATCAGAGGCAAGAAATAGCAGGGAAACCTTGTTCTCATGCCTGCCTTGTAGACAGAAAAAACATAGGGTGAATCACTCACGTTTCATTGTCTTGATATTGTCTTTGGGCATTACTCTGGTTTACGTGGTGCTCTCACAGCGTGCCTCAGGTCACCTGCTGACGACAAATGTTTTGGGGTGTTATATTTCAGATTACAGCTCAAATTCAGATACAGCTGCTTTGGCTGGAGGATCTTTTTCCCATAAGTAAAACTTAAACTCAAGTGTGAATGTTCACAACTGGTTTTATTTTGTCTCCTTTCATGCACTTGCCCGCGTGCATGGGAAGGTGGGTATGTCGTGGGGGGAAAAGCTGGTTAGTAGAGCTGTGAAATGACTGTGAAAGGTCCTTTCTCTGGATGGGGTCTCCAGTACACAGTAAGGAATGAGGGATCCCCAAGCAAGTGCCTTTATGGTTCAGTAATTTGTATTAAACTGAAAGGGTGATTTAGGAGAAAGGCACTAGAGAAACTAGAAAATAAACTTGGAAGTCTGATAGCTTCTTCAATAGGAAATCAAACCATTAGGGGGGTTATGCTCTTGTCTGTTTGAAAAATGGTCCAAATTGGCTTTTGGGCCTCTTTGGAAATAAAGAGCCAAAGTGTTTTGTTTGGAAAATATCAAAATGAAAGAATTTCTGGGAAAAAAATATTCAATACTATAGGCTGAAATAAAATGGTATTAGTTGGTGGCTCAACTTGCACTGTGCACGTAGCAGCCCTGCAGTCTCGGCTCCTAAGCACCCCCTGGGCCAGCTGCGGCACCGAGCGCATCGGCCTTGCTCGGTGGTCTCTGAGAAGGAAGAAGCTGAAGTCCTCTTCTGAATGAAGAAAAATCCCTATGGCTATTGGGGAAGCCTCCAAAAACTTGTGTACAGAAGTGGGGATACAGATGGGGATGCCAACAGTTTATGGAGACTTCCCCAGAGCAGGTAGTCCAGATCGGTCCTCATCCCACTATAGCTCTGACCCCAGCCAGTGCCTGCAGCCAGAAAGGCACAAGCAAAACCAAAATGGATGGGAAAACCAAAATAGATGGGAGCAGGTGCCTGCAGAAAGCATCACCACAGCTGCTCCCGTACGGTACGGCTTGCATCAAGAAAACTGATGCCAAGGAAATCAGCTTCCCTCTCTTGAGCCTAATTGTTAGGATGTTTTTTTTAATTTCATTTTACTTTTTTTACTGTCTGACGAACCTCCCCGAAAATGCAGTGGCCATTCAAATCTGGGAGATGGCCACCCGTTGCCCATGTGATTTGAGTGAGCGTTACTGTTGCCCCTGTGCAGCAGGCGGATGGAGGGCACTGCCTTCTGCAGCACATACAGAACCCTTCGCCCAGCTGCTTCTTAAATAAGTGGTTGCTGTCAGCAATGGCTGCCTCTTCTCCTTTCTCCACGCACGTGTGCCGTTGCCCAGTTCCAGCCGGTGAATTTTTTTCTCTTCCTTTGAAGAGTCAGTTCCTCCGCAGCTCACCCGAGATGAGGGGACAGGTGTCACCACACTGCAGGGGAAGCTGCTCTCCTGGCTCTCCGGGCTGTGTCACAGCCACAGAAACCAGCCTTCCTGCCATGGCAGGCTTGGGGGTTTTTTTTTTAAAAAGCAAAACAAAACCCACCTGTTGTTCCTGGCCTGCTGCCGCCTTGGTTTTATTTCTCAAACTTGAAAGCAAGGGAGAAGAAAGCAGCTAAGTGCATTTTTGTCTGCCAGTGGAGCCAGCGCTGGGTCTTTAACTCGGGTTTCATCCATCACCTCTGGTTCCGCCAGCAGATCTGGCCCCCGGACGTAACATGCCATTTAATGTTTGCGGTACCCCAGTTTAAGCAGTGAAGAGTAGCAAGGCTCTGGCTTCTCAATGGGATTTGGTCACTGGCAACTGGTAAATACCTGGAACTTGACAGCTGCGTTGACCCGGGGTGGTTTTTGGCATGGCTGCAGGGGCCCAGCCCCTGTGGTAAAGGTACTCAGATGATAAAAGTTTTGCGCACGCATTTGGTGGCAATTAGTGATCCTTGTAGACGAGGCAGGAGTAAACAAGCCACAGTGGTGGGGTTGTCTGCATTTCTAAGTGGTGGGTCTGGATTGCGGTAGAGCTGTTGGGGAGGGTAGGTGCTGCTGCTCCTGTCCAAAAGGACTTTGGTTGTCAGAGTGCATCAGGGAGGGGGTAAAGCCAAGGAAAAACCCCTGGGATGCTGCCTTGGAGCACAGCCTTCATCGTCACTTCTTTGGCACCAGGTGAAAGTTGCCTTGTGCATGTTGCCCTCGTCATTGCTAACGAGTGATCGGAGATGATCTCTTTCTCCAGCAGGTTTAGCACACTGGAAGCATGGCTACAAGTGCCGTTCCCAGCGAAAACCTCCCCACGTACAAGCTGGTGGTGGTTGGAGACGGTGGCGTGGGGAAGAGCGCTCTCACCATTCAGTTTTTCCAGAAGATTTTTGTGCCAGACTATGACCCAACTATTGAAGACTCCTACCTGAAGCACACAGAAATAGACGGGCAATGGGCAATTCTTGATGGTAAGCAAGCTGCTCTCGTGGTCCCCTTCCTTTCTAGCTGAGCATAAGCTCAAATAGACCTCAGTGCCCCCCACAGCACGTTGTGTCCTTGTGTCCCTCCTACCCTGCTGTGGGCTGCCAGGAATTTGCTGCAAACTGGCCTGTGAGCTGCGGCGCGTGGTCTGCAGCTGACCTTCAGCAAAGCTTCTGCTTCCCATTGCGTTGGTTCCAGTTCTGCACAGAAATGTTTCTTGCAGGAGCGTGAAAACCTATGGATCATCATAGACATTTGGGGTAGGCTTCTCTGAAGGGTAAATTATAGCACTGTGAGGTGGCTATTGCTAATGATACTTCATTGTGGTTAGGCTCATCCCCTGGGAAATAACAGTGAGTGGGTAACTGAATGAGGGTTATAATCAGAAAGAACATTTCATCAAAACTGTCGTTTACTGACAGTGAAGAATTGTAACACCTCTTAACTCCCATCATTCAGGCATAATGTTTTCGTACCTAGATACCTGTTTCATTTAAACATGGGTAGGGTACCAGCCTGGAGAGCTGCTGTAACCAAGATCTTTCAGTTCTTTGAAGAAAAATTGCTTGCTTTTTTTTTTTTAAAAAACAAACAAACAAACAAACACACCCCCCCCAAAAAAAAACCCAAACAACAAACAAAAACCAAACCAGCCAACCCCAAAAAACCAAAACCAAAAAATCTTGATTCTACAGGTGAGGAAAAAGCCCTGTAATACCTAAAGCTGCAACTTAATAGTTTGTGCTGCAAGAGACAGACTGACCGCAGCCATAAGGGGAATCTTGCTGTTAAATGTTACAAGTTTTGTTTGGCTTTATATAATAATTAGGTAGTACGTAAAAGCAAGCAAATATTTTGTGCCTTAATTACCTAAGTGCATGTATGTGGCCACTAACACAACTGAACTAAACTTAACCTCACTTGCGGTGAGTTCCTACCTCCATTCTCTTGTCATGAAGGCGCTCAAGATCTTTGGTGTCTCTGTATGTGCATTGGTGTGCGAGGACAGAAAACTGGGGGATTGGCATGGGTGGTGGAACGTGGAGGGTGGTGGGGTTTGCTGTGAAGACCATAAGCTTGGTCTGGAAACTTGAGATGTTAGTTGCACTCTCAAGGATTTATCAGATACAATCGGTGCCCAAATGTGTCTCTTGTTGTCATCTGCATCAGAGATACCTGCTCTCAATTAACCACCACGTAATGTACCTGTGGACCTTTATTTTTAAAATGCCAGT
The DNA here is from genome assembly GCF_030936135.1 of Gavia stellata. NCBI lineage: Eukaryota > Metazoa > Chordata > Aves > Gaviiformes > Gaviidae > Gavia > Gavia stellata. Next base: position 15,033,166 of record NC_082601.1, on the reverse strand, counting down.
GTTGTATAAAAGAAAAATCCAATCCTGCTGTAAATGAAATCCATTCCTCCTTTTTAGTCCAAAATCCAGCCCTCTAAAGTGAGCAACCTTTATCTTCACTGGTATGCCCTGTGTTCTGATATAACAGTACCAGCTGCTGTACACATTGGTGTTGGCTGAAACAGCCTGGGTTTTGTAAGTTATTTGGAAGTAGAAAAGGCATCTTTCACTGAATGTTTGGATTTTTTGTTTAGTCAAAAAAACAGAAACAACCCTGACCTGGGTGGGAGTGAGGAAAGAGATTGTTTTCCAACAAGCAGGAACTTAACCCTTTGTTTTAATGAAACAACGAGAGTGTGTCCAGAGAAGGGCAACGAAGCTGCTGAGGGGTCTGGAGCACAAGTCTAATGAGGAGCGGCTGAGGGAACTGGGGTTGTTCAGTCTGGAGGAGAGGAGGCTGAGGGGAGATCTTATTGCTCTCTACCACTACCTGAAAGGGGGTTGCAGAGAGGTGGGTGTTGGTCTCTTCTCCCAAGTGACTAGCGACAGGACAAGAGGAAATGGTCTCAAGTTGTGCCAGGGGAGGCTCAGGCTGGATATTAAGAAAAATTTCTTTACTGCAAGAGTGGTGAAGTATTGGAACAGGCTGCCCAAGGAGGTGGTGGAGTCACCATCATCGGAGGGGTTCAAGGAACATGTGGATGTTGCACTGTGGGACATGGTTTAGTGGGCATGGTTTAGGTGTTGGACTTGATGATCTTATAGGTCTTTTCCAACCTTAATGATTCTGTGATTCTGTGTGTTTTCAGTGGAAAATAGATTAGGAACTGTGTGTGCTTGTAAGCGCACATATATATGTGGCGCTTAGGGAAATGGTTTAGTGGTGGACTTGCTAGTGTTACGTTTATGATTGGACTCAATGATCTTAAGGATCTTTTCCAACCTAAATGATTCTATGATTCTATTGAAAAGCCTTTCTTTAGCTCAGGTGGAGTTCAGTGGCTGTACTTGGGCTGAACTGAATTCAGATGTGGCCTTGAATGGCATGTTGGAAATCCCTGACTTTCAGAGTTCGTGTGCCCACAGATGCCTTGCAGCCACAGAAGTGAAACTGCAGCTTCTCCTTCTCTTTCTTACTGCTTGAGACTTTGAACAATCAGAATTTTGGAAGAAAGGCAATATTCTTGCTTGGAAAAGCATGTGAACCTTTGCCATCTGCCGAGTAGAAACAGGGCATAAAGACTGATTATTGCATGTGTCTTCTGCTACAGCTTTCTATCATAGGCTTTGGACCTAGGCCATTCTCAGAGGTCACCATATACTTGGACAGCTGCTCTTATTGTGGTTACATGTGGTTGCGTGAATCACTTACGGTATAAAATTAGGGACAAACATGATAGGAAGGGTAAAGATACCTCATGATAAATTCTGGACTTTGCAGTTGTCCGTTATGGCCAAATCCTTTACAAGCTGATGTTTTGTGCAGTGATTGGTGGAGAGAAGGAGCTGCCCTCCCCCAAAATAGAAACTAGTTTTAGAAGATGAGACTACCAAGTGAGTACATAGTGTGAGGTGCTCCATGAGTTTCTAAGTTTGCAGAAACAGTTCCTAAAAACAAAGCCAAATACATTGGCATCCAACAACTTAATTAAAAAAAAAAAAAAAGAAAACACAGCCCATCCTGTTCCAGGCTGTTGCCTGAGCAGTTCTGTACAAAGCATCTCTAGCATTTGGTATCTGCACCACCATTATGTTGTAAAAAAACCCCTTGTGCTAGCCAGCTTGCATAAAGCATTTGGCTTCCCTCCATGAAGACCTCCACCCACATTTATTCAATAGCACAAGCTGGCAGCGTGATAAAATGTTTGACTTGCATTTTTTTCCTTTGCTGAAATGTCTCACTGAAAGTAGACTTAAAATGGAATAGGCTTTTATTTCAGATTTTAAACTTTGGAACCAAACCTATGTTCAAACTCTAATTTTACATATTTGCTCTCTGGCTTTGTGTCTATTTTCTTACCAAAGAAGAGTCTATGATAGTTCCCTGCCTCCTAGAAGATTGTGGGACCTGTGCTTGGTGTGTTCAAGTCCAACACTACACAAAAATGCTTTATTGTTGACCTTACGCCAGCTTTATAAGACCATCAATGCAGCGTTTGCAGGACAAGTGTTGTAGAGTGGAACAGGGCACTTAAGCTGAATAAGGGATGCACAGGCAATTTGTGGCTAGCCCATTTTTTCAGTTTTTTAGTTTCACTCCAACGAGGCTTTAAGATCAACCTCCAATTTTCTCTGCATCTGTTATCTTCGTTTATTCCCTGCTGTACATACGGAAATCAGGACGGTGATGTGCTTGGTTAAACGGTGATGTGCTTGGTTAAATGCATTCACACGCAGGTGCCGTATAGACGTATCAGGTCAGAATTAAGTGGGGGCCAGGGTTAATCTGCTTTGATTAGCTGTTGCTCCAATTGAGTTGCTATCATTAATTTTGTACACTCCTTTCTGTGTGCAGGCTAACTTAGCAATTAGCAGAGGATTTCTTTTGGTGTGGCTGCAAAATGCCAGTCTGGAATTGTTAATCTGGGCATGAAGCCAAAAGCGGAATACCTTAATATGGCAAAAAATTCCCAATGGTTCAAAATTCCTTATGGCTCATAAAACATACAGCGATAAAAAGGCAGTGAGGAAGAGGAGAGGAAGAGATGGCCCCAAGGACATGGCTTGGGCACGCTGATGAATTGGGCTAAACCCTTAGCTGTCAGTAGGGCTGTGCCAATTGGTACCAGCAAAGCAAGGAATTGTGCCTGTGTGTTGGGTGAAAAGAGGCTGTGGTCTCCCTCCTCTTCCCTTTCCTTCCGCTGGTATGATATAGATGAAACTCTTACTGCTTAGAAGTTGTCTTCCTACTCCTGTGCTTCAGTTTTCCATTTTATTTCTCTTCTTCCCAAGTCCCCTCTCAATCCCTGGATGCCCTTGCGCTGGGCTGGACCTGCACAGCCCTGGTGTGCACCCCCGTGGAGTAACACCAAGCACCGTTCCTTCCCCCGGGCTTCCTCTCTGCCCTTTCCTCCCATGTCTCCCATGCATCCCTTTTTGCCAAAGGTTTTTGTTGCTAGTCATCCCAGGACAGGCTGTCTGCTTTTCTGCTTTTCTTCTCAGGAAGCTTGGGAACAATTCAGCCAGGAGGCCAGGGGAGATCAAAGGTCACTTCAGACTTGCAGGCAGAAGGGTTGGTTTGCAGCTCACTTTCTTTTTTTTATTTACACTTTGGGTAGCGTCATTGAAAGAACTAAAATTCAAGTTAAGTTTGTACTTTCATTCTTTTATTTGTGTGTACAGTATTTTCCCTCCCTTAATTGCTGGGATTTTGCAACCTTGAAAGAGGGTTTTTTGTCTTGGGTTGTGGGGATTTTTTTCCTGCCAGGAAAATTTTGATGTTGCAACATGGAAAACACAAGGCTTTGAATACTTGCACTTTGTTAGAGAAAGAGCTCCTTTAAGGACTCGCATCTTTATTCTGTTTATTGATGTGGAGGCCTTTCTTCTGAAGATCCCTCTTTTCTTTTTCCTTAAAGAAAGGGCAAGAATTCAAGTACTCGGGTTTTCCATGTTATAACATCTGTGTATTTAGTTCAGGGCACAGAAGAAGGGCTCATAAAAGCCCCACTGTTTCTCCATCATGTGTTTTTCCCTGAGGAAAGCTCTCATGCCGGGGACAGTGTGGCTGTATCTGAGAAGGAGCAGAAGCATTAGAGTGACCAAGTGAAGCACCTACCTCGCCTTGTGCACAGCATGGGCACCTCATACCTCTTCAGGGTGACTTGGGGTGTGGGAATACAGAACATAAGCCGTGGCCCCTGCACCCCATCTGCTCAGCACCTGGAGTACCAATTCCTCAGCTGAAGCCAATGTCTGAGGGGGGCTGCCCTCTCCTACCGCGCTGCTGATGGAAGGAAGATGAAGATTCTGCCTGCTGACCCACCCCACCTCCTTAAAGGCTTGCACATATGCTGGACGTATGTAGCCAAAGGGATTTCACTGGAGACTGCTTGCAAAAATCAAATCGTACACATTGTGTTCACCTTCCCAAGCATGAGATCAAGGTAGGCACAAACAGCTGCATCCTGTCCCTGAGCTTCATGGTGTGCAGCCACTCTTCTGGATGCTGGAAGGCAAGGTGATCCAAGAGCCACGTTGAGCTGCTTTCAGGACTGGCTGCAGCAATGTGCAGTCACTGCTTGGAATGGGCCACCGGTGTCTGATTTGGGCAGTGCATCCCAAGGGCTGAAGGCTAGAAAATGGGTTTAACCTGCCTATCTGGTCATCTTTGGCCCCTTAGATGCCACAGACAGTGGAGAAACTCTTTTGAGTTGACTTATACACCTAGCTGCCCAGCAATGTAAAGATAAAGATGTAGAAGGGAATTTTGCCTGGGTTGAAAAGAGAAGAAGAACTCACCTGCACAACCAGATCTGAACTTTCCGAAGGCTCGGAAGGCTGTGTTTGAATCTGAACTGAATCCAGCCTGGACTCTAGAAAAACCAATGCTGTGACTTAGATTTCATAGCGTGTCTCAGCCTGTGGCTTAGATTACATGCCTGTGTCTCTGGATAGGCACTCAGAGCACTGTCACTTGCAGAGACATTGCCACGTAAAATACCTGGAAGCACCAAGTCCTTCTGGTTTTGGCAACAACTTCCTGTGTATTCCTGAGCTCCCGTGTCTGCTCAGAAGTGCTCTCTAAGCAGCCGCACTCTTGCCTAACCCATCAGGATTCACAGAAAAAATGGTGTGTAGAGCTCTAAGGGGGCAGGACTCAATTAGCAAGGAGTTCATCACAACAGTTGGTGTCACATCCACTGGAAAGTGGAAAAGGGCATCTCTTTGCTGAGCAACCTCTTACCTGCGAAGCAAGAGACCTTCCTGCTGGGCTCTCACAGCCTAATTGCTCTTAGTTGAGTCTCCGGCTGATTGCATGATAGCTCTGTATAATGACTTTGCCCTCTTTGGATGTCTGCTCCTACGTCAGACATATTCCTTGGCTTCTCTCCCCTCGCTCTTCATCTAAACGCTTTTGTTAACGCTCCTTGCTGCTTCTTTGGTCAAGTTTGTGGGAACTTCACCAAGTTTGCTGTTGGAAGTCCCTGACCGTGTGCCTGCACAGCCTATGAATCTGATTTCAGTTCTTGGAAGAATGAGGTAGGGGAAACCCGCTGTGCTTTGGTCCAGCCTTGTTTCCACATTGGCTTTTATGCGCTGCCAGTGGGGCAACTGCCAGTAAGAGGCAACTGCTGGTTTTAAGTGTACCAGGGGAAGAGAGAGCTCGCAGTTCTCTGCTCATGATTATTTCTATGTCTTCTGGCATCCTGTCTACAGAAACGGGAATTTTAAAAGAAGACAAATGCTGGTTAACATCCTAAATCTCCCACCCCTTTGGGAAGCCAGTCAAATCACCGTCCCAGTTTCACCTTCTCAAGGTTTCTCCCTGCTACTTTCCCATTTCTGTAGATAAGAGTCGTCTTGAAGCTCTTATGCCACAAGAAGCAAAGCTGCTTGCATCTGGCCCTTTTTCAGTGCTGATGCTTTCCAGGATGTGGTCCCGTCCTGCCTACAAAGGATCCAGACCATGCTCTCTGCTCTGATTGTTTACAATTCATGTAGCACAGAACTGTTTGCATGGGGTGGTGGCGGGGTGGGGGGGTGGGGTGCGCGGTGTCTTTAAGAGCACATTTAAAATTAAACCAAAGACTTTCTCTGGCCAACCACATGATGCTTAATTTTGCATGAATAACCCATCTGACATTAACCTTAACCTTCACTGCTGCATGTCTCTTACTTGCATTTCCAAAGTGCCATTTTAAATGCTGCCTGGACTTGCTCGCCTTTCTACAAATGCTGCAAGTGAATTCCCTTTAAATAGCAGCTGCTGACACAGCAGCTTTGCCTGTGTTTAGCATGATGCTGTGGCCAAGATCCAGGTGAGGTAGGAGTGGCAGGAGCACAGCCCCGTGCTGTCCCTTGGGTGTCCTCCCAGCAACGCCGCAGGGCTCATCCCCTGCCCTCTCGCCGGAGATGGAAAGGTTTGGAGAGGCAGCAGCTGGGGGTGGGTTGATGGGTGCAAGAGCAGAGCTGGGTGCTCCTCATGTGTTTCATGGGAGGTTTGCAAATATGCCAGAGCAAGGGGAAGTCCCTAAGCAAATTACCATGCAGGATACGGCACATCCATCTCCACCTTCCTGCCCACGGCTTGTGCTCGGGCACCTTGCCCGTGTCAGGGGGAGGGAGGGCAGGAGGCTCCGGTCCCCTGCGAGAAGCTGTCCCACTCCACCACAAGTTGGGGGGGTGTGTTGGGGAGGAGGAGTGTGTGTTTGCATGCATTTGTTGGTTGACAGCTCTCAGCCCTGCCCTGACATCATGTCCAGCTGGTGCAGGAGTCAGACGAGGGCAGCCCAACCTCTCCTTACAGGCTGGGTGGGTAGGAAGGATTGATTTCCTCTTCCGTCCTAGCCACGTAGCCCTGGCCTTATTCCATGGTAGCAATTCTGCCCAGGGCATAGAAATTCACCAGCACATGCAGTGTCTTTGGGTTGTTTGTCTTTTTTCTTTTTCTTCTTTTTTGTACAGTCCTTAAGAATAGCCTGGATGCCTTTGAGCTGAGACCCTTGTTTCCTAGATTTAGAGGAGAGGAGCAGGATAAAAGGCTATGAAAAGACACCTGTGACTTTCCAGCAAGCTCCAGCCACTCAGCAAACAAGCCTAAATCTCAGGGTCTCTGCAAGAGCCTAGAAGCTCTTTTCACCTTAAAGGCCCCTGGAAACAGGCATTCAAGACCAGCTAGGGCAGGCGAACGAATGAGGCTGAAGGCTTTAAAGGGCTTGCCATCACCAAGTAAGGTCTCCAGGTCCTCCAGCATAGCTGCCTTTCCTCCAGACATAGTGAAAGCGTGGGCTGGCTTGTGGGGTGCGCTGTGACATGCAGCATATCCGCCGGTGGCCACCCGTGCTGATTCTGCAAGTAACACCGGCAGCAAAGTGGGCTTTATCCTGGCCCCATCTGGAAATCAGGGCAGCCTGAGTACTTACCCCTACAGCGATCATCTTGCTAGGACTGTGGGCCTGCTCAGACTAGAAAAACCCGTATCAAGCCCTGATGCTCTGTCAGCAGTACACTCCTGCCACAGCCTCCATCCACCAGTGCCCTGGGCTTTCCCCATCACTCGTGGGCAGCAGATGCTAACGCTGTGGCTGTACAGCGGAGGTGGAAACAGTTTTCCCACCCAGCCCAGTTGACTGGGACGTGAAGATATTCCCAGTTGTCATAAAGGTCCCGCGTTTGCCTCTGGGATATAACGATGCATTAGGACTATTACTTCTGAGCAGCTGATGTATTTTGAGCTCACACCACGTTTGTACTGGCATAGCCTAAACTGATAAACTCCCTATGTACCCTCTTCCTGCCAGTCAAAATTCTGGCAGTGTACAAAGCTGGGGCCCAGGAATTGGCATTGATGATGTTCGTCAGTATGTGGTGTTTACCCAGAACGTTGGCGTAGCTTGCTCCGCATGTGGTCCATGATGTAGCTGATGGGACCCCCTGTGAGGCACACTAACTAAAAACCTTCGTCTCTTCTGTCCTAGTTCTGGATACTGCAGGCCAAGAGGAGTTCAGCGCAATGCGGGAGCAGTACATGAGGACTGGAGATGGTTTCCTTATAGTCTACTCGGTGACGGACAAGGCTAGCTTCGAGCACGTGGACCGGTTCCACCAGCTGATCCTCAGGGTCAAGGACAGGTGGGTGCCATGGAGCCAGGCGCTGGGCGCTGCCTGATCCCCCTCCCGCCGCTCTGGAGGCTGTGCCGTGGGGGCAGTTGCACGTCTTGCCCTGCCTTTTGCCTCCTGGGTGTCCCGGGGCAAATCCTTGCATGCTCTGTAGGGGTTTGTAGACCTAAATAGGAGGAGTAAGAAGTATTTTACCTTTTCTGGTAAGCGTCTTGTGCTTTCAACCTGGAAAAGTTCAGTAGTGTTATGATGGAGTGAAAATGGGTCTGGAAGGGAGAAACTCCAGCCAGAACTGTCTGTGTGAGAAAGGCAGACACCTTTGAAGGTAACCCGTTTGGCTCTGAAGAGGGAGAAGGATGCTTTGTGCACAGTGCTGGCACTTTAGGAACACCAGCAGGGAGTCAGCAAGTGTTCGTTCAGCCCTAATCCTTTTGTGTGTCCTGGCAGCATCCTCCCTTCCCCGGCTTCAGTTTGTGCCAAACAAACCTTAGAAGGTCCTGCGTGATATGGGTCTGTGACCAAGTGTCTTGAAGGGGAAAATGCCTCACGTCTGGAGGAACTGTGTTTCTTACCCGGGGTGTAATGCAGTTAATGCATCATGCTCTGCAGCAACCATTTTCAATGAATAAAACATCTCTGCGTGACTGGGGAGAAAGCAAGAGAGGTCACCCACTCCCCTCCTTGTGCATGTGTGGGAGACGGTAGCGCTGAGGGTTTAATCGTGGTAAGCAAATGTGTCCTGACAGAGTGAGGGGAAGCTGCCAGGGTTTTATCTCTGAGATAACTCCCTCTTCCCATCCCAGTTCAAGAGGTAATGAATCCATCCTCACTGGGTGGGGTGTGAATCAAGCCCTTATGTGTCTGCAGCTTTGAAACACTTAGTTTTTCCATTCATAATGGCTTTTAATCATGGAAGTCATCAAGAAAAGCCACCAGAGGGTTCGGGCCTCGTTGCTGGCTTCCTTTCGCAGCTCTGAATAACTTCCCCACAGGAAGGGTGGACTCGTATCATGTGAGGTTCACAGCTGACAGCTCTTCCAGTAAAGCATCCAAAGCAGAGCCCACAAGAGTGAAAAGTAAAGGAAAAACCACCCCTTGATTTCATCTAAATGAAGAAGAATGTCAGTCACTCAGTCTGCCTCCCAGATCACGACAGTCTTTTCTTCACTGCCAGCTCAGCTTGGGGCAAATTAAATCTGTTTCTAAAAGCTGAAGAAGATGCGACAGCGTTTCCTGTAACCTGCCCCAAACCGATGTCGGTTTTATCTAATTTAACTTTGTGAAAATAAGACGGGGTATGCATTGTTTTGCTCTGGACTGAAACTTCTACCCCTCCGTACACTGTGCAAACACTGCGGCCGGCGTGTGAGAAGCAGGAAGTGAAACAGGCTGGTGAGGTTGTTTTTGTTTCCCCACTCAACGCCACCGAAGCGCAGAGCACGAGGAGTTTAACGCTTCGTCCAAAACCTGAGCTTGTTCAGAAAATCACAGCAATAGGAGCAGTGTGAGTAAAGAAACCGTCCTGCCAGACCCGCAGGTAGCTGGGAGCAGAGCATCGCCCTGGTTTTCAAGCTAGCAGTCAGTTTTGGCAACTTAAAATCCAAAGGAATTGCAGACTGCCCTGTTAGCAGAGCTGTTCAAAGCCTTCCTCCTGTTTCTTTCCATAACCTTCATTACAGTAAAACTTACAACTATAGTAGCTTTGTCCAACTAGCAATCATACAGCTTACAACAGGGAACAAAGTCCCTGTAGAGTTTTATGCCTGATGTAAACAAGGCAAATGAGATACCGTCCAAATGTAATCCCTTCTTATCAATGTGCTGCAAGCCAAAAAGGAATCAAATAATCCAGACAAGCAAGTGTTTTGCTCCAGAATGATCAGAGTCAAGATATATCAATGCTCAGGTATTAAAATTAAATCAAAGCCACATTATCGGAATGAATAACTGTAAGACTCATTTAAAATGTGGAGTGCAGTACGGTATTTTTCCAGCCAGAGCAATGGGGCAATGTGCCAGAGAGAAGCCGGATCCCTTATCGTCTTGATGAAAAATGACACAGAAACGCTGTTTGAAAATCCAGAGTTAGTCAGGGAAGTGTTTTATGCAGAAATGAGTATAGCCAGCTGCTCCTTACCCCAATAAAATCAGCTCCCTTACAGCAGAGAACACTGCAATCATTTTAGAAGGGTTTAAAGTTAAATATAAGAAAATAATACTGCAGTAACTGTCAATTATCAGAAGGGACCTCCTCCATCCTAGGAGTGGGTAAAGGCCCTGCAGCACGACTTTGCTCTCTGTGCCATGCAGCCGGAGGAGAGGCTCCTGTATGGGAGGTGGGGTGGGGTGGGCAGCAGCCGCACTGCCAGGACCGCCTGTGGCACAAGCTGGCTCCATTCGGTTTAGTCACTGGAGCTACAGGGATTTCTACTGGGGAAGAGCCTGACCCACACACCTCGTCAGGAGAGCCTTGCACTGGATGTGCTGTGGATAGATGGGTCTCTTCTCAGGCAGTGGCTGAAGACAGTCACTTACATGCCCTGTAAAGTTAAAGAAATACTGAGTATTATTACTGAGGTAGATGGGTTTGGTACAAAGGAACCTTTGTTCATCAGGTTTTTGTTCTGGGGTTAGAAACAGGTAATAGCATCTGGAAACTTAGGAAAACTCTGCGATTCCCTCCAGCATCCTTCCAGCTACCACTGCCAGTCTTTTAATTTGTCATGGGGTAACAACTAATGGGGATCTTTTCCCCCAGTCATTTTCTCCCGCATGAGGTGCCCCCATGAAGTGCCAGCTCTCCCAGAGTCCATCTTTTCTTTCCCCATGGTTGCTCTCAGTGGATGAGTCTCCACCAGGACATGAAGTGACCAGTTCCTCCAACATAGCTCAGTGCCTTGCAATGATTAGCAGCTGCCAAGATACGTGGTTACTGAGATGCCTTAACTGTTACAAAAGAGTCCCGTTCACCTGTTCAAGATCTGTCTCTATGTCTCAGTTGATTTCCTGACTAATTCTCTAGTTCTTAATCTAGTTGCATCTTCAGCCTTAGGTATTATCAGGCATTGCAAAAACAATGACACAAAGTCCCTGAAGTGCCTGCAAATAAGAATGAATGTATGCATGCATGCAACTTGTCAAGTAAATTTTTACAGTCTAGGGGCTAATGTGTGTTCATTTGGTCTTTCTTTATATTTCTTTACACGTATGTGGTATGTCTGTAGCTGAAAACATTAGATGATGTCAGCATCAGAAAGTGAAACTTATGTTCAGCATTTTTTACTGTAGTTTGCTAATAATTGGGTGGTGGTTTTGATTTTTTCCAGAGAGTCCTTTCCAATGATTTTGGTGGCAAACAAGGTTGATCTAATGCATTTACGGAAAATTACAAGAGAACAGGGAAGAGAAATGGCAACAAAACATAATGTAAGTTTGTGGGATTGTTTAATTGGTTCTTGTCCCATTACAGGCATTCAGAATTGAATTTCCTACTCATTTGGAGCTGAAATAAAGCATTTCTCTTACAATCTAACATTTGCAATTACATTTTCAACTACTACAGAGTAGTTTCTTTTCAGTAGGGCCAATTCATCATTGAAACTAGAGCCCCTGGTGTACATCAGGCTGTAGCAAAGCTGTGGCCATCACGAAACCACGTGCAAGTGGTGAGAAACACGAAATGAGGGAAGAAGGTGCACCCTCCTGGAGTGAAAAGGCAGAGTCAGGCATTAGGAAGTACACCCAGGTGTCCGTAGGAAGTGAGCTTGTTAAATATAATGAAGTTACAGAGTTGTTAAGCTTATATAAATCTGGCCCAGCATCTTAGCTCTGCATTATTCATGCTATAGTTTAGCCTCAGAAATTGGTCTTGGATGAGTGTAGATGACATGATGCTCCACTAATCACCTCTAAATGCCATCAGCCCTGAGTACCCAGAGGGAGGCAACAACTCCTGTAGGAGGAACTGAATGGAAAGGTAAAGGCAAACAAGCCTGAGACTTCTTGGCAGCTTGCTGTGCCTAAACGGCAAACTGCGGGGTGTTTTTAAACAAGCCACGATGGGAGTTTGGCAGGGCAGGTTCACTCCCTCCTCAAGGAAGCTCATTTCTGTAGGAGCCAGCACACCTAAACTGCAACATGTTGCACCCATCTGTACACACACGCTTTGGAAAAGGCCATGTACAAAAATACCTTATCAGAGGCAGTTTTATAACTCTGCCAGCATGCTGGACAAGCACTCTAGGAGGCCCCATCTGGCTGTCAGACTTTGAAGGAGAAGATCATTTTACACTGAAGGGGAATTGTAGTCATGAAATATTCATGCAGTAGTCCTAATAAAATGTGGCAAGCAAGAATTTTTGGCAAGTGTTCATCTTTCAACAACCTTCGGCTATTTTCATGTCTGCTAGCACAGCTTAGAGGGAGAGAACATCTGACGACATGAAGTCTATGATTATTCTTTCCCAAACCCGCAGCTCTGATAGCAGCTGGTTTGCCTGGTGCTTATTCCAGACCTTTTGTAAGCGCTCGCTGACCTTGCTGTGAGCATGAAGGTGTTGATAGCAGTGTCATGACAACACTTTGTTTACCTGTATTTCCCTGGTCTCTTAAGCACCCAATTTTTCCAGCCTTTAGGGTTTTTCATTTTGAAACTGGTTTGCTACCAACATGGAGGCTGTTACTAATCTCTTTCACAATACACTTCTCTCCTCCAGATTCCCTATATAGAAACTAGTGCCAAGGACCCACCTCTAAACGTTGACAAGGCCTTCCATGATCTCGTGAGGGTAATAAGGTAAGCTGCAAACTCTTCACTTGCTCACTGCCTGTGGACGGGACGTGCAGGAGTCCTGGCCCGGACAGCCAGGAGCCAAGTTTTGGGGAGCAGGGGCCAGGTGGTTTGGTTGGGAGATTTCTGGGGTTTATTAAACTTTCTTGTCCTGTATCTGCATAGGGATGTTACTAGCACTTAGTTAACCTTGCAGGACATCTGTGCTAGGCAGGTTGAGAACTAGCTGTGGCCATGATGAAAATAAATTATTCAATGAACAGTGCAAAGCCTACTATAATGATCAGCTTTAAAAGGCCAGTGTTAAAAGCTCTGGACCAGTAATTTGGGTTTTCATAGCTTTGTGTTGTCAGAGGTTAAAAAGGACTGGCAAAAAATTCTACAAAATTCTTATTTTGTAGGTGACTTCTAACATTTTCTGCTCACTAAATGGAAAAATTAAGCTGCTTTGTATGAGAAACAGCATGACCTAATGGCTAAGCCACAGGTTTCCTCCTCAGACTGCAGAGGTTTGTTCCCAGTTTTGGCATGAGCTGCCTTTGCTCGCTTTGGCAAACGCCTTCTCTCTGGGCAAACCCCTGCTCTGGCTGCTGGCAGGGAGGGACTGCCTTCCAAAATCTCGGCTGCTCTGCAGGAAAAGAGCTGCACACACATCTCGGCGTCTCGGCTGATAACCTCAAATCTCTCTGATAAGATTTGTTTTTCTGGCATAGGTTGTTTGCCAGATTTTTCTGGGCCCTCATTTTTCATGTTTTGTGAGGGTGCTGAGCTGAAATCATGCTCCTCCCCACCGTGCAGTCAAAGTGCCTCGCTCGGCAATTAAACCATGAGGCATTTATTCACAGCGTATCTGTACTTGTGAATATCTTAGCGCAGCCTCGAGTCAGCCTCCATCAAAAGCAGATGGTACTGCCCACTCTTCCCACATGTCTCAAAAGCAGGGGGCAGAAAGCCTTTGGAGAACTACAGAGCTGAGTTGGATATGTCCCAGACTATTTCCCAACTGTTCCGTAACTCAGCGTTAGCTGGCTCGATATTACTTTCGTGTTACAGGGATCTCTTCCCACCATCTATTCTACTCTGGAAAAAAAACCCACACAGATGGTGAGGCTGTTTGTTTTTTCTACATAACATGAATCCAGACAGGGACAGGCTGGAAGGAGTGTTGTAATGCGACATCACTAAGTTCAAGCCCTGAAAATGCACTCCATAACCTCAAAAATAGGTCATGTACCTCAGTTCCCTGAGTAGTTACCGTGAAGGTTGTTGCCAGCCAGGTGAGACCTTCTGTGGCATCAAGAGCACCACAGATGCTCACAAAGGCTTGAACTTGGGTTCAGTCGGAGAGCAGAGAGATGCTGTGTGATCTAGCTGGTCATTTGCCACAAAGCAGCTTCGCTCGGTCTTTGGACGTTGCAGACTGTCTGCAGCCATAGGATGGCATCACCCACCAAGCATTGCTTTTCTTTTTTTAAGTGAGCTTTTCCAAATAAAATTTAGACTTACACCTGCCTAATAACTCTGTCATTCCTGGAGTGCTTTACAAATGTAGAGGCTCCTCAGAGCCCCTGTAAGTTTGCAGGGTGAGGACACTCGTTCAGGGTTGGCACTGTTTGTGCTCCTTGCACCTGGCTGATTCCCAGTTTATTTAGCTTCATGCAAGAAACTGTTGTCTGGAAGTAATCCAGAAAGGAGTGGGGTGGTTGAGTCTGCCCGATAGATCTTTTAAATTTCCTGATATCCCTTTTATGCTGCAGCAGTGCATATACAAGGACTGTCACAGCAGAAATCTTGAGCAAGCGCGGGACATGGTTTTCTGGATCTCTAAAACAGTTCCAGAACACTGTGAACAGCTTGCGGCTGCTTAGTGTTTAGCCAAATTAACTGTAAAGTATTTTTTTATTTCAGCTTTCTAGCTTTTGAGCTTTAAAGTTTTATGTTTTTCATGCCTCCAGCCTTCATACTTGCTGAAAAAAAAATCTTTTTCGTCAAAACTGAGTTTTTCAGATGATTGCAAGCATTTGGGAGCTGAAGCTGTAAGAAAAACACCAAATGAAGCCCCAGTTATGTCTCATCCTGGTCTGGATAACTTGATCTAAACACTCAGTTTAGTGCCTGGCATATTACATAGCAAAGAGGCTGGGTTTGAACTGTTCAAACCCAGGTTGGTTGGTTATTTAGACACTGTTTGAATCTATGGAAGCTGCTGGTGTTGGTATGGTTTATCTTGCAATAAAATCTAAGTCTATGGGCTGCCTGTCGGGTGTTTGAACTAAAGCCTTCTTCTGTTGGATTTGCACCTCTGGGCTAGCTGAGTGGCTGCTGCAAACAGGTACAGTTGCAAACAGGCATTTGGGCAATGCCTCATCTTATTGAAAAGGGAGAAGCCCTCAACATCACATTTTAGAGGTTGCTCACAACCCACCTGACTGCTGGGGGCTGCTGGGGCGCAGCGCAGGAGTGCTCTCTCTCAGCTGCGTGTTTCTGGTGGCTGTGACTTCAGACAGCCAGGGACATCTTTCTGGGGTCAGCTCGCTCTCCGTGCTCCGTGCCCCACTGGCAGCAGACTCCGTTTTTTCATTACTGTTTTTGAACCCTCCTCCATAACCAAGTCCACAACAGTGCAGCGGGCTAAGGGCAATGCCAGCTGAAAGCAAATCTTTCCAGCAGGGTTTATTTCTCTGTGCACCCTGTATCTCTTTCATCCTCTTCCCTAATGAGCGTTGGCAGCAGTGTGATGGATGGTGTTGCATTGCTTGGAGCACCCCTGTTTCCCAGAGCAGCCCCCTGGCAGGGGAGGAGGCAGCAGTTCACCCAGGGCAACCTGAGGCACAGTGCCCTGGCAGGACATACATCCCTGCCGTTAGCCTTAATGTTTGCTTATGGCTTCTTTCCTCCTTCCTTAAAAATGGAGGTGGTTGTCTTGTTAGCTGTGTGGCATGAAAAGCCACGTGGTGCTGGAAGGGTATGTGGAGATATATACGGAGATGTATATGCAAATATACATATTCACCCCAAGATGCCTTTCTGCTGGCTGCCCAGGGCTCTGGGTGCTGACGTCCAACCCAGCCCAGTTGTTGCTTGTTGTCTCACCTGCTTATTTTCCTCTCTGTCTCCCAAAACAGGCAGCAGATCCCAGAGAAAAGCCAGAAGAAGAAGAAAAAGACCAAATGGCGAGGGGACAGAGCCACGGGCTCCCACAAACTCCAGTGCGTGATTTTGTGATGGGACCACATGGGAGTGCCTTGGATGCCTCCCTCCTCCTCCTCCCTTGACCCACTGCTAACCCAGGCGAGGAGCAGCAGCGCGATGCCCGCACGGCCCCGCTGCCCCCTCGGGCTCCCCACGGCGGCTGAGGCTCGGAGGAGGCGGCTGGACGGGGTCCGGACCCCCCAGAGGGGACTGCGTGTTGGGGCTGGCGTGGGAGCCGTGCAAATGGGAGGCAGAAGGGATCAGCAGGACCTCGACTCTTGAACATCCCCAGCGCCTTCCAGGGGCCTCCATGATGTTTATTTAAAAAAAAAAAAAAAAGGGAAGAAAAAAAAAGTGTTGGTTTTATCTGCAAACATTTCTCCTTGTGGCCCATTTCTGAACAGCCATGAATAGCCCCCCTGTTTGGTACAGTCGTCTGTGTATGCGTGGGGGAAGGGAAAGGGCTTTTCTTTTCTTTCTCTAATTTTTTTTTTTCGTCCTCTTCTCCTTTTTCGTTGTTTGCTCAGCAAGCGTTGGGTTGCAAAGAAACACGGCCAGGGTTAGATTTTTTGCACTGAACTCTCTCTTATGCGGCAGTGCCAAAACACGACTTCATATGAAAGTGCATAGATTTGGAGGAAGAAAATGAATTCCAGCTGCTCTGGGTGCTCCAGACATTGTGTCAGACTCTGGAGGGCAGCCAGCTCACAGACCATAAACTCCAGCTTAGGAAAGGAGGTTTGGGCTTGGATTATTTTTTTTTCTTACCCTTTGTCAAGAGGTTTTGTTTCTGTTTTGTAATTTGGGGCATGTCAAAGTTAAGACGTTTTGTTAACCTGGAAGTATTTAAATTAAAGTAATTTACAAATGGAAGGGTATGTCATCTTTTAGGGGGTGAAAAGGAGAGAGGAAGTAAAAGCTGAACTGAATTTGTTATCTGGGTGTTGAATTTCTCCCTCATAAATGTGTGTAAAGTGGTGCGATCTAAATCCCTCTTCATTATTCCTTAACCTTTCCCTGCAAAGCCACTCTTGGGTAGATGAATTGTTTTGCTTTTCCCAGGCTCATCTCGCACACGCCAAAAAAATCTGTTTATGGGCTTTGGCTCAACGTTTCTTCATTTCTTCTTCTCCCCCCTTTGCTGAGAGTTGGTGACTTGAAAGGAAGAGGTGTTTTGAAAATTGCTGAAGTGGGCTGTGTCTCTTCATAAGCTTAGTATATCTAAAATGTCTCCTGAAAACAGTGGAGACTAAATATCTTTATGCCTTATGAAAAGACAAGGCAGAAAACCTGCAGCCATTCAAGCCGACATCTGTGGCACCAGAAATAGGTTGTGCACATCCTCGAGGGGCCACATTCTCTCTCACACCTTTGCTGGCACTAAGAATTGCAGTGGCAATTTTTTCTTTAATTTAATGGTTTGTCATCTGCTGGACTGAAGCCATCAGCTCCATTCACAGGGTCACCAAACCCCTTTAAAAGTAACAACTTGCTTTTCATCAGCTTGGATCCTATTCAAATATGCTTTATGGGCATGACTTAAAATATTGGCAGGGTATGAATGCCTGAGATTTGTGTGTCTGAGCACAGAAAATCCTGGTACTGGATATTGAAGATCCGTTCAAGATGGTGGATCATCACAAACTTAATTGTTTATGTTTGTCTTTGCAATCCATTTGCCACTGGATTTTGTTTCTTGACTCCTTGCTGGGCTACCTCGAGAAATGGGAGTTGGCTGCTGATTATTTTTCAGGTGAGTGCAGCTAATGACAACATCTGCCTAATTTGTTCAGTCTTCATTACAGCCAGAAGATGGCAAATGTCTGCGGCTGGATCAGCAAGCTGCTTACTGTAACGCTGGCTCCACTGCCTCTGTCCCCTTTTGTGTGATGACAGATGCTGGGGCTGGATTAAGGAGGGTGATATTGGGAAGAAATATTTTTCATGGACTCCTGCGTTGGATGTGGGCCACGCGCTTCAGTAAAGTTGCAACGCCCTGTGTCAACTGAGATCTGGCTCCAGACCATTGCAGCATTTCTCCCACTATATTGTTTCCTTGTTGGCTGAACTGTGGTGACCAAAACCATCTGGGTCAAATCCTGGCTCTTGAGACTTGCCATGATCTTCTGGGGGTGAAGAGCTCCCTATGGGCATCTCATTTGTTCTGCCTTGAAAACCTCTAGTAAATCAGAAGGTGTCTGATATGTGCAACCAACCCAATTTGCTGTAACCCCTGTTACTGCTTTCCTGCCAGAATCCCTGCCTAGCCTGGCTACTGGCTTCATTTTTTTGAATTGTACACAACTAATGCTATGGGATCCCCCACACAAGAAGATGATGGCATTTTCAGGGAGCCCTGATAATACCCCCTAGAGCCCTTCCACTTAAAAATAACCTGATTTCTGCTGAAACCCCTCATCCTTATTTTTATCTAAACGCTTGGGAATACTTGCCTGAAAACAGCATGTGTGTATCTTGAGTCACATCTGCTGGGTACTTAGCACTGCATGTGAGAAATTATCTGCTTTTTCTCAAGCATCTTAATTGTTTCTTCAGCTTCTTTAGCAACTAACAGCTATTGCAGAATAATGGGGGAGGAGGGGAAAGGAGCAGATTAACAACTGAATATGGATAGTGGTAAACAGGGAAAGCATGCCCATTTTCTTCCATGTTCATCAACTTGTTTATAGCAAGGAGTGTTTTCCAACAGGGATCACATCTCTGATGAGTCTAGAGTGCTCAAAATAGTGAGGTATGCAAAGCCCATTGCCATCTAACTCACCCTTTCATATTCAGGGCTGTTAGCAAACCGAGAGCACCTTCCCTGCCGTATGCAGCACCCAGAGACCTGGTTTGTGAGACACTGGTTGATGGTACTTAAGCTACCGAAAGCACCAACCGTGCTGCTGGGTGGCCTGTTTTTTTTCTATGGAGCATCCGATGGAAAAGGACTTTTTGCTGTCGTCAGAGACAGTCTGGAGAAGGATCCTGTAAGAGTGTGCTTGGGGCTCATTTTCCAAAGAGCTGATGGTCCAAGTGACCTAACATCGTCTTCAGCCCCTGGGTAAATCTGCATTTGTTTGTCTCAGCAATCTGGTTCCTCTTCTGCTAAACAGGACTTTAGAAAGGAGAGCTGGCCACAGCCTTACCTTGTTTTCAATAGACAAACAAAGTGAAAAGAGGAGAGGGGTAAAACATTGCAGATTCACTTGTATTTGATAACCAAATGGCCTCCTCCCCAGCCTGGGATCTTGTCCCAGCGGTACCACTGTCTTCAGGTAAATCGCGTTGCTCTTTCCTCCTTCAGGTCCTTCTGCTTATGAAGCAGGAATAATGGCACTAGCTTGTTTGCTTACTGGCTTTTGATTGGCATTTATTGTACAAGCGAAGTCATCTGTCTGTCTATCTTGGTCTCTGATTTAAGGAAAAGGGGGAGGTGGGAAGGAAGAGAAGGAAAAGTACCTGGCTAAAATAAGTATTTCCCCCTGGCATGAGCAGAGAATTTAATTATCCCTTTCTGCCTGCCAACTCTAAATGGAACAAAAGCCTGAAAACAACAAAAACCAAACAAAAAAAGCCCAACTGTGCAGGCCTGCAGGTGGTGGGCTACCTACAAACTTGCTTTCTTGGCTGTCTCAGCCAAGGCCAGTGCTAGCACTGGCAAAGCTGCTCAATGACAGTCTGGGTACATCTGAATCATGTTCAGATAATGGTGCTCAGCAGAAAAACACTAGAGATGGTGAACAAGACAAGCAGGAGCTTAACAAGGGGCTGAGATTGCTTGGGTTGGATCAGATGTTTCAGTTTAACAAGAGGCCATTGCAGTATGTTGCTCTGTTCCTTAATCTGTCATAATTAATTTTGGCTGGCTTTTTAAACCTACAGCTGTACTAGAATTTGTAAATTGGGATAGGCTGAGGGGTTTAGACATACATGATGTGTCTCATCTTGAGAGGAAATGAGCTTTGTTAGGCACGGAGAGGACAGCATTGTAATACTGCTTCAGACTTTTCTTTTTTGCTTGTTACCATCCTAAGGCCCGAACAGACTGCCGAGAGCCTTGTTCAGCTCCAGTAATTTCAAGAGGTGGGTGCTAAATGCTGCTGAAGTGCTTGGGAATAAGGCAATGCCCCCAAAGCTCTGCTAAGAGTAGAATATGATGAGGAGTACAGAATATAAGAGTGTTTTAAGAGCCACAACTTGTGGACTACTCCAGATGTCAGGATTCAGATATGTATTTACTAATGAGAGGTCTTGAGAGAAGTTTGGCATTAGAGAAATAGCCAAGCTCCTGTGACAATTGCCACATCAGCCCGTGTACCTGGGACTGGACAGAAAACCTCTGTGTCTGGAAATCCAAGTTCTGTGAGTTGGGGTTCAGTGGCCAATCCCCTCTATCTGCTGTAGGCTGGGCAGAAAGGAGGACCTTTAGTGTATGTGTGAAGTACTGCATTACAGCTACACATCTGGCACTACAGTAAAAAGGAGATGAAGGATGCTGTGGCCAGCGTTCATATAGGCTCAGTTCTGTGTCTTGCATGTAAGTAATTAATGCCAGTTGAGATGCCTTGGGGTAACCAGGGCATTTGCCTGGGAGTTTCAGATGTAACACAGGACCTATGGGAGATCTGTGCCTTTCTGGAGCAACAGCTAGCAGCCAGGTAAGATTCACCTGAGCATCTGAAACAGTTCCAGGTGTGTATCTTTAGGCAGCTAGTTGAGCCCGTGGGGGTTTGAGAGCCATTTCACAGCAGCGCTCTGAGAAAGTCTGTGGACATCGCAAGTCTCTATGGATATTCTAGCTCTTCTTCTGCAAAGGGATCTCGCCTGTTTTTTAGGGACTCACCAATGCATCAAAACAAAGTCAGAAGCGAAGTCACCAATTTTGTGAAATGTATTAATTGCATCTTGCAGTCTAAGTATTCTCATGAGTATCACTTGCACAATTAGGCTGTAAATAATTCAATATTTGGCTATCAGGGATTCCATTTATATTATGCAGGCTTTTTGCTTCTTTTTCTCCTGCATGCAAGGAGAATAAATATTTCATAGATGATCTCACAGACAGTTTCTGGGATGACATGGGACTTGCTTGCAGCAGGACAGAGCAGGGAGATGACTCTGTGTGTACCGGATCCCACGACAGGGAGAGACGAGGAGGAGCAGCAGCACTGAGGTATGCTCTGGTTTGGGGTTTTTTTCCCACCACTGTGGCAAATCCCTCCAGCCCCAAGAAGTTACCAGTCAGTGGCCAGCAGGTCAGGCAGGCGAAGACTTCCCAAGGCAGGAGAAATGTGCGGGTGCTGTGTCGCTGCTGTGTGCAGTGCCAAAGGGAGGGGGCCGGGGGAGGAAGGCTTGTGCTCAGCATGTGAGACCCACCAGGTCGGTAAGTGCAGGGGTTAGTGTTCCCAACAGCGATGGGGATGTCCAGCAGTGCTGAGCGTGGAGTAGAGACAGGCGAAATCCCCTAATGCTCTGGCAGTTTTGGGACAGCTTTTTTCTTTCTTTTGAATTGAGAGCTCCTTTGCCAAATCCTGGGGACCAGCAATACCGTGCCAAGCCCAACACAGCAGTCTGACTTGCCACAAGCGTTATTACTTCTCTGGTTTCCGTCCCTCCTCCCAGGTCTCTTCTGCAGACCAGGGCATGCACGAGAGCTCAGACTGAGCATGTGGTCAGCTCCAGCAGCCAAAGAGGAAGGGACTCAGACAAAATCCTGGATTTGCTCAATAAGAGAGCGGGAGCAAGAGGAGAAGGAAGGAGCTTTGTGAATTGGGAGCCTGTTCTATAAACTAATCCTCTGCAAATCTGGGTAAGAGACATTGTATGGTCTGTGATTAGGACAATCTCTGCTGAGAAGTCAGCCCAGCTGAACAAGTCACGAGCTGGTCCTTGGACTGCCACATGCAGAGGTGGGTATCATGTGGCTTCTGTGACAGCAGTGACTGCTGTAGTCATGCCTAACCAGCCCCACACCCAGTCGGGTATTTGGCATGCCTCTTTGCATCTCAATAGTCCACATCCCCTTAAAGCCAGAGCCCTGGTGCTGGGAACACACTCAAAGGCCCGGGCACATGCTTATGGGGCAGGGGTTTCTTTTCTGCAAGCTCCATAATAAGAGCCATGTTTCAAACAACAGTGCCTGGGATGTGAGCCGACAAAAAGCAGGAAATTTGAAGTGAAGGCTGATGCACCGGGCTCTGCTCACACAATTGTGGAGGTCGAAAAAAGCACAATGGTGTGAGCTGCGGAGAGGGTGCTGCCCACCCTCCCCTGGGAGCTTCCTGCCTTGCCTTGCCCTCATCCCCGTCTCCAAACCTTCACAAGAGCTTAAGCTGGTTTCTGGCATTGAGTTTCCCACAGAGCTGGTCACAGAGTTTCATTCCCACGTTTTTTTGCTCAGTTTGGTGAAGTCTTTTTGCCTCCTCCAGCACGCTTTGGCCAGAAGGGTTAGCTTGCTGATGGGGGGGGACGTTTGGGCAGCCTTTGGCAGAAGGTATTTATTTCCTGGGGAAGAGGAGTCACACCACCAGCATGAAATACTTAAAGTCAGAGATGGCACTCTGCAAGGTTTTTGGTGGTCTTACTCTAGCACTTAACAATTATTCGGGGAAAATCCATGTGGTACCTGCTGCCGTAAGAATAGAGAAGTAGCACTAATGATTTTTCATTTCAGGATCTTAAGGCATTCATGAATCAATCCAACCACTTTGCAGTCAGGACACTCAGGGGCAGCAGATCTTGTTCTGTAGGCTGCAGGAACGAGAGCGCAGAGATCTGAAGCATGGAGAAAGAAAGAGCTGAAGTTGGTGAGGTGCCCAAACACCTAGCACTGCTGGGACTTGTGCTCCATTTGCTTCAAGCTGAGAAACTATAATTAGCATAGACTTAACTGAAGAGAAATATTAAATGCCGAAAGAAGAGGTCTAAGGCCAGCTATCTGGAGAGATTCAGTCCCTGATAAAAACTGTAAATACTTACTAGATATAAGCTGCTTCCAGAAGTGGCATATTTCCCAGTATTTTCAATTGATTTTTTTTCCTAAACAATCCATCTCCTTCCTAATTTGGGATTCAGCTTATCATAGAGATAAAATAAAAATGGAAAAGGTCATAAGTTCTACTTCATTTGGGAAAAAAAATGTTTACTCTTTGTAAAATGCCTTTGGACTTATTTACATGACTGCTTTTGTTTTTCTCGCAGAACAAAAGCTTGAATCCTGCTTGCCCCATGGAGTCCCCAATACCGTATTAGTGATGGGCTGCCCCAGGAAAACAAACCCGTGAGCACCAAGCGTAAGCCGTGTGAGCCCACAGCTGGGTTGCTGTTTCAGGTTTCCAAGGGGCAGAGGCTAATGCTTACTTTTTAAAATGACAGGTCTTTTGGCAATGTTGTCCTAAGGCAACAACAAAGAAAGGATGCTATCTAAGGCCAGCCTGGCCATTTCTTTTAGCATCCAGAGGACTTTCAAAACTGGCCATATAAATAATGTTACTGATGCCTGTGCTGAATAAAATGCTTCTGTTTCCTGGGCCAGAGTTAGCATCAGCCTGACCAGTGCTACAGGGAGGAAGGCTGCCTATATGTTTCTCATGTTTTATTGCCGACTAATACCAAACTGCAGCCTTATTCAGTCCTAGCAACAGTCCCAGTTGGGTTTCCTCCTACTGTGAGCAGTATGGGACTTGTAGCATTGAAAAATCACTGGAGAGCCAGTTTGGCTATGGCACAGCATCTTTTACTGCCCAACTGCCTCTTCTCTGCAACAGCCTTTTACCACAAGCTCTGTAAAGGTGGGCAGAGCTGGTGCTCCTCCCTGCAGAGAGGCTGGTGCCTTGAATTTGATGGTGTGGGCTTGGGTTTGTGTCTACTGCATGAAGCAGCATCAAGGACAGGGTCAAATTCATTGCCAACCTGTATCACTAAGGGGGTCTTAGCATCTCTTTGGGGCAATTTGGCCGTTTCCCAGAAATTAATCCCCTGCATCGACCAGCCAAGGACAGGAACAATTTGACTGTGTTTTCACTTGGTATCAGGATTAGCTATTTTATAGAGAGGTTGGACCCCAGGAGAGCATCTGCGAGGAGAGGTGGGCTTACCTGCCATGTGGACTGGCCTTGTTCCAGCGCTCTCCGTCGGTCCCACCTGCCCCTTGCGACAATGTCCAGCAGCAAATGCAGAGAGGGTGAGTGGGGCAGTGTGTCACAGACACAGCCGGCCATACGGCGTCTGGCGGGACTGGGGAGGTCAATATGCCCTCGGGACCTCCGCATGTGTGTGCAGGGTAGGTACTGCCAGCAAGACTACCAGGTGCTGGGCACCACAGGGAACTCGCTGGGGTTTTCGGTGAGGGCATACTACACTTTTTCAGATCCCTCCTGTCCCCTTCTCTTTCCTACTGGTGCAGAAAATAACCCAAGAAACAACTAAACAGCAGAAAAAGCTTCTCTAACACCTTAGTCCTTTGTGTCCCTTCTCAGCAAAGGTTGGGAGTAAAACTGCCCCAAAAACAATGGTGAAAAAATTGCCGAAGGGGGAGACTGGAAAAGGGAAACTAAGCAATCTGCGCTTGCATTAGTGGCGGAGGTTTTTTATTATTACTGTTGTTGGCTATTCAAACACTTACCCAAAAAAAGAAAATCAAACAGAAGATTTCAAACAGTTCACAAACTTTTTCTAAATATATTAATCCTTCAAACACTCTTTAGCCAATTAATTAGACTTAAATAATCATGACCTAGTACTTAGTGAGTAACTAAAATCTTTTGAGAGTTCACATTTATACTCCAGGAGATCATTGTAAAACAAAGGGCTGAAAAAAATCCCATTTGGATGTGAATATTTAATACGGCTGTTTGGAAAGCTGCTGCACTGACATTAATTTGGGCAGTAATCAAGTAAGTATAAAAACACACAATCATGCAGAGATAAAATTAGAACAGGAAAAAGCTCTAAGTTAAGCCCAAAGAAAATGGTTTATAAGACCTTTTGACAACGGCCTTTCAAACACAACTGGAACTAAACTCCAGAGTTGTTACTTTATATTCAGGATTGTAGATCGACAGCAGTACCAGTAGTACCTGGTGTGTAAACATAAGATGGATGTTGGGTTTGTTCATCAGAAACCCACTTCAGAGCCCATGAATATTAACCAGAGTCCTTCTGTTAAGTCGAACAGGCTCTGGGTCAAGCTCCATCACCTTCTGATGAGGGAGTCCCACAATTCCTTTAATCGCAGCTTGCAGGAGAAGCAGAAGTGAAACATATTGCAAAAGCCAAGCTCCAACAGGAGTTCTGTTCAATTATGTCTTAACATAAAACTGTAGCTAATGTGCTTTTACCAGATGTCCTGATGAAATACCGTTAAGAGCCGGTGCATCGCATTAATTAAAGGGAAATTTCATAATGAATTCTTTTTGCAAGGCAGCAGGGATGAATCGATGACCTACATAACCTCCCTTCCCTCCGAAATAGCTTACCAAACTAATGAAATGAATCCCTCTGGTTGTGGCAGGAGAGCGGAGGGAGCCATGCTTTGCATCCCAGCTACACGCTGCGACACGAAAAAATCCAGGCACTCTCCGCAGAGATTACGGCTCACGTTTCATTGTGTCTAGCAACAAGAGGGAACTTTCAGAGGCAGGAGGACTCTCCATTAAGGGCACCTTGCGTTACGGGAGGCTTTTGAAAGCTCCATTAAAATTCTTGGACAGTGCCCTCGCGGAGAAGCCGGGGGATAAGCTGGCTGACCCTCTACCTTATAAATCAGCACAAACGCACAGACAGTTAAATGCACATTCATTGGAGTGTAAGAGGCTTAGGGTATGTCATTAAAATATAATCCACAATGCACAACAAACACACACGCAGCTGGCAGGCTCAAACCCGTTTTTGCAAGCGCTTTAGGAGAGAAGCAGGAGAATAAGCATTACATAGCTCGTGTACGTGGGGAGAGGATGGGAGGAGGGGAAACCTCTGTTCCCGGGCATATGGTTTTAAAAGAGAAAATATGCCTGTGAATTCCGATTATGTCTGTGTTAGTACATTTTTATCCATGGTGGTTTGAGATTAAAAGCGATTTATGATGTTCCTAAGTCTCAGCAGTCTATGTTTCACTAAGCCATTGCAGTGCAATCAAAACAGTGCCTGTACCAGTGCTGGATTGTGCCAGCAAGTCCTAATTGCCTGAAAGATAATGGTGTCATTAAAGTCTCTTGCCCCTGTGAGCCTTGTGCTCCTCGACAGAAAAGATGCTTTTATTGTTGGTTTCAAAGGAGCCCTCAGTCACTGCTACAGCACATTGTCCATTCAGAGGTACTGGGAGGCTGTATTCTGTAGCTGCTTTATTTCCCTTCTTAGGCAGAGGACAGGGGAGGGCAATGGAGAGAAATATAGAAAAACTGTTGATTTTTCATCAAGAAAGCCAAAATATAAATCAGATATTATTCAGCTAGAAACCATGAGGGAAGAAGTGGCTGAGACCTTGCGCTGGTTAGGCTTCTAGCAACAGAAACAGAGACTGCTTCTGTTTCTGGATCAAGCTGTTTCTGGATCCAAAAAATGCCAGCTTCACCAATAATTTTCAGTTCAATAATCATTTTGACAGAAAAGCTGTGACCAGGTTCTTTATTCATACAAAAGTCACGCAGCTCTGCAATTACGCCTTAATTCACAGCCATCCTTCTTACTGGGCAATTTCAATTAAGAAATGACCTCTCCCTAAAACATTCAATTCTGCTACATCATTTATTCCTGTCTTCGTCTGGTAACATCTTTCTAAAAGGCAGAAAGACACTTATGCAGGTAAATGGATCACTTGTCAGTTTATGGGTGGGGTTTTTTTTAAACAGAAGTTTATTTTTGTTTACCTGCACTCTGAGCCTTGCTAGTTCTTGTGCTTTGAGAATCACCTTTCTGTTCTCTTTGCACAGTGCCCTGCTCAGTCAAGGAGCCCATCTTCACTCGGGTTAGCAATACAAGACCACGTAAAAATGACAGTGACATGCAGAAGTACCCTATTAACAAGTACTTTCTGCATTTTTGCCATACAAAACTGAACAGAGATGCATTTAATCTCTAAGACCTAGCACAAGTAATATCTGCTGAATATGGTAAGAGGCTTGGTTTGCAGGGGGGCTGTAGTCCATCTGACCTGCTACCCTCATAAAACCGTTGCAGTTAAATGTACACTCAGTTATGCTTAAGAGACTTATGTCAGGCCGTTACAACATAATCCAGAGTGCTCACCAAATGCCTGCATTACAGAGAAAATGCTTTGCATTGCTGGTGCAGGGTACTTTCAAGTAGAGCATTTGTACTTTGCAGCTTACAAGAGTAAACCATCTCTCCACAAATCAGCACTTAGATCATTTTTCTTTTCATATTTTCCTTCTCCCTATCTGCCTTTCATTCTCTTAGCTGTTGCCTTTACTCCTCCATCACTGCCTTTCCATCTTCCCTCAGTATTATCCACAATAACTGGTATAAGAAGAGCCTTTCTTCATTGTGTCACCTTTCTGGATTTTGCCACTGACTCTCCACCTGTTTAAGACTTACTGGCATTTAATGTTTTTTCTTTGCTGAAGCCTTTTTGAATGTAGGGTCTAAAATGCAGTCCTGCTGCTCAGGGCTATGCCTATAAGGTGTCACCAGAGCAGGGGCTTCATCTGAACAAAGAGGAGTCTTGGTCAGTTGAATGAGTAGAGGGACCTTACAGGTGGAGGGGAGGCAGTAATTAGACAAAGAAGAACTTAATGCTGCTTGCCTGACCTGTGAATGGGGGACAGAGATTGTTTAAACGCCAAAAACAAATTTGGAGACCCCCCTGTGCATATCATGCAGCAGCCAGCAAGGTGGGGGGGTCCCAGGAAGCCGGAGGGACTCATTCACAACCGTGCTGGAAAGCCCAGGGCAGCGGTGTGGGCAGCTCTACCCAGCCTCCCGGACCCCTGGTGCACACTGGGCCCTGCCAGGGACTCGCTCCGATGCCCAAACCCTGAAAAATGTGAGGTCATATCTTAATCCAGTGTATTCAAAATAGACACTGGTTTACTTGTTTTTATAAAGGACCAGAGCACAAATGGCCATAAATCCATGAGCCTTTTGGCTTAATCCCATTTCAGACACAAAAAAGAAAATCCTGCCTGACAGCCACAGGCTCTCTGGGAAGAGTCGGCTCTTCCTATGTTTCCCTAACTATAATTTTACTCAGTCATGTGCTGTCATCCTCCAATCCTCCTCGAGTGTCACTTGAAAAAAAAATCTGTTGTCAATTATAATGACAATGCATTGAAGATGGCTTACAGCAGAGAATGGCGCTTTATAGCGGCCGACTGTGACAAATCTGGGTTGTGAGAGAACATTGTGTGTGTCCTAGAGATTATAGCTTTTAAAATAAAAACCTCATTCTAGGTCCCTGGGGCTTTTTAATGAATTGCCACATGCAACAATGCCTTAAATGAAGCACCAGTGATTACCCATCTGACTGCAGCTCACTCAGTATTTACAAAAGAAAAGAAGAGCCAGCACCCTGAAAACCCGAAACCTACTTGAAGAGCTCTACTGATGCTAAGGATACACCCCACTTTAAAGGCAATGAAGTAGTAGTCACCAGCCGGGATTGTTTAGTCTGGAGAAGAGGAGGCTGAGGGGAGACCTTATCACTCTCTACCATTACCTGAAAGGGGGCTGTGGTGAGGTGGGTGTTGGTCTCTTCTCCCATGTAACTAGCGATAGAACGAGAGAAAATGGCCTCAAGTTGCGCCAGGGGAGGTTTAGACTGGATATTAGGAAAAACTTCTTTACTGAGAGAGTGGTCAAACATTGGAACAGGCTGCCCAGGGAGGTCGTGAAGTCACCGTCACTGGAAGTGTTCAAAAAACATGTAGACATCGCACTGCAGGACATGCTTTAGTGGGCATGGTGGTGTTGGGTTGATGGTTGGACTTGATGATCTTAAAGGTCTTCTCCAACCTTAATGATTCTGTGAGCCTGTGTGACTTTGGAGGCTGCCCTGTGTCTTACCATGGTTAATGTTACTCAGAGGGATGATACATCCGCCTCTGAGTCATGGACCAGTTGCACCACATACAATCCACAAAACAGACTGATGGCAGTAGGTGTCAGTCAGATGCCAGTATTATTCAGACACCTAGATAAAGGGCAATCATGTTTTACACTGCTGGCAACAGCTAGGATGAGGCCAGGAGCAGCAGTCCTGACGGTACAACCCAGAGGGAAGCAGTTCTTGTTGGACCATGAGGTCCAGTGAGGGATAGGGGTCTTCTGTCTAGGGCCAGGGATGTCCTGTTCCATCCAGACACCTGTTTAAACACATAAACACTATGACTTTTCCCTCTTGGATAGATGTGCTGGTCACAGCACTTATCTCTGTGCATCTGGCTTAGGTGTGGAAGTGAAGAGTCCAAACTACCATGGCTCCCTCTGCAGTTGTTGGATGTGATGGGCTCCTCTCCCACGTAATACGGGCTCTGCTGTGGATCACCTCGCAGGAAAGCCTGCCTCTCTCCAATGGAGACCACAGTCCTAAATTAGATACCTCATTTAAATGCCTCAGGTTGGGTTGTGCAAATACTCACTCCAGTGCCAAGAGTTAGTGGAGACCTCTGGCTCCCCTGTCCTGTCTTAACCACCCTTCCATGCCCGTGCACCCACCCTGCACCCTGCGAGGCTCCTCCAGTCCTGTTACAGCCTGTGCACACCAACCTAACAACTCCTTCAGGTCCAAAAGTGTGTTTTAAAGCACCCCAAACCAGATTGCTCAGAATAGCCTCTGCGCATGTGGAAGAAGGCTAACACATCCCAATGCATCGGACTTGTTGCACATGGGACACAGTGTCCCTCTGCATTTGCCCAGGATTTCCGGATGCCCAGCAGCACAGGCTGGCAGATATCCAGATATCCACTAGCTCATCGCCTGTGTTGCTGTAGAGCTGGCAGGTCCGCATGCTTCCTCGATGCCCACCCCGTATTCATCTTCTGTTCTCTTGGGCTTGGCGGCTTCCAGGGTAAATCTGGGTCAACGTCTTTCCGTAGGATTCCTGTTCCCTTCCTGCCGTAGCTGGCAGAAGGGGATGTGCCAGCGCAGTACTGAGGAGCCATTGATTGATGAGGAAAGACAGGCAGGGAATGAGAGTTTTTGGTTTAACTATGTCGAAGCTGGGCACGAATGCACAGACACACAGACGGGCATCGCTAGCAAATGTCAGTAAAAATCAGAAGCTGATGTAAGAAAATCTCTTATTTTCTCCAAAAATTGCACAGATCCATTTGAATCAGTGGGAAATTCAGAGTTAGCTTTTTTACTGTGGCTAATAGCTACTCAGGTTTTCATAATTTTAAGCAATTATTCTTAATATATGTAACAACCTAAGTTTAAAACCATACTTCGACCAATGCAACTCTGACTGTTGGGAAGCCCACGGAAAAAAAGTCTCATCCCTATTTCAGTAAATGTGCAGGAGGACCAGTATGAGTAAAAGCTTTTGTTAGTTCTCTCACACTTTGCTCTTAGTAATTGGTTGATATTTTGGGGATGGAATAATCTGTGGAAGTTGCTTTCTGTAGCATGTGCTTCTAACCCTCTTTTTTTTTTTTTCAGAAGATCCTTTTGAAATTAGATACAGCTTCTGGAATCAACCCAGACACTACTTTTCAAGCCAGAAGCATTTGTATAAGCATCATCAATCATGCCACTGGCTCTTATTGCTACTGTATATTCACTTTCTACCTGGTTTGAATTCCTAATTGGCCCTGCTGTGTAACTTAAAGCCCTGAAGAAAGCGGTGGAAGGGAAGTGGGGGAGAGTATTACTTCCCCAGCTGGGATCGGGAGGGTTTCTTGCAAATTACACTGATAAAGTCCCTTTCCTGGAGAAAACAGACAAGAAGCAGTTGGTAACAGGGTGAGTAAGAGTCGGATGTGATGGGGTATGATGTATGAAAGTATGTACAACCGGCTCAATTATCATCAGAGCAGTTGGCCTGGCAGCTGCTTATATCATATGTTTCAGGGTTGTGTACTGTAATGCAAGCACACGCGAAGTCCTTTGGACAGGAACAGAGCAGATAATTCAAGAGACAGGCTGTTTTTCTGATTTAAGTACAGGAGAAGCTCTGAAAAATGCAGGTGATTTTCTGTGCTATCCACAGCAGGCTTTCTCTTCCCCTGCCTAGGAAACCACTGCTGCCCTCCCTGTCCTCTAGCTCTCATTCATAGCCAACTCTTTGTTACAATAAGGTTCTCTCAGGCTGCCTAAAGTGATGTTAAGTGGGTGGGAGGACCCCCACGGGTGGGTGACCCAGGGCACAGGGATGGTTTGGGCTGTGCCAGGGAAAGGGCTGCCCCCTCCGTGCAGCGATGATGGGTCAGATCCCTTGTGCAGCCTCAGGTACAGCGAACACAAAGGTGACTTGGAGCTACCGCTCCATCTCAGGTGCAGAGTAAGCATGAATAGGAGCTCCGTTCTCATATGGTACGTTTATTTCATTGCTTTGCACCCCTGCTGTCCCCCACCCCATTCCCATTAAGCACTCACACATGCTGCTGGAAGCCAGGGCAGCTGTACTCATCTATCAAAGCCTGTCAGCTTGAGAGCACAGGCTCTTCCCATTAATTAAGCAAATGCAATGTGATTAGCTAAGGCTGTAAATGTTTCTAGGCCCACTTAGAAAGCTACAAAACACTGAGCATCACAGCCTCTCATTTTCATGCACTTGTGTCATCTGAGATGCTCCTCTGGGGCTGAGATTTTTGTTCTTACATTTCTGTGTGTGAGAGAAGATAGGGAGATGTAAGAGAAAGCACTAGAAATGGACCATATCTTGTAGTCCTTAAATTGCTGTTTGAATTATAGGAGTCTGAAGAAGAAGTTAATTTCGACACTTTTAAAAAACCATTCTGCCTACACCTTTTTTAAATGGAGGTAACAAGAACTGCTGAAAGCTGAAATTTTGATAGGAATCTATACCTCATTTAAGATTTCTACTTACTTTGATGAAAAATATGTATTACTTGGCAGTTAAGGATCTAAACTGGGTTGCTTTAGGCTGTCAACCTGAAAGCAAATGGAACAGTTATTGGGAAGTTGCACATATAGAATAAGAAAATTCTTGAAGTAGGTTTGAGTGATATGAACAAGATCTACTTAAGGATTTAAACCTAAAGTGGGATGGAGGTGCCTAAATCTAATACTGTGATGCTGAAAAACCCCTAGTCAGCTTTTGACAGGCTTTCAGGATGCGTAAACTCTGAAGGCACCTCCCTGTTTAAAGGTCCCCAGATGTTTACAGTTGTTGCGACCTCTGGGTCTCAGAAGTGCTTCCATCCCATCCAGACCAAGCCGCACAGCACGTCATGTGCATCTACAGCTCCTTGGGATCCAGAAATTTAGCATTCCTTTCCCTATATCCCTGCAGCAGCTCAGCCTGGTAGGCATGCACAAAGAATATCTCAGACAGAGTGGCTGTGCCTACACAGGCAGCTTAGGCCACTCTCGAGCTCCTAAAAGGTCTTCCTAGCAGTTTGCATCCACACATGGTTTGCAGCAAGTTAAGCCCAGTGCCTGACGTCTCACCTTCTGCAGCTTCTGCACCAGTAATCGAGATCAAACTCCTGGTACATCACATACCTTCATGTGGAAGTAAAAAATAACCAGGACTCAAATTGCACGAGTCATTTCCTGAAGCCAAATTCATTTAAATGAACCATTCCACACAGCCCTGACACCCTCTGTGCAATCTTTTAGATGACCCAAATTCCCAACTTTGTTTCCAGAAATCTGCTGGGTTTTTTTCTCCGTGAGAGAGGAAGAAGCTACCATCACAGCAGGCAAGGCAAGAGCAGGGGTGCATGCCTGGGAAGTTTCTATCCCACAAGGCAAAAAAAATCTTTAGGGAGCCTGGGGTAAGAAAGTGCTCCCTGCAATCCCTATCTCATTACTCTCACAAATGTCCTGGGGAACACTGGGAAGAAAATGCTACTTGAAAGCACTTTAACTCCCTCCCTGAAACTTCCCAGCACTGCAGATAGCTGCTGCTCTCAGCAGGTAGAAGGAAAGGACACATGGGAGGAGGTTGAGCAGTAGCATCTCACAGCCTGATGCTTTCTGAGAGCTTGGCACTCTTACTGCCCCGACCTCTTCCCAGCGAGCACTTCTTACTGACGAGGTAGAAATGGAAGAGGGCTGTTGCTACAGTTATCCTCTCATATAAAAGAACATGTGATTAGACGTGAGGTTTGCCCTTCTGGTAGGTCTGTGGTGCTTGAGACCAAGACTGGGCTCAAGCCCAATCACTGTCGCGACCTGTTTGACCAGGTGGAGCCACAAACACGCCTGGGCCCTTCTCTTATAACACGCAGTCGCCGCTGCTGGAAGGGCAGTGGCAATGGTACATTTGGTAGAGTTTCCTAGTGCTGGGATCAGCAAGAAGCAGGAAGCCAGGGGTTAATTTGCCCCTTGGCTGAAGGAGATTCAAAGACCTCTCTCATCAAGACAGTGTCTTACTGCAGACTTGTATGAATTTTTGAGTGGAGAAATTCCCCTCCTCTCGTGGACCAAAAGCAGAGAAAAGGACTATCAGACTTACATGGCCACGGAGAACTTGCAGAATAGGATGCAATGCTGGAGCTTCATGTTTTGGGCCCTCACCTGGCTGTTAGTGTATTTGAGAGTAAACAGATCTATTGAAACACTGCAGCATCTCCTAGCAATTGCTGCAGATGTTTCAAACCCACCTAAGGGGCACAGGTTATCTTTTTTTATGCCTTTAAACCCAAGGCATCAAAGGCGATTCCAATGACTGCAAGATACCAAAACAAGGAAGAACAGGTTATCAGCCTGACTTCTGAGGGCACATCAGCACTGCAAGAGATGTGAGGAAACCTAAGTGACATTCTGACAAGCTCTTAGGTACCCAGGTCTAGTGAAAACCACGGGAGCGTAATGCATGGGGTATTGTGAAACTCTACCATGTGTCCCTCTGCTTCTCCAGGCAAGATCCTCTGTAGTGTTTCAATGCCTTTTTAAATCGGTGGTGGTTAGATGGCTGAATGCTTTCAGAAATCTGGCCTCCACCTTTCTCATAATTTGGAGTTTTTCCCTAAAATTTATGCTGTTGAGGTGTAGCCTCTACCAATAATAGTGGAAACCTAAATATTTTACTCAGAGGACCCAAAGAGCCTTTTTCGTACCTTGGTTTGATGCTGGCATTCAGCTAATGTTGATGTAATGTCTCCTTTAAAAAGATTGTAATTATATTTACCAACACAGTCACTGAAGAGCCATTTATAAATTGTATATATAGTTGCAATTCAGCATGTGCTGTGAGTATTTCATTGGGTTAGTCCTAACATTGCAAGCTAATAATACTGAAAACAGGAATATGGGTAAATCACAGAGGACACTGCACTCAGTATATAGCTAACGGTGATTAAGTAGTCTCTGCTTTCAGAAGAAAGATAAGAGCCAAAAAAGAATAGGTCCCTCGATAACATCAGGTAATTCTTATATATGGTCCTTCATGACACAGGCATAAATCACAATAAAACCCATCTGCAGATCTAAGGGGTGAAATCATAAATCCTGCTTTATAAATGAGACCTGCACATCTGATAGTGTACATTGTTCCAGATTTACGGCAGCTGTAAATGATGTACTAAGGTTCACAAACGCATTTGCACTCTCTGGCTGGGAAGAAAAAGGGAGGCAAGATTTTTCCAGGGAGGAGAATATATTTCAAGATGTACTCAGAAATGAGAGAGACCGTGTGTGCGAGTGAGAAACTGATGCTTTATACAGACTTGTCATATCTTGACTTTATACTTGAGACTTTCTCCTCTGCCCCCAGTTTCTGTAAATCCATGGCATTGTGTTATGCCTTCCCTTTTGCTCCCAGGTCTGTTGGGGTAAATGCAGCTGATGGGGCCCAATGCCCAGCTTTGCCTGGTTGCTGCAGCACACCGGGCTCAAATCATAGAACAATAGAATCATTTAGGTTGGAAAAGACCTTTAAGATCTGATTTATATTTTGGCTCCAGGGATGGTGACTTGACCACTTCCCTTGGGCAGCCTGTTCCAATGCTTCACCGCTCTCTCAGTAAAGAAATTTTTCCTGATACCCAATCTAAACCTCCCCTGGCCCAACTTGAGGCCATTTCCTCTTGTCCTATTCCTCGTTACTTGGGAGAAGAGACTGACACCCACCTCTCTGCAACCCCCTTTCAGGTAACTGTAGAGAGCGATAAGGTCTCCCCTCAGCCTCCTCTTCTCCAGGCTGAACAACCCCAGTTCCCTCAGCCGCTCCTCATAAGACTTGTGCTCCAGACCCCTCACCAGCTTTGTTGCCCTTCTCTGGACACACTCCAGCACCTCAATGTCCTTCTTGTAGTGAGGGGCCCAAAACTGAACACAGGATTCGATGTGCGGCCTCACCAGTGCCGAGTACAGGGGCACGATCACCTCCCTACTCCTGCTGGCCACACTGTTCCTGATACAGGCCAGGATGCCGTTGGCCTTCTTGGCCACCTGGGCACACTGCTGGCTCATATTCAGCCGATCGGCTGTCAACCAGCACCCCCAGGTCCTTTTCTGCAGGGCAGCTTTCCAGCCACTCGTCCCCAAGCCTGTAGCATTGCATGGAGTTGTTGTGACCCAAGTGCAGGACCCGGCACTTGGCCTTGTTGAACCTCATACAATTGGCCTGGGCCCATCGATCCAGCCTGTCCAGATCCCTCTGCAGAGCCTTCCTACCCTCGAGCAGATCAACGCTCCCGCCCAACTCGGTGTCGTCTGCAAACTTATTGAGGGTGTACTCAATCCCCTCATCCAGATCATCGATAAAGATATTAAACAAAGCTGGCCCCAGTACTGAGCCCTGGGGAACACCACTTATGACCATCTGCCAACTGGATTTAACTCCCTTCACCCCAACCCTTTGGGCCCCGCCATCCAGCCAGTTTTTTACCCAGCCAAGAGCGCACCCGTCCAAGCCATGAGCAGCCAGTTTCTCCAGGAGAATGCTGTGGGGAATGGTGTCAAAGGCTTTACTAAAGTTTAGGTAGACTATATCCACAGCCTTTCCCTCGTCCACTAAGCGGGTCTCTTTGTCATAGAAAGAGATCAGGTTGGTCAGGCAGGCCCTGCCTTTCATGAACCCGTGCTGGCTGGGCCTGACCGCCTGGTTGGCCTCTGATGCTGGCCAGGAGCCCACACCCTTTCCCAGGCTGCGGCTCTGCATGCCAGCTTCGCTGTCAGCAGCAGACAAAAGACAAGTGGTCAGTTAAGCAAGTGCAGGGCTGGGAGCTGGATGATCCACCATCTTGCCTGGGTTATGGCCCATCTTCTCCTTC
Organism: Gavia stellata; assembly: GCF_030936135.1. Lineage (NCBI taxonomy): Eukaryota > Metazoa > Chordata > Aves > Gaviiformes > Gaviidae > Gavia > Gavia stellata. Next base: position 14,997,057 of record NC_082601.1, on the reverse strand, counting down.
TCCTCTGGGTGTTGGAGGGTGCAGCTCCCCTGGGACAGGTTCACCTTCCTCTGACCATGGAGCTGCCATTTGTAACCCCTGTGCCCCATTCAAGGCCACTCACCGTCGCATTCACAACAGGAAGCATCTCCCAGGGGCTGCTCTCATGAGGGCAGGTTTGGGTTTTTGGTTTACCCGGCTCCTTGTGTTGCTGTAGCTCTCCCATGACTGCATTTGGCAGTGCACGTATTGTCTTTTCTGTTGTCAGCGTGAGACAGATTATTTTCCTGGTACTCTTCCGTGGTTTGACAATGCTAAACACAGGGTAGGGGCTGACTCGGCACATTTTCACATATGTGGCATATTCTTATTTGGACCCGCACTCCTTCACACTGACTCCTCTGTGGGGGTAATGACGAGTAAAAAATCCGCGCCTGCGCTTCCCTCACACACACTGCCTCAGCCTGCTAAACTGAGCCATTATCTAAAATGCATGACAGATTATTTAATTTTGTGTTCATTGTTGGGTCTGGGACCTTGGAAACATCCCGGGTTTCTTTAAACATTTACATTTCACATTCATTAGGATGTTATCCCAATGGCACTCTCAGACTTTGGCTTTGGACAGCCAGAGGAAGGTGGCTCTCCCCATTCAGGCTTTCACTGCAAAAAGTCTTCTCTATCCTTCATTTTAGCAACTTTACTGTGAACGTCCACTACACTTTGCAGCTGAGGTTAGCGCAATCCAGCAGCGCTAACTTCCCTCCCTGTTACGGTATTACTGCTACACTAAATTTACATTTCTATATAATTGAGTCCAGCAGCTTTGCTTCTTTCAAAGCAGTTGGAACTCCCAGGCGTGAGCTCTGTGTTTCCAAATGTCATCTATGTAAAGTTCAGTACCTCCTGAACAATCAAATATGTGCTGTGTTTTCCTGTAAAATGCCTCAGGGAATGAATGTAACCAAAATGTCAGTCTGAGGAAGAAGTGTCTCCCAAAGGGTGAACGGAGCATGTAGAAATATGGACTTTGTTTCTCTAGGGGCACCTGCCAGACATCTGATGATGCACATAAAGTTATTTGCTATCTGTCAGCTCCCCAGAAATCTTTCTTTTGAAGCTAGTAAAAACCCCTTTCTTTTATTACAGATTTCTTTATTTTTTTTCCCCGTATACATAAACATAGCATTCCAGCTTTTGAACATAGCTCCCTAAGACGACTGCATCCATTCAGTCCCTCTGCCTGTTCCTCTGTCTGCCCATGGTAGTCTGAATTTCTTGGCCATATAAACATATTAGGCAGATGGATAGAGGCCTCTGAGAGAAAAAGTTTCCATAGGCTCAATATAGAAATCCATGGCTGGAGAGAAGAGAAAATTAATAATGCCTCTACTGAGGGAAAAGCGAGGGCCATCTCTTCTGCTTGGTGGCAGCTGGCTGCCAGTTAGCCCTGTGTAGCTTGAGATGAGCCACATCTCATGCTGGCTTTTGACCTGCCAAGAGGCAAAAAAGATGATGGAGGACAGGGAGGAAGCTGGGAAGTTGGCTTAGAGGCCACATCAGGGAGTGAAGGGCCCAAACACATGGGAGAGGGGAGAGAAAAGCCTGGGAAAGAAATCACAGAGAAGGGTGAGGCGCCGGGTGTGCTCTTTGCAATGTCCCAGGGAATGGCAACGAGGAGATGGATTATTGCAGTGGGACAAGACGGGGGGCATGGACCATGAATCCCCAGGAGGTGTGCTGCTCATGGAAGACATTTCAGTGGGGGTGCACCGCTCTTTCCATTGCCTTATTAGCCTCTCTGTACCTGGGTTCAAAGCCCAAAAGCCAGCAACTTCCCAGCTGCTTTCAGGCAAACTCTTTCTGTGAACCTGTCCATGGCTCCTGGGAGGAATTCCTGAGTGCTACCTCAGTCTCCTCCTCCCTGCTGTGGGCACCCAGCTGGCACCTGAAAACTCTTGTAAAAATGATGGTGGTGGTTTTTTTGCATTCAGAAGGTTTATAATACGTTTGTCTCCTTTTCACACTCTCATGTCTCACTTCAGCATTTCCATAGTGTCCATAGCTCACCCCTGTGCCCGAGTCAGCTGTAAACTATTAGAATTGTCAAGCAATTCAGAACCAGTTACTGTTACAAATAAAGCTGCTTTCTCACTGCTGTCTTCATTAGTTTTGCTGGCACCTGCCGCTAACAGGGACAGAACAACATAGGGTCTAAACCAGTTGTCTTCCATATTTCCGGAGTTTCAAATCTAGAAGGCCTATTAATTTCTCCATTGCTCCACTTAGATGATTACCTCATTTTATTTTATTAGCAAGTATCACTAATGGCTCGCTCAGGGCCAGCAGCTGTGGCCGAGGCTTGCCTTACTGCCGGAGCTCCTGCCGATCGGCCCCCTGCAAGGCAAACCTTTGCCCAACATGACAACCAGCCTCAGCTTGCTTGCTGCAGCATCTCTGAAAAGTTCCAGCCTCGGTAAATAACCTTAATGCTTTCAAAACAACATTTCATAGGCTAGTTTTGCCCATAGTCCCCCAGCTGGAATACAGGGTAAGAACAGCAGGGCTGGTGTAAACGCTATGCTGCAAGGGGCAGCAAGTGCAGTGGCATGGCTCTTTGATGAGCAAAGAGTTGTTAATATTTCTAGTAGGTGCTTGTCTTCGTTCCTAGGAGCTAAAGGAGATGTGTCCTGTGGATGAGGAAACACCAGGAGCAAGAAGGGGGACTTTGCAACTAGCTGAAATGGCAGCTGGCGAAGGCACGGGGCAGGTCCTTGTTGTGTGTCCGTGAGCAGCAATGCTCTGAGTCACAGCCGGGGATTGTTTGTTTAAGTTGCAGTTTGAAGTTGGCTGAGGGAAGCTGTGGGCAAATCTCTTTTGTTTAGGTGCTGGCTCAAGGTCTGCCTGGAGTGGAGCTGAGGAAAGAGCTGGCCAGGGAAGCTGGGCAGCCTTTAACCCCTCCGGCAGGCCACCACCTACAGCCCACAGGCATCACCTGTGCTCTTCAGCACTATAAAGCAGGGGGAAGGCGGTGTCTGTGGCCCTGAGGTGTTCATCCCACGGGTGTTCATCTGAACTGCTCTTGCTAGAAATCAAGAGGATAGCATGTGTTGTGCTTTAAGGGACTCTTACTACCAAAACCTGAAGAATGGTGTTTCCTGCTCATGCCCTGGGTCCCTGCCCACCACGGTTCTCCCAGTGCAGTGGGGATAATTCAGGTTGGCACCTCTTGGGACTTTTCCATGTGAAAGTTAAGCCCGTGGTTTAGGACTTTGTCACCCGCCAACCTCTCCATCCATCTGCACATGGTGCGCTGGCAGGAGTCACTGCACATCCCCCCCAGCCAGGAAAGGCTGGTTGGAGGTGGGATACATTACAGTGCACGTTTAACACTGCTAACCCACTTCAAAGAGAAGCGGTGCCTTCCAACCGCCCTCCTCCATAGCATCTGACAGCTTTCTTGCACTGTTATTTTCCCTGAAGAGTCATTCCACAGCCTTATAGATGTCTTGAGCATCTTAACCCTCCTGGATTTCCAGAATCTCCCAACCTTCAGCTATCAGCTGCCTGAAACACAGCCTGACCTGTTGGCTTGGCTCCTGCACCCTGCTCTGATGGATCTGTTCAGCTTGTCCCTGACGACTTGGATACAGTGGTTCTTCCTGACAGTATAAGCTGGCCAGTATGGGAGCGCTGGACTTGACAGCTGTGGGCACTGTGGCCGTGATGGAATAAACAAAGACTTTTCTGTTTTGGAGGCTGCCAGGCTGTCAATCTTCAAGCGGGGAAAGGATCACTCACTGTTTCCTTCCCCTCCTGCTCCTTAAATGAATACAATACTCCATTTTAAACGTGCAAAACTCGCCTTCCCCCCCTACAATGGAGCATCTGGGAACTTAAAACAGACTATTGCAGCAAAAGTGGGTTAATCACTAAAACTGCTTCTTATGCTGTCATGGTTCAAATAAATGGGTTTAGCACAGCAAGCAGCCAAAGGGCATGCGTTAGTGGCTCCTTCTGCAGCAGAGGAGAAGAACATGCTCAGCGAATCACCCCTCGGAGGCACCAGCCTGCTGCCTGTGAAGTTGGTGGCAGACTTCCCACTGACTTCAGTGGAGCTGAGAGTGTGCTGTAAATAAGTATATCTGCTTCCAAAGGGTACAGATCAAACACGAGTGAGCTTTTGTTGTATCTAGTAAGACCTTTTCTTCTATTTTCTCCCTGGATTTCTACAGCATTAAAGTTTCATTAAAAAGAAAGTGATTTAAAGATTGCATTTACCTAGAGCCTCTGACCGTATGCAGCCATATTGCCACATCAAAAGCATGCATATTCTCAGCTCCTATTGGAAATAAAGCTCTCTGTGCTTCAGCTGTGGCATGTATAGCACCTGGCTACACCTATGCTAGCCCTAGATGCAAAGCACCAGCAACAACCTGGCTGTTTGCACCCAGAGCCACAGATAATTTAGGACGATTTTGTTAGTCTGGATGCAGGACTTAGACTATGTTAAATGATCAGGTGTAGCCTGGATTTGTTCATACAGCAGTTGCAGCAGTAAAAAGGTATGGCAGCCCTGGGGAATGTGAAGAAGTAGACGAGGGAAAGGAGTATCACTTCCCAGCCAGGAGGGAAAAGGCACAAAGGTTTGGTTTATCATTGCATTCTGGAGTTTGGCTAAAACTTCGAGGGGGAAACTTCGAAATACAGAACACTATAAGTTTTTTTGATGGTCAGCCTACTGTTGGTAATAGGTAAAGCTGTCGTACAGTTCGGTAAGTTGGCAAATAGTTGATAACTAACTATTTGGAAGTATTACATCCATTAGCTTATTGCTATGGGGCCTTCAAAGGGAGTTTTATGGGGTATCGAGTGGTCAGAAATGTAAGGTAGTTTTCCATTTCTTGAGTGAATAACTGTACCAGCTCCTCAGAACAAATACTTGTATGGATGGATATAGCATCTGATTTCTGACATTTCATGTGGAACAGAGGCATTCATTTCTGCAAAGCAGAGTCACTGTTCATGCGCGTTATAAACACAGCGGAAACTCATAGCATTTTGGTGCTAATTGGTTTCAGTACTGGCTTCTGTTGCGCTATGTTATTCATCCATTGTTCTGGCAAACTTTCACCTAAAAACAATTAAGACACAAAATTTTTAAGATGTGATTCTCATCTCTTGTCAATTCACCACCAAGTCAGCCACCAGCAGCCCCTTTCCTACAGCACACTGCTCCCTTGGGATGTTTTCCAACCAACTTTGCTTCTGCTTAACCCTGGAGATCTCGCCAGACCTGGAGAGGCAGCTGTGTCACAGCCACACTGTCCTTCCCTTCTTCACAGAAAGCAATAAACGAAATCTCTACTTTTTACTGATTGTAGCAAACAATTTCACGTGCATGAGAAAGAGAAGCCATTTGGTGTGGTTTTTCACTTCAGCAAAAGCGTTCGCACCAGCCGCTACCCACAGCTCTGCTCCCGAGCCCTGCACAGCTCTTCCCTCATCCCCTCCTTTCACAGCACCGGAGCAGGGAGATGCTGCATAAATCCGCTATCAGAGCAGCTCGCCAGGCTGGTGGGAACTGGCAGATAGTTGCTCTGAAGTATTTCCAAAAGAAAAGTATTTCCAAAAAACCCAAGAGCTTCTCAACCCACTGCAAGTCCTTGTATCGGTAAGGCAACGTGCTTGAAGGAACCACGGGAAGCAAATGAAGCAAAGAGAAGGGTTAGGTTAAAATAGACACTGAAGTCTCAAATCAGAGTCCTTGATGCAAATTTTTGTGTAATCTAAGTTTCCTTTATCTTCCCCAATTGGTCAGCTGTTGCCCATTTTACAAGGGGAGCAGACCCAAGTGAATACGAAGCAGAAAAGCCTTGGGAGTTTTTCTAGGAATTGATGTTTCTCTCCCAGCCGTGGCATTAGGATTTCATATTTCTTCATTTACCATTCGGCTGAAACGAGGCAGTGCATCCTAGCAGCTGGCACAGGAAATGGGGAGGCCTCATCTCTGTGCGTGAACTTCTTGCTGTTTAATTGCATGAACGCCGGTGTCACTGTTCGACACCTGCAGTGTTGCAGGGACTCTCGCTCAGGCAGCCCCAGGACAGCATCATACTGTCAACAGCTTTCAGAAACGCACGTGGAAGAAACAAAGCTGCAGGTCGGAGGGGACCTGTAACAAACCTAGTGCCTCCCCACCTTCACCAGTCTTGCACACAAAATGGAAGTCAGGGAGTTGAGGCGGGCTGTTGTAATGATGATGTCCCCCTGAAGTGGTATGATCAAACTGTTGCTGGAGGTTGGGCAATAAATACGTTGTCAGGGCCAGTAGCACCAACCTGTTCCCTCTATAGGCAACATTTGCACTCCCTGATGTACGTGTATTCCCTCTAACAGGCTACATGTCCTGGCCAGAAAAGGCCTCCACAGGTCTCCCAGCAAATGCTCAATGCACCGACCCTCTCCTCCCACCTCCATTGTGCTGTAGGTAAATCACCCCGTATTCACTGGAGGGAGGGAGGGCAGTGCAGAGGAAGGGTGTGAGGCTTCACCGAGAAACTGGAACTCCAGTTCCTACTCAAATCAGCTCTTCCTCCATGTGCTTATACTCCTTTGCTCCCCAGCACTCTCCCACACCGTCGGTTCAATACCCTGACATCCGAGCTTGCCTGTTTTCTTGTAACGTCCTCAATGCACGACAACACACTACATTGTGGATTCCTCTAGGAATACACCCTTTGCTGGAGCATGTTTTTATAGAGAATATGGGGCAGTCCAGCTGAGGAATCACATGTGCAACACCCACATCCACATCAAGCATCCAGAGAGCAGCTCTTGCTTGAATCAACACTGTCTTTAATTAAGGCATCAGACTGCAAGCTCTTCAAAGAGGTTCTGGCCCCAGTTCTCCACTGCCTCCTACTTTGGGGCAAGTAAATCAGTGCAGCTCAGTGTACTGCACAACGCTCATTCCGTCCTGGTAATGCAATTGCAGCAGTTGCTACTCTGCTCACAGCTGTGCAAACTGTGCACAAACAAAGGGCTACGTGAGGGGCAAAGAGTGTGCACTGGGGTGGAGGGTCAGGTTTGGGGTTTCGAAATCCTCCAGCGCAGCTGTGATCCTGCCTGCTGGCGACCTGCACCTGACGGTCCCGATTTGGGCTATCGGGGCAGGTCGGGGCCGCAGGCGAATGTGACACCGGCCCTGGCCCTCGCAGCAGGGGCTGCTGAGCACTCGGCAGCTGACCCAGCTGCAGGTAGGTGGGAGTCAGGGGAGCATCTGTCAGAGCTGCCGGGCTCTGCTGTAGGAGTAATAGTATTGCTGCTCTCAGTTAGGGTTGGTATCGCTGCTTCATGGTGAGCATCCTTACCGTGTCCATGCTGCTGCTGCTTTCGTCTACTCCATGCTCTTGCTTTTCAGTCTATTTATTCATTTCTCTCCATTTCCAGAGCATAATTATACTGACTGTATTCCAAAGCTCACAGTAAATCCCTCCCTGTCCTCAAGGCTCCCCCAGTGCTGACCTTCCCTGCTCTTTCCCTGGCCTCAGCTTAACCCCTGCACTGCCATGATATCTAGACTGCTGATGAAGGAGGTGCTTTAAAGGCTCCATGTCCCTACTGAGTGCTTGTCTTCCAGTATCTCTCAACCAATTTGAAGTGGATATGGAGCTCTTATAGCCCAGAAAAAAAGGTTGTTAGTAGGGTGGTTTTTTTGAAGGAACAAATATCAAAACATCATGCCTTTCTAGCCCTGGGAGATACAGAGATGTCACAAGTCTTTGGGAACAGTATTATGCCACAGACAAAAGCTATTTTAGCTTCTCTTTCTCATTTTTAATGACATTAAATAGCGTTCTCTCTCTCCTCAGGGTACATTCCGGCTAATTCGTATCTCACTGTAAATCAAAAGCATTTCCACTAATCTCAGCAAAGACTGACTCAGTGGAGAGTAGGATTTTGGCCAGGTAATTAGGGCATGAAAAATAGTATGGTCATGAGGCTTCAAAATTCCTCTCCAATATTTTCACAGTAATCTCTCTGCAAAGGTGATCAGCAGCAAGGGAACCTGCTTAATAATTAACTAAAACCAAGATCCCTCCCCTATGTAAAAGCTTTTTTGATACCCAAATTAAATAACCAAAAGTCACTCTTAGATTCTCTACTTTGTTACACACTGATATCTGTGCTGACAAAAACATGGTTTGTTTCAACATGTTTTTATTGTACTCCTCAGCGGCAAAGGTTTGATGGTGTCTTCTGATAATTAACAATGTAAGCCACCAGACTGCTCAATTTTTAGCTATGTTTCCTTTTGAAAACAGGCTTACGCAACAGCATCGTCTGTAATCCATGTCCTTTGCCTCCCAGTCCCATCACTGTCAGCTGCATCACCCAAATTTAAACCAATTGACAGGGGGAGGGAAATAGAGCCCTGAAATGTGTTGAGTGTCCACAGGTTTCATGAAATCAGGGGAGAAGATAAATGCTATTAAGGACCTCAGACTGCTGCACAAGGTGGAGGGAAGGGTGGAATGGAGATGATCCTTCCTAAACCTAGGAGAGCCCATGCTGGAGCTCTGCCTGTACACGAACCCCTGGGAACAACGTGCCTGGTTTCATTGCTCTAGCTTTGACATCTCTGCGCATGCCTTTCTTCTCATCCTGCTTAACTTATTAGTTAAGAAGGCATCCTCCTATGTGGGCTACAATCTCAATTATTTCCACAGGTCACTGATGGGACCATGGGCAAGTGAGACCTTTCCTCTGGGTTTCTGTTCCCCGACTTTCCTCCCCCTTCAGAGTAGCAGTAACAGCCCCTTCCTCCCCTTCCTACCCCACAGGTGTGAGGAGCATAAAAGCAGTGAAAATTGTGAGCGACCCTCATCCACCACCTCTCTTTCCTCCAATCCCAAATATATTTCTACACTTACAGCAGAAATGTCCAAATACTCCTTCACTGTATGTCCTCTCTTACGACGTAAAGTATCTAACTGTGCCTGAACTAGGATGCACGTCCCTGCACAGACCACATTGTCCAAGCAGGTACATGCATACGCTATGAGCCTTTTGGGACCTATCCTTTACAAAGCAAGTGCATTTTATATAATTCTTATATATGTCAGCACTTCACAATTCTTTCCCCCTCCTGTGCCCGCATTACTTAGCTTGGGTTGGTAATTCACCATTGCTTTGACATCTGGCAGTACAATCGAAGCAGCATCTCACTTATCGAGGCTGCAAGGCAAGCAAATCTGTGTTTCCTTGCAGCTTTGTCACCTCATCCTGTTTCGCAGCAGAAAGTTCATAGTCGCCCCTGTGACAAGGCTCCTCTGCTACTAAGCGGATGGTTCCACGTTGGGGTTGCTCCAGCAACAAAGCCAGTGTAAGAGGTTTTTCTGAGTTCAAGCTCCCCTTGCTTCACCCCTTTCAGGTGTGCTAACTTAATTTTTTCTGTGGTTATGCCCTCAAACTTCTTTGAAGTGGATTTGCTGCTGGGAAAGCTGTAATGTAGCATGTCACACAGATTCAACTACTCTTGCCAAACATGTAAGAGCACCTTTTACTATATGCTATAAAAAACTAATGCATGCAGTGAAGTCTGGACTTTAAAAATAATTACAAAAAAAAAAAAAAAGGAAATGCGATGTGTCGGTTTGTATTTTTTGGATGGAAGAGGGGCCGATCCAGCTTCTACTAAATTTGGGTTTATTTCTATGCTTCCTACTCTATAATAAAGTATCTTTATTTCCAGACCAGAATGTGCACTAGGAACTTAACTCTGCCAAGCACAGATTTATCAAGCAGAGAGGGACAGGAGAGGATCTAAGGAGGACTAAGCTCAACCCTTCCCGCCGTGCCCGTTCATAGCCGGGTTAAGTGGCACTAAGTCACGAGACACAGTTGAACACCCGGCTCTGTCCACCAGCACGACCACATCTGACCCTGCCCCAAGAGCTATCCTGGTCAATACCCCCAGACAGGCAAATCCTTCATAGCAAGGCAATATGAGAAAATCAGTGGGAGAACGAGGCAACTTATAAAACAGTTATTTGTCAGACAAGTGATTTGTTGGCATCTGCCATCACTTTTGCTGAAAATGAAATAGTTACTTTGGCAATAGCTGCTCTATCATACTGTATGAAAAAACCCTTGAAATTGTATCAGAAAAACAAAGCTAGATAAATTTTAAATTTCCTCCATTATGAGTCTTTCTTGAGATCTGGCTGATTTTAATCCCTTCCTCTTCCCCACCCATGCCATGTCTTATTTCAGTCCATTTGATGTTGAGCAGTGTCGTCCTACTAAGGAGTAGGACCAGGCTCTTACATTTGCTGTATAGCTGTCAGTGCTGACTCTGTGTTTTTCTTGCTTTTCATATTATCTGCTGCTTGTGCTTTGGATTTCTTTTCCCCTCTTTGTTCCCAAATGCTGCAAGTACAAACCAGCTATCTGTAATTTTACAGTCACTCCTTCATTTACAGAGCAGGCACCAACACATCTCTGAGATCTGTCTGCAGCATCCAAGGAAAAATCAATTCCAGACATATTGTATCAATTTCAACACTTTGTAGGAACTGGCAGAGTTTAATTCTCTTAGCTCTGTATGTCTTGAATCAACTTTGCCTTTCTCTTGTATAGATACAAAGGCAGAATAATCCTCCTAACTTTGAGGGAGTTTAATTCGAGTGCACATCTGTCTAAAGAAATTAAATAAATGTGTTGCTTCCAATTCACATACTTCTTCTGAGGGAGGAGGAAGACGTGACCGCTTGCTTTTGGAGGCCAAATTTTGATCCTTTTAACAAGCATCAGCTAACTTTACCCTAGTCCCACATTCTCTATGGGAATCACAATGGAGCAAAGGCTTAATCTTGTTCCCATTCACGTCAGTAAAAAAATTCCCATTGATTTAAATTAGAGCATGAGTGATCCTAAAATATGAGTCAGAATTGCACAATTCAGCTTTCATTGGGTCAGGCTTGAAGGGCCTCTCTTAAACCACAGTCCTGTACGTACTCACCCAAGTTCCTTGTATGCAAAAATATTGATTTACAAAATGAGGCCCCAAACCCTGACTCATTCATTCCTTCACCAAGCTCCCACTGCAGTACTGTAAATATTATCTAGGGAGTTACAGATTTGTTCTTTCACCCCTATAGCACCGTCACTTCTTTTCCTTCCCTTCCCTTTCCTAAGTCTTCTACTCTGCAAGCCCCCATGCTTTGCCCTGTGTCTTTATAGAAACAGCAGAAGCAATAAACTTCCATTTCCCTCTACAAACATTATGAAACTGCTTAATTATTAAAATGTCTATGTTGTTTCACTGGAGGGAAAAAGTCAAGCCCTGCATGCTCCAATAGTTTGTTTTCTTCTCAGTTTCTTTGGCATAGGGTTCTTTTTTTTTTTTTAAGCTTAAACAAACATTTATCCAGAAAGCATTTAAAAAGTTCCTGGTGAATTAAACTGGTTGAGGCTCACCAACTTGAGTCTTTCAATGGAGATGTGGTGAGGGGAGGTGATCTCATTTTATGGTCACATGTCTGTAGGACATCTCCTACAAATCTCCAGAACTGGAAGAATGCAGATTGCCATTTAAATGCCAAGAGTTACAGTCAAAAACCTTCTTCATTCGTAGCTGAGGTACAAGCCATGTGTTGCAGAATGCATTTTCTAATCAAGGCGTAGCTAATGCTGTAACAACCCCCAGTTCACAAGATCTTTGCGGTTGCCAGGTCCTAGCATGGGGCTCTCTGCACACAGGCAGCCACGCAGGGAGGCTGTGCAGGCAGGGCTGCCTCCCCACACCTCACCACGAGCACGCCTCGCAGCAGTGATGCAGTACGTCAGCTCCTCTCTGGAGAAGCAGCCTCCTGCCAAAGAGCACCGGCTCTTACCTCCTGCCTCAAACTCCTCCTGCCCATGCTGGGGAGGTGCCTGCAGGAGCTGGAGGCAGGAGAGAGCTCTCTGATCCCTCTCTTGATGAAAGCTGCCAGAGCTAAGGTTGAGCCTCCCTCTGTTTCTGGATTTTCAAGGCTCCTCAGGCTGTGCCCCAGCAGATGGGCAGCACAAACATGGTGACTGCAGCATACCTGAAGCCACCGTGCAGGGGGTCTGAGCGTGTTTCATGGCTCCGGTCCAAGTGTCATCCAGCCTGGGAGGGGTTCCAGACATGCACAAGTTCAGGACAAATGGCCAAAGTCCTTTTTCAGCCTGTAGAAAATCGGCTTTGTGAAATGTGTCCAGTGAAACCCGGACATATGGTGGCTTTAGCCATAGAGAACTTTATGCATAATCTGCCTTCCGCACTTCTGTCAGTGACAGCTGGGAGGTCACTATAATTATCCTGAACTTGGATGCTGAGCAGCAGTGAGCACTTGTCTGTTTGGAGGAAGAGAGAAAATTTGTTAGCAAATGGCTTGTAGCTTAATGTCTTCAAAGTGTGCCTGCCCTTTCTTTCTTAAAAGGACCGTGCACTGGGAGATCAGGCAGAGGATTAATGAAGTGGATACTCATCTCCTCATCTACCTGAGGTTTTGTTAAAGCTGAGGCAGTAAACCTGATTAGTTGGTGGGATGTCCAGGCAGGATTAATTTGGGATTGGAGATAGACTGGTAGAGAAATGCTGGGCATGCTTCGCCTCCTCTGTCAGGGCTGCGAGTCGGGTTTCGTGCATGTAATGGTGTTACCAAGCGGCTAGTCCGTGATGGAGGTTCTCAGCAGTAAGTGGGATGAGATGGGTTACTCTCTAAGCTACAAGGAGAAAGAGAAGCAACGTCACTTTGTTCTCTCTTTGCACTGTTTGCTTGCTATTTTATCAGAATTGCAGACCCCTTCTCTTTTAAAGAATTACTTATCTGTACTCTAACTTGGACTGTTGATAAGACTGGGGAATTTTAAATTAGAGAGTCATACTGGAAGGGTTCATACAGTTTCCTAAATTTCTGCATGAGAGCTAAATCCAGTTCGGGTATATATCAAGTAACACCCAAAAGATGCTAAAAGAAGCCCAGAGGGATCCAGATTTAAGGGCAAGAAGACTGGAGTTGTCCTGGTCCTACCTACCAGAGGCAGAGCTCATCGTTCTGGATGCACTTACTCAGGCTATAGCAATGCAAATTTTTCAGGACCAAGGAGCATGGTGGATGGTGGCAATCAGAGTGGGAAGCGCACAGTCTGCACTTCTGACTACACCTCTCAAAACTATGCTTTTGTGCCAGTCATTTCCTTGGAGGACCTAAGGCAATTGACACTACAAGTCAGAAGGCTGCATTCACAGTAGGCACCTTGATGTTTCATGGGCAACTCCCAGGGTGGCAGTTTGCAGAAGGACTTACGGTACCCAGGACTTTCTCCAAATAATGATTAGGCTTTCCAGGAAAGTTCAGTTATCCAGAGTACATACAAAAGCGTGGTGTGGGGATCTCTGTGAAAGGACATGGCACTCTCTGCTTCAGAATTTGTCCTTACAATGTCCAGCACCTTCCAACAGACAGAATAGGGGCTTCCTACCGAGGTTTACTCTGCTCCTACTCATAGTTACTAAAGGTCCTTTGAAGCGGTAATCTCACCTGCTCTTAGCTGTGCATGCTTACTGTGCAAGGAAGATACTGTAACACAGAGCAGCAGGATGGTGTAGAGGAGGAATTTTTTTCATTTTTGACTTGTTAATGACCCTTACAGCTAATTTCAGTCATTCATATAATTGTGTTTAGACAGAATGTGTTGATGTTTTGCTCGCTTAAACCCAGAGGGCATTTTTAGGATCTGCTAATACTCTATTTCAGTACTTTACCAATGCTTGAATGAACTCTCTGATAATGACTCTCCGAGTACTGTGCAAAATCAGAAGAATCCCCTCCAAACCGTTTGCCATCCTCTGTCAAATAGAGGTATTTTCCATAAAATCTGGAGCGGTACAGAACTGTAAATAACTGATTTATAGCGAACTGGAGTTTCTACTTGGGGATGGAGGAGAAGAAGCTTTCTTGGTTAGTGCAAAGCTTTAAAAAACAGAGGAGAGAACACAGCTCTCTACCCTGATGTCTTACCACAACAGTCCCTGGAGGAAAGTATCACTTATGAAGCATTGAGCCTGCAAATTAAATGAGCTATGTTGCGTGATCTGTGCATTCAAGAATGGGGTCACTTCTTACGTGATACGTGTGACACCTCAGGCTGCTCTCACAGAAATAAGTGACACTCCTGGACCAAAATGGTTCAGTGTTTCTGCTTTCCAGCTCTTGCTATTGTGCAGATATTAAAGGATGGAAGAGATACGGAACACACTGTTTATTGTGCACTGAAGAGAAGCTCCTCCCAGTCACACAGCCAAGTTTAAAGCTAAATTGAAATGAAAAGCAATTCATTTGAATAAAGAAAAATTAAAGATTGCAAAAGATAACACTTGCCAGACAAAGCTGCTGAGGCAAATTATTTCCTCATCATCCTTGGAAACAGAAGGTCACTTGGGATAAGGCGAGTGGAAATTAGTCAAGAGTGTCTGTCCCACAGCCCTTCACAGGGAACCGGATGAGCTTCAGCTTTGGTGGGTGAAAAATGGCATGGGACAGCGTTCTGCCAGCTGCCCTTTCTCCCTCCCTGCCCACAGGGGATGCTCTGGCACCAAGCTGAAGCCTTTCTCCTAAGAATAATTATCAGGTAGAAACCCCTATGGACTGCTCCAAATTCCTTAACTACAACTAAACAGGTCCCTCACTGTGTAAGTGCGTAAGACGCTGTCACTGGGGGTGACAAAATGAAACCACCCCTGGAGAACTGACGGGGCTAAGCCCATGCTAGTTTTGGCCAGCTCATGCTCCACCCCGCTCTCTCATCACACGTGCTAGTCAATGGCCGTGCCACAAGCGGACAGACTTCTCTTAACCACTAACTGGGAAACACAGGCATACCTTTTCCTGTTGACTGGTCCATAAAGCACCAAGAAATCTGGCAGGGAAACTCTGGTCTTCTGGCGCCTCTTCTAGCAGTGCCATATGAAAACCACCAAAGGGTGGGGGTTAGAACTGCCTCTCGCAACTGCTGCCTGTTTTTGGAGGGCTGGTGCCCAAGGCTGGCTGGCAGCTGATGGAAACCAGCACATGTGGCACAGAGCCCAGCAACTGGTGCTGCGGGGAAGGGGTCACTTGTGCGGAGGAGAAGTAAAATGCCACCGGGTCAGTTGGAAGAGCGTAGATGGCATGTGTGCATTAAAGGGTGACTGAAGTGGGAGAACATTTTAAATCGTCATAAGGCATCTCCCCCTGAACAGAAGATCTTCACTGGGCAGAGGAGGTGGAGCTGGAATTCAGGACGTATTTTGAAACCATTCTTGTCCATAACAATGCAACAATAACCAGGTAATTGTATTTCTTGTCATGCTCCCCCCACAGTGAGCTTACTTGGCCCACCTACTATTTGGAGCCTTGTGTCTAGCATGGGCTGGAAGGTGTTCAGGGCTCTGAACACATCTGGCTGTTGCATAAAGTCCCTAGCTACTTTAAACTAGTATCAATTCAAGACCAGCATGAGGAATAACTGAGGTCAGTCTGTTTTTCAAAAGAAAAAATGTCTCTTTACCTGGAGAAGTCTAAGCAGACCACCCTTCTGCTTGGAGAAGGAGAGGAAAACACAGTTTAAGTAAATGAAGAGCACATGCAGTTCTAGTGACTTTTTGGGAAAGAGTTTTAATAGAAACTGGTCTACGTGTTGCTTATCCAGAATTGATTATGTCAACACAAATGCATTTTCTTTTCTCTGGAGCTTTTCAAAAGGTCTTTTAATTGCCATGGTTTGAGATAGCATTTGATAGCATCTAACAGCTGAACGTCACCTCTGATTACAAGAGACTAGGGAAGGAACTAGATGGGAAGTTTGAAGTTTTGCCTTATTTGCTTTAGAGCTTTTATTCTTTGTATGCTTGGTCCAAAGCCCACTGGTGTCCAAATGAATGTTTCCATTTCTTTTAGGCTTTAGTTCAATACCTTTGCCAATAGCCATTTAGTCACAGCCTGACTGCTAGCATATGCAATCAAAACAAGCCTTGCAACTAGATGCTAAACAGTATTTGTGGGCAGCAGGGGCTCAGCACAGACTTTCAAGCTGGAGAAAGAGGCTCTCTAGGTCACTCCAGAGGTACTTTGGCAGGGTAAAGATGGTGGCATGAGTGCTCAGCTGGTGGTGACAGTCTGGCACAATTTGTCCAGACAGATTGATTCTAAAATGACCTGAAAGCAGCAAACTTTCCCCTAACAAACCTGTTCTGATATTCCTTGTCTGGACCTACAATAACTTGGGAATGCAGGTTGTTAAAGCTGAGGCATGTAGTCTCTGAAAAACAGAAAGCTCTTTTTGTCCATTGCAGCCAGTTTTTGTTACAGTCATTTAAATGGATGAAATCCTACACAAAGTTGGTTGCTCTGTTTATTTTTTTCCCCTATTTTCATGTGTATTAACTTACTCTCTGCAATCCCAGTGGAACAGAAATCAGGCATCTCCTCATTAAAATTCAGAGCTATTAATTTTGGCATCCTCTGTGCTAAAAGCAGCTTTATTTCAGATTGCACATTGCCTACATTTTGCACCATAAACTGCTTTACAGAATAAAACAAGAAATACAGTGGTCAATAGTAGAGGCAAAGAAAAGATGAAAGAACCAGGCTGAACCTTTCAGACACTGTGTTTTGTTGGGTAGGAGTTAGGCTAGGACTACATTGTCCTTGTGATTGTTATTAACAGAACAGGGTTTTAAGGTTCAGCATTTTTATCAGATTCTTTCCCCTACACTAACAATATTAAACATACAATTGAGATTTTGATTTTTGTGTAAAATGACTAACTACCCACTGATCACATCATTAGAAATGGTTCTTCATGCTTATCAAATACGCAAGTTACAAAGGAAACAAGACTCAGGTGGCCTGGATCATGAGAAGAGTCTCTTAATTAATTTGGGGGAGATTTAAGGGAGAGAGAGAACTTGCTGGCAAATCAAATGTCTGTTTTAGAAGAAAGGGAAAACACAGGGAAGAAAATGTATGTTTAGTTTTTTTCCTATTTTGCTGGTCTTTGTGCAAATGAAGCTTTTCTCCCTGCTCCTGACTTATTGCCATGGATGGATGGGCTTGGAGCGCAAACAGGTCTATTGATTGTTTTATTATTTCTTTTTTCCCCCTGGGCTACAGCTTCTGTATGCACGTTCCCATGCAAACTGTTCAGTGTAGTTGCTCCTTTGCATGAAGCAAAATAAATAACTGAAATGTTCACAAGTGTATTCAATAAGTCTTCCCATCCTGTAACTCTTCAGTTGATGAAATACTGATATCTGTGTGCAGCAAATCAGAATACCAAAGTGCATTGTAAACTAATATCAACTCTTGCTGGTTACAATGCTGTCCTCCTAAGCATATATATATATATAATGCCACCCAGTTTAGTAACAGAAGGGATGAAAACTATGTCCATGTGAGCTTGAAAAAGGTCTGTTGATAACCTTGCTGCTTTGCATGTTGCCTTGGGCTCTGGGGTTTCCCTTTTCTGCAACCCTTCACGGACTGTTGCACCTTATGAACGTACAGAGACCAAACAGTGCTCTCCTGCCATGATCCTAGCAAAGCATGCTACCTTTTTAATGTTAACTGGGGGCTGCTCGGTTGTAGTCCAGTGGAGACGGAACAGCAATTCTGGCTCATGACGTGTTGTTCCTGCTTTACGCATCATCTCCTCAATCCTATCAATGCTATCCCAAGCTGAAGAAGCACATGTGTGAGACTGAATGCTTTCTGAGGGCCCATCACCTTATTTTCTGTACAGAAAATAATTTTTGGAGCCAAAGAGCTTTATCAGTCATTTCAGTTATTCATTAAGACACACATGGTAGTGTGACGTCTACATGTGACTACATGAATTATCTTGAATGAAGGAGTTTCAGTTCTCTGTTCTGGGTGATAAGCTTAAATCATTCTGTTAACTTTGTATGAAGAAATCATGTGACAGAAATAGATATATTTATTAAAACTTTATTCCATTTTCGAGCTGAGGATACCGTGACTCACCTGGTTCTCAGATGTTGTCGCTCATCTGTGAAGTTGCTCTCTGAAAACCAGTTGGATATCTGTTGCACTTAATATGTCTGCTCTCAGCTTTGTTTTTAGCACTGAATTATCTTTGGCAAGCTAACCAGTAAGTAGTTATCGTAATATATGGTAAGTTTTCCTTTGTCTTTATGGATAACACAGACTGCTCCTCCAAATGCAGCTTCCAGCTTTTTGATTGACTCTCCAGTTTGTTGACTCCCATGTGATTCTCCAGATGTAACATGTGAGATCAGTCACTGTTATCAACTCCAGATTAGTAGGGAGATTACTTCTGATGAATGCAAACCATTCTTGGCATTCAACAATTTCTGTTTCAGAATGTGGATTATCAGTTTCACAATCTTCTGAAGTGTTATCCCTGTGTCTTCCCTTGTGATTTGTGATATACAAATGCAAACCACTGTGATAATAGGCTTTTGCAGGCGCGGTCTAACAATCACAAGGTTCCTGCCTTGCATATTCTTTGTCATAGTATTTCACATTTGTTCATCTGCACGTAGTATGTTATCCTTACTATATTCCACAGACCTTCTCAGCCCCTTGTTTTTACCTTTTCCTTGGAAAGTACCTTTAGTTGGGGGGAAAAAACAACAGTTTCTATTTTGGATTCGATTAATGTCTCATGAGGAGATTTGAAGAACATGTAACACCCTCTTGAGGAGACTTTGATACAAACAATAGCCTCTCTAAAACAAAACTTTTTTCTGTAAACCAACATACATTCCCCTTCATAGGATGCTGGTTGGCTTGAAGTCTGTCTCAGGGATTTAACAGAAGTTTCTCCTCAAGTAGAGTTATTTGGTGGATATGAAAGAATCCAGAAATGTTACTGTTGTACTATGATCATGCTTTATCATTTCCAGCGATACTCAGCCTGTAGTAATTCACTTTTTCAATGTTCAGACCTGGAATATGATTGTAGATGGAACGTTTGTTCTTCAAGCCAGCTATAGAAAACTGTATATAGTGTAAACTTCATCAGGCATCACTGGCAACATATAATTGAAGTGGCAACAGATGTATAAATGAACCTGATATTGTGGTATCCATATTTCATTTTAGTAACTACCCTGAAAAAGCTATTGACCTGGAAAGCTAGTACTTAGAGACACTAGTAAACCATGTAAACAAACCTGTCTGTTCCTGATCAAACTTATTGCTTAAACAGGAATGAGTCTCTTTGGATGGTACGGCTTTCTTTAGACTTCTAGCTGAGAGGAATCTCTTCAAAACTTAATTCATTTGCAAGGATGCAGCACACAAAAGCTGATCTAGTCACATTTAATACTGCAAGATGTCCAGTCTCAGATCTGTGCAGTCTGAAGAACAGCTCAATAATTTTTCTTGAAGTACTGTAAGATCCTCAAGTGACTGCTGTAATAGAAACACAGTTCAGTGGCCGAACATCATCTGCTTTTCCGCAAGTGGGATCAGACCCCTCCCCTCCTACACACAGACACATACCACAATGTCAAAGCAGACATATTTCACCTGGTTCAGCAGAGCAATTGGTTTATAGAAAACAGCTTTGGTTTACTGTGACTGCTCTCTGCTTTACACACTCCTTGTAAGACTTGAGCAGCTCCCACACAGAAGCTGTTCTTTTTCTCCAGTTAGACATACTGTCCAATAAAAAATGCTGTTGGTTACAGCTATACATGATCCCATCTTCTCATGATGACCTTTTCTTAAATATTTTAACTATGATTTTTCTGACTGAGGAAAAAATTAGATGCCACTTTGAGTGTGGAAAAAATATGTAGTTATGTAGAACTTATTTTTAAATTAGAAACTCCACAGCTTGGGACTTGGAGTCTCCAGCAAACCACTGAGCAAACTGGCACTCAGTAGGGAAACATAAAGAAAATGCTGTATTTCCAGTGGTGATAGAAAATTATTTCTCATTAACGGAATGTATCTTTCACTACTATTATCAGCATGAGTCCTCTTTCCCTAGATAGTAGAGATGTGGATCTAAGCTTTGGTTATAACACTGAATAAGGCAAGTCTTAAACCAGTTGGGTTTCCATTAATTCAATATGTTCCAAATAGATAACACTTTAATATTCAACTTGCATTTCCTCTTCTTTTAATCCAGCTATTTCTATTGATAATCTGCCCCAGAACTGGGGTGTACAAAGTCATGCTCTGTTGAGAACAAGTGGAAGAAATTAATTGCATTTCATCTCCAGTATTCAACCATACCACCATTCTGCTTTTCTTAAGCAAAGCACGTATTTCTAATTCTTTGGGCACTGCATCCGTATCAACACTCTCAATCAGTGCTTATATTGGAACACTGTATGTGTTACAGACAACATTTCTGATGCAGAGATACACTTATTCCTAGGATCTTTATGTTGTCTTGTTCCAGGTATGTCACTGTGTATCGTTCTAGCTATGCATAAAAAGGAATTTTTAATAATAATCCTCTTCATGGTATTTTCACCAAAGAGGAATCCTCTGAATGCAATTGTGCTGTGCCTCCTAGTCTTGCCAGCAAGAGCTAGGACCAACTCTGCCTTTGAGCCAGGATTATAAACATTTTGAAGTTTTGTTCCACAACATAAAACAGAATCCAAAGACCTGGTTCACAGAGTCTCTGCTCCCTGGCTCTCTCCTGCCAGAATAGCCTATGTTCTGTCTGTATCTTCCACAGCTACTAATGAGATAGGAAAATATATCCTTATCTGCAGTAAGTCTTGGAAGGTCATAGTGTTTGCAAAGTACTCCCACCACGGACCAGTGACAACCTAGGCTGATTGATTGACTCAGTGAAACAGCCCCAATTTCTGCTTGCTGTCAAATATCATTACCTTTGCAGTAAGGGTATCAGGAATTGTAAATATTATCAAGGTTAGATAGTATGATTAAATCTGTTAAATATTATAGTATTGCCTCTAAGAATTGGCATCCTCCCCTCCCTAAGACATGCTGCTTCAATTCTGAAGGGAAATGGTGCTAATTAGCTGTATTATGAAGACGTGTGACATCTTCATTCACCATAGCTACCTTCCTTTCACTACAGCTAGCTAATCGCAGGAACAGAGCTTTTGAAAATAGAGTGGAAACAGAAGTTAGTCCCACAAAGTCATGTAGACAGCCAAATGCCTCACAGCCTCTTTGCTGCCTTCTAAAACACTAGCTTTTGATCCATGACCAATTCCGAACTGTAGCACATTGGGAAGAAAATATCTTCCCAGCTCCTCTAAAGTCTCTTTGTTTTACTTTGATTGCTTTGATATATATACCTGCCAATCCCAACAACACAATTAGCCATCTTTTCACTCCTTGAATACTGGGGTTTGAAGGTTTGATTTGAGACCAGAAATAGAATTCCCTGTTCTATTCCCACAGCTGTGCTTCTGAATGCTCATCCTTTACCATACTTGTCTATGTATCACCCCTCTTGAGAGGGCAGAACAAGGTATGTATTTATCTATAAGAACATATGCCTGCCCCAGGAATAAGATAAATAGTTGGGAACAGATCATCTTTTTCTACAGAAAAAGCTTAACAAGGAGACAGGAAGCTTTTTATCCTATTACTTTTTACACATGGCTTTGATTAGCAGCATAAGACTGGCAGAGCTTTTGGCATTCCAGCCAAACCTTAACACAAGGGAAAATGTGGATTCTGCCCTGTGCTATCCGAGCCCACAGCAAAATCCTAGAGCACAGGCAAAAATTGCAGTTGTATCCCACGTCAGCTGGACAATGTGAATGTTCCATCTGGGATGGAACTATAAAAAGAGCAGGGGGAATGGACATGCAAGGAAATATTCTTAATATTGGCTGGTATCTTCCATTTTCAGCAACTAAAATTGCTGAGATCTCTACAGGAACTGAAATTGCTGAGATCTCAACAGCTGCACCTTCATGCTTTTGCTCAATGCTGTGTACACTTCAATCCCACTGTCACTTCGCTATTAGCTGCAATATGGAGACATGCAGCTTGCTCAGAGTGACAGGCTGGAAAGCCATTTTGCCACCAGCTTTTCTTCCCCTTCAGTGCAGTAAGATGGCCATTTAAGTATGAACAGGCTTGACCTTCTGACACCTGTCAAGAACCTTAATGGTCACTTAATACATCAGTTTTCAGTGTGTTGTTTGCTGCCTTCTGCTGAATTGGAAGTAATTCCAGCAGGGGTCATTGTAAGTCATCTTAATACAGGTACTTTCTAGGTATGTTTTGCTTAAGGGCCTTGCGCTGCTCCTCCATGTGCTCACCACCCATTACTGAAGCACTACACTCAGCAACGTTGAAAGCGGTCCAGGTAGCTGCACCAAAAAACAGGCTGACATGGCATAGCCTTCCTTCAAGACAAGATCTTCCCCAGAGCAGCCAACACATTTCACTTCAGGATCTTTTTGCTCTCTAATATTTCCTCTGTTATTCATCAGACTTCTTCTCTGCCCTTTTGACTTTAAGTTGACAAACACTCTTGTAGAAGGCCCTAATGTCTACACTGTCCAGTCCCTTGTTTTTCATGGTTGCTTCCATAGATAACTAGCAGATGATCCCTGCCCTGCAGACTTTATATTATCTCTCTTCCTGCTAACAATGTTACTCTATGATCACAGACTCACACAGCACACCTCCCTAGTCCCAGAGTCCTGCAGTGTCTCTTCCACCTGACACCTGCAAGAACTGAACTACATGAAGAAGTGTTTAGGACATGCAACACTGCATAAATTTGGGCCAGAATTGCAAGGCTTTTCATGCTACCCTCTATTAAAGCTTATGTCTGGAGGCTGGATTACCCCAAAACTTGCATAAAAGGGCAGATAAATTGACTCCGTAGAGGAAAAAGAGGTTGGGGGAAGAAATGTGTATCTCAGACTGGTGGACATTCACTGACTGACCACATTTACTTTGGATATTACATAAGCAAAATAGACTGTGAGAGCACACAAATCATTAAGAGAAGTCAATGACTTTTAGTTCTGTACTTAAAAATCAACCTTTTTGCTAATGTAGCAACAGGACTTTATATATAAAAATTGTAAGTTAGAGAGGCGGGTGATGGTAGGCACCTATATGTCTTCTGGCAAAACATCAGACAACTGTAATATATTTCTGAATTACTAACTTACAGCATGTCCTACAGCACCACCTAGCAGGCTAATTTAAAAGTGGTCTATATCCCTTGATCCCTCACTGTAAGGATGTGCTTATGCAACAGAAATAGGGTGCACTTCAGTTTTCTTTCACCTTCCTTGCTGTAACAGCTGCTTCTGAAACCAGAATCATGCCAACATGGTGATTCGTAAAGTTGGGGTCTCTGCTTTTCACAATCATATTTATTTTAAAGCTTTTAAGAGAAACCATAGTGCAAACACAATGCTGTGCCAGCCTCTTGAGCTTCTGCATAAGAAACCATTAGTTTCTAGACATCTCCAGCTGGTAGAAAAGGCAGAAGCACCTTTCAGAAAATCAGAAGGTACAAACCCATCCAACCCTCCCTCCATATTCACCAGTAGGATAAGTAAGCCTCAGTGATTCTCAGGCTTTCAAAATCCATCATCACACTGTGTGTTTCAGTCAGTGAGGAGTCTGGTCTCCAGTTGTCCATCAGCACCTGCATGCACTTTTTCTTTGTACATCTGCATGAAGTATGAATGTCAATGCCAACTTGCAAATGATAAGTTTTGGCAGATGATGAAGCTACGTGCTGAGGCTGCAGACCCATGGCTATAACAGCTTTCTGCTGATATAAAGGGGGAGATGAAGCTCTCCTCTCCTTTTTTTCTACCTGTCTCCCACCTTGTTACAGCCCTGGCACTTTCCAGACTTTTCAATTATCCTGTTCAGCTTGCTAACCTGGTAGAAAATGATCCTTTTTTTTTCCGTTACTATGTTTTCTGCTGATAGTGAGTTAAAAGCAGTGCACAAGAAGGCTTGATGGATGCCAGATCTGGCAAAAAGTAAGTGGTTCAGAAGAAGAGAGAGAGGTGGGGAAGGTGGGACCTTTCCTCTGATTTCTCCCTTTGGATGGCAGCAAACCGTTCATCTGCCTTGCCATATTGCATAAAACCATAACCCAAGGATAGAACTGTGCCCTCTCATAAAGGAGTGTTTTTTCTTAGCAATTAGCAACTTGTTTATTGGAAGTTAAAACCAAAGTTGTCATTAACAGCCTCTGTTCACAACAGGGAGAGATGCTGCCTTCGCCTAACCAGGCCTGTTTAGCATTTCTAAAACGCAGGGGACAAGCATGAGGTCATCTAGTAGGAAAAACATTGGATAAATATCTTCATTAGGATACTTTCATATAAGTCCTGGAGGAAGACTTGAATTTGAATGAAAAGTCCTAAGTATTCAGTTTACAATCTTAATCCTTTTATGCGAAAGCAAATCTCAGGTCAAAAGGTCTAGGAACGGTAAGAGATGCCTAAATCAGGGGCGGCTAGCAAGAAAGATCTGTCAAAATTAATCTAAGTAGGTAATAACCACGGCTTGTTTTTATTTCTATTCTGCCATCTCTCAACCCACTACAAAGCATTATTTCCATTTGGATTGTTGAAAAATAGTTACCTAATGACTGCCTGATGTGAAGGGACATTTTAAAACACCACCATACCTTTCCTATAGATGAGGCAAACCCAATCTTCTAGTATCCACTACACAAATAAAATCCTAAGCTGACCAAAAGCTATTCTCTGTCCTTGTTTTGCAAGGACTGTGCAACTCAGGGGCAAGGCTGGACTTAACGCAGCCATGCTCTCAGAGGCCAGCGCTTGCCAAAGGGTGCTGCCCCGTCACCCACCACCTCTGCACCCCAGCAAAGCAGCGCTGCCGAGGAAAGGACAGACCTTGCCAGGGCCTTCCCAGCGTGCCCAGGTTGTGGAACAAATCCACGCGGGGTTATTCAGAAACTACACTGGCCATCTTCCGCTTTGAGCAAATCATAACGTTAGAGAAAACAAGAATGTGTTATTTTCCTATTACGGATGACAGAGGAAAGAAATCCTGTGTGGCAGATGCTAGTTACGCCACTTACTGCCTTCCCAGCAAGTGTTCCGGCACTGCAGTGGGAGAGCTCTATTAATAATACGTATGTAAGGTATTTTGCTGGAGTGACGCTGGGAGCTGGTTACAGCACGAAACACAACGACACCGAACAGAGGTATGGTTCCGGGAAGAGAGCTGGTCCCTTCCCCAGGCCGCAGCAGAGCCTCTCAGCGAGCGGTGGCCTCGCTCTCCCCCGCCATGCTGCGCGCAGGGCAGAGGGCCGCATCTCCCCCAGGGGCACTGCTGCCGCTGGTTCACTCGAGGCCTTCAAACGCTTGGAAACGCGACCACCCCAAACCCCACCGAAGGGAAGGCCCGCGCCATGCCGGGGCCACCGCCCGCCCCTTCCCCTGCCCCTTCCGCCCGCCGTGCGGCAGCGGGGAGGCGGCTGCCCGGCCGGAGCCCCGCCTCGGCCGCGGCGCGGGGAGCCTCGGTAGGTGCGGGCGCGGGGCGGGGAGGCGAGGCCGGCCTGAGGCGAGGGGCCCATGGCGGGGCGGGGAAGGGAAGGGAAAGGGGGGGACGGGGGCGCTGCCCCCACGGCCTGGTCCCGGGGCCGGTCGAGGCCTCGCCTGCCCTTCGCGTAGAGCCGTTTTTAGCCGCGTCCCCCCCACCGCCTTTTTATAGTTTTATTTTTCGACAAGGGAGCCTTGAAATCCTGAGCTCTGGAGGCGGGTCCGGCCCTCGCCCCATTTCCTGGCTGACTGTTTTAAGTTGGGCTTTCCCCTCGGCTACATGCAGTTAGAAAAAATGAATTTATTCAAGTGTTAGGACAAAACCTGCGTAGAGATCCCCCGTTTTGAGCTTCAGCTATTAAAATTCTCAGACTTAAGTGAGAATAAGTGCCCATAACACCACAGATAGAAATAGTATTTCAGCATTTGGGAGAGACCACCTTATAAGCGTTATTGTGGCTTTATGGGAACTAAGTAAATGATTAAGTTTGCAGGATATGGTCTGTCTAAATTGCCTCGTAGTTTCCGGTTGCCTGCCTTATACATACATTGCACAGAGTTCATGAATAAAAATAAAGATGCCATATGCAGTTAGGGCTGCAGTGGGATTTTCTGCAGGAGCTGAGAGTCTGCGCTGACTCTCGGGGAAGGTTTGAAAGCACGAATGCTAAAAGGTATCGAGGGCATTTTTCCTTTTATTTTCATGAGTATTGGCTATCGTGAGAAAATGAATACTCTGTGGCATTTCCTCCTTATTCTTGCTTTAGGTGTGTGGCAGGACTGTTGGGCGTAATCCAGTCAAGAACACAGCCTGGGCTGCCAGGGGTTTATCCACAAAGGTTTGAAACCATGCCTGCACAAAGGATAATCTAATAAAAAAAATTAACAAATTCTTAGCTACTGTTACAATTTTTATGACTGAAGCAGGAAAAAAGTTAGTGTTAATGCATTGAGGTGTATCCTGCCGTTATGGCTGTTCAGGAGAAGTGTGTAGATAAGCACAGTGCTTCCTGCCCCGCTTCCCTGCGGTTCAGCCGATGGCCCGTGGGCTGCCGGCTGCCTGCCTGTCCAGGTGTGCTTCCCAGCAGCCCGAGTTGCTGGCAGAGGGGAGCATTCAGCATCCCGTGTGCTTGGCAAGCACCATTTGGTCATGCAAGAAAGGAGAGTAGACTGGTTTTCAGCATGGTCTGGCCTTCCCCACACTGGGAAGCTGAGGGGCTAAATTTTCCCCATAAGCTGAGGGGCTAAATTTTCTCCTTGCTATGTTCCTAATCTTAAAAAGGTCTATTAGCCAATGTGAACGAGACGGCTGTCTCTAACGTGAGTGGGAGAAACTTGGCAAGTCCTTGGCTCAGCTTCACGTGTGGATCAAGTGGTAGTCTTCATACAATCATGCCCTTTGAAGTGCTGCCCCCCCCCCCCCATAAATGGCATGACCTTTTCAATCAGATCTAGACTACCAGATTTGCCGAGAGGTTGTTAACTCCAAAGAGGTCATTTGGGTTTAGTATTACCATTCTCTGGTTTTTAGCTCTATTATCAAGGAGGTTTTCTCCCAAAATTGGGTTTCATCCAAGCTCTTGGCTCTTTAGCATGTTTTTCTTAGATAATTTTGTCAAAGAAATCACCACCTCCAGTCTTCAGCAGAATGTAAGAATACCACCACTTCTTACACTAAGAAATACATATTAAATTATTGTATACTTACATGCATCATTGTTTTTATTCAGCACTCAGTATGTGTTCAGTGCAGTATAAACATAAAACAAGATTATTCCTCCCCTGGTGAATTTACAGTCTGAAGGAGCTTCATAGGAAGGAGTAGTAATAACATATCATTAAAACACTGCCTTTAATTTAATCCCTTTTTGTTTCCCTGTGGTTAATATTCATTTGCTGTTGAGCATGACTGGTGTATCCTGGCATGTCATGCAGTGCTGTTTTATGATGTTACAGCCCCCAGTTGTCCACTCTACCCCTCTGTGGGAGGTTCTTGTTCAGCGTGAGTGGAAGAAGACAGCATATGTCTGTGCTTCAGCTGCTGCGGTACAAAGCCCAGCAGCATAGCTGAAACCCACCTTTGATGATACTCTATGCTAAGACCTTGGTTGTTGTATCAAAGCACAGTTTCCTCCTGCCACCTCGGCTTCCTGTAAGGACAGCTGGAAATACTAATGTCTTCAACAGCTGCAGCAAGATTCTCTGAAGCTCATGTGTTAAAGCCCTGAGAGAAGATGCATTTCAAGATGCAAATGGAAACAGGGGCATCCAGTTTTCACTGATGTCTGTTGGATTTAGGTGCCTAATTCACTTGTATATCTTTATAGTAACATCATTTTAGGGGAAAATTCTGTAGCCAATGGGATTTTTTAAGAGATTGGACCTTTCCTGGGCAGAGCCCATCATACGGCTTGGACCGTAAAAGGAACTGATACTCCCCAAGGGAAGCAGGATTCTTGAACTGAAGGAGTTGGCAGGTTTGAAAGTTTTAAAGTTTATCTGCTTATTTAAAGAGTCACAACATAGTTGTCTGCCCTGAAACCATTTCTGTTCCAGTTTCTGCTCTGGATTGCACGTATTATTTGTCAGAGAAATTATTTCAGAGGCAAATTTTTAAAAGTAGCTACTGAAAGCGTGCTGCTTTCGGAAAACAGCTTTTTGCTGAGTAAGCTAGAACCACTACCTGGAAGTTGAAAGCTGAAAAAAACTAGAAAAATCACATACTGTTCTTTATTTTATTTTTATTTAATAGTGAGGTTGACAATCCATTAGAACAAACTCTAAAGGAAAATTCTGTCTCCTGAAATTTTCAAATCAAAATATAATCCTATTTTGGAAGTTGTAGTCAAGCTCAAGTTACTGAATTCAGTATTGAGGTTACTGATGAAAATTTTTGGAGCTGTACTGTAGAGGAGGTTAGCGTAGTCTAATTACTGGCTTTTTGTGGCCTTAATATCTGTAGTCTGTGTCTGTAGTGGAGTGCAACAGTAGGATTGTGCTGGCAAGGACTAGACAAGTATGTTGGATAAATACCGAATGTGTATTGATTGCTGGGGGAAGGAGGAAGTATGGTGGCTTTATTATTGTCTTTATTGCGGTAAACTGATTTACTGGAGGAGAGGGAGAAGTTCATTCTCTATCAGTTGTCCTATATTCCAAGGCCCAAAAATTAATGAGTATCACTTTCTCTATAAAGGTGTTTTGTGTTTTGTTAATGTAAAAGAGAAAATGTTTCTTTGATTATTGTGCTCTGCTTCTTCTCGTGTTTTTTGCTTTGTTTTTTAAAATGCTACAGAGATCAGAGTCCCATTTATGCACACTTTAATTCCTGATTTTGTGTTATAAACAGGTTAGGATTTGACTATGGCAGTGCAGTTCCTGCGGAAGGCATCTGTGTGGTTAAAGAAGCGCAAGATCACTTTGTTGGCCGTTTCTTGCATGGGACTGTTTGGCACTAACCTTTCCTATCATCTGTTTCCTGAGCAGACATTCAAACGGTTGCATGAGTGCTGGTCAGAGGGGCAGCCAGCTGAGCTTTCACAGAAGCTCTGTGGTGTCTTTCAGGATGTCCTTCAAGATACTGATGTGAAATCCACTGACTCCTATCGAGCCTTTGCAGCTTCTGGCTTTCACCCTGTGAGCGCTGGAATCCCCTGGCTGCCTGCAGGCTCTCTGGTGGGCATCCCGCCTAATTTTGATAGCACAGCTGAGGATAAAAAAGGAATAGTCAACCATGTTGTTGTGATCAATGGCAAGGAAGTAGACTGGGAGAGCAATGAAGGTGTTGCTTTGAAAGAAGCTCTGACATTTTCACTTGAAGCTCAGAAGTTTGCCATTGCCAGAGAAGTTGCGTATTTGCAGAACAGCAGCCCTTTAGCAAGTGCAGTTGTGGCTCCAACTTGCTTAGCTGGTACATTTCTCTGTGGGAGAGGTATAAAGGTACTTCTGGGGTTATCTCCTGGCCCGATGATACTTCGCAGCATCTGTAACCTCATAACTGCTGCTGGTGGACTAATGTGCTATTATGTTTCTTACGATGCTATGACCTATCATCTAGACTGCAAGGCTGACAGAAAGGCAGCTACTGTTTCCAAAGACTACGCCAGAGGTGGGGTTGAATTTTATGATAAAATCTTGTCCCGCAACAGGATTCTTCGTGGTCTGATGGGCAAACAAGGGATGAAAATGTATGCCCCGAGTGGTAACCTTTTCCCAAGGCACTGGTTCAGAATAAAGTATACCCCATACACTTACCGAAGAGATTTGATTATTAATATTTTAAGAGAGCTCCAGGCATAGGAAGGGAGTGCTTGAATTTTAAACTTGTGAATTATGTATTCTCTTGAAACACTGCTGTGCTGCATTTTTTTTCTTTTTCTCTGTATCTTCATTAGAATTTTGGGGTTTATTTTTGCATATAGTTCGAAAGGAGTTATGGCACATTCTGTGAATAAAGAATTCTCTCTTCAAATATTAAAGACTCGCTTCAGAAGTGCTCTGTGCATCTCAAATCACAAGACCGCTGAGGAAGGGAACTTCTCAGATGCTGTTCTGGAAGTTCTGCTGTTCTGCTCTGCCTTGCTGCCAGTGCAGTCTGGAAAAATGGAAATGGTAAAGTCCAACAGAGAGCTTTGGGAGCATTATAATTTAAACTGGGGTTTTTGTATGTACGTTTGCTGTTCCTCCTATGGAACAACCCAAAGATGTTTAAAAGACTGGGCAGCCTGTATCATGCTGTTACATAAATACCAAGACAGTGTTTCTGGGGTTTTTTTTAAGTTCTTGTACCATGTAGATTCTTATGCTGCAGTCACCATTCTTCAGTAGGGTACACTAGTTATTTATGCTGCAGTTCATACTAATACAGCTAGATTGTTACCAGCACCTGAGTCATTTAGCTTAAATCTAGTTCTGCTCTCTACACGACACGGTGACTGCAGCATCAGCATGTATATCTCGAATGTTTCCCAGCAGTGGCAGTATGTAACATGATGGTCACGGGTTGATTGTTTTCTCACCAGTGGGATAAGCATGTTCAAGGGAGGGTTTTCCGTTTGCTTTGGTATGGTTTTTGTTTCATTTAAAAATACATGTTGATGTATGTCACCTTTTATGTTAAGGAAGGCAAGGTCTAAGAAACAAGTCTAGCATTTGGTGCAGAAACTGGTGAGGTCTATGATCAGGAGTTGCCAAAGGAAATAATTCTTCTGTTTCAGACTAGCCTAAGAAGGTTTTGTCCAGCAGAACCAAGCTCTGCCCAGGATTATGAATCTTATGGAAGAAAGGTCTTTAGTGCACAGGCAGTAAACTTTCCACTATAGCGTCACCTTGAAGCTTTTATGTGATCTCCAAGTTGATAGTTCTCAAACTTTGTAGTTCCTTCTTTTCTGTGTTTGCATTGCAGCCATTCCAGCAGCCCTCCCTGGTGATATCACAGCAGTTCTCCTCATCTCTGTTGTCATTCTTACAGGACACTTCTATTATTTTTTATCTTTTCAGTCACAGATGTGCTGAGTGTCCTCTCTGCCCTGGTTTTGTCCCTTTTTCATCTGCCGCAATAATAACTGTCATGCCTGTGTTTGCTCAAAGCATTACTGAGTCCCATTTTCCCTTTGAATCACATGGTGACATGAAGTTGATATACTGACTACTGAGGCACTGGTGGTGTTTTACATTGCTGAAGCTGTGTATAGAAGATGTTTAGGTTTCTGCTGAAGTAATCTGTGTCACAGATGTTTTTCTGGGCCACAACCTATCACTTGCAGTTGTTCTTGAAGTATCAAGTCATGAGATGCCTCTTAGGTGCTTTCTGGCTGTAGGGCATAGGGTTATTGTTCTTGTGACCTTTGTGAAAGAGTTTGACAAAATCTCCTAGTCTGTGGAATAAAAGGAGACTTTACCTTTGAAAGGACGGGGCTTTCAAAGCTTCAGGCTAAATTCTGTTTTACTTCTTTTCCAGGTGAATCCAATATAACAGGTCAAGACAGAGGTTTTTTTGGTTGAGTGATGTAGTGGCTCAGGACTGGAATATAACTCCTGTTTTGTATAGCCTGTGAGCTCAATTCATCCTCATGTTACTCCTTCAGACAAATCTAAACTCCATGAAATGTTCTCGGAGACAACTTGTCCCACTTCTTTTATGTGGTTTAAGGAGCTGCTACTACATAAAGAGTACAGAGAGGAAACAGAGGCCTTCTTTGAGATTTACAATAAGCAGCAGTTTAAACAAAATTAAATTAAAGAAATCTGCTTGCCTTTTACCACTCCTTACTGCTGCTTTTCATTGAGGTGCCTGCAGCTAGTGCTGTTACTTAATGTTCTCAGGTTGTAAAGCCCAAGTGATGCTAATGGGTTTTGCAGTTGTGCACTTTGCTTTACTCGTACAGCTGGATTCTCTAAGAAGCTGCACGTATCTGTAAATGCTATGTCTGATTTACCCTTCTTTGAACTTGCAGTGGCATATTGGTGCCAGTAAGGGAGGGTTGGCTAGTTTTAAGACATATGCCCTTGCCTTCCGAAGAGATGTTCTTGCCAAGGGCTTAGAACACCTCCATCTCTGTATAGTCAAGATCCTATTCTGTCACCATCTGTGTAATCTGGAAGCATAGTACTGTCAATATAGGGTAAATGGGAGTTGAAATCACAACTGCTAATTAAGATTTCCCTGAACTTTGGGAATGTGTGGGTTGTCCTGGAAAAGGTTTGTATTGTGTGTGTGTTGCCAGGTAATTGTTGCTTGCGAGATCACCCATGCTATTTGGCAAGTAAGAATAGCACAACTCAAATATATGGCCATGAAAATACTCATACAAAGTCTTACAGTATTGTAAATGTTTTTCTGTAGGTGGAACTTCGGATGAAATCAAATAGAAGTTCCACATACTCATGATAGAAATGGGTCCAGTTTTCAGAGTACAATAGAAGCAATCACCCCAGAATAAAAGGTGAAAACGTTGGTTGATCATGCTCTTCCGTGCTAAGAACAGTCAGATGTGGAAAAGCAAGTTCATTCAGTGACCCAGAAGAGTCCAAGTGAATCAGTTTGTAAATAGTGTCAGTGAACAGCCTTATAGTCTCTCCCAGGTCTGAAGCTGAAACTCTGAGAAGGTCAGAAAATTTGTTTTAGAAATAACTGGCTTCCTTTGCACTGCTCAGATGAGGCAGACTCTGTACCATTTTTTACGTAGAAAAGCAACAGAAAATGTTAAGCAAAGGGAATTGCTAGGAGACGTGGATATAAGAAGTCTAAGCCAAGAAACTGTAAAAGTGAAGGTGTGAATGAAATAATGAACTCTTATAAAAATGGATATTGTCTACAAAAATGAAGCTCTCTTTCTGTCTGGTAAAGTGATTAAAGGATGAAGTATGAGTAGAAAATGACCAAAATGAGTTTCTTGTTTAAATTTATACACAATCTAGTTTTAAGACAGATTTCCTGGACTCATTTATTTAGGTTATTAACCTGAATTTTCTAGATAACAGAAAAGAAAATGATCCTTGTAACGTAATTTTTATATAAATGTAATGCTTACTGCTTCATAAGGCTTTAGTGCATAATGCTGCAAGAGATGAGGGCCACCTAGGTGCTTTGCTCAGAATACCCACTGGCGTGCAAGAAACGCAGGGTCTGGCTCACATTTCTCTCCCTATCCTAAAAATTGTGGTTTCTTGTCATGGAGATGCCTTCAGCTTGTTTAATGGTCAAAACCTTAAAACTGTCAGAACTAGAGCAAGACTGAGAGCTAGACAGTTTTCTTGAAGACAGACAAACTGTAGAAATCATCTGATTTTAAGTAATTTCTGAATCAGCTGCTATGGGTATCTGGCTCCTTTTGCGGTTTACAGGAAGAAGGAGCTTCAGAGGTGGCTTCCAAGAGAGAAATCTCCACCCAGGTAGCGTGCGAGTAAAGAATGTCCCCCATGGTATTGCCACATGGGCTTCAGCTGAAGTGTAGTGGTCCTTTAGAAAACAGCACTTTTTATTACAGTAGAGCACTGTTATCACCCCATTTCACATTAAAGTGGTTTCCAGAACCTGACAGACAAGATGGTGAGAGATCTGACTTCGAAGCTGTGGAGCCTGCTGCCCTACAGGGTAAGCTGGTGGTGTTGGGAGAGGTGATGCTGGAAACCAAGCCTACTGCTGTTGTTTTGCCCTTGGCCATGGTAGTTGTGAAACAACCATTGTGACAAAGTGTGGCTTGGGTGGGAGTGAATTAAAATGTATGAATCAAATCATCATGACTGAATCACAGGCAGCTTTCATGAAAGGAACAAATGCAGAGAATCCATCCCAGAGTGAGTACTGCTATATGCAGCAGTTGTGGGCATCCATTAAAACAGCTGCAGGCATCTCCACTATGTGGAAATGCAATTCCTAGCAAGCTGCAGACATTGAGACAAGTATGTGGGCCATATCCTGCAACTGTTATCCGCTCATGTTCATTAAAAGCTTCATGTAGCAGGTGTGATTACATTAATATAAAAATGATTAAGTTGCAGACAACCTGCCATCCATGTGTGCACCAGTTCCTCCTTAATTTCATTCATCTCAGCTGGAAGTGTATTATAACTGAAAGGCAGAACCCAGTGGTAAGCAGAGGAATGCTGATGTAGGAAGACATAATTAAGATCTCAGAACAAGGAGAACACTGTCAGGAAGAGAGAGAAGCTGAATTTTGTTGTTATCAAAACTAGACAAGAAGAGAAAACCAATGTAATTATTCTCAAGGAATTGATATGTTAGACAAATCTGAAGGAGCTGAAAAATGGCTTATGGATGTTTCGCTGAACTTCTTTTTCACTGAGAATATATCTGTTTGTTTAGCTGAAGTGAGTATATTCAAGCTGCTTAATCTGCCAAACCTGTAAAGTAAAGAAAATAACTAAAATTTGGCTAGAAATCAGTGTGTCTTTCCCATCTGGAAAAAAGGGATTTTTTGGACAAGCCAAACTCTTAAGCTTCATAGCCCGAAATGAACACTGAAATGTCTCTGCAGTTGGGAGCTCTCACTCCCCCCCCTCAGCCAGACCAAGTTTGCGATGATGTATCCTGGTCTCCAGTCATGAGAGAAAGAGTGCTCTTAAAAACTCAGTTCGTGTCCAAAAATGCTCTTTAGAAAACACAGCCAGCCCAGGTGTATGTTTATTTCCGCTCACCTTAGTTTTTCTGTACTCCTTACTGCAGGAACCATTTGTGGTACTATGTGCTTGTGCAGTACTTAACTCTAATGTGACCTTTAATGGTATAACAACAAGCTTCCTATATATGGCAGTAATTAAGTGTATTGGGCCTATTTAGTTTTTTTATGGCTGAACTTCCATCGTCTGGAAGTTGGACCCTTTTCCAGTCCCTATCTGACTACTCAGAGTCACAGGCTACTTTGGTCTGCGGGAGCATTACTGTGTTAATGTAGTCAATGCGTTAACGGCTTCTTTCAATATAAATGAGTGACAGGTGAAGCTGTGTCCTCCTTCATGTGTGGCCAAGCTACTTCTGCTGTAGATGTCTTGCAAAACAGCAAACCTCATGAGGGTGACTAATAGTATTTAGAAAATAGAAGACACCGTGAGCCCGATCCCAGGTTCAGGGTTCCAGCAGTTCTTGCAGAGGGAACATTAAGAAAGGATATGCAGTATCCTATCAGCTTTTCTCTAGTAACTGTCTAGTGGTTTCGTGCAGACCTGCTGACCTCTGGTAGCTTTGTTTCTATCATTTGCTGAAATAATTTTCCAGTGGGAATGTTGTTGTTTCTTCATTCTCTGTTCCTTTTCATTTCCCCTTGCTCTGCTACTCTAATTGCCTCTGCTGCCTGCTGACTCATCTTGCAAGCTGCTTCAGCTCACTCAAACAAGATTTGTGAACTTTTTAAGCTCTCACTTGCTGCTTGCACTTTCATTTGCACTACCTACTTGCTGCTACAGTACTTACTAGCCAAAGACCACAGCAGCTTGAACTTCTTTTGTGTTTTATTAGGTTTAGTCTACGTGGTTTTGCAATGAAAAATGCCTTTGAATAAATGAAAAATAGGCATTGTGGTTAAAAACCTTCCTGGTTTGCCACAAAAAAAGTATTTAATGTTGCTTTTGAATCTTCCATTTGGCATTATTCTTTGAAAAACGTATTTCTTACTTGCTGTCTATGGCACCCAGTTCACTTTTGATCTTGTTATCATTTGCCTCTGTCAGTTTTAAGATGCTGCTTTTACCTTAGAAATTTTGTTTCCTAGTCCTGAAAATTGCAGGGAATTTCATACACTTCTATGGTTAGGTGACGTATTGTGACCTAAGGAATAACAACTAATGTTGTACCATTAGCTGCTTATACTGATGTTGACCTAGCTCAGGCATATACTTGAGTGCTGCCATGTAGAGATACTGCACGCTGGCTTTGAGAACTGTGCCTTCTCAAGTTGCTCATGTTGCCAGTTCCATTGAGGAGTTTATAGATGTGTTTTAATCACCTGTCACTGAGCAGAAGCAGAGGCGTCTATTGCTTTTTGTCTGATGAAAAAGAACACTTACTTGCTTTTGACAGAAGAATATTTTGAGTGACTCTTGCAAGGGTGAGGGGTTTGGAATGCAGCAGAAAAGCCTAGGCAAAACCTAGGAAAATAATCCCATGTTCCTTAAATTTTCTAAATCTTGATGTTGTTACAAAGCTGTATACTGCACAAGAATTGCAATAGATGTCTCTAACCAATTGTATCTGATTTCTAGGTTATCCCTTTAATAGGGATAGATAAGCTTTGCAGTCCTGACAGTAAGCACAGATACTTCGGTGCTCCTGAGTAGTGTCTTCGTGACCGTGTCAACTACTGTAAAACTCCATCTGCTCAGTACGTGCTCAAGTAGCCCACCTTTTCCATCACTTCCCAGTTCCTTGTGTGTAGCCATGTTCCGGGTATTCCCGGTAACACACATGCACCCCAGACAAAAGCTTCTGCTTCAGTTCCCTTACCCACACCAATTCCTCTCCCTGCTCCTTTGGACTGGCGGCAGTTACTGCATAGCCGCCAGAGATTTCACAGTATGGACCTTGAGCTTGTTTGGAGGTTCTAGTGGGGGAGTGCAGCTACCGTATACCCTTGACCGATGAACGGTATGCCTCTATTGGGGAAGGTTGTCCCCTTCGACCGAGCGCACAGCTTCGGGAGGGATGCACATGGAGCAGTGAGGGAGGAAGGGGACACCCACCTAGCCAGCCAGATCAGCCAAATCAACCCTGGCCATCAGTGGGTGACAAATGTTGCAGCCAGATCGCCCTCACATCCATTTCAGTGGAGTAGCCCCTGATTTAAAGGAGTTGAGAACTGAGTGTGATGGTTCTCTCTCCAACTTCCGCTAAGCAATGTATGACAGTTCATGTGTGTACCATGCTGGCTCTACCAGGTATGCTGGTCCAAAAAGCCCGTGCTACTACTTACTTCCAGCCTGAGAAAAATGGAATTTTGCAGAGTTCTGTTACCACAAATATTGCTGTCAATATCAGCGTGTATCAGCTGAGACTGAAGCCATAATTTGTGATATAAAAACTAGAAGTGGAATTTCCAGAAGTGAAAACTAGTAAATTACTCCACTGTAACTATAAAGAGATCTAATGAATGTGGAAGTAAATATAAAACTATAATCCGCTTTGCTATTGTAAAGCTATATTCATTCTTGAACAACAAATGAATTGCTATAAAATGAAACACTGGACCAGTTTCTCGGGCGAGATTGAAAATTAAGATCAAGCCATGTTGTAAATAATGATGCTGGTTTGGAAAAATTATTTTTTTTCCTTTCTTTTTTTTTTTCATTTCCTGACTAACTGGAGGCATCTATAAATATTTCAGAAAACAGAGCAGAGGAAGAATTACTCTGTAGAAAGTTTTCCTTGTAAGATCTTTTCTCAAATGGGATGAGTTCCACCGCCTCGGTGACTGCGTTATAAAAGCGTGTTATATAATTCTCTGTAGATACCCACAGACAGATGTATTTATGGTTTTTAGAAACTTCATGTAATTTAGGCATAAAACTTGAAGTGTGTTTTAGAGTTCCTCATTAATAATAGTTGAGAATTATGCTCATCTAAGGCAGCATACATAAATTCTTAATGTTCAGACATTCATTATATGCTTGTGATGGTTAGAAGTTGCCATAGGAAAATAAAAGCCAGTGATCCCAAAGGTTATTTTTTTTATATATTCTTTTAAGCAATTTGGAAAATTGTGTTCATCCCCTAACATTTCTTTCCCTTCTGCTTCCACATTCTTCCATTTAATCTAGACATATAATAGTGAGTATTGAAAAAGTCAAATCAGGAACGAGACAAACTTTTTATTGATGAAGTTTTCATTAAGCATGGCAGCACCTTATAAAAGGAAATGCTGCATCAATTATTTTATGGAGGTTATAAATCCAGGTAGTTTTTTGCAATGACAATCTACAGATCTTGATAGTGTTCACTTGTATCATATGTGAAGATGGCTATGGCATAGTTGCAGGTGACTAGAAGAAAGCATAATATATGTATGCTGGCTTTACACCTATGAAGCAGGTGAAAAAGTAGAAGTTTTTTCTTACTTCCTGGCCAGAACATCATTTGTGTTGCAAATTCAAGTCATGCTTTAGCAACTGCAAATTGAACTGTAAAAACATTTATTTCAAATTTTTTTTCTAACTTTCCAGCAGC
The DNA here is from genome assembly GCF_030936135.1 of Gavia stellata. Classification (NCBI taxonomy): domain Eukaryota; kingdom Metazoa; phylum Chordata; class Aves; order Gaviiformes; family Gaviidae; genus Gavia; species Gavia stellata. The sequence goes on along the minus strand of NC_082601.1, from coordinate 14,958,838 downwards.
TTAACTGGAGATGTAGAGCCATGAAAATGCAAAAGATTCAGTCTAAAAACAGAATACATATTCTACGTATTTGGGATTTCTTTCAGTGAATATTAAAGAAAAGATCTGGGCTGAAACCTCACAACAGATGGATCAAAAAAGGTACATTTTATTCTAGAGTCACGTGGTTACCGGGTCTTTTTTTCTGCTTATGCAGTGAGTGGGAAAAAAAACCCCAAACCAAATGTGGTGCCATGTTCCAAACAAGCAGTTCGGTTGGCACACGTACTTACTATTTCCTTGATCCAGGTACAAAATTGCTTGCACTGAAGAAGTGTTATGTGGAGAACCCAAAGGTTAAGTTTTTCTGAAGCACAAATTTCCCAAATTATGTCATGGCTGTCTCTGAAGTTTCTTTTATTCTAAGACTGGAAAAAGATTTGATGCAGTTTTGAACCCTGCAAAATACTGTGTGTACGTGCTGTGGGATCAGCTGTGTCAAAATTCCTTTCCCTTCCACTGAACGTTTTCATCTTGGACTTTCAAATCTGATGTCTGGTATGAAAGAATTGTTCCCTACCTGGTATTTTATGGCTATCAGATGCATGTTGGCTTCAGCTGAAACTGTGGGTATGAAAGCCTCTGGAAAAAACCCAGACCTACATCACTCTAGTTTTGTTTCGTAGTGTTGCTCTGGTTTTAATCTTACGGAGTTTTTACGGAGTGTTGCCCTGAATGGTGTAAATAGAGCCAATATTGATGCCCAAACACAACAGAGGTGCTTGCCTAAAACCAGCAGCAGGCATAACTGATGTAGTGATACAAATTTGTAATTACAAACATGCACCACCCAAGCCTGAGCACCTCTGGTTACTCGGTCAGAATTCAGCAAGGTCTGGCAGTGACGCAGTTGGGCTGCTTGGTGCTGACCAGTGATGAACCCTGCTCAGCCATGCGTTCGCCGCTGCTGGATCTGCGGAGGGGATCAGTCTGTCCGTGTGCTCTGAGCCGCCCGAAGCTACACTGCTAGGATCAAACCCATCACAAAGTGCAGCTGGGATGTCCTTTTAACACATGGCTGGAGGAGGTGACATTGTGCTCACTGTGCTGTGTAACATGCTAGTGTGCATGAGGAGGAAGTAGACCTGTGCTAAATCGTCTCTTCAGGCTTACGATTTGTAGGTTTAAACCTTAATCTCCTGGAGATTATTTGAAGGAGGGTGTTGTAGGCAAGGATGGATGAGGGGAATCCCTGCGCTTGTTAAATTGTGTCATGGTGTGGGAGGAAATGCGGGAATCATAAGTCTGGAAGGGGAAGACACAAAAGGAGTATTCTGGTAGATTACTGAACAGGAGGAAGCCTGGGCTGCTTGTATCATGCAATCCAAGGAACATTTACATCATACGCTCATTATAGCTAATGTGGAAAGTGTCTAACTCCTTGGGAAGCAAGAGACTGAAACCAAGTAATCCCCCAAGCTGGATGACCTAACCACAAAGCACTAATTGGGCTTTCCATGGACAGATTATTTTCAGCAGTGTGGAACACTGTCCCCTCTGCCTACTTCTCAAGTCTTATTTTGCCTTTGGTTTTCTTTTAATGTTGGCTTCCTAGAAAAGAAAAAAAAAAAAACCCACCACTTTTATTGCTACTAAAAGAAGTTAAGGAGAGCAAAAAGACTGCATAATTTTTTAATTATGATCCAAAAAAATCTTTCCATAGACTATAGCACAGAAGTATTATCACGTCATGTGTCTTTTACAATTTTCCATCTTTGCAATGGTATTGGTTAGCACTTTGTAACTTCCTTAGTTAGTCTCTATCCAGGGTACCAAAGAGCATGCAATATAAATTTCCTATTGCAAAAATAGGTTCCCTGAAAAGCAACGTGTAAAGTACAGGTCATGTTGTAGCTATTTTATTTGCTGTCATTTAATGTGTGCATCCATCATGACATCATAAACTCATCAAGCGTTTTGTAACTTGGCTATTAAAAGTTCTTCCACACTGCAGTTGGTAGATGGGTTCACAGGCTGTCGGCTATAAAACAGTGATTCCCTAATTTAAAAAACAGTCTGTTCCGTTCAATGTTTCTGTAAGTAATTTAAGGAAAATCACAGATTCAGAGGTTTCTTCCTGCCCCTTTTCTGATGAAATAACGTTGTGGGCCAAAGAGCAGTGATCTGTCAGGCAGAGAACATCCTAGGTAAGCTTCTGCATGTTAGATGTGAACTTTGTGTACCTCTTGGCAGACAGTCACTCACATGAGTGCTGGCAGCAAGTCAGTGAGCATATGTGCTTGAATAACTCCTGCCCAGTGGGAATAGCGCTTGACATTCTCTCTGAAAGAGAACTTTTTTTCAGGAATTCAGCAAAGCACGTAGACTTTGAGGACATGACTGCTTTTCCTGGAATTAACAGGCTGAGTTGAGTTGCAGGCTGAGATTCTTTGGTTCAGCTAACATTACATCCGCTGTTCATAATACTTACTGGATTTTTAAGTGCCAAGGCCAGGCTGGTAGGAAAACTAGCGACTAGCCAGAGGGCTTAATTAATGGAAGTCTAGCCAAGCGGAAGGGAGACTGACCCAAGATTGCTGTCATCTATTAGTAAGACCAGAATGGAGTCTCCACACTACAGTAACTATGAATTATTTAGTTACCACAGATGGACAGCATGCCATTTGAGTCAACAGGATTTGGCCAGAACCTCCCATCAGAGATCTGGCTTTGCTTAAAGCCTGGTGTAAGGCATATGCAGCAGGTGTCTTACCAACTGAGACATTTTCTTTTGCCCAGTGAGCTTTGGCCCTTTAGCAGCATGCTGGTTCCTCAAAAAGAATTGAACCACCCTCTACTAAGGAGCAGGATTTTTATTTGTGCCAAGTTTGCCACTCAAGGAAATAGCAGCAAACAGACAGCTGACTGTAGATCCAAGGTTTCTACCATGTTCTGTCCCTGGTTGAGGGGAAAAGCCCCTGAAAGGTGCTCTCAATTTGTGCCAAGTGGCATCCCTTCCTAGAGAATCCTCCTTGAGCCAAGTATAGCTCCTTCCTACACAGCTCCAGCCAGGAGCTAAGGGAGACCAGTGGACAAGGAGCCAGCTACAACAGCTCTACTCCATTGGAGGAATAGCACTGGGATCCTCCTGGTATAGCAGGAGGAGTGTATAAAGGGTAGGCTGGGATGAAAAATGTGGTTCAAACCAAGACTGAAATTTGTGTGTGATCAATAATTAAAAAAACTGATCAGCCCAGCATTGCTGTTGCTCTGTGGTATCTGTTGGCCAAACGCTGATACTGTAGCCTTGATAAGTATATTATTTTCAGGCAGCTCTTGGTTTGTTCTTGCTCTGCATCGTTTTGGAAAATATGGGTTTAACCACTTGCTGTATTAATGACCTATATAACACAGGAGATCTCCATGTTTTATGTTTTGGTGAGAATGACATAAGGAAGAGGAGAGAATATTTGAGAAACCTGACATCTTGACCAATATGGTCATTCTTAGGTTGACCCAATACCTTCATCCAGACCATGGGTGGATGCATCTGCAGCCTCTGGAGAGCAGAGCCTGCCGGCTTCCCCGGAGCAGGGCCTGGCTGAGCTCTGTGGGCTGGCAGAAAACTCCTGTCCCTGTGCTGGGGAAGGGCAGAGGCAGAAGATGTGCAAAAAGTAGGATCAGAGGAGAATATGCAGCTGCAAGATGGGAGTTTGAAAATGAGACTGAAAGCCACTGTCTCGATTTTTTGGCCTCAGCTTAAAAGCACTAGAGTTTGAACTTTGAAGCCCCTGCTGCTTTGGTTTTGTGGTTTGGTTGGTTTGGTTTGGGTTTTTGGTGGGGTTCAGAAGGATAACTACACATTTGTAATGATCATCTACAACAGCCAGTTGAGGTTTATTGGCATCAACATTATGGCAATCCTGGACCAGCGAGATCCAACCCCTGACTGAAATAATTTTACAATGTAAAATTCAATTTCTCTGGCTAAAGAATCTCCTTCACCTCAAGTAGTAATTATTCCCCCTCTATGTATAGGGACAGAAGAAATGTCATGATTATAACTTCCATGGATGCAGCCCAGGGGATCTGGTGGGCACAGCATGCCTCACAGTTTTCAGTGTTTAATGAGAGCTGCATGCTGGCTTTTTTCATTCCTGTTGGACATGTGTAGAGGTGCCAGGAAGAAGCTTAAACCACTAGAGAAAACAAACAGGGCATAATCTGAAAAGTTTGAGAACTGCCATTGAAACAGTTTTGTTATGTTATTGCTGAAGGTATTGTCTGCAAAAGCCAAGGGTGTTTGTAGCTTCTCTGCCCTTTCAGCGTCACTTTGGGTGATTCTCCTCTGGACTCTGCTATTTTTAATCTAAATAGACATAGTCTCTCCTGGTATTCTCAGCTGGAGATGTTGTCTTCCTGGGCTCAAATGTTGTGAAGTGGCCATTAAGAATCGCCTGGTGTTGCCATAGAGGTGTCTGTGTTTTAATGATAACAAAGTGATTTCTGCCCTTCGTAGGCCGTAGATCTCTGTCATTGTCACTGATAGAATAATGGGGGCTTATCAAATGAAGGGGACCAGGTTGACTGGTTTTGTCCAGTGTAATTTTCACTGAAGTTACATTAGACATGCCATATATTTTGCTAGAACTCCTTTTGAACCACGTCTTTAGTGGAGGTCTTTTGCCAGAGGACCCTCAGGAATATATTTAGAATGAAATTTGTTTCCACCTGCACTGGCCTTGTTGGATATTTTCTCCCTCAAGCCATCCTAAAATTCAGAGGCTGAAGTTTTAATTCTGTTGGTATTTATTGACCTAAAGTTTTGTAACACTTCATTTTCTTTCTGCTTTTCGAAGGAGGTGGGATGGGAAGGGAAACACACTGATGGGGGTAGTTACATGACAGCTGCCCGTGTATTTTTGGTGGTTGTCCATCAACAGAGATTACCCATTGTGGTACTTCTCAGTCCAAAAAGGATGATGAGAAACTGAAAGGGTCCAGCAAGAGCTGCCAAGGTTATCAGAGACAGAGAGCACAAGACCTATGAGGAGAGGTAGAGGGAGCTGGGCTTATGTAGTAGAAGAAAAGGCTTCAGGGTAAGGTGTGACTGGTGGCCAAATGAAAGCTGCAGGATCTGAGGTTGGATCCCACTTAGGACAGTTATGTCAGGCTAAGACTAATTGCCACGTAATACTGCTAATATGTTTGTAACAAAAATTGGATGACATATAAAAGCAATCCTGTAAGATTTTGTAAATCTGTATTATGAGTGAATACTTCCTTTCAGCTCTGCAGTGTATTTTCATGTACTTCTTTAGGGTAATTTTCATCAGCAGACCCACTCTCTAGTTTTGTCAAACTCTATTGAGGTTTTTTTCCTGGTCCACTGACTTTTCCTGCCTACAAAATGCTGGCTTTCACTACTCTCTCATTACTCATTCATTAATAAATTTAGGAAATCAGATTGGTTTTAGTATGGTAGATAGGAGTATTTTGCAATCAACCTTACGTGACATAGAAAAATGGCCAAATATTTATATTCTTTGTTTTCAGTCTCTGAGCCAGCTTCTCATTGATTGGTGTCGCCTGACCACTTCTCTTCAAAAGCAGCTTTTTTGCCAGGAGAATATGAATTCCCATTAAAATGCTGATACTCATTTTCTGATCACTGCTTTCTTTACTGACTCAAGGAATCACAGAAGACTAGAAAAACATCACTTGCTGTAGAAAAGCCATGTTGTGTACCCCCAGCCATAAGCTCCATCTTTTTCAGATCTTTAGGTGATGAAAACTGGCGTGACTGCACTATTTGTGGTGCAATAATGCTGACTTGTGTCCAGTGAGAATCTCAATTTTACTGGCAATGACTGTAAATGGGTAGGAGTTATCTAAGAGGTGAGACAGGGGCATCAGAAAGGACAAGTGGATCTGGTGCATATTAAAAAAGGATATATGCACTTTTTCTAAAGTTTTCTTCTGTGGACATGGGTTTAACATGTTCTGTTTCTTATTGATGCTCTGAGAACAGCATCTTTGCATTGGGAAAATAAAATTTTCTGCTTACAGCTTCCCACAACCAATTAATTATTCAGTATTTGAGAACTTTGACATTTCCCAAGCAAAAGTGATAGAGTCGGAGGGAAGGGAAGTCACAGCATGTGATGCCACAACTCCTGTAAACTCAGGCATGAAAAGAATGATTTAGTTGAAAAGAATGCAATGTCCATCCTTTTATTTAGGTTTTGCAGATTTACTTTAGGTCTGTAGGACATAGATCACCTGTAAGATTTATTTTCCATTAAAGTACAGAAATTACAACAACATTTCCACTTGTGTATGTTAGAAGCAAGTCACAGATTTTAATCATGGGCTAGAAACTCAGTTGATATAAATTGCAACAGCTCCTCTGCAATCAGTGGAGTTATATGCATTTATTCCACCATAAGCTTTGGACCAGTATATTTTAAATAGATCCCAAAGTGGTAGTCAATTTGACTGTCCTGAAAGCTAAGCTAATCTAAACAGAAAGGTCTACTAGCTGGCAAGGAACAAATAATGAATATTTTACACATGTCTTCCTGTTTCTTGAATTTGGTCTAATCGTTATTATATAAGGTGACTGGCATGTTTCTATTCCATACAACAAGACTTCCAGTAGACATCCTTTTTCCTTTTCAAAGCAGCAGAGCAGTGGCTGTCACACCAGCATAGGAGGGGAGCAGTTACTGCATCTTGGCCTTGGCTGCTACCTGGGGTTTTCAGAGTGCCATATGTGCCAGCCTGGCATGGGCTGGGCAGACTGGCAATCACCAGTATAGTCCCCTGACCTCGAAGCATAATGGTTTTTGTTCACCATCAGCCTAAAAGTATCGTATTTGGTCTGGTTTGTTTGGTGACTGGCATTAAGAAAATCACATTTTATAGGATAAGCATTTTGCCCAGTTAAGTATTCATCACCAAGCTGGTTGCTGGCATGCAAATTTCAAAGTATCTCATGTAACTTCATTCCTATGTGAAGGATAAGGGTATCTTCTATTTGGGGATGCTTCTCTGATGGCTGTCCAGCTTCTTTCATCTTTTTCATATCACAGTGGACTGTTAACATGCTGTAGTTTTGTAGACTGACAGAATCTACTTTCTTTATGTAAGTATGTATTCTGAGTCACCTTAAGAAGAAGTAGAATGGCTGCACTGGAAAAGGGTTGTTAGCTCGAGAGCTCGGTGACAGAAGGTTTTTGCTGCAGAACAGTGAGAGAGCTTGAAACTGTCTAAACCTATAATCTTTTAATGTGCCACATCTCCGTACCTAAACTCAGTCTTTTTCTATTATGGTACTCTTTTCATAACTTGCAGATGTAGGCTGGTAAATAGTGCATCTTATATTCAGTAAATAGGAAAAAAAAAAACATTAAACCTTCCCTGTAGAATTTTTTCCACTACAGTACTTAAGCTTACTGGAAAAATCAAAGATGGCATAAACTGTCAAGTGCCAAGACACAGCTAATACAGTGCAGCTTTTTCCCGGGGATGAACATTCAAGGACATTCTAGCCTTTCTGCTTAAATTCTGAAAAAGATGCAGTCAAAGAAAATATTAGGTTTGTGCTCATTTCTTTTCTTTGCACATCAGGTATCAAGGCTCTTGCCAGTTTTTATTTTGGCAAGCCTGATTACCAGGTTTGCTTGCCAAGGCGGTAGAGAAACATCCTTTGTTGGCAAGATGGACTGGATGACCTAATGCTCACAGTTGTTCCTTTCTACAGCTTCTCTACTTCTGCTAAAGATTGCGGCACCAGAGTTTCGACTTACTGAAATCCTCTTGTTGCCATTACTTCTTGAGTACTGAAGTTAAATATACTTGCCCATAACAAAATAAAGTATGTTGTATTTGAACGATATGAGCATTTATCAAAGCCCTATCACAGGGTTTCGGTGTCTGTGGGCCGCATTTTCAAAGGTACCTAAGGGTGTAATAAATATCTAGTGAAACTTGTGAAGTGCCTGAGAAGCTAAGTGATAGTCTGCTCCTTGAACACAATCTCTTGATAATGAATGTTTCTCTATTGAGCAAAAGGACTCGGAGGGACAGACTTCCACCTATTTTACTAGGTGAGAAAAATCTATTAATCTCTCTCTTCCCTCTGCAGGAGTGCTATAAATGCACCAAACCGTGAAGTTAAGTGTTTTTTATACCTTGTAATGACAAATTGTCCATGTTACAGTCCTTCTTTTAAAAGCAGGAACTATATAAGGCACTTCTTCAGAAAATTGGCTTTCTCCTCATTAAGCTAATCTTTTGCCCCAGAACATAAGAGTATTCCACACGGTCACAATTGCTGAAACATGCTCTCACCAGAAAGTCATTAACGAAGGCAGCTAAGTAAGAGATGCCATTAGAATCATTACCTAGTGACAAGATATAAAATTATTCTGACATCTCATCTCTTGGGCTGAAATCTGTTCTCATTTGGTGTTTCGTTATCAAGATAAGAATTAAAATAATAAAGCCAGAGTTTAGCAAATTTGTTTCTGATCTTGAAGCCGTATGGTCCTACTGCATGATGCAGTTTCTGATCCTGTGGTTATTATTCTAAAAGGCATGAAGTAGGTGAATGCAAAATTGCCCAAACTGGAAGTGGATAACCACCATTTACCTTGGCTGTCACTAGGCCACAGTTTCATATCCTAATCCACTGTCTCTGCAACAGCATTACCTGGCGATCAGCTCAGGCCAGGACCTGTGCTGCCGTTATCTTTTCCTTCTCAACGCACCAAGATTTTCTTTTAAAAGTAGTTACAAATTATATTTTGCTATGTACAAAAATGACAAAATCATAAATATCTGACTGTATCTGATCAGAGAACAAGACAGAGAGACTTTACGTAGCTGGCAGAGTAGACAGAGCCCATTTCATGACTTAGCTTTCTGGTTTTTTTATTTTGAGGACAAGGGAGATGCATTTAATAGGTAATACTCCGCGTTACTTTTTAAACAATGTGCGCCCGTGTTCGATGTGTTTATTTTCTTTTGCTTCAGCTTCAGTGATTAGCAAACACAAGTACAAAGCTAAGTACGATTGTGTAGAGGCAGGTATATTGTAATGCTAGTAAATGGTTTGCCAAAGCCTTATCGCTGCGAGGAAGTGGTAATGCCAATTTTCAGCTAGAAGCTCTTTTTTAAATAGCATTTCATTCTAGCAGAAGGGAGCTTGATCTGCTGCAGGAGGGTAACATCTGTGCATTGTAGAGTGCATCTGCAGCAGCGTTTTAGTTTGGTTCAAGAGCATGCCTTTGAAACGTCTCTCCCAACGCTGCCACCGTCCCGTGCTTTGGGACGTGTCGCAGAGAGGTCTTGCAACACGCCAGCTCATTTCCAGAAGGGTGTGCTCTGAGAGGCGTGTGTGGCTCCTGTCACCTTAACTGGTTGGCCAGTGCCACCCCCAGAGCCCCACATTCCTGCACACCACACACCAGGACAACAGCCTGACCATCCTGTAAAAGTCTCGTTTTGGAGGGCTGCGGCACAGCCATCGCATTATTTCACACACTGAACTGAAAAAAAGCCAGCTCCTTATTGTTGCCATGATCGTAGTAGTAGTAATAATAATAATAATGACGATAATGATGTCTCACAACAAGAAGGGCCATCGTGTCGTGTGGGCACGACCTGTCTAAGAGGGAGGGAGCCCTGATCACTACGGACACAAGCCAGCCTGTGCCTCCAGGAGCTGGGAATCACTGTCTGGCCGCATTTTATTTCACGGTATGCACATCTAGCCTATAATTTAGAAGAGGAAATACTGTCCCTGAAACTTATGAAGTCCAGGCTATCCATAAGGTTCTGCACCACTAAATGTCATGGCGGTCCTGGTTTGGCCATTGGTGATAAAGGTGAATTTTGTTCAGGGTGACTGTGTGTTGATACTTGAAAATTAAAGCAAACATGACAAAAGCAGCATCTGTGTGTCTTGGGGTTGGGTCTTGGAGAATATTTGCGTCGCTGGAGAATTATTTGTAGAGTTTGTGTGTTTGCAGTCCTGCAAGCACAGCATTTGATCAGAGATCGGGGAGTAATCACAAGCAGATATAAATTAGTCAATCTTAAACAGATAGACAAGACAGTAATGACAGAATGAGTGCATTCAGGAATTAAAAGGAGAGAAGGGCAGAGAAAGATCAAAACCAACCTAAAGAATGACAGTCAGTGGAGTAAAGCCATACCAACCAACATATAACCAGTGATTTCATATTTCTAACTTTTGACTCATTTTTCTTCCTCGGTTTCCTACGTTTCTTTTATCTCCATTTTGACCCCAGAAATATTGTGGTAGTGTAGAAAGCCACTTGTGTGCAAGAGCTTGCATGGCTGAAGCTAAGATTATAAGTACTTCAGGGCTAATGCTATGTCTGTTTATTAGCCTAGACAGAACCAGCTCAATGAATAAATAACAATAGTTTATCCTAAGGAAATTGATTTGGAAATAATTATTCAGTGGAGGAAAGTGCCAATATTTCAGTGCAACATTTGCATGAAATATTATTTGCAAAGTGTTATTCAAACAGATATTGAGGTACTGAATAAGGAAAACATTTCTTCATAATAAGTATTTGATAAAAATATTGCCCAGATTTGCAATGAATAATTCAGTCTGCATTAGTAACATGTGCGTGACTGTGCCCATTATTCGTATCTTTATAAATGCTATGGTAAATTGCTACAGGTTAATAGGTACTTATATCCTTTTCTGTGTAGAATGCTATTAGATCCAATTTTTCAGAGGAGCTGAGCCACCTAGAAGTTTAAATATGATAATGAGTTGCAGATACTAAGTGTGTCTGTAAATCAGGCCATGGCAACATTAGTCACAGGGAGGCAGTTTGGGACTGGCACAAAAGGATAACGCAGCAGCTTGAACTAGGGGCATATTCTGTAGGGCTCTGCAGAATTACCCATGTATTAATTGGACCCTAAATATTCTTTTCTCCTCAATACAAAAGACGTATTTAGGATGGATACAATTGAGCGTTTAAAAGCCGATTAGAAACTGAACAGATTGCTGATGGAAATACCTAAAAGATGGGCAAGACTGATTGCTGGACACTGCGATGAAAGATGACAAACCCTTGTAAAAAACAAGACACAATAATCTAGAAAACTCACTGCAAAAAGATCTCCCTACCATGTTTCCACTTCTGTTTCATTATTATTGACATTTAGGCAGGCAGTGGGAGTCAAGCAATGTAAATAGCTGTGAATCTGGCATCCCGTTGTTAAGCTGTGGACGGGCACTGAAAAAAACCCGCGCTCCAAGCCAGAGATGTATACAAGGCATGTATAAGAGAAGAGAGAAAAATAGAATGTGAAGCAGTAATAACATTTTCTCTAAATTTAGCTTTTTGCTCTGATCCAAAAAGCTCGTCATTCTGAAGCAAACTGGAGTTGTTTGATACCATAAAATGTGTGGTTTCTGAGAGGATTTAAAGTTAAGCTGGTTCAATTATTCTGAAATATTTATTCTGAAATAAATGCTTATTTCAGAATTGGGTATGCAAATGCAAGCTCTCTAGACTCTATCAATCCATATGTCTGGTTAAAAGTTTGCATATGTTGTAAAGCAGTTTTGATAACGCAGCAGTAATATTAACCCCCAGATACTAATAACAGGTCGTTAAGAAAGCATTGTATCTATTTATATCACACTCTCTCTCTGTTTATCTTTATACGCATCCTAACGGACCATTATTTCTGTACCTTGAGCTAGCCAGTGATCCTAGAACAGGGATGTACGCATGACTAGATTGTGCTAATAAAACATTAGTTATTTTATCAGGAAGCCATGCCTTGAAGTCTGCTGAAGAAAAGCAGGGGATTATAGCTCAGGCCACCAAGAGCACAAGAGCACGATGATAGCAGAGGCCTTGAAGGTACAGGCACAGGATGTTACCAGAAGCCTTAAGCACAAATCACAAGTAGTAAATTACTGATTGCAATAGAAATGCGATCTTGAGAGCTGGGTAGAACCAGTTTTAGGGCCTAACTGGGACGTGTTGAGTTGCGTAACAGCCTATTGCAGCTGGCTGGAAGCACAGGTGGAGACATCTTTAGATGGTACACAAGATTGCAACAAAACCGACTAGTTGCACAGGAATCTTATTTCAGAATTGGGTATGCAAATTGATCGCTCTGATATCTTGTATTGATACGTATGTAAAATTATTCATCATCATATTTGCTCTGGCGTTGTATTGCTTGTGCTTGAGGCTTTGGTTGCAATTTGGGTGCAACACGCAAAAAGCTATACGTTTTGGTTTTCCTGGAAACGAAACATCAACACTAACTGCTGTGTTTCTTAAAACACCTTTGTTTTGAACAAAGCTTGCAGACCTTCATCATCCCAGATGATGCCGTTCCATATGTCCAATTCTAGTATAATCTGGCATTGTAAATCTCTGGAAAAGACTTCAAGAACCAGGTATATTTAGACAGAAAATATGGGTTTAGAGCCTATACTATCTTTGCAGGAACAAGATTAGGATCTTGTGACTGATCTTTAAGCTAAAGAAAACTGATTTGCCTTGTCTGCCTGCTATTATTTTGTGCTAACGTAGGCTGGTAGAGCAAATAAATGAATAATGTTTACACAAAGCTGTACTAGAATCATATAGGTTTTATAACATGGTCACACCTGAACAGCTTGATAACATCATGTATGTAAATTAAAGATGTTCCTGGTGCATAAAAAGATGCGGCATGCTGTAAGTGAAAAAGCTGAAATACTGACTTACAAATTAGCCGTACCATCCGGTGAGCTTGTTGAACAGCATCCCTCCAGAAGACAGTGGTAAACGTGAATGATCAGCCATGAATCCACTTAGTGGATATCCTGTAAGAATACATTTTTGAGCCCACATTTTTTATCTGCAGACAGTTCTGAAAAACAGTATTTGTTAAATGATTCCATAGTGCAGACATTTGGCACAGGGCTGGTGTTACAGCTCCAGGACCCCCTTTTTCTGATAGGAAGAATAAAGCACTTGACTGGCAAAGAATGTGAGCGGGATTCTCATCCGCCATACGTAAGCGCACATAAGCTGGGGGTCATGGGCCGCCAACCTCCCTTGAGATCACACAGGACTCTGAAGGTTAAGGCAAATCCACTTTTCTCCTCCTCCTCTGGGACAGAAGTTTCAACCTGCAGAAACAGTATAACTTCATTCTTCAGCTCATATGCACACCTCATTGCTAGAGGCGTTACTCTTTCATTTTGAAATCTTCTTATCGCTTTTAATCTTCTTATCGCTTTTCCAGATTTGACCTGCTTTTCTTTTTCTTTTTTTTTTTTTTTCAATTTTGAGAGCTAGCATTACTGCGCTGTTCTAAAGGTGAGAGCATTACCCTTAAACACTCTCTGGGAGATACCTTCTCAGGTGGTTCTTTTCCAGTGTTATACCTGATGTTGTCTACACAAGTGCTCTGTGTTTCTAGTAAGTCATTGATCTCCGCTGTATCAAATCTTAGCATCTGCCTTAACCGAGAGTTTCAAACAGGCAGAATCCTCTCCACTTTCCTGTTTTCTTGATATCCTTGGTATGTGGGCTCTGGCTGATGTATTCTAGCTCCCCATGCTGCCTCCTTTCCCTCAGCACACTTCATTCTGGAAAGCTTTGCTTGTAAGTACCTGGCTTCCTCTGAGGAGCAGGAGTGCTTTGCTTTTCCCCTCACTCTAGGAGAAAATGAGGTGCTAGTGGCAACTCTCAGGAATAAATAGCTGCAGCCTCCACGCTGAGACAGAAGAACAGACCAAGCTCTGGGGTAGCTCACGCTGTGGATCTGAGCAGGTCTAACCCTCCGACGCGAGGTTACACAGGCCAAGTCACGGTTCTGTGTGCTGTTTTACTACTAACACTTCAGTAAGTGTTGATTTAAGTTAGCCACTTCAGATGTAACAGCTGTAGGTTGCATGATGTAGAAGCACAAATGCATCTATTTTGCGGAATGTCTGAGCGGTTGTATTTTAAATATGTATTTTCCATTTATATTTTCTCTGGAGAGGGTATTCATGCAATAATTACCTGGATTGGTTTGTACTGAAAAGACCTAACTTAATGTCATTTTTCAGTGTCAGAAAATATGTTTAAACATTATTCTAGCAGGATCTAATTCTGAAGCCAACCCAAGCTGTTCAGGCTGTTAAAAACAAATGACAAAAAAACCCTAGCCTGGAAGTTTCAGCAAAAATTTAACAGCATTAAATGATGCATTAGCCAATTAGCCAAGAATTCATTACTTTTACCAGATACAGCACGGTGTGTTATAAGTATTATCAAAACTGACCTTCAGTTGTCAAATTAAGTTACTAGATTGGAGGCCCATTTGGCCAAACCTCTACACTTAGTTTGGCAGGGCAGACCCCTGGGCAGGGGTACTGCCAGCATGTCGGAGCTGATAGCCCGGAGCTGGGCTGGTGCCTCCTGCTCCTGAGGAGGGATGTGAAGTTAGAAATCACAAGTGATGGGCTCTGAGCATCTCTCTGCATGGAGCTTCTTCCAGGATTAGTGGATTTTGGGCCAGAGGAGGCCACAGGGACCAGTCAGTCTGACTGCCCGTCTAGAGAATTTCACCCACGGTAGCTGGTAAGTTTGTCTCAGACAGCTCAGATTACTGCATATGTATTGCATTTAATTGAGCACTGTATTAAAAAAAAAAACAAAAAACAAACCAAAAAACTTTTTATTTGAGGTTCAGCTTTTGCAAATCACTAATATACAATGACAAAAAGCTGCTGGAAAAACATTGTGAGCCTTGGGTTAGAAGCCAAGAAGTATAATTACTGATGCGTGCAACAAGCTATTGCACGTGTGGTGAAAGTGTGATCCTGGCATTGATTTTTCCATTACTGTATCAAACTCCATGTGTGAAGTAGTAACAGCTCTTCAGCGTGTGTATATGAAAATCTGTCATTTGCTACAGCTGCCTCAGTGCCTGCCCTCTAACAGCCCCAAAACCTGCCCCGTGCCCCCCGCCGGCTATTTCAGAGGTGTGAGAAATGATCACTCTTGACAGCCGAGAACTAGAGAGAGGGGAAACAGCAGCGCATCCTATCTGCAAGATTGCACCTGCCACAGCGCCCTGAATGATGCAGGGAGGGGAGCTGGGCTTTTGCAAAGTGAGCAGAAATTAAAGGAGTAATTTATCCTCCAAGAACAGGAGCTACCAGTGCGTGTGTGCCAACGTGCCCCGGTGCTGCGGTGAGAGCCAGCGTCCAGGGAATGACATCCTTCATGCGGGGTTGGGTGAAGTACTCTGTCTTGTCCTCTTATTAAGCCACTGATCCAAGGCAGACATGAAAAAGACCCTTTCTGTTTTGAAACTTCCCACAGTTCCCAGTTCTATGTAAGGACATATTCCAAATCCCCAAGATACAACTGCTGTGTTACCCACCTGGTCCACCTGCCGGCAAATTTGGTTTTCAAATGCAGTTGATAAAATTGTTGCTCCATGTGGCATAGCCATCCTGCACAAAGCCTTACTTCCCTTTCTGCCCCACCTTCAGAGATTCCTTACTTTCTCTAAAATGTGCATGAGGTGCCTTACTAGGATCCTCAGGGCCACAAGAAAGGACAGCAAAAAGAGTCAGAATTGGCTTGTAGGAATCACCACCTTTCAAAAGGTGGAAGTTTTGGGAGGGAACCAAGTATAACAAGAGCCGAGGAGGTGGTGTCAGATGCTGCGAGGTGGTAAGTGGAGGTGGGGGCGTGCATCAGGGTCAATGCAGTGTTTGGCTGAATCCAGCAATAATGACCTTGTAACAGCCCTACATCTGTTCAGTCTGGAAAAACCGCTCCGAGTTCAAGAGGTTACAGGCAAGAAGATAGTAAGCAAAAAATATAGTGGAATTGGGAGACAAAGGGGGAGGATCAGGGGAGCAAGAGGGGATAATGAGATAAGTTGTCACAAAAGCAGTGCAGTGTTTCTCTAATGTGTTATACAGAAAAGACTGAAAGCCTGTTGGGATTTTATAGCATAGGGTCAGGCTCTCTGGTTCTGTTGCTGTATCTTGTGTGGTTAACTGGTGCAAAAAGGTCCACATAACATTTGGGGTTTCTCCTTGCAAATAGCGAGAAAGCGCTCCAACCCAGGAACCTGGGAAAACTTAAATGCCTCCTCCCTGGTTTTCCTCAGCAAGCAAAATTTCTCCACCCACAAATGCTCCAACACTGTCCAAACAAAGAAGCTGTCAGTAGAGGAAAGGGAACATGGGAATATTTTTGCTTTGTTTCCCAGTACGTGCAGATAGAGTAATATTTCTCTGCACCCTCAAGCTCATTTTAGCTTTTACAATACTCCACCAAACTCATACTCCTCCCACCTCCCTCCTTGGCAATAACGTGCCACAAAATTAATTCGGTAACAGTCACCCTGTCAACTGAACCCCACTCCTGCTCTGGTCAGGAAGCATCGCGTGCCTCTGTCAGTCTGGCTCCACGGGAGTCACCTGTCTGTTCCTGCCTGGAGTTACCCGCAGCTTTACTGATGCACTCGGCAGGCAGGGCTGAGGGAGAGGCAGCCCGGCTCTGTGCTGTTTGCCATCTCTTGCAATGACGGTCTCTTTCTGCGCTGTTCGCTTGCCCTGAATCACGTCTGACAGGGGAGACCTCAGAGCCGTTCTTGTACTTGCAAATGGTGCTGCTCCACCAGCATCTGGAAGACTGAAGTCCTCTGCCTGGCCACCGAAGACGTGTATTTTGAAAAGCAGGCATGTAAACCACCTGCTGCCCTGCCACATTCACCTTTCCCCATGGTCTGTGCTCCCGGTACACCTCCAGCTTGGCTGGGAGGTATTCTCATCTTTATGGTATTCTCATCTTTACAGCTCCTTCTCAGCCCGACCTCTCTGTTGGAAGGCTGCCAGCAAAATCAGAAATTAATTTCAGGTCTAGTGGTGGTTTTATGTGATGCGGCTGCTCGTCCACTGGGAACACGATTCAATCCCCAGATACAGTCACTGGGCACTGAACAGACTGCGCAGAATAACGGTTTTCAATCAATACTGACCTGAGCTGAAGATGAACCCATCCACGAGAAATGAGCAGCTCTGCAGAGCTCCCATTTACAATTCCTTTCAGCATGCTGATTCCCTACCAATGGCAGAACCCTTCTTTCCCAGGATCATTATGAAGCAAACTCCATTTCATTTAGGTCATGACCTTTTGTTTGATTTTTCAGAGAATTATGACCGACTTGGTGGCAGGGCTTTGTGCTTGTTTTTTGCTCTTTGGATGGAGAACTACTAAGTAAGTTAAGTATCAGAGGACAAGCGTTTATTTTTAATACTAGCTTCCCAGTGAAACCAACCATAAAATATTTAGGGTTCTTCCTTGTAAATCTAACAGTTACTTGTTCTGAATCTGCTGTTTTTTCTCCTGACCTTGATGAAGTCTCCCATACCTCACGGCAAAGCATTACGTGAAATTCTGCCAAAACAAAATCTCTGGCCTGAAAACACAGTAAAGAGTGCATAGCTTAGAATAGTGCTGGCTAAACTGATCTAAGCATTACCGTATCTACTAGAGGAAAGAAAAAAAGGAAATTTTTTTTCGCCCCACTCTCTCAATCCACCTTTCTCTATACTAATCTGAAGATGAGCTTGTGAATGGTCAATAAGGAGGCCAGGGCTCAACGACAGTTTTCTGAGCATCTGGCCTAGATCCTCAGCTGATGTGGATCATGTATATTTTGAAGCTCATCACACCAGCGGCAGACTGGGTTCCTGAACAGTAAATATTTACTTCTGTAAGGCCCTGTTCAACTTTAACAAAACATAATTTTCTATTCCAGCTCTTGTCCCAGATTAAGCCCAGATAAGCAAATTAAAGCATGTTACAGCAAGATAGGCAGTGTTTTGAAGCCATGTTTTGATATTTGCTAGAAAGGAAGCATGTCACTGATGCTGTACCTTAACCAGGTCATATTGAAGTTTCCCCAAATTATATTTGCCCCCTTCCTAAAACAACAAGTGCTAGCAGTTGGGCTGTAACACACAGTGCATTTCCGAATAGTATGACAAATGGCAAGGTATATATAGCAAGCAGACCTGTAAGAATGTGGGGTAACCAAAGACCTGATGGAGACACAGCCCTGAAGACCTTATTTCACTAAAACAGTTTCCAACCTTCACTTGCCTTTGTCCAAGTAGAGACTGCAAGACAGGCTGTAACGCATTTACCCAATAAACTTGCCACACAAGAAGGGCTGCGCAGAAGTGCTTGGTCGGGCCCGCCTTCGCTGAAAGGTACGAGGCTCTCAGGTTGTTTACTAGAAGGTATTGCACAATTCGCAACACAAGGTAAAAACCAGGCTGGCAGGCTCTGTGGGAGCCATACCGGATAGCGCTTCCCCAGCTGCCTGGGTCAAAGGCTTGCATAACATCAGGAAAAATAATGTTTATCTGTCATATTATTTGAAGTGTAAACTTCATTAAAAATATCATCTACTGTAATTTTTTTCCAGTTAAGGATGTGATTTTGGATTTCTAAGATAGAAAGGTAAAAAAAGGACTACGTCATTGAATTGACATATATTGTTCAGTTAATTTTAGATTTTGTGGCACTCTCTTGGTAAACCATTGCACACATTTAGGCAATTACCTGATAACAATTGCACATGAGTAACAACGCCAGGATGCACAGATTTGCTTTATCCCTCTTCCATGCAGTGCCAAGTACAAAGCTCTGATAAGTCAGTGCAGTTACTTCAATGTGAGATGCATTAGTCTCATCTTCACAGCACACAGATACATAAACAGAGCGATGCTGTCACTGTTTTGTTTTAAACACTTTATTCCATGCCGAGTCTTCAAATCTATGTTATTTGACTCAATAAATGTTTGATGGTCTCAGTGTAGCATCTAGTGGAGAAAGGGTAAATAACAGAAAAAAACGCAAAGCAGAAGCGTGCCATTAACCCTTGCCCATGGCAGGGATGAAAGTGTGAATGGTTGAGGAGTGGCAATACTCACTTCCCCAGATCATTCAGCAAATACTTCACGGGTTACTCCGAAGCGGCTGCAGTTAACTGGCTACGATGTGGGGCTTGTAATCCTGGCAGAGCAGGGTGGTATCACTGCCTTGAATTCAGCTCAGGAAGGTCTCTATGTCTGAGGTACGCAATTGCTATAATGGCAAATTGTCCTTTAGCAACTTCCCTACTTAGTTTAAATTTGCTCTTGCTCCGGCAGTAGTGTTTCTGTCCTGGCTTACAGTCAGTCTTGTGTTTCTTCTGTTCATGCTAATGCTGTTTCCAGTCTAACCACAGAGCCAGAGCTACTGTTCCCCAAATTCTGTCCCGACTTAGCCCCTGCACAACCCAAATGATGTGGGTATTACTGCAGCAGCTGGTTGCACTGGAGACACGGCAGCCAGATCTGGCTCAGCAGGGACTTGGCTCAGGACTCGTCCTGGACCCGTGGCGCAGCCAGACCTCGCGGGGCTTGGGGAAGTTGTGAATGCGCAAGCAGAGCAGGAATTGTTCCTGCTGCCTTTCTGCAGATTTGATCTGGGATTCAAGGGCTTAGTTTTCAAGACATATCAAATCGCAGCAGGTCCTGAAAATTGGGGTCCTCTGTGTAATTATTTAACAGCAGAAAAAAAAGCTTAAGAGTTACATTTTTAACTTTTTTTTTCTGAATGTCATTATTATATCCTGCTTATAAACAGACTAGAATATCCATAGCAAAAGAGAAGAAAGCTTTATTTTCAATAACCATGAACTTAGCAGAGTAAAGAACAGAAGGCTTGTTTTATAATTATTTTCTTCAAACTTTATTGGGACTTTTTCATGTGCATAATGTCTTTAGTATTTCATGGGGAGGTGAACAAAGAAGCACAAATCCGTACATCAGAATCTGCCTCTAGGCACAGTTCAGAGTGGAGAGTCCTCCATAAGCACCTCTGTTAGAGGAAGGATACAGCTATGAAATTAATGATGGGGTTGCAGAGCCAGTTCCTCATGATACGGCATGGAAATGTGCTGCCTTGGGCAGGAATGCAAAGTAGAAGGTAAGTATGTCCCTCATTAAGAGTACCTCTAGAGAACACTGTGATTAATCCAAAATCATCTGAGATACAATTTCTTTGCAATTCATGAGGACAGTGTATGTTGCCACTGATCCGTACTAGCAAGCAATTACAGAAGCACTGCATTAGCCTGGTGGCACTAACCAATATGCAGCAGGAGACTCAAGGGTTACCCTTTCTGTATTTGTCCTTGCTAAATCTTCCATGCAAGCTAGAGACGTGTTCAGATCTGTTTACTCCTTCATCCCTATTAGCTGACCAGACGGTGTAAAGTGGGGGACTCTCATTTTCCTGTCTTGGTGCAGAGTACAGCTGACAGTGCTGCCTGCGAGCAGCCGAGGTCGTCCCCCGAAGTGCCTTTCAACTCTACCCTAATCTCAGTCCAACCCCTCATTACTTGATGTTTTCCTGTTCCTCTTAACTGCTGGGGGTCCCATCCGGTGATCCCAGAACAAAAGCCCACTGGAATCAGGGTAACTACCCTGTTTCCTGAAAACTTAAGAAAGGCCTGCAGACATCACCGAAAAACTATCTCACAGCAGTCCAGTGACAGAGCCTGGAGCTGAAGAGAGCGAGTTCCAGATTTTTACCTTTTTAAGTGGAGAGGAATTACTTTATGCATGCTTTCCACTGTCCTAAAGGTGACTTGGGAGTATCAGTAGCAACACTATTGGTAAAGCCAAGCATTCAAAAAAGAGCTTGTTTCCAAGATTGTGAAATACAAAATATGTTTGCATTTTAATTTGCATTCTGGTTTTTGGCTTTTTTGACTTTTGTATTTCCAAGTCCCCACAACTATTATGACCAGAAACATTATCATTATTCGTATCATCAGTACTACGGCTGCTTATAACAGTAGTACGTGAAAGCTAAGATACTTAGATAATAAGCGAGTTTCATGAGCTGTGGGCAACATTACAGATTGTGCTATAGATCAGATAAAAGCCACATTAAATCTGCAACTAATTGGTAGCCTTGGTGGTGCTGTCACCAGAGAGATGAAGCACTGGGCCATCCTGTCCTCAGTGTGTGGTCCCTTTGCGGTTGAGTAAGATAGGTGCAGGTAGAATAGCGGTGTACATACAACACAATGCTTTATTATTTTCAATGCAGACTACAGTCCATAGGGCTCACAACTCACCCTTTATTGGCTTCTCTATTCTTCCACATCCCTGCTAACGCAGCAGCCTATACTGTGTCTGCGAAAGCATCTTTTCAGGGTTCTATCCATGTAACAACACTCATATAGTCTGAAAACTTCCATCGGCTCTCTGGTCCTCTTGTCTTTGCTGGTTGTTTCAGAGGATGTCATCTGGTACACTCCATCCATACTATTTTTAGGGTACATATATTTTTAAATAAAAAAGAACACATACAACCTTTTTGCAGACTTGATCTGAAAATATTTTTTTCACCCTATTAGAAAATGCAGTGAGCTGAATTTTGTGCAAATGGTGATGCTATTTATTATGATTAATCTGGCTAATTTCTATACAATCAGCTCAAGCCTTCTAATAATTTTTGCTATTTTTAACATGAACTTTGGAACTACTTCAGGAAGCCAGAAAGTGAACGTTCTACAAATCAAGAATTCGGAACGAGTTGTACAGTTCCTGGAAGAACTTAACCGGTCAAAAATCTCTCTTGACAATTTTAATTACTTTGCAGGGAGGCCAGAATGTGGGTGTACCAGAAAGTAGTTTGCACATATGTTTTGTTTAGCTGAGTTACTGCTGTGCTGTCTTTTGTCTTTTTCTTAGGAAGGGTCAAAATTGGCAGTTTTCTGTACTGCATACTCAAGTAGATGGTTAATGCAAGGTAAAAGTAAACCACAACAGTCAATAAACACTCTTTTATTTTTCTCTTTGGAGATAATTGTAAAGAACATTTACTTTTGAAACACGTCATGTTATACTGCAACAAAGATGTTTTTAGGACTGGAGTTGCATTTCTGGCTATGGCTTTCCAGTGGGGGAAAAGCCTTTCACTGGTGCTTGCTGTTGGCAGACAATGTCGACCTCAAAACCTCAACTGTAAAATTGTGGAGCGGCGAGAGGTGACATATGGTCTCCTCTGTGTTTCAGATGAGTGAGTAGTTCTGTGCAAACTTCTGTAAAGAAGCCTGTGAAAAGCCAAAGTAACCAAACACTACAATACTTCTTCAAATCCCCAGCAACAAAATGGGAAGGGATGACAGAGCAGCCATTTCCTCCTCCCTTCTTTTATATGTATTTGTGTTTTTCAAAATGTTTCCCGACGTTTTACTTGAAACCAACCTGAAATATGAAAACTGCCCATCTGAAAGCCTGGGCTCATTCCAGTGCTTGCCTTGCAGATCAAGGAAACAAAACCAACAAGAGCAACTTCTTTACAGAGGTGGAATGTGTATTGCTTATCTACACACGCTGTCCCCCCTTAGAGAATAAAATGCCATGGCCTTCACTCAGAAGTGGAGATTTTAGCAACAGAAATGTAAATAGCATTGAGTACAAAATGCAGCAACCTGTAAAGATGCAGTGTCCTTATTAGAATCACTGCTATCTGACATACAGCTTTGAAAGAAAACTGCCTACCTTCCTCAAAGCTACCTAGAATTCAGTCAGATACAGGTCAATGTAAAGTTAGAAAAAAAAAAAAATTAAAACCTGTAGAGCTGGAATCTGCATGCCTGAGCTGCTCATTTCCAAATATTAACTGGAAAATGTTTTTGTCACTATGGAAAGAAATCAGTAGCAGAATTGAACTAATTCCTTACAAACTGAGCTCACTACTACTCTTCTTTTTTGCATGTTTCTTGCTCTCCTCTCAAATAGTCCAGAAATTTGCTGACAAGTTGCAAAGCCAGGAGGCTTTGGTGGCTGTTCTTAGTGCTGGGTTGCTTAATGATGGACCTAGAATAGGCAAAAGCTATTTTAAAATATGCAACATAGTTCAAACCAAAGTTACAGGCTTGCTGCAGAAATTACTGGGTGAGGTTCTTTGGGCTAAGTCAAAGTGGAGGTCTAACTAAATGGTCATTTTTGGCTTTATATCTATGCAAGCGGTTTTGCCTAAAATAAGATCACTATGGATCTCATCTCAAAACATTGATCAAATCCCTTTTAAGGTTCTAAAAATGTTCATTTGATGTTTCATTAAAATGTTTTCTCGGGATTTCTCATGTTCAATACCCACAGTTCCAGGATATGATAGGAAGTAAAAACTCTGAGATAGAAGTCTCTCTGCTGCAGCCGTAATGTAAGAAAGACTGAATTGAGTCACACCAAAGGTCCAGATAACTTGGCATCCTGCAGTTGCCTATAGTAGAAATATAAGGACAGAGCAGTTATAGCTTCATTTCTTCTATTTAACATCTCAATTTCTGGCAATCTAAGGACAGAATTGGAGGCTCTGCAAAGCAGCCTTTTCTTCCATTAATTTGTCTAGTTACTTCTTGCAGCTCTTAGTATTTTTGGCATCTGAAATACTTCACGAGAATGAATTACCCAAATTAAGCAGCTGTTGTTTAAATAGTACTTCCTTTTTGTTTTGCACTTCCATGTGAAAAAATATTATTAGATTCATCCTAGTTCTCATAAGAAATGAGTAATTGTTCCTTTTTTACCTTTCCCATGTCAGATGTAATTTTTGATACCTGTATTATGTCTCCCATTTGTCATCTATTTTCCAGGTAGTCCCAGAGACTTGATCTGTCTTACATAGAAGGCACTCCATCTTTCTGATCAATCATCTGGTCTATTTCTGTTTTTTCATATGTTATTCTGATGCTTAAGATGCTGCCATGTGTTGAGGTGCTGTAAGTAGAATTTGCATTGTATTAAAGAAAAGAACATGCTTCCTGAGGATTTATACAGTAGCATTATGTTTTATGTTTGCTCCTTCATTCTCTTCTTTCCTTATCAGTCCTAACTGCCTCTCTGAGCACTGAGATAACAATTTCAGAAGACTATCCATAGTGACTCCAAAATATCTTTGCTGACTGATACGAACCAATTTAGAGCCTACTATGTTGCACAGGTAGAGATATTTTTGGTTTTCCTCTCATGAACATCAATTATTGCATTTTAGCTGCTACTTTATCACCTACTCAGTCTTCATCGTGAATTTTTTTGCTACTTTGTGCAAGCAGCCTTGGTTTTGGTTTTCCTGAATAACAGTGAATCACTGGAAAGCGCTGTCATCTCACTGTTCAATCCTGTTTCACTTACCACTTGTGAACATGTTTTAAAGCATAGGTCCCTTTGGAATCTCACTGGTTACTCCCTTCTTTGTGATCATTTACACATCCATCTTCCTTTTGATGCAGTTACTAATCACAAAAGGAGCTCCCCTCTTGTGCTTTGTAAAAATGTTCGGGGAAATCTGTGTACACGATTGCTTAATCTAGGCTGCATGTTAAATGTTCTTCATGCCGCGTCTACAGTTCCCTTATTGTTCAGACTGGGAAGATAGCCGGAACATGCTTTGTCTCCCTCCGTCCCATACATTCGGATTTCCTTTCTGTGGAAAATTGAGAGTAAAGGCAAGCTGGGAAGAGAGGAGGCAGGAGATAGCAGAAGATGGTACATACTTGGTCTTCCTCCAACAGGGAGTTGGATTATGGCTGAGAAGGACTCCAACGTCCCAATGTTTACACAAAGTCTATATAAGCCAGCTCCTCTTTATCACTGTTTGCTGACATTGCTGACATTTTCAAAGTACTACCAGATTTGCAGTTTCCATCTCTTCCCATTATATGGTGATAAGCCATGTGTTACACTGACTGGTCTGTCGTTCCTAGGTTTTCCGTGAAGTCTTTTCTAAAAATTGGAATGTCATATACCTCTTTCCATTCCTCCAGAACGGAGTTCGCTCCAAACCACAAATTACAAAGCACAGTTAATAGTTTAGCGATTTCGGGTCCAAGTTCCTTTAGAACCCCAGGGTGAGAAACACATCGTCCTGGCAAGCAGGTACCGTACAACTTACTGATTGGCTCCAAAACAATACATACTAAGTTTTGTGAATGTTTTTTTTCTGACTGTGCCCCTAAAAAAGGTTTTGTTGTGGCAATCACCTCAAAATTTGCCATAAGGAACAGTGGTAGAAATAAAGTACTTAGCTTTTTTCCTGTGGTTTCCTTGAATGCTTCTGTTATACCTCTGTTGCCTGCTAGTTCCTCGTGTTCTCTGGCAGATCTCCTGTTCTTGTATTTGGAAAAGTTTTTATGCTTCAAAATATTTTTTTGGCCTGCTTTATTATGGTTTTATATTTAACCTGCCAGAGTTTATGCTATTCCTCTTTTGGACAGACACAGAAAATAACAGTATTCCACAAGTTGAATGCATGAATGGCATGCACAAAAGGCTCAGGTATTTGCGATGGGCATCTAAAACTGCAACCTTGTGCTACTATGGTGCGTGTTAAAAGCAAAGGAGTTTGTTGAAGGCTGGCTGGAGAAAAAAGGACTTGGCAAAATGTGATCTAGCGACTGTAGCAACTGCTGTTTCCATCAGCTTTTATTCTCAGTGTATTCCTAGAGGGTTATCTTTTACATATATTTTTCAGAGAAATACAGACAGCCTCCAAACCAGATAATAGCTGCAGCAAGCTTATTAACACAAATTATTATTTCACAGTATTCTAACAACTGGTATGGTGGAGCCCTACTGCTCCAAGTATTGCACAAACATAAAGAAAAAGTTAGTCTGCGCCCCAAACAGCGAAATGATTCTGTCCCCGTAGATTACCCAGGACACTGCTGACCAAGCACACTCGGTATTTATGTCAATACTGCCTTTTAACAGTGATCCCAAAGCCATGTTCAAGCACAAACTTGCCTGCCATTCACACTAATCAGTGGCACGCTCCACAAGGGATTTGGCCAATCTCGCTTTCAGGTTGTGCCTGTGCCCCTGAAGTTTCCGTGAGCAAGGCATGTCTGTCTTTAAGTGTTTTGCTGAATCAGGACCCCACTTTATATAAAATGTATCTGCTATTAAACATACATTATGCTTGATCTTATTAAGTGCCTTGTCTCCTGCCCCTTTCCCAACTAAACTCCACCTGTGGTGAGAGTCATTCATCTTGAATTGCTTTAATGCAGTGTTTAAGTATGTCATCTTGGCAACAAAGCAGTTTGCATGGTATTTCAGTGAGAGGTTTAAAATCCCATTCACATTTTTAATATACATTTCTCTCACATAAATTATCGCAGCTTGGTTGGCAGGTCTTGCATGAGTAATAAGGTTGTTGGCACAAACACATACCACAGATCTATTAAGTAAAGGAGAAGCTTTTGTTTGTTTCTACATTTATACGAGAGCTGTGCAGTTTAACTTGTAGAAAATGGTTTAAGATACTTTACTAGCAGGACATTACTAGTTGTGAGACAACATATCCTCCCCAAAATGCATCAGCAGTAGTACAGAAAAATCCCCATGCACTGGTTTGAAAATTAAGCTCTTGCTATGTGAAGTATCTCTGCAAAAGGCAGCTTTCATTGCTTATATGCACAGGCAGACTGTAGCCGAAAACTTACTCATATATAAAAGAGCCACGATACTGAAAGAGAAATGAGATGAATGCACTTTTTACATATGAAAGGAATGTGTTCTCTTTCTAGAAAATAAGGATAGAGTCACATCTCAGTTTGCTTTCTCTCTTTCATTCGTAATTTTGGGAAGTGATTGCTCAGGACATATAACACGTAACTCAGAAATCAGAATTCTGCAAAGTTAGTTCTCTGCTGAACTCCACATTATAAGGCCTCAGCAAAGTCTGTATGCAAATATCCTGCAGTGCAATTTTGCTCCATTAATGTTGTAAGAGCATGAGCTGGAGAACTTTGTCTCAATATCTATTTTTAAAACATTTAGTGCTCTTGCAATGTAGGCCTGACCTGAAGTCCTTTGCACATGGTGGGAATCTTCCACTGCCTTTATTTAGGGCTTTGAATCAAGCCTTCTGTAAACAAAGAATTACAGGAATAATAATGTATTGCAAGGAAATAACTTTGGAACATCCAGCCTTTAATATCTGTATGTGTCACCAGTTTTGTGTTAGATTAGCAGAATAGAGCCTTTCATAACAGCTTAAGGTTACATTTGCCAAACAAATGTTGTGTGGTTCTACAGTCACATTGAGTGGTTTGGATTGCTTCTCTGTAACACGCTCTGTATAAAGTAATGTATTAATTATTGTTATTCTCAAATTGAACATATGTTTGACATAAACCAGGCACAAGCAAAGAAAATTGTATGAAAATGTGAGAGACAGACTTTGAAGCTTATGTGCAAATGGATTAAAATGTATCTATACAATTTGTGAATAAATTTGCCATGATCTGAAAGAGAATTATCAGGGAACTGAGACAACTCTGCAGCTAAGGATCCCTTTAATGCACACAGAAGAACGTATCTTGTCCACTGCTCGAGAGGCTGGCAGTAGTTCAGGAATGCAGAATGCCTTTATTGGATGTATCTAGATGCACCGCAATCAGTTTGTCAACAGAACTATGGAAATGTTCAACAAGAGCTAGAGCAATGTGGACAAAATAAGGAATGGCATTACTGATGCTGTGTGTGTTATTTTGGGGCTGTATGAAATCATCAGCCTAGGAATTGTTCAATCCAGGAGAAACATTCACATTTCAAACTTTGTCATCTTACTTATAGATTTTCATTAACAAAGTTTAAATAACAGCAATTTATGAGTGTTTTCTAGTCATGATCATTAAAAAGCCTATTATTTAAAAGGGCTCCAGAGATTGTGCATTATCTGAAATTCCTGCTTGACTGCCTTCCCCAAATTCAGTCTTCCAACCCCTGATTCAACTTAGTCTTGAAAGAAGATGAGACAACTGGAGAATCCTGTGTGTCCTAATACTCACTCAGGAAAAGGGAGAGGAGGCTAAAAGAGCTTGGATTATTTAGCCTAGTAAAATGAAGGCGGTATGACTGCTTGGGGTAAACAGCACTAAGGGGAAAGGGCTATTTAAGCAAAAGAACAAAATTGGCTCAAGAACAATTTAGGCTGGAAATGTACAGAAGGTTTCCAGACATCAAAAGAATGAGATTTTAGAAAGCTTCCTCGTTAGAAGAGTACATGCATACTCCCCTAGTATTATTCTGCATCTTGCTATGGTTAGGAATTTGTGAAATCCAAGAAGTCATTCCCAACCATATATTCTATGTGTCTGTTATTTGGTAAAGAGCTCGTTGTGAGAGGTTGTATTTTAGTAAATGGACATTAAAGACTTTTTTAACCAAACCCTTTCACACATAGTATAAATACATGAAAGCACGGATCTGTGTTAAACTAACTCTTGTAAAGCCAACCTTCCCATGGGTCACGTATGAAAATCTTTACGTGGCCAAGAGGCACAACACACCTCGTACCTTGGAGAACTCTGGCAAGAACTCACAGGCAGAAATGACTCTCTAGGACATTTGCAGGGAGAGGCTGGGTGGACATGTGGCTAAGATTGAAGGTTACCCTGTTAAGACAGCCCCATTCCTCCTCTCTGGCTCATTTCCCCCCACAGCAAGGACTCTGACCACCCGGCAGCCCTTATGTCAATGCAGACTTGCTACCATTTAAGTGACATTGCCCTGGCCTGGCTGTTGCACTCGAACTACTCGCAAGCTTCATGAAATCGAGAAGCACCAGCTAGCTTCATGTCGCTGAAGCACATTATTGCTACTCTTTAGGAGATCAGTAG
Source organism: Gavia stellata (assembly GCF_030936135.1). Taxonomy (NCBI): domain Eukaryota; kingdom Metazoa; phylum Chordata; class Aves; order Gaviiformes; family Gaviidae; genus Gavia; species Gavia stellata. The sequence continues at coordinate 14,930,080 of NC_082601.1, read as the reverse complement.
CTCACCACCCTTGCTAAATGCTTCCCTCAGCTCTGCTCTCTCATTACACTTCTGTGTCCCTGTCAGCCCTCCGGACCCCGGCCGCTGTCCCACTGCGTCCCTGGGCCTGCTCTCCGGGGAGGCTCCCACCCTGCGCACCCCGACAGGAAGGTCCCTCGGCTGCACCTGGGAGTGCATAGACGCTTCACCTCTCCAACCCCACCCTCGTCAGAGGTGCTAGCACAGATTATCGGGAAGGCTACGATTACACGCCGCCTTTCCACAGCCCCATTTCCGAAGAGGGGGGATCCCCGCTCTCCCCGGGCCTCGCTGACCGCAGGCACGCCGGAGGCCCGAGGGGGTGCCTACGCTGCCGGCGGTGCTTCGGCTTAACGTCCCGTGGCGGGAGCTGGGGCCAGAAAACCAGCCCAGAGCTCCACAGCCACGACCTCCCTCAGGAACGAACTCTCCCCCTGAGCGACAGTAGAGCGGCAGGAGGCCGCCGCGGGCCTACCAGCTTAGCACACCGGAGCACACGGAGCTGCGCTGCAGCCATGACTGACGGCTCCGGTGGCCAATCCACGCTCACGGACTGACGTAGAGCACCCCGCCCCTGATTGATGGAACATCCACCCAATCAGGCCGCGGGATGGACTCTCATCCCTGCCTTCTCTCTTTTACGGATAAGCATCGGGGCCAATCCCAAAGGGAGGACACCGTCCACTTCCCATTCGACTCTCGCGAGTTTTCCCGGGCTGGCTCCCTTCGCCCCCGCCCGCCCCCGGGTGACTGCGCAGCCGCCATGTTGGTTGCTATGCTGCCAGTGCTGCCCGTATGAGGCGGCCGGGCGGCTATGAGGGGAGGAGGCTGCTGTTCCTCCCCCCTTCGCCCCCACAGACGCACGCTCACTCGCTCGCTCAGCGGCAGGGAGGGCGCCTCTGCAGAGCCCCGCCGCCTCTCCCCTCCCCGGTCCCCTCTGCTTCCCGGCCGGGGCTCCGCGCGGGGTGACTGCCGGTGTGTGTGAGGCGGCGCCGTGCCCCGTGAGGGGGAGCCCCGGCCCACGCTGCACCCGCCCGCCGCCGCCGCGCCGCTCGGCGCTGTCGTGCCTGCCTGCGCCCCGGCTCCCGCCTCGCCGCCCCCTCCGGCCGGTCGCTGTGAGGAGAAGCGAGAAGGGGAGGCCGGAGGGGGCTGTCCGCCGCCTCACCCCCCGGGCTTCCCCGTCCCTTCCTCCCCTAGCTCTTCCCCCACCTCCCCCTCCCGGTCCCTCGGCCCAGCCACCGCAGTACGATGTGGTCCTCGCCGCTGCGGCTGGGCGCGGGGCGGCTGCTGCGGCTGCTGTCGCTGCTCCCGAGGCTGCGGCTCGGGCGGTCGCTGCGGGGGAACTGAAGGCAGCGAGCGGCGCGCCCGCTCCCGCGCGCGGGGGTGCGGTACGGTGCTGCGCGGCTCGGTGCTGCGCCCGCGCGTGCCCGAGCGTCTGCGGCGCGTGCCCGTGCGCGCGCCGGGGGTCGCGGGGCAGCAGCGGCGAGCGCAGCCCCCGCGCCTCTTCCCTCCGCCGTCCCCGCTCCCCGCTCCATCTGGAAGGACGTGGCTGTTATATGAAGGTAAGGCGGCCGCCGGGGCGCTCGGGTCTCCGTGCTGGAGGGAGAGGGGCGGGGGGGGCTGTGCGCCGCATTCCTGTGCTGTGACCCCCCCGCACCCCCGCCAGCTGTGGGGCCGAGGCGCCACCGCTCCCCCTCAGCCCCGCTCCCCCTCAGCCCCGCTCCCCCTCAGCCCCGCTCCCCCTCAGCCCCGCTCCCCCTCAGCCCCGCTCCCCCTCCCCGCAACTTCGCGCACAGGTCGCCGCTGGCGGAGAGCGGCTCTGCCGAGAGCCTTATTGGTGGAGGGGGGGGGTGTGGGTGCCTCTTCTGTTCCCCCCGCCGAAAGGAAAAGCGATCCAGCTCCGCTCTGGTGAAGGGGTTGGGGGGGGTGAGCTGGTGAAGCCGGCCCGCGGAGAGGGCTCGTCAACAGCCTTCGGGGGAACGGGCGGCGGGGGCAGGTCAGGGTCGGTTTGGGATCTGTAAAACGTGGTAGACTCAGCTGAACCCTGAAACGGATTTTTTTTTTAGTGTGTTTAATGTGAAAGTTTGCGTTCCTGTGCTTTCTAGGCACATGTGCACGTTGCCCTGGATATGGGCCGGGAAAATGGGTTTGAGTGCTGTCGTTGCATTCCTCTGGTACATTTTTAGTATCTCCCTGAAGCAGAAGGCTTGTATAATCGCGTGTGTCTATATGCGACAGAGGCTTTCGGTGTACCTGGTGATGGGTTAACTCGCGTATGCTGTTGCAGCACCAGCTGGAAGAGGAATAACGTCTTTTTCCTATCAAAAATCTCCAAGAGCTAGTTGCTAAAACTAGGTAGCTGCCAGTGTAGGTGAAATGTTCCCACCACTTGCATATTCGAAGAATATATGTCGTTCAGATGTAAAACATACATGAATGAACTTTGTGCTGCTACTTACACCCTTCCAGGACTTAAATGTGGCTAAGCTGTTACAATTTTTTTAACTGTGAGATAGAATATTTTCTATGTGATTTGCATCTTACAGAAGTGCTAATGGATCTCAGCTGAAGAATAATTGTTAGACTACAGGATGCACATACATTTTTCTCACCCACGGGGCATTTCTCTTGCCCTGAGCTAAACTGTCTTGAATGGTAAGGGGGTTTTGTGAGTGCACGTTTGCCTGCTTGTTATTGGCAAATAGCTGCCCTGTAATGTTGGGAGCCACTGGTGTGTTCACACACATGCAGACATTTATGAGCTTGTCACATTATAAATGTGCGTTGTAGGAATACAAGAATGGGCTAGATTAGAATTGGTAAAACTATTTTCTTATTAGATATGTATATTGTAGCGAAGTTTTCCAGTTCATTGCCTAAACATAAAATATTCAGTATCGTAATCTTATGGATGCCATTTTCTTGACAATGGATTTCTTGCTTTACTGACCTAAAAAGTTGTTTTTACATATTGGCATGACTCTGGCTTGCACCATGTTGATAAAATATGACTCTGGGTGATAAGCTTACAAATACACATGTGTGTCTGTATGTTTCCCAGGCATGTTTATGCTTTATAAACTCAAAAATGTAACTGTTGGTCTGATTTTTTTGAGATAATTTTGTTGTCATTACAGTTTCTGTGTATTTTTAGATTATGTTCATGTTTTTATTTGTAGGTTTTTTAAGTTATGTGAAACGTTGAACTACAAATGCATTTTCCTGAAAAGCAGAAATGTATTAGTATTTTACCTTTTGGTACGTTTTCCTTACGTTTGCAGTTAAGTTTGTTTGGAATCAGGTTTACCTACTTAGGGTTCAGTTTGATGTTTATTTCTTGTTCAGTAAAATTTTCCATGAAATGTATTGTTTGTTGCCATGCTTTATGATTCTGTTGTCCTGCTAATGTCTAATTTAGGTTGTACATAGCAGTATTGATTGAACACCCTTGCTAAAAATACTTTTAGGGTTGGGTATACTTACACTGTAGCAGCAGGAAAGTTAAGCCTATACTGTTTTTCTGTGTCTAGAATTTATTTATTATTAGCAGCTACATTTGTAAAACATGAATAAAAGCAAAATCCTGTAATCTTAGAAGTAATGCTAATTGCTCTGTGGAGCAGATGGGCTCTCTATTAATGAACAGAGTTCATGTAGTACTATTTACATGTCATTGCTGTTAGGATATTTGGGATATGCTAATGATCCTGCAGTGACCTCTGTTTGGGCAGAGGGATCCACCTACACAAAACTTGATGCAGGAACTGGAGCTCAAACGTTCATTCTGTAGACACTAAGCCAATGTTTATCATGAGCATTTGCTGTGTGTGAACGTTTTGTATGTTTTGTTGTTAACCTTTGTGTTTGTGTGGCATGTCATATAGGCTTTTGCGTGTGCAAAGAACTGCAGAGTTGGTGGCCAGAGTAACAGCCTAATACCATAGTGTGTGACATGATTATTTTGTGAAAAGGAGGGTTGAAATTGCTTTTATATTGTAATTTAATGCTGCTGAAAGGTCCTGATCAGCATTTGGGAGGGGTTCCATCTCGCTAGGGTCTTGTTATTCTTGGAGGGTTCTTTTATGAACGTTTTGTTGAATGTACATGGAAGTTTTGTGTGTTGATTTATGCTCACATATAAAAAGTGGAACGCGTACTCTACAAGCATATTCTGGAGAACTGAGTGGAAGTTACAAGTTTTGAATATACGGGAGGGGAAGACACTCAGGATGGTTCACTTAGTCCTGTAAGCTAACCTGTACGTGGGAAACTAAGACAGAATGGCTTGCTCATGACAGTTTAGACCTTTGGATGAGTTAAATAGGTTGGGTTAAGTGTCTTCTGAAAATTATAGTGGATTAAAAATTCTGTTTTAACTTTTCAGCTGATCAAAACTTAATTAAAACAAATAGTAGGCATGTACATGCTTTTTTGTTGTTGAAGTCAATGTTAGTTTATTTTTCTTAAATTGATAAATAGCATGTTTCTGTGGTCTGTCTTCTTGGGTCTTCATACTACCATTAGTTAGATCCTCTGACACACGGTGCTTCTGCCTTGTCCCTCCCCCTCCCTCCCCCCCAGTTTGGGTTTAAATTTGGTAAAAGCTCACATGAATCCCAGGCCTTTACATCCTGTTTTTGTGTCACCTTGCTTCTATTCTCACCAATTATAAAAATGGTCAAACGAGAATCTTTCAGCAGATGGTGACTGTGCTTTTTTTAATTTTTTTTTTAAATACCACACTTTCACTCTGGTGCTGTCACTTTTCCTAAAATGGCCGGACAAAATTCTCACGGGTTTTATTGTGCTCCAGCCTAAACAACTGTAAAAATGGTTTGTGTGTGCATATGATATGGGATTGTTTGTAGTGGAAAGAAGGAACTGTGAAGGTGGAAGAAAAAGGGGAGGGGAGAATGGCCTGAGCAGAAAAACCAAAAGAGCTAACAGTGGCCTGGTAATAGACCAGCAGGTCTTTGCCATCCGGGCCAGCTGTTCATATGGGCTTGTTTGGGAACAGAGACTGGGATCCACTGAATTAGCACAAAAATAGTTTTATGTAGGGTTTGAAAGCCTTTAATTTCTACAATTTTGCAATTTTCTGGAATTTTTTTCTGATATGCCATAGAATTACATACCTGCAGGTACATGTTCAAAATCTCCATTCTTTCTTTGGAGAATTTCAGAATTGTTAGAAAACTATTGCTATTTGTCACTTACAAAATAAATTACTTCAAGTTTGCAGCAGTTAATGCGTTCACAGAAGTTTTATTGACGTGTCGACATACCAGAATTAGATGTCCATATGTAGGTTACAAGAACATGGTCTTTTTATGGTGATCTGTGTTACAGCATACTGAAGTCTGTGCTGATTGTATGCACGGTGTCCCAGTACATGCTACAGAATATTACAGCTGATAGTCACATAGTTACTCAGATAGATCAGAGGAGCATAACTAAATTAATTTTTGTTTGAAATGTGAGAATTGAACCAGCTTCTCCTTTCTCAGCTTATGCACCTTCAAAAAAGACTTGGTAGGGTGATGCAATTAGACCTCTCTTGGCACACTTCTTTGTCTCACACTGCAATTACTTCTTGGACAAGTTATAAGGTGACTGTTGGATGATAAATGCAATTCCATTGGCGTGGTTTATGAGATACTGCCATCTCTACAGTTACATGAGGAAGGGGGAAATGGCTAATACCCATTTAAAAATAAACAGTATTTTAATTATGAGTGCGTATGATCTGTCGTGAAGGATGCGCTGGGAAATATTTTCACTGATTGGGGAAAGAAGTGCAGTTGCCACTTAGAGTTTTCAGGCCAGCTGTAAGACTTAAGAGGAAAAAATTGATAATCCACTTCCTATGGCATGTGTGTTCTTACATTGCCTTTCTGGCCATTCCTTATCTTCTGCTGGGTAACTAGCTGAGAGAAAAATGACTGAATTATTCTGCATGACCGAAAGGCCAAATCTTCAAATGAAAATCAAATGTAGTGCTGCTAGATATTAACATTTTCATACTTGGATTTTTTCAATTAGAATGGTGTAGATTAGATTGAAGGAGGATGTATTCAGTTCTCTTATCAACCTGGGATTTATACTTTAAATTAAAAATTGCTAAATATCTCGTATTAAATGCTGAAAACCTTGTTCTAACTGGTGCTTTTTTGGGGATGATGTTCCAGTCTGGAGGACTTACTTGCATGTAATTTTGCTACTTTGTTTGATAGTTTTCATAAACTAATTAAAAAAAATTCATTTAAAGGTAAGCTCTTTTTTGGTGTTTGTTAGGTGTAACAATATAAATTGATTTGGTTTTATGCTGTTAACTGTGTTCGGGTTAAACAAATGATCCTCACTTATTTTGTCTCTAAAAAGATAGTAAGTTTTAAGACAGTTGAGTGTACTTCAGCTTTTCCTGAGTCCTTTGGCCAATTTATTGCATTTGTGTACCAACATCTCTCTGCCCTACAAAAAAAAAAGCCCACCAATCAAATCCCCAAACAGTATTCTGTGTCTATTGCAAAAGACAGAAATGAGAAATAAATTATATCAGTACTGCACTGAAACTAAGTGTCTATTGAATGCAATGAAAGTTACATAAAAAATGCTTTTTCAGATAAGAAAATTCTTCTTAGATAAGTCTTACCATTTTTTCAGTTTAGGTTTTTTTTATGGCATCAGTCTTGTTTAAAACCAGAAATTGAAACTGTATCTGCAGCAGATAGCTCTCCATGTAAACCAAAGCAGCAGCTGGTAAAAGGTAAGAGCCTGCTGTGGCTCCTTTGTCTCAGAGAGACCTGCTAACATACTTTGTCTTGGAAGAAGGTTAACAAACAAGATTCCTGTGTTTTCTTTTCGCGCTGGAAGGTGGTATTTGCAAAAGCGTCAAGCAAGTGGATTTGATAACGCTGAAAAGCTGTGTTTTTAAAAGAAGAGTTTCAAGTGTGACATACTAGAAACTTGTGCTCCCTCTCCCCTGTGCTAATAGAGATGCAGTGGAATAGAAATAGAAATGTTAATTCCTCTGTCCTTTAGGTAGAGGAATGACCACATTTTCAATGAGAGCACATAAAAATAACACCGGTCAGTGGAAGAACAGTTATTGCTATTAATGGTTTCTGAACTCCCAGTTTAGCACATTTTTGTCTGGACGAACAGATCATTTCTTAATGATGCTTTGCCTTATATTTTCCTAAGCCACGTCAAATAGTTGTAAGTTGAGAAACATGCTCATTGTAACTTAAAGCTCTTATCATAACTGGTTTGAACAAAAAAAAATCCAAAATGGGATGTATTTCTCTCGGAACAGAAGAAGATGCTTCCCAGATCTTACAACTGTGATTCAATGCTGTTGCTTAAAAAAAGAAAGACAAAATAATTTAGGAGGAAAATCACATAGTAAAACAGTGGGTTTGTTTGGTTTTTTCCCCACTAACCTTGTCAGTGAATTCAGAAATGTTTTGGGGAAAAAACCCTGCAGTCTTTCCATGAAAAATTGGCTTTAGAAAGAACTAAAATTAACATATGTCACTTTGCATTTGTCTGTCTTGATGCTTGCAACAAGCTTTTAGTGTCATCTGAAAAAGCAGTGAGACATATTTTTGTCTTTTGATGTGTGAATAGGGTTAAAGATGACCAGTGCTGATGACGAGCGATGTGTTGCATTGTAAGTTGTTTTTTCCCGTATGGATTGTGTATGTGCATTGCATATGCCAGCTTTGTATTGTGTCCCTAAACTGAATATAGCCTCAGTACTGTTCTTAAAACGTTTTACTAAATTTATACAGTGCCCCTATTGAGAAAAGCTATACTTCAGGAGAAGGGACATGTATCAATTAGTTTGACTTCTTAAAAATAAAATTTTACAGAACTTGGCATTTGAGTTTTAAGTCACTGTGGCCTGTAACCTCCAAACTGTGAGCTGCTATTAAGACTTTCCTTGGAAGAGGTTCTTGGCTTTTTTTGGGAGGCAGGCTGCTGTTACTATTGTTGCCACAGTCTGTTTTTGGTACTTGAGTGCAAATGAGGCTATGGGTGAGTCTTGGGAATCCTAATCTGCAAGTAATTCCCCACTTACTATGTTTTAGGCTTGTGTCTTGACTCTGTAAGAAGATACTGCATCCTGTTAGCTCATCTGAATGCACCTGCTTTCTGTGGAGCTGATCTCTTTAAATCTAATGTTTGGAAGGACCTTTCCAGAAGTAATGTCTATGAAAAAGGGGTTTGAAAGATTAAAATATGTCTGCCTCTTTAAAATTAAAGGGATATATCACCTTCATCTGAGTCTGGATGGAGAAGAGGGGAAAGAGGAAAAGGACAGCTGCCTTGCAGTGATTATAAAATGTATAAGGTTTTGGAAAACGTAATTAAAAAGGAAAGGTGAACATTTTTTTTGTTTGTTTAATGTCAGCAAATCTCATGACCTCATGGGAAGCTTCTGCCGAAATAACTGTGATAACACACAACCACCGGAGGGGGAAACTGAAATACAGAAGTGGCATTACCATGGAACAAATAGATCAGTTGGCTATATTATGGGGTCATACCTCCAAATTATTTGAATACTTTTTGGCTCACTTGTTTTCTGTGAGCTTGAATTAGACTACTGATTTAGATATTTCAGTATAGGGCTAATACAGTTGCTTCTAGTCGTGCTTCTACCATCTCTTCTCAAGTTCACTATATGTGCAACTAAGTAAGGAGGGACAGAACATTAATGGTGGTAAAAGTTTTTTACTTTTTTTACTTTTTTAATCCTTCACTAATTAGTTTTTTGCTTCTATTTTCATTTTATGATATATTAAAATATACCATATAAGTCAAATTCATAAACCACTCAGTTTGGAAGTGGCTTGACCTTTTTAAACCTTCAGATATTCATATTTGGGACTAAGGAAATAATTTCATTTTGGAGATCTTTGTTGGGAAAATTTATTTTTTGCTTTGCTTTTCTATGTGGTATGATCTGCTCACAATTTTTCTGGCATCTTCATGTAATAGATTTGCTATTACTTTAGAGACTTAAGGCATTGGTGGTACTGTCTTTTCTCTTAGATTTGAGTCCTTTGTTCTGCAGCTCTTAGGTCTGCTGGGGGAAGTGACTTGGTGTGAGTGTGTGTCTGGGGAGGGGCAGAATGCTGTGGATGCTCTCTGGGTTCTTTTTGTAAAGTGGTTTTTGACTTTTCACAGTCCCTGTGCTTGCAGAAACTGGATTATTTTCAAATTTTGCAATAGTTAAGTAAATTTTATTGAATTGAGTAATAGATGTAATAAAAATATTAATTAAAATATCTCTGCTTTCGAAAACATGCCACTTAAAAGGCTGAGAGAGATACAGTGATAACATGAGGCATGAGTAATGGCTAGTGATATATACAGTTAAACTCAGAACAGAATTCCTCTGTAGAAGACTAGAAAATAGACTGAAAATTAACATCTGACAAAAAGTCCTCTAAGAGGAAATTCCTACAGGAGAACTTCATTCTTGAGATTAATTAAATGAAAGATTAGAAATTCTCTAGATAGCTGTAAGCTATTTAATAAAACTGAAGTAAGCAATTACAAGACTCAGTTGTAGTTATCGGCAGAGGCATTGCCTCCTTTTTATGATCCTGGTGCTGCCCCCCCTCCCCATTACATATATTCATGTTCTCCCTCCTTCTACAGGAAAGCTATATGTGCAGCTCGTTAACGGTATATGTTTTCTGCAGAAGGACTTTCATAAAAAGCATCCCTCTCTGAATAAGGGTGATGTAGATAATAACTTCTTTGGCATTGAAAACATATACACAGTCCTGAGAAAACAAATAAAAGTGCTTTGTAGGAATTATACTAATGAAATGTATGTGAGAGAGTAGCTTGAAAGAGAAACCTGATTAACATCTGAAACTTCAGCTAACATTTAGCCACCTTTGAACAGAATTTAGGTTGCCAATAAAGCTACTTTGTCAAATCTCTGGTTTCTATTTCTAAGTTACATTAGTGTAAGCATTTTTCAATCCACCTCTTTACAGTATTTTTTCTTCCTATATCTTCCAAATAAATAGATTAATTCTAACTGTTCTGGGAAATGATTGTAGTTACTCTGGTATCTGCAAAAGGCATTTTCCACTTAAGTTGTTCATACTCTTTCTGAATATATTTTGCATTCTGCTGCACCTGGCGTGCTGTGACAATTGTGTGTGCTCTAGCAGTTGTGTACAATAAGCTGGGATGTGTTATATCACCAGAGATCCATTCCTCGTTTGAGGGCAGTGTGTGATAGCAAGTCATGTCATAACGTTAGGGAGCAAAATGTGTAACTGCAAATTGGCACTGGATTCCTCAAAATTGAAGTAGTTGCCATAGTTCAGCAGAATTACTGTGCTACAAGTAAATGTGAAAAATAAAAAAGTTATTCCAGTACCAGTACTGAATAGCAGTAGTGCTATTATAATAATTTTAAGTTGCTTCAAAATAAGTTACTGACTACTTAAGCAGTTAAAGAGAAGAGCACTCTGTGATGAGATTTTTTTTTTCAGAAGTGTTTATTACTTTCCACTCTTACTTTTTCACTCTTCAGTGAAAATACAGGTAGGCTGATACAGAAGTTCTGAGGTAAGCTTCTTAACGCTAATATTTTTCGGCTGTAAACAGAAGGCACATTCGAAAAATCTGCTTTCCAGACTTAAATGACTATAGTTAGTACTCAGAAAAAGCCACAGTGAACCTTTTTCTTTTGGCAATGTATAAATATCCTTATTTTCATAAAATTTAATATTAAAACATAATCCATTGTCAGACTTCAAAGCAGAACTCTAAAAAGGAAGAGATGCCTTTCTTAGTGGCCTTTTATTGCATTTATAATAGTTCTTTGTGTCTAAGTAAAAATAAAAAAAAAGTTGACTAATTATTACTAAAATAAATTAGTGTTATTTTTGTTGTAGCTTCCGAAGTATGGAAACGGGCTTGAAGCCCATTTTGCTATGTACAATTAATAGAAACCAAATTGTGTGTTTGAAGGCCTAACACTTCTGAAGCTGAGGTGGGATTCCTTGTCCCGTAACAGACTCATCTCCTTACAGTGTTCGCGGAATACACAGTTGCCTTGCAAATGCTTTAAAGTGTATTAAGAATGGCATAAAAAGGAACAAATGCTTATGAATGACAGCATTAGGGACCAAGATCTCAAGCCTTCAATGCACTTCCAGCACTTGCAGAGAATGTTTTACAATATATGTATTCCTAATAACTATACTAATGTGGCCTAAAATCAGTAGGGAATTAGCTTTTCAGAAGTGTATCTGTTTAGTGTCCATAATATAATTACCATATACACTTCAGATCTGTCTGTACACATGCTAAATAAAATATCTTCATATTGGTGTATAATGGACAAAAGGATGGAGTGATAACATTTTAAAATTCTGTAACAATAAATCCATGTTTTACTATAGAACGTATTTGAAGAGTATCCCAAGATTTTTTGAAATACTATCTGAGAATCGAATACCAATGTTAATGCCTCCTCTTCAGGAGTGATAAGGAGAAGTATTTTGTATATTGTTTTTGTATTGGACAATTCTGCCAAACAGTGTCATACATGCTTGCACTTCAAAAAAATGTTGAAATGTTCTGTTGACTTTTGAAACTTCTTTTGGCAACGCTAGGCTTTCCATTTATTTTGTCCCTTGTTTAAGTTTTTGTGTGTGTTTTCAAAAGCACTTCCATTCACCATTCAAGGAATTCAATAGAATTCTAATAGGAACTGCACATAAATAAGTACAGAAATCAATGCTTCAATTCAGCCAAGAGTTTTTTGTGACTTCAAAAGCCACAAGAGCATTTATTATTAGAAACATACAATTGACTTTTCTTGTATTATCAGTTTGCATAGTGATTTGGTTTTTACCACCACAACAAGATGTTTGACAGTTTCATTTGAAAATTACGTATTTACATTCGGCTTTCCAAAACAGTGTAATTTTTATCTTTTCTGTGAAGCTCTATTCATTTTAATTTGCATGTTCAGCTCTGTGCAAAGATTGTCGGTGAAATAGTCACTTGTGGATTTCTCCTGAAAGGTCAACCAAATGTTAAGCATGGTCTCCTATTCCTGTATTATAATGAAAATATAAAAGAAATCTTTAAAGAATGGAGTTGTTGGGTTAATTTTTTTCTGTTCAACTCTTACAATGTAAAGCATATCCTCTCCTCCAAAGTGCTCAAATTTCCTGAGTATAATGATCACAGAAGTAACCAACCTGAGATAGCACAGGGTTGTCTTGGAAGTACTTCCAGCCTTTAGCATTTGTATTACACCCCAGGCCACATCAGTTGTAACAGTCCTTTGATCCTGAAGTTTTTAGGTGGGTTATAGAAAGTGAGATGGTCTCAAAGGAAGCTGTTTCAGCACACTAGAAGCTTTAGAAAATTCATGCTTCTTTTCTTTTGAAACAGCCTGAAATTGATAACAAGATGATGTGACATGAAATACAGTACTCTGCATTCAGTAGTACTTACTGCCTATTAAATGGACATCTTGATTGCTGTGACTTTTGGGCAGCTCTTGCATGCAGTTTCCATCAGATAATAGTATAGTGTTACCACCTTGGGTGGAAAACACATCCAGAAGGAAACAGAGTTTTGTGGTTGTCAGAAGGGTACTCATAGATTAACGGACTTTTCTGCCTGTATTTCTTTTTTCTCACTGTTGCTGGTAGTTTGAAAAACAAAGTCAAGTTACCAGCAGGGGCTTTTAGAAGGCAATAGCCTTTCCCCACCCTCCCAATCTCCCAATTCCAGCTGACCAGCTGGTCTGGTTCTGTGTGAGGTGGATGAGGTGGTGCTAGGAACTGCTTTGTGGAATTTCATCTTGTGAACCAACTGGTGCTGAGACTTGCTACCCACCCCTCAAGTTACAGGTCTGAGATGCAGACCAGCAGTCCCATCCTCACCTACCTTGTTGCATGAGCAGGTGCTGGTGGTGTATGCATGTTTTGGCACTTGAGAAACATTTCAGCTAGGTGGAGAGGTAGGGAAGCACGGCCTGTCTCTAGTCCTTCCCTCTCCTAACATTTGGAGTGGAAAGACTGCACAGGTGAAACTTACACTGCATCTTGAGAAAGGCTTTAATGGTGATGAGGGCGAAGAGGCAAGGTAGAGCATGGTGAGGAGCAAGACTAGTAACGCAGACAATGTCATAACTGCAGTTCCATTAGTGTTCAATGTTGCTACTTGGAATTATATGCATTTAGGATTTGAGTGCTGTCATGGTTTTATCTTAAAAAAAGGTAAAGGAAGTGAAGTCAGACCTTCTATGGGTTCCGCAAAGTTCTTCCCCATTTCCTTTTACCACTTCTGTCTAATTCAGATTGCATTTGAGTCAGCTGCTTTCATCTTGACACTTATGTCATTCAAGCATCCAGAAAGTTAGTATGCTAAAGTCTGCATTTCAACTGACTGATAGGTACACCAGAACCTATCTTACTTTTGTTAGTGCAACATGAAGCTTCTGCTAATTTCCCTGGCTGTTTAGCATTTACAGAAACAAGATAATGAAATATTGTTGGCATAATTTGTAAGCCTAGTGTCTGAAGTTTATTAAACATGGTTTTCTTCCTATAACATGCTCTGGCCCCTCCTGTGTGCTTGCAGATGCTTGGTATTTAACTCGTATATAAGCTGGAGTCGAAGAAATAATAATGGGCATCTAAAAATGATGGTTTTTTAAGGGAAACTTGGTTCTGTAAAGAGGCAAAAAAGCCTTTTTGGATTTGTCTGAAAGCAAGCATTCCTATGTATTTTAGGTTTGTGGGTCGTCTTCTTTATGAAACCCAGCTTATGACAGTAAGCAAGACAAACCAGACACCTCATGTTTTTCTTGAAAATATTGTGGGTATTATCCATCCCCTCTTGCACTGCTGCTCTTAGGTAGCTAATCCCAAATGTATCAGTGGAAAGGAGAAAAACATCTGTAATTTGTTTTGAATGCAGGAAGGAGAAACAGAGGATAAAAGACAGGTAAGAGACATGGATAAGACTGGGAAAGAAACAGTCTTCCCAGCTCTTGCAAATGGTTGCCAGAAAACCTGAAACATGGAGGTATTAAAATACATTAGTGGTATGGAGCAACAAAGACTTTATTGCTTGATACTGCACAGTGTTTCGTAGCTCCACCCTATCATGTAGTCCCTTTTACTGAACATTGTTTCAAACTGGTTGAGGTTCCTTATACCCTGTTTGTAGAACAGGTCGTTAGAAATTTAGCTCAGAGACAAAAATCAAGTCCTAAATTTGGACTAAATTCTTCCCTGACCTTTTCTTTTTACTGTATTTCATACTTGTCATTCCTTTTCCAGAAGTGCTTTCTTCTCCTGCCTGGGCAGTGTGTCTGTGACAGTGTTGCTCTCCATATCATTTAAAAAAAAAAAGAAGAAAGAAATCTAATATCTAATTGGTGTTACATTTTAAGCTTCTTAATAAACATTCAATCAGATACATATGGAGAAAAAATAATTTGTGTTTCAAAGTGCTTAAACTATAATACATACAATTTTTGCAATCTCAGGTGAAGCAATCCAAATTCTTTCTGTTTTATCATTATTGTGCTTTTTCAGGTATTTCATTTTGGTACTACTTGGTACTGCAACAGTCTCTTGACTGTTCTTAATTGAGCTATGTATTTTTTTGGAAGCTTAAAACCAAATTCATTTGAGCTTTTGCAATACTGAGCAGCATGAGAGAGGACCTTCATCTATCCCATGGGCTGTGCGCCTGACTAAGCATCCTCATGTGAGGAATTCCCTTTCTACAACAGCATGACATAGTTCGTTTGTGTTTGTATCTTATGACCTACTAAAAATATTCTCTTTCCTTCCCACTTGCCTTCTAAGATCTTCTTCTGCAGAATTGGTGTATAACCACTTTGTATGCAATTTCTGTATTTTTGCAGCGGATTATGCCTGCTTGATAGAGTATAGAAATTGTCCAAACTTATAAAAGAAATGTATGTTTTCAGAAAATAGTTTTCTAACTAGATTTTTAAGAATAAATGTTGTTCTTACGTTCTGAAGACACTAATGACACAGTAAGAATGTTTGGGGTTTTTTTCCTAAATTTACACTTGTGTTGCTGGGAATGAAGTAGATCTTATCTAAATTTCAGTAAATGACTGGATACAGTGTCCATGAGGGGTTGTGAAAACTACTGGGATTAGTAGAGAAAGCATAAATTGGATCAGAAGCTGACCAAAGAGAAGACTGGAAACGGCTGTACCATAAGAGCAACTAACAGGATGGAGACAGATTATTAGTCATGCTCTTAAAAAATCGGTCTTGAAATTAATACTGTCTCATTACATTAATTAAAACCTTGGTGCAAGAATTATGTCTCTTCTTGTTAAAAACTGTAGATAACACAGAGTTCAGAAAAATTTTAGTATTTCAGAGGACTGGATTGCTCTGTAAAGAAAATAGGATAAACTCATAGATTTGAGTACTAAAAAAATTGATACAATTTAATAATACGAAGTCAAGTATTTAAGGCATAAGAACATTTCTTTTGTTTTAGGAATCATTAATTGATAAGTAGAAAAGGAATTGGGAACGCTGATAGTAATGTAAGTAACAGCTCCCAATATGAAGCACGAGCAAGGCTAACCCACCAAATAGTTATTAGTGGTTCACTGTCAGAGCAGAATTTACCTAATAGTTTCTGCACCTGGTCTGCATTGGCTAGTGATTTTTTTTACTGGCTTGGATAACAGAAGAGAATTGGGGGTAGCATGTCTTAAGTTTCACCCACAGCACCAACTAGGGGTGACTGAGAATATGTTGGAGAAAAGTTGCAATGCAGAATTTTTACATGTTTATTGGTAAACTTGTTGAGTTAAAGTAGGGTCAGATTAATTAGTGTCTTTAGAACATAGAGTGTGTTTTTTACAATATATTTTAAAAAACTATTTTCTAAGAAATATATCAGTCTTTTAAAAGTTTTGACAGTTCCTCTTGCATGGTTGTTTTCCAGATTGTCTTTACTTTTTGTATGAGAATATACCTGGAAATAAAAAGCTTTCTTTGAGAGTGTTGAAATATCTTAGTTTTTTAAAAAGAATTACATAAATTGGATTCCCATTCATAAGACTAATTTACAGTTTTAATATAAATATTAGAAACTTAGTTTTAACAGTAATCTATATTATAGGTAGATATCCTGATTTACTGAGCTTATGTGGCAACAAACTGAAATAATGGCCCCTTACTTCAGGAGATTTGGGCTGAAACTAGCTGAGGTCATAAAAGAAATTCTAGTTCTGTCCTCATTTCTCTGAAAAAGAATGCTGCTACTCAGTGCCCTATTAGGACAGACAAAAGACTGATCAACAGGAACATCTGGATCTGACTGTCAAATGGCCTAGTGTGGCAATAGAACTAATTGCAGCTTGCTCTTAGCATTTGTGTCCTAGTTCAGATATACAGCATTTGCAATAAGATTATCAGTCTGTTACGCTTTTTTGTAATGTTTGGAAAAAAAATAGGAAGGGGAAAAAACTTTTTTTGTTTCTAAGCAATTGACGTAATTTTAATAATTGGGAGGAGTAGATAATGTCCTTTAAAGGCATCTACACTATGGAGTGGTCTGGCTGTCTTAAACGCTTTTTTCAGTGCTGACAGTGTGCCAAGGTGAGCTGATCCATATGTGTTTTAAACCTTAAGGATGTTTGGAAAACTTTTGATGGTTTGTATGTCTGTATGTTTTGTATACCAATAGGATTCCTCATAAAGTATTGTGCATTTTGGTTAACTGCTGAATTGCGTTTCCTTTAGGATTTCTGTTCCTGCTTGTGTTTAGTCTCATCTGAGCTTACTTGGATCAGATCTATTACAATACAAATAAATATACATGATTTGTCTACACAGGAATTTCTTGTAAAATAAAATTCTGCTAACAAGCAAAATCATTATTTCAGACCTGTTCTTGTGGATGTTCTTATTCCCTATTGAGTGTCTAGTTGACTTTTGGTTGAATTCTCTTCTGAAGTGAAATAAAGGCAGCCTTACTGTTGAATAAATAGGTGTTGTTTTGGATTATGTTAAAGAAGGAAAGAAGAAAAGAGAGAGAAAGAAAAAGATGTGTTAGATTTTTAGTAAACTGGATTGAAACCTTTAACATCTTAAGTGATTTGTCTTGAGCTTTGGGGGGAGGCATCTTTTATTTTTTTCTTTCTCGAGGAAAAAGATTTTGTGGAGTCTTTTATGCATCTTAAACTATCTTAACTTAAACTGTCTTAACTATTAAAATACATGGAAGCACAAAATATGAATATGTATGGAACATAAAATTAGAACAGGTAAGAAGTGAATATATTTCATGTGATATTTAAAAAATTTTACATTACTTGAGTTCCTAAGGACTTACAGCAGTTCTCAAATGTAAATTTAAAGTATTATTTCAATGTCAATCTCTGCATTTGTTTTAGAAAGAAAACTTAGGTTTCTAAATCAGTTAAATGGTTTTGAAGAGTTCATTTAACATCTGAAAGGCATCTTACAACTTGTAACCTAAACCTAACTAGGCTGTCTAATAGATAGGTACAGCTAAAAATATATAGGGATCTTAATAATTGTCCTTTCCCTATGCCCAATTAAACATTGGCTACTGTGTATAAATATTTTTCTTCTGTAGCAATTACTGGTCTGTTCCAGACGCCTGGTGTAGTCATTTTCCAGAAGATATTAACTCAGCCACACATAGTTAAGCCAATGTCTCCTCAACTCTTCTCATTGACTATAGCAATAATACATCCCTTGAGCACCATAAACCCTGTAAAGGAAGGTTCTCTATGGCTGTGCAGGTTCCTAAGCATATTTTTAATGGAATTATTCTAAATGTTATTAATACTTCGCCTTTACAGAGGAAGGTATATATTTCACTGACATCTGAAGAGTTGTGTTCATACATCAGAACCTTTCTGAACAGTAGTATGTTAAATCTTTCACTTACAAAGAGTTTGGCCCTTACTGTTGAGAAGAGAAACTTAAGAGCATGTGTACAGGCGATGTAGCTCCCCAAACCTGTAGGGAGCCTGCAGCAGTTCCTAGAGGCAGATTGTTTCATCTGTTTTAATTGCCTTTGCCTTTCTAATTCCAGTACCACTATCTCAGTACTTCTCGTGATCCCCTGTTGTGTGTGCTATAGCCAGGTGTGCTATAGAGGTGGGTGGTCGTTGCTGATGTTGGCTGATAGGTTTTTTGACTAGCCTGGTGCAGCAGAAGCAATTGCGTGGAGAGATCAAGATCTAGGATGCTGCATTCAAATAACTGTTAGAAACAGCTGATAATGACAGAAGTTTAGGAAGGAAGGAGCAGATCCTGTTTTATCTCTTCCTTCTGCTGCTTTTCTGTTTTACCCGCAACTGGGCATTGGTACAGGTCTTTGGAGTCCATCCCTGTACAGCTACATGGTATTTTCAGGTAGCAGAAGATGTGTCATCAAGCAGCTAGATAATCAACTTGGCCTTGCCTACCCCATCCCCTACTGCCTGAGCTGAAAGTTTTACACCAGTTGTATTGGATGCAGTGGCATGAAACTCTTCATAGCACATCTTTAATCCCTCTTGTATTTTCATACATTGGAATATCATGCTTTGTCTTTTATTGGCAAAAGTGGCAACGATTATTTTCAATATATGTTTATCTATTTGGACTTGGGCATCTGCAGGATAAGAAAAAAAGATTGTGAATTAAAAGTCTAGACTCCAGCAATATTCTGGCAAATAGTAAAACTGAACACGCAATAAGAAACGTAAGTGAAAGTTTCTGCTAGAGAGACTAATTGTAGAAAAGTGTATCAGCACCAATTACAACAGGAAAGTCTGCCTTTCTGGAAAGGTCTGCCAAAGTCATTGATGAAGATAAAATCCATTCTTTCCTGAGCTGCTTTGTGTGATTGTGTGCCAAAGATGATATGCTAAAGGGATCACAGACTTTATGCCAAGTTCTGTGGGTTTTAAGGGTTGCTTGTTAACTAGAGGAAATTTTTTTCTTTGAGTTGCATAAGTCAACCTTTCTTCTAACAATTTATCTTTTGTTTATGTATTACTGTTCCTAGTTCATTTGTACTGTCATCATCATTCTTTTTTCACCCCCTCGTGCACTAGTCACTTTTCATACCATGGGGAGAAAAATTCTGCATCAAAAGGACTGGCACAGCATGCATTGCGGATAAGAATCTGAGTGCTGTGTTGGGTCAGATTAAAGATCCAGAACTCAGTAATCCTGACAGTCATGAATAACATGGAGAAGTGCAAGATGCAGGTCCTGTATACAGTGAACCTTCTTTGGTGTAGCCACATGCGAACTGCCTATAGATCAGTTTCCTGGTTTTGCTTGGGTTTAATGTGTAGGTACTGATGGCTGTAACTTTTATTCTGTAGAAGATGTAATTATTTTTAAATGTTCATGGTAAACCCAAAAGCATTTCGGCTGTCTTTCAGGCCATGAAGTACTGGACTGAAAAAGGAAGCCACTAGTGTGTTATCTTTTAAATTGAGTGCATTTTATAAGCTTTAGTGTTCATTTTCATAGCAAAAGAAAGAACAAGCATAAATTTGAAATTGCAAGGATCATGTTGTTAATACATATGGCATGTAACTGTTATAAAAGACCTTATTCTAATGCCAGTACCTGATACGAACAGCGAGAGATGTATGACCAGTGTGGGCTGCTGCCACTGACTCACTGTGTAATGACAGGCAAATTACTCAGTTTTCTGCATCTCATTCTACTCCTTTATAAATGGGAAATATTGTTTCCCAGTAAAACTCTTTGAGGTCCTTGGATAAAAGGAGATTATTTTTTGTACACCTACTGAGTATATAAATTTGAAGTGAGAAAGTGCAGCAAATACCAGGTTCTATGCAAGCCTTTTACCAGTACAGACACAGTACGATGAGTCTTGCTGCTCATTATGGATTGTATTAAAGCACCTTGTACTCCTGAAGACCTCTGTAAAGCACAAGCAAAAAGAGGAGCTTAGGTCAGGCTTGGTGCTTCAGTCAGTGTTCTGTTCAAGCCTTTTTATAGTAAAGTACATCTTCAATAAAACTTCTGACGTATGCATTGGTAACTACTGTTCTGTTTTCTTTGATATGCCAGACACTGTACCACCTTCAGATGAAATAGTACAGGGAGTCTTTTAGAGCAGTTTTCTGTCAATCTCCATCACCTCTTTCATATTGTGTCTTTGGCCATGTTTTATCACTGAATTTTCATAATGTTTTGGGAAACTTGACCTTTCCAGAATTGTCTGTGTTAACACTATAGTTTTAATCTTTCCCCTGGCACCTCCTGAAACAAAATACAAATTAATGATTCAGACACCACAAAACAAATCACATGCCACTTGTTTCTTCTCAACTATTCTTCATTGTCATTGTTTGCTGTATTGTATGCAAGTCCTTGTGTATTCTGTGGTGAAAGGGACCTAAATAATGCAGGAGATTTTAAGGTGGGTCAGTAGCAGATAAGTAGAGAACTGATGCAACAGTTTCAGGTATATATGGAAGACGATTTGGATAAACGTAAAAAGAATGCCGTTATTTCAGCACTGCCACGTGGAAGTTAACTTAGGTTTGTTGTATGGTTTGGTTTTTAATAAATTCAGGCTTACTTTGTGATAGTCCGTAAATAACTGTGGAAGTGGTGGAGGGTACATGAAATTTCTGGTTTCTGGTGCTTCAAGGAAGAATATCCTGTTGTCTCTTCTTGTAAACGATTGCCTCTCTGGTTTTGCGTCTTTATCTCCTTCCATTTTATCATCGTTCTTCATCCCTTTTTAATTTGCTGACTTGCTTAGACTTTTTCTTCACATGAAGTGTTTGCTTTAGCTTCATAATTTAAAAATAAAATAAAATCTCATCCCATGAATTGCTCTAGCTATCACCCCATTTTATCCGGTTGTGTTCTGCCCCAAATTCAGTAAATGCACAATCTAAAACTTCAATTTTGAATGTCTCTCACATTTTTCCCCACCTTTTCACCATTTTCCACTCTTTTAGTCTTCTCTTGAAATTGCTTTTACCAAAATGAATGATCTTCACTTGGCTGGATGCTAATACCTTTACTCCGTTTTCCTTGTTTTGACCATGGAAGAAGCAGCTTTCCCCCTTCATGGCCACCTGCTGTCCTCCTTGTGTTGCTGCAGTGCTTATGCTGCTGCACAGTGAACCATATTGGGGAATTGGTCTGACTGAAAAATAATTTTGCCAAAATTGTGTTGCCTCTTAATTCCCCACTCTGGTTTACCATATGGCTGTACAAATGGCTATGTCAGCAGTAGGGAGAGGATGATGCAAGGCTGGAAACGAGTGGCCAGACTCAGGAGTGGGTCAGGAATGCTGCTTTAGCTAGGGGTGCCAGGTTATGTCAAAATAAAGAGTTCATCAGAGTAAAGTCTAATTGTCATTGACGTGATCACATCCTACTTCTGGAAATCCTGATGTCTGCTGCTTTTTTTTTTTTCCTTAGCTTCTCTCCCTCTCCCCTTATTGTTTAACATATTTTCCAAAACTACTTATTCATCTCTTTCTTATAATAAGTGATCAATAACAACATCAGTAGAAGCCTCTATTTCTCAGTGTGCACAGGAGGTGAAGCCTGTCATCCTCAGAACATGTTGAAAACCTCCTATTTAAATCATTTGGGGGGCATCATTAATCAAACCTGTACCATCGTTTGGAAATACCTGTTAAATAATTACATTAAGGTTTAGACTGATAAGCTGTTGGAGTTGGATACGTATAAGCTGCAAGAGAATTGTTTAAATCAGTAGTTTTCCAAGGCAGCACAGTATGATACTTGTTTAGTATGAAATTTTAAAGACTTAAGCCATTGTGGTAGAATCATTGGCAAGAAAAAAGATGTAATATAACCTTACCTGCTTTCGTAGTGTCTTCCCAGCAGGGACCAGATACCTTCACAACAAATAATCTTTACATGTCCCTGAAATCACAAGGAGCTCTTTGTCTGTAAACAAATGCACTAAATAATCCCACCCTTTTCCTTAGTCTACAGAGATGCACTTTCATTAGTCTGCAGTCAAGTTATTAATAGCAGGTTATTTTTTTTTCGTGGGGAGGAGAGGGTGGTTTGTTTTACTCTACAGATGTTAAACTGATTCTGAAATGGTGAAATATACATCTGAATTTAAGTTACCTGCAAGCTGGGCATTTTCAAATCTGAGCCTAGGTTAAGGCCCACAAAAGAATATGAATTCACATCTAATTCCAATTCTGCATACTCCCCTGGTGCCGTGTAAATAGATGTTCTGGCTCGATCCAAACCTGTATGTAATGGTGCATCTGCATGTGTTTAAGTCTCAAAATGTTTCAGTTAGCCTAAGAATATCTTTTTGCTGTTCTTAAATAGTTCATGTAAATGTTACCTCTATTCCTTTACTTAGTTGGAAAAAAGTAATAGGAAAAGTGGCCTTGTTTAACAGTGTGATACACACACACCATCGAGGCAGTTTCTGGTATTAGTTACCCTCTGGTCAATCATGAGCTCTAGTTCATTGTGTTGTCCTTGCCTTCTTTCTGGTTATCATAATCCTGATTATTGACTTTCAAAATTTCCATTTCTTTCTAGGACAAAAGGATCAATCTTTGGTTCTTTCAAAGATCAAACCACAAAGTAAAACAAAAATCTGAGCTTAATGCACCAAAACAAACATGAGCTCGCTCAGGCTCCAGATGAACATTCAGTATTAGATTTTTTTTCAGTAAATGGTTAATTTTCCAAACTTTAATACCAGGATCTGATGCACTGCCCTGACGAAGGTGAACTGTTGAATTCCAGTCTCTTGAAGTATAACCCAAAATCAGAAATGGAAAACAGACTGTTCTATGGCATGTGAAATGTAAATAAATATGACTTTTTTGTGGGTTTATGTCCCATGATCTCTACACCTTCTCCCAAAATATCCTAAGGCCTTATGTGTGCACTTGGGGATCTGATGCCCATTTCATAAGGCTGGCAGCACTCCTCTGCCTGAGAGCTCTTACCGTCGCCTTCCTCTTATTCTCGGTAGTCATATAATGTCTTTTTAGCCTGTATCTGTTCTGTACTGCCGGTACCTGCTGATAACACAGATCTTACCACCTGCTCTTTTCCATAAGCCCTTGAATGCTGTTCTCTTTTCTGTACTGAAAGGAAGGCATGATCTTCATTCAGGAGTTGCTCTCAGATTCCTGAGGTAATACTTTTCTTGAATTGCTGCCAGCGGAGATAGTGGTTGTGTTCTCTTTACCTAAATGTTGCTGTCAAATAATCAGTTTTCTATTTCTCCCCTGTTGCCTTGACTAGATTTTATGTACTTCCCATAGATGTTGTATTTTTATCTGTAAGCGTTCTGAAAACAGGCATGTAAGTAAAGGCTCTCTGATCTCCCTTAACTCTGTTATAGTTATTCTGGAAAGTGATTTTATATTCCCGTAAATTCTCTATCAGTCATATTCAGTAGAAAGCTGAAAGGAACTTCTTAGCTTGTTTTCCTGTTTTGTTGGCTTCACTATCTACAAAAGTGAATTTCAGATAGATGTTCAAACAACTATTATTTTAAGACCTTTCCCATCCCTTGTGGTTCAGACTAAAAATTCAACAGTTCATGGAATTGCAAGATGAGATGTAAGAACCAGATTTGCAGTATTATTAAAACTTGCCAGGTAATGGTGGCATGGCTACTCCTACTCCAGCTACCAATATCTTCCCATATCATGTTTCGGAGGAGTGTAACAGCAAGTTTACAAAATGGCTTAATAGAATATATAGTGGCAAAAATATTAGTGGTCGTTCATAGATATAAGTTATTTTGCTGTAGTGACCACCATGTGCCAGAGAGACGTACATGTAGCATAGCCTATATAACTGTTAAAAAACAAAGCCTACCACAAAGTATGCATAAGCTGTAGGTTTAGGTGTCTGTGCTTTTCAGTTACTTATTTTGGATTTCTTGAGAGCTGGATGAGATTTTTCTGCACTTTCATGAGCTCTGTCAGCACTTGTTCAGTCTAGTTGGCACCTCTTCATTTCTCTCTCTTTTTTTCAGCAGATTTTCTTAGAGAAAGGCGGATGAACTAAGAGTGTGAGAAATTCTAATTTGTGTTTCTCTTTATATACTTCCAGAGGACAGATGGACATGTCTGTTATTTAATAATGCTCATGTTACATCCTTAGTAAAGAATCAGAATAGCTCCTAGCAGTCTGCTTGCCTGTCAGTAGCAGACAGAAGTTTCTTGCTGGTTTTGTGTTAAATAACAGGGATTTCTGCTCTCCGGGCTCCAGCTTTCAGAGTTTGAGAACAGCACATTCTCAGATGGGCATTGTAGATTCCTCATACTCTTGGCTGCTGAGAAGTTCTTTTTCTTTGAGAGATTTTTGGGTGACCTTCTGGTAAATAAACATGCTGTGCTGGTTCTTGGAGAGTGGGAGCTACTTTTCAAAAGGATAAGGCAGTGGTGGTAATTAACTCTTTACTATTGCCTCTCTCTCTGATGCACAATAACATCACACTCATTCTTAGGAAATTGCCAGAGCATCCTGACACCAGCTCCTGAATCTGGAAAGGACAAGCTTTGTTTCATTTGTTTCCTCTGAATAGTCAGAACTGAAGAACACTCAAACATTCTTCAGCTTGCCTTCCGAGCCACCCCACCATTGACTAATGCTGAAGTGGCGTGGTGCATGGCACTGGTTACCCGCTGTTTCACAAGTGGTGGGTAACGTTCCCAGCAGCCTCAGTTCAGTGATCGAGGGATCTAGCTGGAACCAATTTCGTGTTCTCTGGCTTCACAGACTCCAGTTTTGGACCTGCTAGCACTGACTTCACAGGAGAGGACCTTTTCCAGCGCTGGGCAAAGCTGAGACTTCGCAAACCTTTACTGGACTGTAAAAGGACTCATCGATCTGTGTGTTTCTCTTCTCTTTGCAACTTCCTAGAGCAACCGAAACCTTTCCAGTCATGGGTCACTGGGGTCTCCTTCCTGTGATCTAGGAAATAAATTGTATGCCATTGTCACACCTTTTCACAGAAGGTATCAACAAATTTAAGGTAGGCCAGGATGTTATTGGTGTTACTCGATTTGCTGACAGTTCTGAGACTGTTGAACTCTGATATTGGCAGCCCATTTCAACAATTGCATGGTCATATCTAGATGACCAGTCAGTATTAGCCAACCTATAGCGAGAGATACTTGCTGCAGTATACTTTTTCTGAAGTCAGTATTGCTAATGCTGGTATGGTGGCTGGAATTCAGAGGTGATATGTGGACTTTGTTGGCCAGAGTGCTCCCCATGATCATAATGCAAATGTAATGTATTCAGATCTCCTTTGTATGCTATTAAAGAATGCACTTTCTGTATCTGCTCCCAGGTTTATTATTCTGTAATGGGACAAGGATCCTCTACATTTCATGGGTTGAAGTTTTTTGCCTCTTTGTAATATGGCAAGCTTGTTCATCTCTGTTACGCATCCACTAATTATATCAGGAAGGACTTAACTGGGAAAACCGAACTAAGTGGCTGGTGGTTTGGTTTTGACTTGGCACTCTGAATCTCCGTGAGCCTTACTATTCTGGGCTGTCTCCTACATCTTTGTTAAGATGAAGTTTGTTGCTAACTCAGTTCACCAGTGCATTTTTGGAAATACTGAAATTCCTGAAGTGCTTATTTAAAGTACTTCTTGTAGTGAAAGACTTGGTCCTCCAGAAGAACTGAATCTGATCTGTGACATTCGAATGAGAACATCTTGCTATTTAGAAAGAAAGTGATTGCATCCCGTCAGTGAATATGGCTATTGCTTGTGTGATACTAGGGTCTTCGTTTTGGGAAAATATCTCTTCTGAACATCTGTGGGAGTGCGAGGAAGAGCTTTGTGCCCTCAGCTGAGCACGGTACCACCATGCAGAGAGACGCTGCTCTGCAGAGCAACACTCCTGTTCCTTTCACCTGTGGCTTCTGCAGCTGCTTCCGGGGAACTGGGCTGTGCTGCAGAGCTGCTGGCAGGGAAAGTTCATGTGAATAGACATTGGAAAATAGAAGAACCCGGTTACTTGGTTTCTTTGTTAATGTGCACATGCCATATCCTGCCATATGTCCCTCTTCTTTAGCCTTTTAATTCTGGGATGTTACAGATGATGCTTTCAGAAGCTTCAGTAATATTGGACTGTGTCCCTGTTGTAAAACACCATTAAAACAAATTAACAAACAATTTTTTTGAATAATTTTATGGTAATGTTAGTGTTAATACAGCATGGAAAAATTAACTAAAATTAACACCAACAACAGAAGACCATTTGGTTTTATGCTTTATAGTGGCATTAAATGAGACTCATGCAATTTTCTTATCCAAACCCTGAGAACCTACCTCTACAGCAGCTGGGAGGAATAATATTTTTCATAGGCAATATAAATAAACTGCACTTCTAAGATAATATAGTTTAGCTATTAGCTAAATAGCTTCTTAGCTTAGTCTATTCTTTTTTTAAGGATATGAATCCTAGATAATGAAAAAGTGTTGGAATAAACAGTCCAAGGTAGTATTACTGATGCTGTCTTCCAATAAACAAAGTTGCATAATAGTATAATTTTTATGATATCGTGTCTTTGCCTCCAAGGGAAAGAAATTGTGATTCTCTGAGGTAGAATTTTCACTTTCTGTCATGTAATGCAGAAGGCAGCAAATAGTTTGGGGAAGCTGAGTTTAATTATAAAAGAGTGCCTAAAGAAGAGGGTGTAAGAAGGCAATTGGTCCTGACTGCAGAGGCACATGAGTGAAAAGAGCTTTTTAAACATAATGCCCAAGAGGAGCAGTGCAGGTGTGCTGACTCAGAGAGCTCATCACCTTTTAATGCTATCTTCATAGATGCATTTGTATGTTGTTAGGCTGTTCTTCTCAATGCATTTTGTACAATATTTTTACTTTAAAGAAAAAATCAATGTAATTTTTAACTTCTGAGTGTCTCTTCACACTTGATAGAGGCTGTAAGTTTTCTTCTCTTTTTATGTATCGGAAAACTTAGCTACTGGAAAGCTGTATTGTGTCACTGTCAACGTGTTTGTGCATGTTGAGAATAAACTTGTACTTAAGCAGTTTTACTGCAGGGTTTTATCTTCTCCTGAAAGTCTTGGTTTGAAGGAGGTTGTCCCTAAGCATTACCGGCATTGAATTAATTCTGTTGGTGAAGATGAGAGAAAAATGAGACAGGGCGAAGTTCTGAAAGCGAGCATTAACTCAAAATTTGTGCATCTGGGATACTGTTGGGGGAAGTCACTTGGCTATGCAAGTCCTTTATGTTTTTTTCTGATGGTGTGGGAATCTTTCTGTACCTCATGTTAAAATCTGTGAAATTTAAAAGCTTTTTAATGTTTTTTTGGTAATGCTGTGTAGGTGATTATGTTGCCATCCATCCCCTCCATTCATGACCATGTGGAAAGCCTCTCAGCAGACTGCATCAGGCACCTTACACCTGTGGTGTTACTCTGACTGTAGATGTACCTGGCATCTCACTTTTAAGCTTGGGAGCAGAGTTGGGCATGGTTCTTGTTTCTTGGCTCCAGTTTTTCTTCTTGCCTCCAGGTGATGCGTGTTTGGTTCTCTGTGGTTTTTGGGGACATTTTGGTAATTTCTATCACTCTTCCATCTTTTGTACCCACCCCAAAGGAGCAGGGCATGGAGTAGCAAGGGCAAGGATGGAGTAGGCCAGAGAGAAGTTGAAAACTGATTAGAGAAATGGGCGTAATGTAGGGAAGGATTTGAGTGGTGAGGGGAATTGAACAGTTAGAAGGGGGACTGTTAGAGCCTTGAGAAGTGAAGGAGGGACATGGAAGAGATCTGGAATACTTGAAGGAGGGGAACGGTATGGAACTGATGGTTTCAGTAGTCCATAATTATCTTTCTAATTTCAACATGGCTACTGCATCAACCTGTGAATCTGTAACCATCAGCTTGTGAATCTAACCCATGTTTATACCTGCCTTTCCAGGGAAAACAACAGGAACAAGAGCCAGGCTATTTTAAAATTACTTAATTAGTGTATTATTTAAATTGCCTAATGATGCTTAATGACTTTTAAAGAGCTATTAGTAGCCACATTTAAATGTCTGAAAACATAAACTTAACAATGTGCTATCTCCACTGTCCACTCTTATCAATTATTTCTTTTAGGGATGATAACATGTACTTGCTAAGACAAAAAATCTTGCATTTGATGTGAAATATTCATAGACGAACTATTCTCCCAAGAGAGACCATATCTGTCTTTATAAAATGAGAAAATACATTGAGAAAATTTTCTTGTTTATATTACCAACTCGATAGGAATTTTTGTTGTCTATAATGGTATTCATAAAAGTAACTTAAATATTCATTATTGTAACTTGTTTTCATTTCTCTGCAAGTCTGTGCTGATACCTTTGAGTATCAGAGCCGTAGTTTTTTTTATTGTGACTTCACGAACTCTGAATATAAGCCAGAAAGTGGGAAATTTTAGAACTGCATTTTCCTTTAAATAAAACATAAATGCCTAGAGTAAGCTCTTTTAGAGCTTTTGGGAAACTAAGCTAGATTCTTCACAAAACTTACCTCATTCATGATTTTTGACATTTGCTTACTGAATTGATCTTACAGGTACGATTTCTCATTTGTGCAAGTTAGCACTAGTGGAGACTAATCACACCTGATCTAATGGTGAATTTTTTTCTAAGGACTGCCCATAATTCTAGGATGGCTGACACCAGGTTGAATTCTAGATGTTCCTTTCTTCTACCATCAACAGTCTCTGCACATGGCATTATTCACAGGGAGACACTACACAGATACTCATTTGTGCTCTGTATTTTGAGAGGTGGTTTTTTTCCCACAGTAGCTTCTGTTCCCTTCTGGGAAAGGGAAGTGAATCTGTCCCAAAATGTTGGCTGCTTGGCAGTTGAGCAGAAAAAAGTGTTCAGTGCTGGCCTCAGAGGAAAGGTATTTAAGGAAGTGATGATTTTGCTTGCTGCCAGCTTCCCTTCCACTACTGTTACAGAAAAAAGCAAAAATTTTGATTCTCACCTTCACCAAAAGGACAAGAAGCTGGGAAGCTTGGGCACATTCTGCAAATCTTTTTCTCATTAGGGGCGCTTAAATTTATCATTTCTGTTGAAAGACTTGAATCTTTCTGGATCCCCAGGCTTGGAGGAATTTCAGAGTTAGTTTGTCAGAGATTCACATCTCTACATACCAGCTCACACTGGAAGGTATGGGTCACTTAGTACGTACAGATCCTTGAGAACTGAAATGCTGGGCGGAAATATGCCTACTGATTAAGTCCTCTGCTGTGTTTGGCATGGACCATAATTAGCTGAGGAAGTAGCTACTTCCTAGATTTAAGAACTGCAGCTTCATTTCCATGCTTAGTTTTGACTGTGAGGACTTACTGCCCTGTCTTTGATAGGGGTTTTGGCTAAATGTCAGCTCTCTACATAATAGCTTGTACTGGATTTCCAAATATTAAAGGTCTAATATCATAAAAGTACATTGACTTGTCTTACCGAGATGCTTGTTGGATAGCTTTGGAGACAGAATTTCACCCCTCATATAGAAATAACGAATATCGTAGCAGGGTGAGTTTTATACTGTGGCTGTTGTTTATGCTGTCATTGCAGATCAGCTACTTAAAATGTGTGTTCCTTACATGCTTTTGGAAATCATGGTATTGTGGATAAGTTTGTTTTTTCTTGCAGATTTACATTACCATTTTATTTTGACTATGAAATCCCTTTCTGGCATTTGTAGCATGCCAACTTTGCTGAAAACACGCTCACTAAGCCTTACCGTTAGGTCTCCACTGTCAGGTTTTTGTAGACTACCACATGCTTCAAATGCTTGTTATGAATTTGAAACAGATAGACATTCGGCATAATCATTCATTATTACTTAAAGTACTTTTTCAGTAGAATCCAATAACTGAGAGCACTGAGGGAATTGGTTAAAATCTGTCATTCAGACCTGCTGCCTTGCATAGTCCCTGGCTCAGCAGAGGTGGGGCTCGGGAGCTTAGCACTTGCATGGCGGAGAAAAGAGAACTGATTGCAGTAAAGATGGAACAGCCTTGCAGACTTCTGGTTTCTAGCAGCCTGGGGATTGTAACTGGTTTTGTTCAGTTACAATAGTATCTGTTAACTGCAATATAGTGGAAGAGACTATCCCAATAGGTTTTTTGCTAAGCGTTTTGTAAAGCTGCTGTATGTTGGAAGGTAAATTAGTTTGCATAGGAGGCTCTTCAGTCAGTCATTTGACTTCAAAGAGGAAAAATAATGCTATATCCTTATTTTTAAAACAGTGGGAAAAGATTGTTAAAAGCTAGGACATCGCAGTCTCTCCTGTACACAGTTGAACAGTAAAATAACATATGTTCATTTTTAACAGTAATTTTTTTGCACAAGTAGTGTGAACTTCACTGTGGCATATAAAGCTAAGTTAATCACTCAATTAAGACTTTTTTGAGAGCAACTTTTATGGTTAGATTATTTTATTATGAATAAGTAGATGTCAGTTATATGCAATGTAGTGGAAAAGTTGATTTGTGTTTCACTTGCTCAAAGTTTAGTGACTAGATATATAACCACCTCTGTCAGTGTTGTTTTCTTAGAATTAGGCTTAGTTTAAAAAAAAATTTAAAAAAATTGGTCTGATCTTTCATATCACAAAGTTGAGAAGGTTTGCTGTGATGGTATGGGTGTGTGGACTTCTGTATTGGGGTGTGGCTACAATCAGGTTGGCATTTGTGGTTCTGGTAGGGGAAAAAACAAAAACTGAACTCACCCCCAGCCTCTCAGCTGAGGCACAGTAACTGTGTGCTTGCAGCCTGCAACATAGTGAAGAGGCTCGGGGTGGGGATTTGAACCATCTTACAGTTTTAGTGGCAGAGAAAATATTTTAGCAGGATACTTCCAGACCTCCGATTGTTTTACAAAGAAGAATAAGAGGTAATTTGATTACTGTCAAGGTATCGTCAAGGGCGATGGGCTCTTCCCGTGTTGGTTTGTGGCAGGAGGTATGTGCTATCAGGAAATTGATTTGGCCAGATGGAAGTTTTCAGGAGCAGCAGAGAAGTAAGTAAATGAAATTGAAGACCCTGTGATATGCAGGTGGTTAAACTGCATTCAGGGTTTCGTTCCTGCTTAAAAGCAGTAAATACATGAGAGAAACCATAAATAGCAGTGTGATAAATAGTAGCGTGACATTAAACTTATAAATAGCCTTTTATAATTTTGTAGTACTTTCTCCTTTTAATAGCCTGTTGCTCTTTAACTTCAGCACACACTAACTCTGCATGAATGCTTTAGAGGAGATTGCAGAAGTTGTTTTCATGCTAAAAATAAATTCAGTAAACAATAGAATAATTGAATTAATTAATCTCAGACCAACAGGATTAAAAGTTTCTTGCTGATTCTGAATGGCAGCTGATTTTAGAAGTTTTCAGTTCCAAGCAAAATGGCCAGATAATTTTTCTCAGTCAGATGATTTATTAAATGCAGTGACACTAAATGTTTTTATATAGAAAATTTATACTGTGTACCTGGAAAATAATTCACTAGTATGTTAGTAAACATACTTCTGATTAAAGGTCTGAGATTTAATTGGGTGGGCTGAGATAAATAGTATATAAATACAGAGTTTGTCAGTGAATTTCAGTTTCGCTTGGGTAACATGGTGTGACTTCATTTTGGTGCCGTAGAGCATTAAAAAAATTCTGTCTTTCTAGGTTTTGTGTCTGTTCCAGTTGTATACCTGCAACTTCGTGCCTTTACTTCTTGGATGTGGGAATGTAGGGGGTTTTTTGGTTGTGTTTTTTTTTTGTTGTTGTTGGAGTATATTCATAGTTAGCCTTGATGGTGTGATGTTGCTTTTCACACCATTAATAACATCTGATATTTTTGTTAAGTTAATTTTGTAGAAGTGTCCAGGTATTACTGTGTAATCCTATAAAGAACAAACCTGTAAGGAAGAAAACAGTCATATTGAGAAACAAAAAATAAAACTTAAAAGTTTTCTCAAAAGTCTACTTTATGAACTCTGGTAAGAATTTAAACTTTTCATGTAAGTTTGGGTCTTGTCTTTCGTCCTGCATTACGCTTTCTTCCAATACTATTTTACAGATGCTTCTGTAAGTTTGTCAATTTAGTTTCAAAAGAAGGAAATGCGTTTCAAAAGAAGGAAATGCATCCCAAAAGGAAAAGCATTTTTAGGTAACTCTTAGAAATACGCATGAAGGTAATTTTTCCTCTTACTCATTTATGTACAAAATTGATTATAGTTTAACAATTTACAAAACTCAGAGTGTGTGAAGATAAATGCACGGAGCCTGCAGTCTGGCCTTAATGTTTCATCCTGTCATAACCCCTGACAGGGTGCTACTGTTGAGGTCAGTATGCCACAATTTTGGAAAGCTTTTGGTTTGGCTTTGAGTTTCAATTCATAACAAGTACAGATAAAAATGTCCTGTCGTATTCTGATCAAGATCTTTGAGAATGATCCTTTTGCAAAGTAGGTTTATACATTTACAAATCTGGGGAGCTTAGACCTCTTTAAGACTTTGCTAAAGAAACTAAACCCCCCCAAACTGTCATTTATTTATTTTTTTTAAATTTCACTGCAGGTGAATGATTATCAGATTTAACTGCTTAATCACTTGAATGTGAGTGGTATTTTTGTTGCCAGATTCACTCAAATAATTTTGAACTTCTAGTTCTCTTGAGCTGGCTTGAAAATGGAAATTGTTTCCTATAAAGAAAATCTTTGAGAGGAGGCAGAGGAGAGTCAGAAAAATACCTGAGCTGCGCTGAAGTTGTAAAAATATGAAAGCTCTTAATAATAAATAAATAAAGGGAGAATTTAAAATTTGGGATGATACAAATAGGATGATTCTTGTGCTACTGGGCAGGTCCATCAGCAAAGCTGCTTTCACCCTGTGCAGGGAGCTTTTCGTTCTAGTGCCCAGAAGTGCTTTGGGATCTCTCTCTAGTGCGCACCCCAAGAGCGACCGAAGAGGCAACCTTCTCTGCTCTCATACCCCAGGGCCAAAAAGCTGGGGAGAGGCTGAGTATCGGGGTCCTTAGGAAAGGAGTGTGAGGCAGGGCGGCTGAGACCCAGGGGCATGGATGGAGTGAGGTCACTTCTCTGGGCAGTGCTGCTAGAAGACTTCCCTTGGTTTGTTTTCTGTTGGAGGAGGAAGCGGAGTTGACAAGCGTTTTCCAGGCAGGTAGCCAGACAGGCATTATTTTAATGTTTCCAGTGGAAAATCGGTGTTTTTTGGCAAAACTGAAATTTTCCATGTGAAAATGTCTGTTTTGTGGAAATGGTGTTTTTGATTAAAAACTAATTTTGATGGAGAGTGTCCAATTGGTTATATTCAGCCTTAGAATTAGCATCTGCTGTGTTTAAATCTATTGAAGATAATTTGGCTTAGGTTTAGCAACTCTGAACAGAATATACACAGACAACTTTCCTCCCTCTGTCTAATACTTCAGTTCTAGTGCCAGCCAAAATTCAACTTGAAGTTGGCTATGAGTAGAATAAAAGCTTTTTCCGAATTTTGCCAGTTTGTTTTCAATTCAGACTGCCTTGAGCTTCAAAGGCTTCACAACACAGATGCCATGGCTGGAACTAAAGCTGCCAATTCAACTAGCTGCTCTGGACTTGAAGATCCTGCTGTGTGCAGCAGTATTGATCTGTGGATGCTCGAGTGGTTAATAGGTAGCCTACAGATTTTCTCCACTGATATGTTTTATGTTGATGTCTTCAGATAATTGTGGTTGAAGCTTGTACAGTGTATAGGATGTGGAACTTGTGTTCATTTACAGTCACACCAAGTTAGAACATGTAACTTTCCAGCATTTGGTGTTTTACCCCTGTTTTATCTGCTTAGTTGTATACAATGGTTGTATACGACGGTACATAAGACCAGCAGTTGTTATTTACATGTAATTTCTTTCTCTTCTTGCCTTCTTAAATTGTGTTAAAAACCCCTCCTATTTGTAGATGGAAAGGCTGAAGTCAAAACCTAATTCTCACTTGCTACATTTCCTTGATTCAGCACATGTAGTCAGGCTGTTAATAATTAGAGTTCTGAAAGGACTGTACTAGGTTATTATAGCTATTGGCAGTTGTACATTGTCATTAAAGGCTCGAAGATTACCAGGCTCCTTTTAGACACTGAAGAGCTTTTGGTTGACACTAAAGAGCTAAGCCTGTAGAGGACTGTAAACTCCTTTTTTAATAGGTAAAGAAATCTTTTCTGGAGTTGTATAGAAAAGGGGGAGTCAAGTTACCCCTTGATACTTTTGAGGAGAGCTATAGGAAGAAGTTTGGGGTTTTTTGGGTTTGTTGGTTGTTCTTTTGTTTTTTGGTTTTTTTTCCCCCTTTCTTAGGCAAGATATAAAATACTAACTTGTTGTTATCACCTGGTGCTTCTAGTTTTAGTTTGTCTGAACTTGCACTGATTTCAAGTGTTTTTTGTTTTGGTGAGTAAATATTTAGGTTTCCTAATCTTAAGGTTGTAGGGGAGCCAGAATTTCCTTTTAATGAAAAATCTACTTAAATCTATTTAACCTAGTTTAGGAACACTTTCTAAAAATTACTTCAAATTTCTTTTGAGAAGTTTCTATCAAGAAGATATTTTAGTAATGTTTCATTCTAGTCTCCATTTATGACGTCTTATTATAGCATTGAGTCATGAAATGAAGAATAAGAGATCTAGCTCCAGGAATGGGAAGTGTTAGATGTAGTAATCATCTGTGTGAGGGTCAGGGTTTGCCATTTTTAAGGCTATTTTCAAACAAGGGCAGGTTATGGGTGTAATCAATTTTAAAATATTAGAGGTGGAACTGACTTGAAAAACTTTTCTATTTATTTCTAGTGATCTTTACACATTATAAACGCCTCCAGATATCATGAGCTGACAGCTGCATGCTAGGAAACAGGGTGGTTTTATGTCTTATCAATGCATTTGCATATTTGTTTAATTTACAATATTTTTTAAATATAGAAGGATAGTTAAATTCACCATTTTGTGATATTTAAACAGTACGCCTCTTCCTAGTTCTTTTTCCTGGCAGCTTTATCCTTTTCTAACTGCTTTAGCTATCTGTCCTTCCACAGCGTTTGTTCTGCTCTTTTTAAAAATTATTTTTTAAAATAGTTAGATTTAATTTTTTTTCCCTGCTAGCTTTGCCATTTTCCATCCTAAATTTCTTATTTCAAGAGCATGGGCTGCTGCTAACTCAGTGCATGTGTGTGTTTGCTGTCCATCGCACTGGCTGAAGTGGTCGTATAGCAGTGCAGTAATGACAGCCATACACCCAGGGGCCATCCCCTCCATGTGTCTTCGCTGGCTCACAAGCTGGCCATTGCTATAGCTGGTGGTTGCTATCAACTTCTGTTTTCATATTACAGGCCTTAAACTATACCAGTATCTTTACTTAAAGACATTTCTAGCTTCAGCTGCCTGCTCTCTGTTTCTTCACGCCATGGTATGCCTTTCCTAAACCATTCTGTAAAGCACTTGCACCATGATCCAGGTGACTCCTGAATACCAGTTAGTAGTTTATTGCTTAATGGAGGGATAGGTGGTTTTTTCTGGTTCGTTAAGGTGCATACAGGTATATTGCTATCATATAGAAACTTTCTAGTCTTCTGCTCAAAATAATCTCTGAAACCTCACGTAAACTTAACAGATGTTGTTCAGGCATGTGTGTGACTTGTTTCATAAAACTTCTCTTAGCTCTGAGTATCACCTGCAAACAAAACGTCTCTGGGTCAGAAACAATGTGGCTGCACAGATTCATGATGTTTCAAGTCTTATGGTGGCTTCAGTGTGTCACCTGTAGGACAGATGGCTTTGTATTTGTTGTGAATAACCATAGGTACTCAATATGAAGCCGTTTCCTAAAGGCACGTGGTCTCTGGACGTTTTTCTTGCATCATTTGAAGTGAAGCAAAAGTCCTGTCTCTTCTGAAGTACTGTTATCATCAGGTCAGTGAGTATTCAGCATTGAGCTCGCAGGAACTAACTGGAAGGAGGTTTTCTGTTGTCTTTGCATTTGTTCACACTCTGACCTGTAAGACTGTTGCAGTGAAAAGGGAAACGGGTTGAACCTGCTGAAGCAGGATAGGGTGAAAAAAATGAAATGAAGTCTGACTATTTTAATTCTAGATCTTAGCTGCAGACTTCTAGTGTATTGGGTGTGTTTCTTCAGCCTCTCTGAAGCTCATTCCCCATCTAGAAAACTGGTCAAAAACTGAAAAAAGAGATCAGGTGTGCTATGGAAATCCAGTGCATTTTTCAGGCTGTCAGTTGTAATGTGCTGTGGACAGGTATTCACTAAGAATAAATTTGAAACTTGGGTTTAAAATGAACCATATTGAGCTGTTTGGAATCTGTATTTCTAAGTCCATTTATTTTTTTGTGTGTGTGTTTGTCCCCTCAAAAATTACTATCTTCTCGGGCTGTATCTATATCTAATCTAGAGTCCTGGATAGTGAAAATGGAAGAGTTCCTTTCTTCATGTGAAAAATGTCTGGGCATAGAAAGAGAGGTTTTAGGTTCAAAATAATTGGCAGTGTTGATGCCATGGTTTCTAAGAACTACTTTTTTTATTAGTATTACGTCTAAACTGTGATTATGGTCTCAAACTACTGAATTTTATCTTGCTGTCTTTGTGTTTCCTGAAATGTTACATATAGGAGCGAGAAAAAGTAGGTACTAGACTTCCTGCACTGTCCTACTTCAGACCCAAAGCAGAGAAAGGGAGCAGCTGAATTTGAGAGGCTTTTTTTGGAGTGTTGTGCATACAGTCCAAGCATAATAAGTATCGACATTTAATTAGATAGAAGGGTAATTTGTATAATAGGCTTTTCTGTTCACTATGCTCTTGTTCTTGAGGGAGGGAAGAAACAAGGGAGGGAATTGTCAAATTGTAAAAATATTTTATTTTTCAGATGAAATAGTAGATTGCTACAGTACTAACAAACTAATTTGCTGTGTTCTGGTATACTTCCTCCAGCTTTCTCTAACAGACTGGCCACTATCCTGTGTAGAGTGACCGA
This sequence comes from Gavia stellata, assembly GCF_030936135.1. NCBI lineage: Eukaryota > Metazoa > Chordata > Aves > Gaviiformes > Gaviidae > Gavia > Gavia stellata. The sequence goes on along the minus strand of NC_082601.1, from coordinate 14,892,934 downwards.
ACACTCATTAATTATTATTTTTACGTTGGAAAGAATAAAATTCTGGGAGTGACAGAGCAAGGTGTTTTGCTTTTAACCTTTTGTCTCTATTAGTAATTATGTGATTATAACAGTGAAAATCTTGTTTGATATCAAACAGCAGTTGTTCAAATTTGAAACCCCTATCCAGAGAAGTAGATAAAAAGCATTGTCCAAGGAAGTCTTAGTTTAAAAAGTCCTCAAGTAATTTTTAAACTGAAAGTAATTATTAACTTAGGTGTCGAGCCTGTACTGAAATCCACAGCCAGCCCCATGAAATCCTCATGTTCATAAAATGAGATGAATTAAGAATTTTAGAAACTTATCTGACGTGCATAGAATATTAATTCTCTGATACTGGCTTGTGTATAGGAGAAGCTGATGGTGGAGGAGAGAGGCTAAATTCAACTTGTTTTCTCTCAGCTGTTGAAGTTCAGGCCCAAAATTCTCAGAAACTGTCAGATGTGCTTGAAGAATTAATGCTTTTTGTGTTAGATTTGGCTCTTCATGTGGTTGAGGATCGAGGATGTGGAAGAGGAGGATTTAAGAGTAGCTCATTCGTTGAAATGCAGTTGAGATTATGGACGTTTTTGGGGGCATGTATGTATGTTGCTCTATTGTTCTCAAGAGTGGAATTCTTGCAGATAGGAATTTCTTTTGCTGTTCTGTACTTCTTGCATCTGTGACGGATTTAATCAAGTAGCTCAGAGTGCCAGCAGATAACAGAAGTCTGGAGGGAATGTATAAAAGCAGCTGGAGATTAGATAAGTTTCGTGTACCAGTTTTGCATATGGAGCATGGAGGCTGCTTAGGGCCAGGCTGTAAAGAAGGGTGTGGGAAGCCCTGACAAAGGAGTGGGGTGAGCTTGGAGTCCCAGAGCTGCCAGCCCCATGCAGATACCTGGGCTAACAAGAGCATAATCTGGTTACCGGCCAGGGAAGAGAAGTTGCTGAGATTTTGGAAACTTTACCTTTCTAACTTCTAGTGCCAGTGTCTCCTTGTATCCAGTGCTCTCTTTTGACAACTCTTTGGGAATGTAGTAGCACTGAAGGAATCGTGTGCGTAGTTACATTGTGCGGTCACTGTAACTGTCCCAGTTCATCAACAGGAAAAATGCGACATCCCTTTTTCCAGTGGAAGTTGTAGGAAGAGTTTAATAAGTGGCCATATGATAGCTTTACAAGAGTACATTATTTTCCTTAAGCAGTATTAATTTGATTAATTTATATATTACAGATAATTAATAACTTAAAGAGGAGACTTTGATAGAACCCAGAAGATTAATGATGCTGTTGCCTGGCTAGAAGTCTAGCTTGAACCTTTGCACCTGGTGACGACAAAGTGAAATGACCCGAAGTTTACATATCAACTTTAAAGAATTATGGATACTTTCCATTGTTTGGTCAGCAGAAAGCAGGAAAAAATAAATGAAGTATGAATTGTTGGAACTAGTTTGGAATTGTAGTGCATGGGTCAATTAATTTAAATGAAAATGCATTTCTACTCTGATTTTATTTATAAGGAACGTCCTGAAGCTGTGTGCTACATCAGAATTGCTGAAAGCTTTCAAAACAAATTTTTGAAAGATAAAAAATTTGAACTTTTATTTGTTGGAGTAATGTGGACTTCCCTCAAAATAGTGCACAATCAACTAATGTTTAGCATTTCCAAACTGGCTTTGGTTAAAATATTTAATATAGTTTCACTAACATGTTTTCAGAAACATATGTGAAGATGGGTTCTAGATATAACTCAGTGTATGTTGTATTACTCTGTTTAAACCTTCAAAATTTTCTTTGTACTTTTAATAGGTTTTTCTTTCGCCTAATTGGATTGTCCGGATAATTTTAGTAACCATAGGGTCTGCAATCTATTTAATGTATTTAAGCTACATCATGCTATAAGGATGTGGGTTTTCTATGAGTCTGGCCTACTTTTCCACCTCTTGTAGCAAATTCATGTACTATGTTGGACCCAAATCAGCAGGTGGGCTACAGTGGAAGTACGTGCCTCCTGGGTTGCTAAAGTATCAGCTTCTAAACAAATGCGAGCCTGGCAATGCATTAGCTTCTTAGCTTTAGAGTAGCCATGAAAAATGAAATTTCTCATGTCCTTGCGTGCGCATACTGTACTGTGCTAAGGTGTTTGTCTTTCTGTACAGTGTCTGATGCGAACTCTCTTTAAAAAAAGTCTTTAATTCAAGTCAGCAAATTGCTTGCACTCTTGGATAAATTACATTTCAGTTAATTACTTTCTTAACCAACTGCTTATTTATTAAGCTGCTTAAAACTGGTTAGTTTATCGTAAGCCCAAGCAAATTGTCAGTTTTATTGTATACTTTTACATAAAAGAACAGAGGATGCCAAAAATTCACTTGTGAAGCTTCTGTATGCTCTTTAATGCCCTAACCAAGCCAGTATCACCAGAATGTTCTGCCCTTTGATAGGGAACACTCCCTAGAATTGCTTCATTGCTTGAAACCTGAGCTCAGGCAAGAAATATACAACTTGCTTCTCAGGTCTGTGGAGGGAGTAAGTGGAGTTCCATTGCACAAGTTCTGTCCTTCTCCAGTTGCTGTAAGCAGCATGTGCTTTGGATTATTAATTCACGTGTCTAAATATTACATGCTTAGCAGAAGATGCTGAAAAAGAATAAGCAGAAATTAATTCAATTTAAATAATCCACTTTAAATAATCCACTTGCAAGTATAGAAAGATTTTAGCGTAAGTGTCCATGGTACTGTCCATGACATGGATATGCACACACCGTAGTACCTTGCTTAAGTTAACGTGCTGTTTAAACCAGTTGTTCTCAAAATTTTTTTCGTTGAATCTCATCTTTTGTCTTTATTCCCTTTTGGGGCTGCAGATTTTACTTTGGAGCTTGAAGTCAGTCCTTTATTTGTTCTATACTAACTTTAGCTATAACATGTTTTTGTTTCAGAAGGTTGCAACTGGTGTAGCTGAATTTTTCTCAGTTTTGTCATTTTATATATCAGTATTTGTTGGGAAATCAGATAGTTATAAATCATAACCTCATAAGCAATAGCTAGCCATCTCACTGTTTTGCTAGTACGTTTTCAAAATGCATAGTAAGAATGGCAATACCTGGTCAGGAGAAATAATATTGTCTGTGTTCTCGGTGCATGTAATTCTGGAAGAAAGGAGTAGTAAAGATTATATGGATACAGTTCAGGGCCAATTATATTGTAAAACAAGCGTGTCACAGTAAGACCAGAAATTGCAGGGTCTGTCTGTGCTTAACTGCGTCCTTTCTGTATGTATGTATGCTGATAGACGTTTAAATATGGGTTGTGTACACATTGTTGGCCACAAAGCAGTTATATGTAATAGCCCTGGCAGATCTTAGGAGGAGTATTTTTGAGAGAGTATGCGATGGTGATGGCGTTTTAACATAATCCCTACATACTTTGATACTTTCTTTGCTGACATATGGTGAAAGAGTAACTTTGAATGTGGTTTGCAGAAAATAGTCTGTCTTTTGTCACCTTCTGCTCTATTACTTTCCTGCCTGTTATATTTCCATTTTGTAGAAGTATTTCAGGATTTCAATTGTTACACTTAGCTGGAAAACTGTATTCTGTAGTTGCAAAAGCCTCGTAGTTTCATGGAAGAAACTTGTCTAATACAAGATGGCTGTTCAGGCTACTTTGTATTTTATGTGGGACATGGAATATAATGATTCATTGCCTAACCTGAAAGTTCAAAACATGGTTTCCTAAGTCCATGAAGAAAACATTCATGAATGACTGATGTCCAGCATGGTGTGAATATGAGCTCCACAACAGGAAGATGCTAAACTCCAGACTGTGGAACAGTATATGAGAAATATCTTTATGTGTGTGTTCTATTAATTTCTTCCTTTCTTAAAGAGAAGGCATTGCACTTCAGGTCTGTGAGCTAGATGAACTGTTGTTCTGACCCAATATAGCTCGTCCTGTTTCCTTAGTGAACTCGTAATATAGTGCCTTCTTTCTGGAGTTTGACCATTTCATTTATGTATAGTGAGAAAGACCTGAATCACTGTCTGTGACTTTTCAATGTTTTAGTTTAGTTGGAGTGAAGATCATCTGTGTTACAGAGAGAACCTTGCTGGGTCTGGAGGCTGAGTCAATCGAAAGACATGGTGAATGGTTGTTTGGTATTAAAGGATTTTGAGGATCACTGGGGGCAGATTTTCTCCTTGCTCACTGTTATGAATTTGTTGCTCTGAAACCCAGAAGTTTTCTATCTAGTTTAAGGCAGTGATGAGGAAGGAAGAAATACTGTTGGTCTTGATTGGCAAATAAGACAAAAATAGGGAAGAGAACAGGAGGCAAAGGTGAGATTTGCCTTTTTGTTCCCTTAAAGCATGATGGTTTCTGGCCTTTAACAAGTCTTTTTTCTGCGGCAAAATTGTGAATTGTTGAGTTAGACGCTCCTAGGTCACTAGGTTTTGTGAGGACTGCAGTATTTATTGTGAAGCTAAACAGTCCTATTTTGTGCACTGGTGTTTGTATTCGTGGGAAAGGACTCTGAGATAGCCCTCACTGTGTCTTGGTTGAGTTGTCACTTATGCAAATCCTTGTAAAACATGCCTGTCGAAGGGTTGTTTCTGTGGTATGGGTAAACTGTTTTTAATCAAATTGCATGCTTTTCTGAAACCTTCTTTGATCCAGCTCACAGGCAAATACCACTCTAAAGTCTTGGCTATAGTTACTGGTTGTGTAGCTGCACTGATAAAGATGCTGATCTTTACGCCATTAGGGCTAGTAAGGCAATTGACTTTTAGATTGTGTCTACATGACATAAAATACTGTTTGTGAAATGTTATGTTGTTGGCTGAGATCACTGGTATGAAGGTTCAATTACCTGTTCTTCTCAAAGGTTTTCTTCTGCCTTTTATTTTTGAGACTTGTAGAAGGCATAGTTGAAGCAGCCTCTTCATGAGAAGTTGTCAGATGTGTACTTTCTTATTAGGCTTTACTTTGGAGTTTTAATGTTTACAATACAATTTTTCATTATTTTATCATTGAGAGAGTCATGAGTTTAGCTTGCATCTGGTGGGTTTATCTGATATCTTTATCCTTTCTCAGTTTGTCATGTTGGTTTAGCAAAACAAAAATAAACTTGCTGTAATTCTGCATGAATACAGCATTGCAGTTCTGAAGCCAGAGTGACTGAGTAGCCAAAAGAAAAAAAGCTGTCTGGTAAGGAAACAAGTACTTTTTAATCTGAAAATGCTGATTAAGTCAAAACTAAAACATTTTGCAAGGATGGATTATCATCAAAAAGTTTTTTTTAATGTCTGAGATGTGTGGTCATGCCAAAAGAGCTGAAGATGTACTCTAGAAAAGCAAAATACCTCAGGGACTTTTAGGACAGCCACTCAGGAGGTTGGCTGCAGGTGGTGGGAAGAAGGATAAATTGCAAAGTCCCAGCCCTTCCTGATACAGGCGGCTTGAATCTTGGTCTTCCACTTTCCCAAGAGGGCCTAAGTATCTAAGCTATTAACTGTTTAGGAGGGGATTGATCTTTTACTTGTTACCCCTATTTGTTTGTGTATATTGGACCACAGATATCTCTTACGATACAGGCAAGCTCTCTAATAACTTCTGGGATGTTTGCTGTCCTCTGCTAAATTCTCCTTTTTTTTGTCATGATACATGCCCACCTTCTTCAAAATAGGAAGCAAACGTGTAAATGTTTTTGAAGTCTTTATAATTTTTTGCAGAATAAGGAAAATCAATCATTTTATATTCAGTTTTGAGAATATCTGTTTTCTTTTACTACTTTTTAAGATATATTAATTTTCTATCTCAATATATTCTCTACTTAAGTTATGAAACTTTCTGTTTGCTTATGCCCTTGTCAAAGGATGTAGAAATAGTTTGCTGAGTGTGTAGTTAAGTGAATCACAGGCCCTGATCCTGTGAGGTACTTAAAGTAACTAGTATCGTTGGATAGGGCTAATAGCATCAGGTGTGTACATAAGTACTTTGCTGGACTGGCACTGCAGGATAACCATTACAGTCTTAGTTTTGAAAAGTGAAAGTCACTTTTCAACTCTTGCATTTTATTTATCAGTACTTAGTGCAGGGTGTAGACTTCTGTTGGTCATGGTTCCTTATTCGGAGAACAAGAATTGTTTGTGCTTCCAAACTAAATATGTAAATCCAAATCAAATTGACCCAGACAGCAGATTGAGCAGTTTGCCAAACTTTTATCTATTCATGCTGTAATTAAAAAAAAAAAAAGCCATGCTAATGTTTTTGTTATCGCTGTGTATTCTCATGTCTAACTATTATACAGTGAATGCACAAGCTTTGCAGAATAATGCATCCAAATCTTTGTGTGTTTGCTGTTCTCTTTCCTGCATGCTTTTTCTCTATAAAGCTTTTTGGTGTAAGCTTTTTTTTTGTTTTGCACTGAAATTAATTACTTAATTGCCTCTAATGTTGGGAGCATAGTAGCCATGATGCCCAGCAATTACAATGCTTTTTGAAGTGAAAGTGCTGTTCTGAATCTTTAAGAAAAAAATTCAAAACCAAACCCACAAAACAACCTTAAAATAGGGAGGGAGTGGACAATGGACAGAAAGTAAAGGACTGAGTATTTAGCAATAAGGTTGTGTTGTAATTTGTAAGACATTGTTTTGTTATTGGATACTATGAATTTAGTACGCATTTTTCTTTTGTCTGTAACGGAGCTTTTTAACAGTGGGCTTGCTGTATGTTGACTGTTCTTTGAAGTATGACATTCTTGCATTTGCTTTTTTTTTCCCCTTGACTAAAGACCCTGTGTGGACAGTAATGACCGCACGTTTCCGATTGCCTGCTGGCAGAACCTACAATGTACGAGCATCTGAGCTGGCACGAGACAGGCAGCATACAGAGGTGGTCTGCAACATTCTTCTCCTGGATAACACTGTACAAGCTTTCAGAGTTAATGTAAGTAATTTCCTTATTGTAAATCAGTATCACTGAGCTTGCTTTCCTTTGCTGGACTTGTATGACAAGAGTTCGACTTTCAAAATAGTGTTAAGTACAAAATAGAAGGGGAAGTTATGGTCAGACAGGCATGTTTGTACACGTACGTACTAAGTCACCATGAACTTAGTTACTCTGGCATCCGCTATAGTACTAACAGATCTTCATTTAAAAATTGAATGTACAAAGCATAGTTTATTTCTAGTAATCTTCTTCATGGCCTAAATATATATTGGAAATGGAGGGCATTTTTGCCACTGAGTTGAATGAGAAGCGAGCTTTTATTTTAGTCCGTTCTGGTTTTTGCATTTTGAGCATGAGTAAGGTGTAATGGTAACTCTTCTCATGACTGTGTAGCTAACTATGTTCAGTCATGTGTATGGTCATCTTAAAGTACCTCTTTGCTTCTTGCTTTCTCAGATTATATTCTTGTTCTATGATTTCCCTGGCTTAAACTCACCACCTTCTAATGCACTAATGAGGATGGCAGGAAAGAAAATAGGAAGCTGGTTGCTGAATGCTGAGGACTGTTACTGGAAAAAGTGAATAACTTTCACATATGAGCCTGGAATTTAAAATAGGTTATTCATCAGATTTTCTAATCTGTAATCCTTGATAAGGAGTTAAAATGAAAATGTTCATGATTTCGTGCATATGTTGACACAAGTGCAACCATTTCTTTCAAATTCTTGAGGAAAAACCCCCACAAACAACAGGCAAGGACCTCAGAAGAAAATATTAAAGCATTTAAAGTGCTTTGTGTGAGAAGAAGCAGAACTCAACAGGAAAGAAGCTGTGGGGTGTCCTGGGGCAGGAGAACTCAGCTTTTACTTTATAAGCTGTAGAATTGATGATTTACATGTAGAAAGGTTGAATAATGTGATGGTAGAAGTTACAAGTGGCATGATTATTATTTGAACTTCAGGTAATGGAGTGAAGGAGTAGCTTGATAACAAATAAGGCTGTGGGACTTCAGCTGGGGAGTGAGGGAGAAACTGAAGCAGTTATCAAATTTGTGTGAACAAGTTTAATTTGGACTATATGAAAAAATTCTAATGCTCAGTAATTATACTAAATTCTGATATCCAGTGTTTAGTGAGGATATTGATACATTTGAATGCTTTAGGGAAGATTTGTGAGAGTGATTGCATTTCTCTGTTCTGTAATCAGGTGGTTAGAGACTGTGCAGCCTGCAGCTGCCTATCAGAGGAGTGAAATCTGTCATCTAGCAAAAACTTGCAAGGGTCCAGTGTCGAGTGGCTTAAGATTTAGAGGTAGACTTGGTGGTTATTTGTTTTAGATTTTTCAATCAAGATAGAAGGTTTGAGAACTTAGGTTCTCCTAAGTCATTTGTATAGTTCATTCAGGAGCTATTTAACTTTTTGGGACTTCTGAGTAATTAAGGGTGGGAATTTTGGATGATGGAGCTGGGAGAGGAATGACCAAAAGACTTCAGTTTATCAGCATCAAGCCTCATCTCCTTTTTGGGATAATTTCTTATATATCCCTTTTCCCTTTTTCTCTGCAATATTCCCCTGCTCTTCTGTATATCTTATCTTCTCACCCTTGCTAACACAGTTTTCTGGTCTATACTGCCTGCCAAAAAGCAGTATGTGCAGAATGTAGTTGGAGGCAAAGCATTAAAAGTGCATGAGGAATTGTAAATGTTGTGTTCTTTGCTTTTGGGTGTATGAATTTTCCATTAAAATATCTGTCTTGCAGTTTTTTGTTTGTTTATGAGAGTTGGCTAAAATAAGGAATAATTGTTGTACAATAGGTATGGGAGATTATACTTCTTTTTGACGTAGGTGTTCAAAAGCTGTGCCTGTCTAGAGTAGAATCACAAGTTATAAATCCTCAAATGTCTATTCTGTCTCTCCCAAGAAAAATTTATGTAATATGTTCTCGCCACCTCCCCAGTGTACTGAATATTTTAGTTGCATGGATCACGCTTTACTGCTTACACAGATCAGCCTGCAAGTTTGTCTATTAAAACTGAGTTTAGGGAATAAAAAGTTCCTTGGTGCTCAACATTTTGCTCTCAGATCTTAGCCTCAATCTGTTTTTTCAAAAATAGGGAGTAATAAAGTATTCAATCATAGCAAATGTATGCTAACCTACATGGTATACAGGTTTTCAGGTTTTATAGCCGTGTTTTACTTCATTGTGGTTGACACAATACTTGGCAATAAATGTGTATGGAAATGTTTTCAAAACAGGAAGAACAAAGATAACATCAAATAAATTAGCAAGGTTTTTTTCTCCTGGTGATTGTTATAGGTATGCTCTATGCTAATGATTGTAAAGCTTAATCATCTGGAGTATGGAGTGCTGTATTAATAAAAATGTACTCAAATGCTATTTCTTTTCCAACAGTAAAGTACTGATCACAGACAATGTCTCTTGATAATTTATGTGACGTGTTCTAAGTTCACATTTCAACCAGCCTTTTCCATTGATGTGCAAAATAGGCATTCTTTGTGCTAAGCCTTACCTTGTATAGACTGTAACAAATCAAATCAAATAATCCCTGTGGATTGTAGCCAGACAAAGGTTGTTTTGGTTGCAGGCAGAAGAATCAGTTGGAACAAACCTGTGCATATGTTTGAGGAGTAAAAATCGTTTCTATAAAACACTTTGCTTACCAAATGAAGAACTCCTACTTTGACCCTGAAAAACATACTTCATAGAAAGCGTAGCTGGAAGAAGTGAGGCTGACTTGAGTTAGTAACGTGATCAGGATGATTTGCATTACCGTAAACCTGTTTCTTCATTATCAAATTGCTTTAATTGGGTTTAATGAATTGTTTAAATACCTCAATTGTATGTTTTCTGTGAAGGCTGACTTAATTGTACTCCCTGAAAGCCAGTACATAGATATGGAGATCACGCTAAACTTGAGGGGAAAACTAAGGCAAGGTTAGATGGGTTGAGCTGCTCTGTGAGCAAGGCTAGTGGGTTAGCAGTCATGGACAAATGTTTCAATTTGGAGCCTTTATTATCTCAGAATTCTCCTCAAATTTAATGAATCACACTCTAATGGAAATAAAATCTAAAAATCTGTACAATAACCCAAACCAAAACAAAAAAATCCCACAGCAACCCCCCAGTAATTTTACAAATGAAAATTTTCAATAATTTGATCTTCAGCATTACTTAGGTGCTTCCCTTTTTACTTTGACCAAAAAAATAAATTGCTTGCTTAGAAACTTGTTTTAAAACAAGGTTAACTTTTTGCAAAGCTCATGTAAAGCTGTAGAATGAAAGGAGACAGTAATGCAGTGCTGGCTGTTTGCAGATGCGCTTGCTTGAGTTGCAACACAAGTATTGCGGTGAGCTGCAACAGGAGAGGTTCCAGTGTTGTCATTAGTGAAAGAGCAGTGCAGCCTCCTGCAGAGCTGTGAGCAGCAGGGCTGTCTGACCCCCTCCAGGAAAGCCAGGATGGGGGGCTTTTCCCATTTCTCATTTTGATGCCAAAATTTGTTCTAGAATGCCAAAATTTGTTAGACATTTTGCCTCCAGCAATGACTAATAAGAATTATGCATAACATTCTAATATGCCAATTCAGAAAAAATGTTGTTATGTTTTGTATCTGACTACTCCAGTTTTATGTTCGATAGTTCCCATTATTCCTGTTTTAAGAGGAAATATTAATGTTTATCTGTAGGAATAAAGCATGTTTCTTTTTATGCTAATCCACATTTATTAGTTTCACTTTTTTATTAAAAAAAAAGCAAAAGTAGAAACTTGCTATCATACTTGTTATAATTTATAGCAGCTATTCAATGGTTATGATAGTATTACAAATATTTTGGACCTTTCACAACAAGTAGGATTGTGACCTTCATCTGCTCTGGCAAGCTGCAGCATCGTTACATGAATATCAGAGATGGGTTAAACTGAGGTCTGGTTTTACTAGATGCTTGTCTTTATTTTGCACTGAGAGTAAAACAGTGTGATCAAAACAAATGCTTCATGTTGAAACTAGTCTTCTCTTACCAAATTTGCTGCTCTATTGAAGGAGAAATACCTTCCTTGCGGTCGTGAAATGACATTTTATATTACTAAATTCAAACTGATCAGCAAGCTCTAAGCTTTTTTTTTAGGAAACATCTATTCACATATTTAAGAAACAATGTAAATTCTCAGGTTGAGATTGGAAAAAATTTGGAAAAAACAGAATTTATATGTGCATGTTATTTGAAGAAATAACATGTCAGCTGTAGTAAATGTAAGCCTAAACTTGAGTTCTAAACGTCTCCTGTTTTCTGATAGTTACTGTCATAAGTTCTTAGTTCAAGTTCTGATTTAAATCTACATGGGGAAAAATGCCAAGAAGCAATTAGTGTTGCTATGTAATTTTAAAATTAGTTTTATTTGCTGAAAAAATTGTACTGATTACTGGTTTATTTCAAAATATATCAGAAACTCCTAATCTAGTAAAAATGAAAGTGACTATTTTTGGACTGTACATAAAAATTGACGTATGCATTTTATATATATATAATATATATATTAATACCTGTTTATTTTCTTTGCTTGTTTTCAGCTATAGGAAAGTAAATTGAAAAGTAATGAAATTAAATTTACTTAAAATTTAAAGTAGTGAACTTTTTAACAATGGTGTTCCTGCTGGCTGTTAAGATCAAGAAATTTTCTCTGTATGATTTTTTTAAAAAATACAATCTTCTTTCAAAGTAAATACAGCAATTCTTAGATCACTTAAACTTAGCCAAATTTATATGGGACCTGAAATATATGCCTTATGTAATTTCAACTTAAATACGCAGAGCTGTGGTTATGATTGTCCTGCTGGAATCATTTCAAGCATAATTTGTTGATAACTATTTGCTAATTTTTTTATTATTATGAAATAAATTATCAAGCTTCTTGGAGTTTTTAGCCCCCAATAAATGGTTTTGACAGTTTACTCAACTTAAGTGTAATTTCAGCTGAACAAAAAAATTAGTTTTGATAGGATGCGCTTAGATGTTAACAAATGTCTGAATGTGACTTGTGGATTTTTCTCATGTATGGATATTCATTAAATTCTTGCAACCTTCTTTTGACCTTTTAGTTATATACTTCTGTTTTAATGGTGGTAAAAGTAAACTGTTGTATAATCTCTATGAGAAGTGAGGTCATTTGGGAGCAGAACAGCAGGTTTTTTGTTTTAAAACTTTAAAAATATCTTATTGCCTACAGTAAACAAGGCAAGATGTATCAAATCTATTGTAGCATCAATAGTACTTGGCACCTAGAAGATTACTAGAAGCTTGCTTGGTGCCAGAGAAGTAGAAAATCTGGGTGGAAAATGTATCAATCATCTCTTTCATAATTTCTTTTGTTTGACAGATGTTCTTGCAGAATTTTTCCTCATCTTTTTCACTTCAAGAAGCTATGACACTTTAACTTCTTTGGGAAACTCCCTTCAGATTTCACCAAGTGTATTTATTGAGTCCTGTCATAATGGCACACTCAGTGTTTCAATTACTGTGTTGGCAGTATTTTCAGGTTAGGCAAAAAATTGCTAGGTACCAACAACTACAGATTCCTTTTATATAATCTTATGGGTAAGATTTCTCCCTGTAGTAGAAATCAAGTTTGTTCACTTGTCTCTGAGAAGTAATGTTACTGTTATTCAGTTCATTTGAATTAGTTCATTTAGAGTGAAGTAGTATCTTTGAGGGAAAGCATTTAAGTGACGCTTATCAGTCAGATAGTTGGCTGCTTCAGCTGTCGATGCCATTTAACTTTGGAAACATTTTCAGTATGCTGGTTCGTTTAGATTCAGGAATAGATTTTCAGCTAAAATAAGTAAGAATAACTTGTACAGATCTGTACTTTTAAATTCAGTGACCCAAACAAGGCTACAAATTTTTTGGTCAAATCCGAGCCTTTTTTCCTTTTCTTTTTTTCAGTACTCTTTTTAAATATCAAATTTGGCTAATGAATGGCTTTCAGGAATAATCATGTAGGTAGCTGAGAAGTGAGAAATTCTTACTGTCAGATAATGACAAAGAGGAAGAATAATAATTCCTTATATATGTTTCAGAAAGAGAGATGAAGCTTATTTAAAAATAGTGCTCCTGGATACACTTTGTGATATTTAGAATTTAAGCTGCTAGAGCGCATCTGAAAGAATGTGTATGTGCTCTGCCTGCCTGAAGTCTGTGTGTCTGATTATGTGTTTGTTTATTAAACAATACATGTATTTGTTCTCTGCAGAAACATGATCAGGGACAAGTTTTATTGGATGTAGTCTTCAAGCATCTCGATTTGACAGAGAGAGATTACTTTGGTTTACAGTTGGCTGATGAATCTACTGATAACCCTGTAAGTTGACTCTGTTTTATAAATACAATTTTATAAATCATAATCATGTCCATCACTGTGCTCTGTGACATTGTAAAGAGAAATAAATAGAAGTCATTGCAATATTGTGCCATCTTCTCCAACTGTGTCTTTTGAGTGGGTCAGTATCACCTTGTCGTTACAATAAAACTAAATGTTAATATTTACAAGTTTGTAGTAAAATGTTGAGATCTGTGCTTATGAAATAATACCTTAAAAGGATATTGCTTGTTTTATTGTATTTGTTTACTAGTCTGCATGATCATTGTCAATTGGGATAAGAAATAGTAACTCTTGTTTTAATTTCATTTTTTTAGGGTTTTTTTTTCATTAGGACTTACAAAACAGTGAGGGGGGGTTTTAGATTGTCCTGTATGGTGTTTTTGTTTCTAGCCCAGATACCTGGTAGGTCTTCTAATAGCGCTTCATATAGTCCGCTATCTGACAAGGGCTGTCAGTCCATCACCTTAACAGAAAAAGGGACTCCTTTGAAAATGAGTGTTTATAATAGTTCATGTGCTTTAATTGAGAGGAAATTCCAGAGGACTGAAACTTTGTAAATCACTTTATAACTCACCGGTAGATCCGGCCGTAAGGTACTGCTGAGATCATGATTGCTTGAAGAATACTCCTTGAATACTTTCTCTTATAGGTATCGAATGTTCGATACTTACTTTAAAGTGCAATTTAACTAAGTATTATTTCTTATAATACAGTTCCTTACCTAATTCCCATTATATGCATGTCACAGTGATGGGGTCTAAATTTATCTCCCAACTTGTGCGTCAAAAGTAATTTTTGTTCACAAAATGTGCAGAATGGGATCTACAGAGATAAGTGACACTGTAAAGTCTTAATCATTCAGTAACTAAGGTGAATTTCAGAAGACAGTGCAACTTTCTTTGATAAGTGCATTTTGGTCTACTGTTGTTTTACCACCAGGATTGACTTGTAAATAGAAGGACTACTTTTTTTATCTTAACTAAAAGGTTGGTTTTTTCCTTTTTACTTTTAATGTCTTTTTTAATGTAGAAGAGGAAGAAAAAAGTCACAGTACAGCCATAATTTTTCTTCTACCTGAATAGTGAACTATTTCCACATTTATTTCTTCTCTAGAGCACATTGTTCTTAATTACATTCTTTTTCTAAATTCTGGTAATATTAAGATTATTAATAAGAATAAAGCAGTATAGCACAATTGTAGATATTTAACAAAGCTTTCTTTTGTAACTTTGTGGATAGTTCTGTTAAGACATTGGCAAGCTGGCCTCATTTAATCTTTTATTCTAAACTTTGTTTCCAGGCTGAAAAGATACATGCATGCTGTAGAAAAGGCTGAATTATTTTTAAGCTTTAAGTAGTATTTAATTGACTATCACTCAATATTTTACTCAACATTCAGAAACGTGTAGTGTTTCTCATTCTCATTTATCTGGCTTTCCAAAGCTTAGACCTCTAAGCTCTCTTTTTTTAGTTTGTCTATCTGGAAGCAGCTGAACACAACACTGTAATAGAAGGATCTGGTTAAGAGTTAGTCCAAAAGAAGAATGACTTCACAGCTATTTGATATAAGCACATGCTTTAAAGTTTTAGTATCCTTTGACTTCTAAACATTTTGGCTTTTCAGCACGTATCTAGTTGCCATGAAAACAATGTGTCAGAGCTAAATAGAAATGTTACCAATATTAGTCATGTAAGCTTGAAGAATTTGTGGGTTTGACTAATTTCAATTTTTGATATTAGTTTATTTCTACATTTACATTTGGACAAAGAAACCAGATTGGTTTGACAAATATTCTAGTTAGTTGTGAAATAACACAGCAGAATATTACTAAGATATAGTCAATACAGCAGGAGGTAAAGGTGATGGGGAAAAGGGGATTTTGCTAATTGAGCGTGAAACCTCTATCATTGTGCCTAAATGTGGATTTCATAAACTGCACAAACTTTATCTTTTTGTATAATATTAATGTCACAGTAAAAGTCAATGCAAGAAAGCATTGATGCAGTGTACAGCTGGAGTGGTGTATTTGGCTAGGGTCTTGGGCTGTGGATGCCTGGAGCAATGCTGAGAAGGGGGTATTGGTGCATAGTGGGAGTGAGGGTGCAGTGAATCCTGTCAGCGAGGGTGCTTGAGCATCCTTGACAGGGGGGAGTGAGGCAGGGATCATTTCTGGGGGAGGAGAGAGTACAGAAATGACTCTCCAAGGGACTGGGGTACAAACTTCATAGATCCCCAAATCTACCTGCCTCTCAGATTTACTGGCATGTGAATGGGATAACACGTCTTGCTAGCAGCACCTTGATTCATGAAATTCTGGTACTTTTGCCTAAATCCTGTCAACTTCAGCTTCTTTACAATATTAAGTGGTTTAACTCTCTGCAGTTTCCCAGAGAGAAAACCACATTTTGCATTTGGATCCAATGATATCACTTGAAAGCATGGATATCGCATGTTAAATATGGTTCAAAAAAAAGTTGCTCTTCTGTGTTTTGAGCTACGCTAGTACATACTAAATTGATCTTTACAACCAGAAGGAAATGTAAATGCAGGCTTTTCTGCCAGGCATTTCAATTCCAGGTTTTCTGGATTAACTGTAATCTCAAACAGTACTTCTCACAAAAGAAAAATCCGAGGATTATCAGTCAGATCTGGGCATTTATCAGGTATATTGGTTGATAACCCCTTGCTTAAAGATACTGAAGTATCTTTCATAGTGTTTTGAAAGATTCTTATATGAAATTCATGTGTATCCCTGTCTGGAGAGTCTGTTCTTAAGCCTTTACATTTTGTCTTAAAAGTTAATTGATCCTGTGTGAGGTATTTTTGAAATAATCACACTCTTTAAGCTGTATCAAACTGTCTCTTTAGTTCCTCTTAAGTCATCTACTACAAGGATATAGCATTTGGATGTAGCCATCATTATTTGGTATTCCTAATGAATAGAATTACTCAGAACTAACTCCAGATCCATGGTGTGTGTCAGATAGCTCACGTACCTCTGTGTGTTTGCTGCCTCCTCCCTCACATGAAAAAAATACAAAGCCCTGTGATATATGTGAGGCCGTACAGGGTTAGGTCTCTGTCACTTCATATGAAGTAACGGTGGCCATATAACTGTTTCCTGAGGCTTGTGGGCTTGTATTGGAAGGCAGGATGAGGAATCGAACAGTAATTATAACAAAAAAATAGATTTATGAGTTAACTGAAGTACATTGGTATGTGCAGAGTCTGCTGGGTTGCTGGTGGGGAGTGATTTAAACAACTTGTAGGGCTTTCTGGAGAGCCACACTTCTCTCTGAAATCTGCAGTGTTGATTTTTATAAAGATCTGTCTGTACTTCCCCACAGCAGCGTTCTACCATAGAGATGATCAAGATTGGGCGCTGTTTGGTAAAATTGTTCTGTAGTCCTTAATCCAGTAGGCTGTGTGCTGAGCTTCTGGTTTCCAAGATCCTAGTTAGCGACTTACCAGAGATGACACTTAGGCTGACAATTTGAAGAGAATATCTGAGACAGTGGGGACACTCACCGGATGCTTCAGACCTACAAAATGCAGAGTCAAAAGTACTGGAACTAGTTTAAGCAAGTTAACTTCTGAGTTGGGTAAATTAGCCTGCTTATAGCTCATCACTGCCACAGTTAGTTCACTTTAGATAATCAGTTTAAAGAGTAGCTGAAGATTGTTAAACACACCATAATTGAGTTCTAACCTCTCTCGGGCTCATGTGACTGGTGGGTTGACCCTGGCTGGATGCCAGGTGCCCACCAAAGCCGCTGTATCACTCCCCTCCTCAGCTGGACAGGGGAGAGAAAATATAACAAAAGGCTCATGGGTCGAGATAAGAACAGGGAGAGATCACTCAGCAGTTACCATTACGGGCAAAACAGACTTGACTTGGGGAAATTAGTTTTATTTATTACCAATCAAATCAGAGTAGGATAAAGAAAAATAAAAACTAAATCTTAAAACATCTTCCCCCCACCCCTCTCTTGTTCCCGGGCTTAACTTTACTCCCAATTTTCTCTACCTTCTCCCCTGCAGTGGCACAGGGGGACAGAGAATGGGGGTTGTGGTCAGTTCATCATACATTGTTTCTGCCACTCCTTCCTCTGCAGAGGGAGGACTCCTCACGCTCTTCCTCTGCTCCAGTGTGTGGTCCCTCCCACGGGAGACAGTCCTCCATGAACTCCAACATGAGTCCTTCCCATGGGCTACAGTCCTTCACAAACTGCTCCAGCATGGGTCCTGTCCACGGGGTGCAGTCCTTCAGGAACAGACTGCTCCAGCGTGGGTCCCCCACGGGTTCACAGGTCCTGCCAGGAGCCTGCTCCAGCACAGGCTTCCCACAGGGTCACAGCCTCCTTCAGACATCCACCTGCTCCGGCGTGGGGTCCTCCACGGGCTGCAGGTGGCTATCTGCTCCACCATGGCCCTCCATGGGCTCTAGGGTGACAGTCTTCACCACAAGCTGCAGGGGAATCTCTGCTCCAGCGCCTGGAGCACCTCCTCCTTCTCTTTCTTCACTGACCTTGGTGTCTGCAGAGTTTTTGATCTTGCATATCCTCACTCCTGTCTCTGGCTGCAGTTGCTGTTGGTGTTGCACATTTTTTTCCCCGCTTCTTAAATATGTTATCCCAGAGACGCTACCACCGTTGCTGGTGGGCTCGGCCTTGGCCAGTGGCAGGTCCGTCTTGGAGCCGGCTGGCATTGGCTCTGTCGGACACAGGGGAAGCTTCTGGCAGCTTCTCACAGAAGCCACTCTTGTAGCCCCACCCCCCCACACCGCCTGGTACCAAAACCTTGCCACACAAACCCAATACAGCGGCAATCATAGACCCAAGTCATAGTCACATTAACACTGTAAGAGACAGATATCTGGACAACAGAGGTTAATCTCAGGGAAAGAAGAACAATAGCAATTGTTGATGATAATTTTGGTGTCTTTCCAGAATCAGTAGCAAGACTTTGTATGTCAGTAGGACATTTTGGTAAAAGACCAAGTAATAGAAAAGCAACAGTTTCTTGATGTGTAAGTCTATAATTTGTACTTTTTTATTTCTCTAAAGTTGGTGTTATAATTTGTCTCTTTCCAGAGGTGGCTGGATCCAAACAAACCTATCAGGAAACAATTAAAAAGTGAGTACGTGTATGTATTTAGTCAATGTATATATCATTATTATGCTCTTTTTCTAGGGTACCCTGATTAATTAGAAATAACTTTTCTTGTCCATAGGAGGATCTCCTCACAGTTTGAACTTCAGAGTTAAGTTTTTTGTGAGTGACCCAAACAAGCTCCAAGAAGAATATACAAGGTAGGTCTAGTTAATTTATCAATAAAACATTTTTGTAGAAGACTTTTTTGTTTAAGGGGAAAACAATCATTAATTTTCTTTTTAAGGAATAACATGGAAATTTTCTTTTAAATAATTTTTGTCGTATGTGCAAGCTTCTAATTTTTGCCTAATAATTACAGATGTGAACTATGCAGTTGCACCAAATCAATATAACAAAAAGCCTCTGTGAATAAATTCACAAATTTATATGCAAAGTGAAGTAACTACATGAAGAAAATGCTACCAAGTAGGAACAGAAAAGGGAAAATAGAGAAGAGAGGAAAAACTTAATTCCACTATTCACCAATGAGTACAAATTTAATTTTATCCTTACTTGTGTTTTCCTTTGTGATTAAAAAATACCTGAGCTTTCTGCATTTTTTTTTTCTTGATTCCTGCCCACCCAACCCCACCCCCAATTTTCTGCTTGGCACTAATAAAATTAATCTCTGTTTGTATAGTCCTAGCTTGACGCATGTAAGCTTATTTTGATAGCAATGTGTTGAAGTCTGTTGAAGAAAATGCTCAGTGTGAATCAAGACAGGAGGCTTGTGAGTTGCAATTAATCCTTGAAGAAATGCCTCAAATTTGCAGTATTCTTAATTAGTGCTGGTCCTCTACATAAGTGGCATGATTTGACAGATTGGAATTTTTGGATGGCAGCCATTCTGAAAACAGGTCAGCCCCATTCAGAAAACAGTATCTAAATCATTAAGGATAGCTTTAGAAATGGAAGTACCAAAACTGTGAACATTTCAGTCCATGTTTGCTTATAATTTCTTTTGATTTTTCCTATTTTGGAAAAAAATTTACACACGTGTATGCAGACAGAATTTACTAAAATGAGTCCAGAGATCCTACATCAGGCTTTGTTTTGTTGAAATATTTACTCTAGGAAAATTTGGCAATTTAGTATATCAGAATAATAACACATTTTTCATTTGAATTAAAGGACAATATGTAATATTCCTAAGGAGATGGAAAAACCAGTAAATGTTGATCAATATGAAGTAAAGAGTAAAGAAAAGAGAGAACTGTTTACTTAAATGTTGTGCTGTAAATACAAAGCTATAAATACAGCATCCTTTTAGATGAGAAATAATGTATGATTGCTGAATCTAGGTCAGCTCTGCCTTTTTTGCTAATAGGCCTAATTGCCCCTGAGAAAACTTGTTTGTTTGTGGAATTATTGTAAAAAGAGTTAGTATCCGTGGGGTTTTTTGGAGTGAAGTTAGGAAGCCATGTCACAAATATGGGGTGCTTCTGTGTAATCAGTATTCCCCCCTTAAAAAAGAAAAGAAATAAAGCGCAAACTTCTGACAACTGAGACTTCTCAAAGATACTCAGTTTTTGTAATTCTCATGAAAACAGAGGAATGAGTCAACATATGAGGCAGTACAAATGGACATCAGGGAAAGGTTCAGTGCAAGCCCATGTCTTATTAGACCTCTGCAAATTTGTGTGAGGGAGGCAGGTTATGAATGCCTCAGGTCAGGAAAGGTCAGCGGGAGCTCACCTTGTTTTGGAGAGTTTGGCTTTAGGAACTTGTCTTGGTACGAAATGGAGCTTCAGTAGTTCTGCTCATGGCAGAAGGATTTGTGTATTAACATTGACTCCAGTTAGCAATAATTCTGTCTTATCCTTTTCTAGATATATATATATATATGGAAGATTAAAACTTTGTAATGCAATGCCACCTTCGTTGTTTGAGCTGAGTTTATTGTGCAGGCTTTTTCAGATCTACATTGCTAATGCTTCTATTGATTTCGCATTTTGCTCAATAATACGTGAGGCTTCTGTGTTCAAACTGGGGTGGTTAGCTTAAAAAGCAATTAACTTCACTGTTTGCTGAAAACAGTGGACAGAAAATGAACTCTGTTTGGTGTTCCTTAATCATGAGGTCCTTTGAGTACCATGGAATATTTCTAATAAAGCATTACACCAAAAAAAGTAAAATAAATTGAAGGTGCAGCTGCATATACAGAATGTTTTTGTCCTACATTTTTGCAGCCATAAATGTTAACAGGAAAAACAGGAAAAATTGATTTGTTCAGTATATTTGTGAAGAAATGCTCAAGCTAAGCATGTGAAGCATATCCTTTTAATATATAAATTTAACTTTTTTTTTTAACAGGTAAAGAAATTTTGCTTTCTCTGTCTTTTTTTTTTTGCTTTCAATATGCATTTTAAGGTGGAAAATGAAAAAGCATTTTAAGGCCTCTAAAGCCTGGCTAATGTCTCAGTTTTAACTTCTTGAGGTTAATGCCTTAAACTAAGCTTCTTGCTATTCTGGTCAGTTAAAGAACCTCTATAGACAGTTTTGTAGTAGTTGAGCACATGGGCTAACGTCTTTGCTTGCCATTTTGCAAGTGTTTTCCCTCATTTCCTTTCAAAAGTGGAATGTTTTACCTTTCCACTATATTTAGCTTGTGAATGATTGAATTTCTGTGTGTATATTTGTAAATGTTTGTGGAAGTCTTTAAAGTGGTAGGTAATCCACTTTCTGAAAACGACACAATTATGAGAAGTCATATTATGTGTAATAAACTAATATATTTTGTTTTTAATTTCTTAGTGCAAGTTAATATTGGGAAATACTTAATGTTTGGTTTCAGTTGAACTAGGTGTTTTCGCTAAGTAATTTTGATGAGTGTTTATCATGAATGGATATGGCTGACTTTCTACTTTCGAATTGGAACTACAAGAAGAAAACCAGATTATAATAATAATAATACTAATAATGGTGTAGGATGTCCCAAAACAGAATAAATTTATAAGAAAGCATAAGTGTTGTTTAAATTTTCTACTCAGTGAAACTTTTTTAAAATAAAAAGGCATTAGAGCCTAAATTCTACAGCTGCTTTTATGTCCTGTTTTAAGGGGGTTTTGCTGAAAGTTTAAGCTTACGCTAACATCCTGGCATCTCAGTAAGTCTTGTTTGTTAACCCACTTCAATCTGTCAGTGGAGGTTTATAAAAGCAGATGTGATTTGCCACTTGATATAAACATTTATACTTCTCTGAAGTTGTCTAAAACCTTTGAGTGAAATATGAAGGAACTAAATTGAATTAACAAAAGATTCATTCTGAGATGTTAACAAAATATTTGGGTTTTCTTGGAGAAACAAAGGAAGTAATTGAGAGGGAAATCTGTTTGCGGTTTCAGGTTTCTTGGGGTTTTTAAGTCATAGTGTTTCTGCTGCCACTGTTTGGTGGGAAATAGTTCTTGTTTTAAAGTGTTCATCTGTTCCTTTTGCTGTTTCCATTTCCTTCCTGACTTGAAAGAGTGGGCATGGGAAGACTAGATGAATTTTTAAAACAAGCTTTTCTCACATCATAATTGAAGAAAACTTCAGAAGTTCAAGGGAAGTCAGAATAGAATTCACAACTTCTATTTAACTCCAAAATACTAGAAGTAATTATTTTAATTCAAATGAAAACAGAGTAATATCAAATACTCAGTGACAATAAATTAATTTTACCTACCTGGAGTACAAATCATTCTTATTAAGGTATGTCAGTACACAGATGCAAACTTCAACTTTTGGTTGCCATATTGAATAGTTCTGTTGTTCACACTCATTCATCATGAAGGCAGTTGAACATAAAGACTGGAAAATAAAGTAGGTAGAATATGAAATTTGCAACCTTTTAGTGAAATATAATGCGTAACTTCATAGCCTGTAACTAATTTACAAAGTTATATTATTATTTTACTAATCACAGTTTAATTTTTCCCATAGGAATTTAAGAAGTAGCATGCAAAATGTAAAATTTTAGTTTTGCACTAACTGAAAGCAAAATGCATTAAATTAATGAAAAATTATTAAATAATTTTATTTTTAATTATTGTTGTTTTTGTTTTTTTTAAATAAGGTACCAGTATTTTTTGCAAATTAAACAGGACATTCTTACTGGAAGGTAAGACATTTTTGTTGTGTTAAACATTATATGCAACTTTGGTTGAGAAAAAGTTAATGATGAGGGATTTTGCCTGCAAAAATAAAAATATGTTTAAAATAAATTACTGTTTATGCAAGTAGAAGTGTTTATAGTAATTGTCTGTCCAATTTGTTCTTAAAGTAGGAAAGGTTAGGGTTTTCCAAATAACCAAATTTCACATGAAATACGTAATTTTATTTGTTTCTCATTTTAAAAACAAAACAGATTACCCTGTCCTTATAATACTGCTGCTCTTCTGGCTTCCTATGCTATTCAATGTAAGTATAATTAGTATTTATGTACATGTTAGTACTGAAATATATAAAAAGCAGTATTGATTAGTTTCTAAAGAATGCAGTTTGTATAACATTATATTGTGAAGTTTGTGGACATGATGCTACTTTTCTCATGATTAAGAAATTATAGTTGGTTGGGTTTTCTCCCCCAGCATATTTTGCTGAATTAGATATGGAAAAAATACTGGTAATGCTCTCTACTTTCTGTCTTTAAACCCATGCAGTTAAAAACCCCCAAAACAACCCTCTTTTATTTCTCTGTATTCTGAAGTGTGGGGTTGTTTTCTCTTTCTTGAGAATGTTACTAAAGCATTTTTTTACACACTTAAAACATTTTTAACGTACCACACAGTGAACCTCCAAATAGGTGTGGAAAAGGGAATTCTGGTCATATCTCGTCAAAATGTTCAATATCTGTGTTGTCAATTTTAAGCCATCCAGTGAGTAGATGAAGCTTGAAGACTGAGATTTAGACCTCTTCCTCTCTCCCCATTTTCCTTCATAGACTTAAATTGTTCCACGGGGAAAAAACCCACACCAAGCAAGAGACTGTTGAGCACTTAATTCTTGAAATTTGTGATTGACAGAAACTCCATTTTATAAGCAATCCTGATATATCCATCTATTTCATATGTTTTTCTGCTATTAAAGATACTTATATCTGCATTTAGTACTATGTATACTTTGTACATATCAGAGAAATAGTGTCCATATTAATCTTTTCAGGGAAAAAATGCATAGTAATGTTAATGTAATGTTTTATGCATAGTTTTGATAAGTGGCGGAGACTTGCTCACCTTTTCCCAGATGAATGAATAGAGTAATTTCTCTTAAACAAAACTCCCAAACTCCCGCTGCCTGGAAATCACAGAATCACAGAATCAGTACGGTTGGAAAAGACCTGTAAGATCATCGAGTCCAACCTGGAAACAGATATGCACTGCAAGTGCTGTCATGCCTTAGGGATTTGCCTTAGAAGAGATTAAGTATTTGATAATGAAGCAGGCACTATGAAAAGTTTGTAACATTTTAAGAATGGGATATGTTTGGTTTTTTAAATATTGTAGAAGTGGTGGGTATGCACAATGCATTGTAGTTACATTTATATATGAGATCCTGCTGCCCTTAAGTTCTTCAGTGTGCAGACCTCTGTCTTATAATTTTCTGTGCATGCCTATTACTAAACACTGTCTGTGTTTAGCTCTTGGGATTCTTTATAAATATATGTAAATAGCAGACATAGATCTGGGACAGTCCTGTATTCTCTGTAGTGGATTTAGCAAGGCATGTTATAAAACCTGGTCCCATTTTCCAATTTTTAAATTATTTAAAATAGGGTCTGTTTCTGGCAATGCAAGTGCCCCAGGCTTCTTTCTTACCTTCCCTTCCCTTACTTATCCTCCCCCTCCACGAGTGCCTTCATTCCTCTTGTCAGTTCTTCCATGCCCCATAAAAGTGTCAGTATGCCTGCCCAGGACCCCATGTCATGCTGTGTTGCTGTGAACTTTGAGTTTTCATGTTATGTTAATTATCCTTCACTGCATATCTGTTCATGGATTGCAGATAGTTAAAGCTGAATTTTTTTGATTATAATTAGAAAGCCTCAAAGCCTGTATTTTTAGCAAATGTTGTTGTTTGTATGGTTTTTTATTCTGACAACAAATGTGATGTAAATGTGTTTCTTAAAATTTTAAGAAAGTGTTAGAAATTATGTAAATGCACTTTCTAGTAGTTTCAAGTAAAATAGTTTCAGTGTAGGTGTATGTATGCATACTTCTTTTCCATACGTACAATTGAATGTGCAAAAAAATATTTTTCTAATGCTTCTGAATATATCTTGGTACAGAATGCATCAGTGGTTTTTGCAGATCTTAATGAAGAAATAGCTGTTGTAGTGTTAAAAATATATATATTGTGTAATCACACGAAAGCAAGCCAAGGTAAAATAAAAAAAAAAAATATCAAATACCTTGAAGTACGATAAACTTCCTTCATAAATACCTACTCAAAGCTCTCTTTAAATGATCTTCTTGGTATTCACTGAGAATGTGGTTGTTTATTCAAAAGGGAGAAGGGGAGTTCAAATGTCTTCTCTATTTTTGTTTGCTGTAGATCATAAATATGTGGGAGCAGACTCTTGTGAATTTGGGGGCATTTCACAATGCCAAGTACATCAGTGATGAACAATAACCTCTCTCTTTAATATTTTAGCCGAACTGGGAGACTACAACAATTCAGAAAACTTGCCAGGCTACCTCTCAGACTATTCTTTCATCCCTAGCCAGCCTCAAGACTTTGAAAAAGAAATAGCAAAATTACATCAGCAGCACATGTAAGGATTTACAGCAGAAGATATTGACTGACTTTGTCAAATCCTGACTGCTGGTGCTGTGCTATTATATAAAAATGGACTATTTTGTCTTAAAGGTTTCTG
The DNA here is from genome assembly GCF_030936135.1 of Gavia stellata. Taxonomy (NCBI): domain Eukaryota; kingdom Metazoa; phylum Chordata; class Aves; order Gaviiformes; family Gaviidae; genus Gavia; species Gavia stellata. The sequence goes on along the minus strand of NC_082601.1, from coordinate 14,867,565 downwards.
GGGGGACTTTTTGTTGTTGGTTTTTTTTTTAAGAGTATGTTTAATGTGATTTTTTTTTTTTATTGTCTGTATAATAAGTGCCATTGATACTTTTGCACAGACAGAATATCTATGACAGGGAAGATTAGTGAAAAAATGAGTATGTTAAAGATACACTGAAAACAGAATTTGTATTATGTGGGATATTAACTTAGCAGGATATAATTTATTGGTTTTTTCAGTCTTTGAGAATGCTCTGTGCATAAAGGCTTTGTTTTCATGGTGCTCTCACCAGTAGACAAGAGTTACTTTAGAAGTAACAAAGTCCTTTTCTTCAATATCTGCTCTTTCCTGTGTGCAAGTCAGTGACCTTTTACTAAAGAGGAAAAGGCAATGAAGCAATGGAAAATATTTTTTTTTCAACATGTGACATTGTAGTACTTTTTTAGTGATGGTTCCTTGGTATTTTAGAACTTAAGTGCTTTTTGTTATAGTTAACAAAATGTAAGCTATGTTCACAAAAACATTTGCTTAATTTGGGCATGTTGTTGGCTTTAGAAACTACTGAATGTGATGTTACATCTCAGTCAATGGCTTAGCAAATTCTCTTAGGTAGGGTAAAGAAATTAAAGTGAGTTGACAGTAATTTAAACTTTGCGGGTGAGCCTTGGAGAGAAATTGCTGTTATCAATATGAAATACATGAGTGCAAAAGTAATTTCCAGATTCTAGAGCTCCACAGACATTTAAATGGTACAATGCATTAGAAATAAAACATGTGCCTTTGCAAGCTGTGTTGTGGACTCTTGTCAAGACACAAGGGTTTTTTCTGTTAAAATTTTTGGGTTACAGTCTGTTTACGGTGAGAAAGGAAATTCAGATTTCAGGGTGGGGGTGGAAGTAGTAAAACTAATGCAGAGTTTCTGTTTGAGTTCGCTAGGGAGCCTGATGTGGGGGATGATGTTAGAATGTTCCTGATTTAGCTTCTTTCTTTCAGAGGGTTGTCTCCTGCAGAAGCAGAGTTCAATTATCTCAATACAGCACGTACCTTAGAACTTTATGGAGTTGAATTGCACTATGCAAGGGTAAGTTTGGATGAACTAGTATTGTAATGTAAAAATTGATTCCTTTGAGATGTATGGAAAAATAAACACTTAGTGAACCTTCCTGGCTGCTGCTTACAAGAGAAAAAATTGAAAATAGTATTATCTTATTAGGTGCCTAACTGTGATTTACCAATTTCAGTAGCCACTATTTCACTCTAGTGAGAGTATTTCTTTGCTTAAATTTGGGCTTAGTTATATATGTGTTATTCAGGTTGAGCCTTGTTGGCCTGAATGCCAGTTCAGTTGGCTACTGGTGAATAAGAAAAATGTATTTGTTGAATGTGCTTTTGATATTTAAGGATCTGCCAGTTTTGACAAATACTTAATTTGGTTCAGATTAGAACCAAATTATAATAGTTCATATTATATAATGATAATGATTTATGTAAGGTGGCTGTACTATAATTTGATAGTGTCAGTTTTATCTGGTAAAGCAAGTAGCTTGAGGTCTTGACTCAAACGATCTTAACCTGTCAGTACAGTGCTACCATTTCTGAAAAGCCTCTGAATATAATTACTTTTAGTAACTAAGATACCTCTGGTTTTTAAGTATTGTTGTCCTACTCCCTAAGGTTAAAGAAACTTGCAGTAGAATTTGAAATGTACGCTGCTGTCTGTATCCTGCTGTTGTTGCGCACATATTGAGAGATCTATAGCAGGTGTTTGGTTAGAGTGCAAAGGTATTTCAGGAAAAATGTGCTATTTAAATATGCTTACAATATTGTTTGTTTTAGAATCTCTCCTCTCTGTGTTCTGAGATTGCAATTTCCTTTCAGGTAGGAATTTAAGTTGCTGGTTGCTTTTAGTGTAGCAAATGTCAAGCCAGTCTATTAGTGCTGTTATTCGTAATATACTGCTAGAATACTTTATATTGTGTATTTCTTGAAAGTTGGTGGAAGACAGAAGATCTAACTTAAGAAAATAAAATACTGTGGTAGCTTATAAAGAACTCGGAGCAAACATTCGAGCTTCTCCTAAACAGGAATGAATAATTTAATTCTTACTTGTCTTATTAAAACACATTTCCTTCTATGTAATTGAGATCTGTTTTACTATGGTATTTGTGTAGAGAGTGAGAGATGTGAATGAATACATAGGAGGTTTCAAAGATATTTATATTGTTCTTCAAGTAATTTTTCTCTTTTCTTTTAAAGGATCAGAGTAACAATGAAATAATGATTGGAGTGATGTCAGGTGGAATACTAATTTTTAAGAACAGAGTACGAATTAACACCTTTCAGTGGTAAGGACAGCTGTTTCAGCTAGTGTTTTTGTTTGGTGTTCCAAAATGTATTTTTTACCACTACCAAGTGTCACACACTTTAAAAAAGACTGAAACTTAGTTGTAGCATATCAATTTGAAAGTATTTACCTCATGCTGTGCTGTGGGTAATTTTATGATGGGGTTCTCTCCTGTTCTGCATGCTGTGCTGTTAAATGATTGTGGTGCAAACTATAATGAATTTTAATCTTTTTTTTTCAGGAGTTTGTAAGCATACTTTATGTTAATTAACTATACAGCCAAGGCCAGTGTTATGGTCTGGCTCACAGTCTTTAAAGAGACCACTGAACTTAAAAATATTAACCTGGAGAGTGATCGTTATTATCTGTTTTGTCACATATAATTCAATTGCACTCTGTGTGTTAAATTTAATGTAGATATGGCACTTGAGGATAACTGAGGTGGAACATTCAGGATATCGTCATCTCTTCATCCATAGATAAGGATCCATCATAAGGATCAAAAAAGTGCATTTATTGCAGAAAACGCTGTCATTTATTTCTCCTCTTAACTAAAATAGTTTTTAAAGCTGTTCTGTAAACATGGAGTCATCCTCATTAAATATGTTACTCTAGTTATCAGTCTTCTTGGGCTCCTGTTCTTATTTATTCATATAAGGGGAAAGATGTAAGAGAAATCCTGTTCCACACTATAAAGTGTGCTATTGAAGTGCTCTACAGAAGTTATGTCACATTCCCCAATGCTTTTTTTAGTTCCCTCAGAAGTAACTTTCTCTTGGTTTCCTTTGCCTGCTTGGAATCCACTTTGACAGCTTTTCTTATTACATATGCTGTCGAGTATGCTATAACAGCATTCTGAGTGGGCGAAGTCAGCCATATAAAATTATCATAATAGGCATTAGTTTGCCAGGCACAAAAGCTGTTCGCTCTAGAAAAATGATGAAAAGTCTTTTGCATTTTCATTTGCTACTGATTTGTGTGCTTGGGCAATGCAGCACTGGACTTGTCTAAAGTTCTTGAGCGGTCTGTCATCTTCATACAAACAGATTAAACTGATTATCACAATTGAAACTGGAAAAAGTTTTCTCTGAATTCAAACTGATACAGGCAGTTGAAATCCTTGGGGTTTTTTTGTTGTTTTCTGTTAGCACAGGGTAAGATCCATTCACTATAATCAGTGACCTGTTTTCACTTACTGAGTTCCCTTGCAGAGATTCAAGATGTTGATCTCAGTCTTGACCTTTCCTGCAACCTAATGCATTTCTGAGACATTCTGTTTTTCTGTGCTAAGCTTAGTCTCAAGTTTTGTTGTAGGATGTAATATATTCTGTGGTTTACCGTCCTGAGAAACAGTGTGAATGGCCAAATTTTAGTAGATTTTCGGAGAGAGAAAAAAAGACAAAGCTAGGATAGAAGTGTTATCCACAGCCAGATACAACTGAACATGCTAAACAATTTGCCTCTAAGCATTCCAAGTAAAGTAAGCCTGAGGCAATTACGGGGCGTGTAAATTTTCAGTCTCCATGGTTAGTTGGGTAAATTAAAACTGGATCTTGCAATGATAGGTCTGGAACTACTGTACTAGTCGGTCAGAACTGCCTTTATAATAGTGACATGTTTTAAGAAAGATATCCTTCACCTGGTAAGACTTTTCAAGTGTTAGAGCCATTTCTGGGTTAAGGCTGCTTTATAAATGCAATGCTGTAATAATCAGAAAGGTTTTAATTCAGGCTGCTTTTACTGCTGGGTTGTGATTTTTTTTTTTTTTTTAAACATTGATAGTAGAAATAGGTTCTATAAAACACATCGGTAAATTACTGAGTACATACAATCTAAGTCATAATTAAGCTACATGTCCCTGCTGGAAACTAGAGGTTTCTGTGAGCTCTGCTTCGTATTGTATGCATGCCAGGGATGCCGATCTGAATTCTTAGTGTGATTTTTGTGTGTGTGTGCGTAATTACCTAAACAGTTCTTCTTTGTATTCAACCATATCAGCTGACATCAGGGATATTAATTTCTTCCTGTGAAGACTATAGTACCAACATAATTGGTCTTTAAAAAAAAGAAACCACCCTCCCCTCATAAACACCACCACCATCACCCCTCTCCCCCATTATAGGCTTTCTTTTGCTATGAGTAAGGATCTGAAATGTCAGTTCTCACAATATAGCTCAATAGTAGACCTGTTACCTTTCCTTTTTATCCATAGTCATGCGGCTGCTCCAGTGACACCAGTCCTGATACTTATTATTCTTGCTTCTGTGCAACTGGAGCTGTGTAATGTCTTCCCAGTGCTTTATGGCTACAGTGAATGTTTAGATACCCCTTTTTCAGTACTCCTGAGCTGAGTTTTGAGACAAGTGAGAAGATGGACGTGCATTATGTGGGAAGAAATAAAGGTTTAACTGTATTGCTCAGAGAAGAATCATGTAAAATGTCTTTGCCCTCTCCTTCTTAATTTGATATTATGTCTAACTTGCATATTGCCATCCTTATGATCATGGGGAGAAATGAAACAGGAAGGAGACAAGGCAGGAATAAGGCAAAACAAAGGAGACTGCCTTTTATCTGGTGTGTCCTAACTTGATCTTCCTATATTGCAGGTAATTCCTCTTTTCCCCAAACTGTGATACCAGGCAGAGACACCTGGGAATCCAGGGAGTAGATCTTGCCCTTAAAGACCAAAGGAGAAGAGCATGGAGTACCTCAGACTTCCCTTCGTTACTAGATCAGCTGTTAAGCCGTGGAGACACACTTTTCTTTGCCTCTCTTTTGCAGTTAATGTACCCCTGGAAACCTTTGTTGCCTTTCACGTCCATTGCTAGTTGCAACTGCATTTGCACTTTGGCTTTCCTAGTTTTATCCCTGAATGCCTAGGTAGTACTTCTGTGTTCCTCCTTGGTTGTCTGATCCTGCTTCCGCATCCTGTACACTTCCTTCTGTGGTTGAGCTCAGTCAGCAGTTCCGAGTTCATCCAAGTTGGCATCCTCCCATGCTTGCCTGTTTTCTAGCACATCAGGATTGTTCTGGATTAAGAAGATTGCCCTTTAAGATTGGCCACCTCTCCTCAGTTCCTGTGCTCCAAAAGGCAGCTTCCAAGGGATTTTGCCTACCAGAGCTCTGAGCAAGCTGAAGTTTCTTCTCTTGAACTCCAGGGTTGTTTAGTCTGCTGCATCCTTCCTCACTTCCCTCAGGATCTTTAGCTTCACCATCTCACAGCTGCTGGATCCAAGCTTGCCTTTTGACTACTAAATCTGGACAATCCTTCCTTGTTTGTGAGTTGTTCTACCAAGAGCATCTTTTTTAGCTGACCGGTCCAGAACCCGTGTCAAAGAAGTCTTAGTTGAGAAATTTGCTGGATTGCTTGTATCCTGCTTTATCACCCTCCTAGCAAGGGCTGTGGTGGTAAAGTCCTTAGTGAGAACCAGGGCTTGATATCAGGAGGCTCCTTCCACATGTTTGGGTATAGTCTTCACTTTAGACTAGGACTTGTAAATATCTCTTGATTTAAAAAGATGTATGTTATGATTTAGGATGTCTAAGATAACTGGAGACTGGAAAATCATACCAGGAAAGTATTACTGGTACATGCCTGTTCTTACCCTTTTCCTTGGATATGCACCATTGCCAACAGTTAGAGAAAAGAAACATAGGCCGATGTGCCTTTTGCTTTGGCCGAGTATGGATGTTCTTATTAAATGACTAGCAGGGTATGAGCAGCGCATACGAACTCTCTCTTATCGGCTGTATTTTTCAAAAATAGCTGAGGTTCACCTTTGCTGAGTCATTTCTTTGTACTTGAATGGTGAGTTATGGGTTGAGTTAGACATTATTGTTACAGTTTTGGGTCTGTTCCAAGTGGTTTCATGCTTAAAAGGTAGCTGACCTCACTCTGCCTAAATTATAGGGTCGGATTAAAAAACTCTGTATAGCTTTCATCCTTATCATTCTCCTTGAGTCTGTAAATCACCAAAGGCAGTAATTCCTTTAGCAGAAGAGGAAAAAAAAGAGCAAAAGGTAGTAGAATATTTTTATAAATGGAATAGTTTTGATTTATTTTCAAGTTTTTTGTTGGCATGCAAAGCACATCTGATATGTTGTAGAGTGTGTGCAGTTCAGTTTTTTAGAAAAGTTCTATATTAAAATGTTCTTTTAATTGCCCTGTACACCAAAATTTTAGAAAATTAATCACAGCATACTTCTGGGTAAGTGCAGCCTAGGTACTCTAATAAAATTTTTTCTGTTTTGTTCCACAGTCAGTGTGTTATAATCACGAGAGTCTATCCCATCCAGCTAATTTAGGACCCATCCCTAATTATTCTTAAGCAATTTTTTGTCACAGGATGTGCTAAGAGAATGGTTGCATTGCCAATGGAATAATTTGATTTCAGTAGATAAGTTGTAGCCCCATTTTTAGTTTCTAATCCTTGAGAAACTACAATAGCAACAATTTGTTGGGAATTGAAAAAAAAAAAAAAAAAACAACAAAGGGACAAAGTTATCGTTTTTTCATATTTTTTTTTAACTAATGGCAAAGCTGGAAAAGAAAAAAGAAATGGGAAAAGCTTTAAATAAGCATAATTTAAAGGCTAGTATTCACAGACTCCCTTTATGTTATTGGAGATAGAAACTCTTTCAACAAATTACGACATACAAGTTAGGTTCCTGCTCTGAAAAATCCCCTGGAGAAAAATGTCTCCATTTGATTTACTTAAGAAGATAATTTCTATATATAGATATCCAGCTTAGGTGTCCATTGATGTTTTGCTTCTCATCCTGCCTAGTCTAGAGGGTTTTTTTTATTCAACAAGGTGATGAATATGCAAGCAGTAATTCCAGTCACTGTTGAGGTCCCTGTATATTCTTCATGAATAAGTTTATCTGAAAAATCGTAGCACTGTCTTCACTGACATGGTTTTTTGGGTGTTTTTTCTTTCTTTTGTAGCTTTATCAAGCCAGTATAATAACTTGAAGTACAGGGACCATCAGAAATGACAGGGTGCTCTGTATAAACATGCTGTTTAAAAGGTTGATTGTAACATCTGAAGAGTTTATTGTGTAATTTCCCGCAAGTTAACTGTGTGATCCAGATTCTCCTTTGCTTTGAGTTTCATGACAATTGTCAGGAAATCTTCTTTGAGTGAGATAGCATTTGAATTTAGACTTCTACAGTTTGCAGTATCATATCAGTTGTTTCTTTTCAAGATTACAGAAGTTACAGTTTTTTCCTGTTACAATTGTAACCTTGCTTTTATTCTTAACCAAAATAATCCTTCTGTATATTTAATAAAGGATGTGCACTATCCTAATATTATGTTTCTTTGAAAAAGTATATAATTAGATTATGATGGAAATACGGCTTGCCTTTTCCCATTTAGCATAACTAGCATCACAGTCACCATCCAAAATTGTCTGGAATTACTGTCAGCATCTCGTATGTTTATAGATAGCCTGCAAGAGGAAAAGATCTATAGGATGATTTTTCCCTGTTGTGATATTTGAAATGTTTTTTCCTCCTCGTAGTGTGATGACTTTTTTTGTTGCTTCGTTTTTTAACTTTATAAATACGAAGATTGCAAGTCCTTATCTCCGTGCTTATATCTTGTCTGAGCTATTTTACTACAACAAGTTCAGGTTATATTTAAAGACATGTAAGAACATAGAGAAAGAACATCTTTCAGGAATCAGGTGAAGTTCAAAGTATTTTTTCATATTCTAAGGGATAATGAAAGCGGTCTCAGAAAGGAGAACATCTGGTTGGAATGACCTGGGGATAGAATAGCTCTTTGGACTTTGGAGCTGGGAAAAGAAACTTAAATCTCCTTGGGTTTAGGATCGGAACAAGTGAATTTGATGGATAACTTAAATATTTGGCTCATAAATTTCAAATTATACAAGCTATTTTATATAATCTTTGATATCTTATTTTTTGGCTGTGGAAATCCCATGGAAATGAAATTAAATATGTTCTCTCTAGAAAGTATAATTTCAGTAGATGTATTTAAGCTTTTAACCATGATTCAGTATGCTAAGTGTTTAAATATTGTGATTTTATTTTTCATTTAGGTTGAAGATTGTAAAAATTTCTTTTAAGTGCAAACAGTTTTTTATTCAACTTAGGAAGGAATTGGTGAGTACTGTCTTAAATTTCATCTCAAAAAATGAGAGCAATGAAACTTCTCCATACCGCATGTCTGCATTATGCTGACTGATATTATGTTGATTCTTGCCTTTCTCTGCAATTAAAAGTCCAGTTTAACAAGCATTCTGGCTATTTCAGTTCACAAATGGGCCATTACAGTGCTTTGTAAGACTTCTTTTCATTTGATTTGCCTTATATTTTAGATACGTTTAGTTTTACACTTGTATGCAGGAAATGTAACTTGCTTATATAAGATTAATGTTGAAGAGGTTGAAAGTAAATCAATATTAAATTTAAATTTCAGAAGAAACCAAATTAAAGATAATGCTTAATGCTGCTTCAGTTGTACATATGCTTGTAAGTAAATGTTTGATTAAAACATGATGATTTGTATTATTCAGATTTAGTAATACAAGTTGGCTTTATTATATTTAAACAGAAGAGGTAAGAATGTCTTTGCAGTTTCAAATTGCATATGGTAATTTTTTATGCTTACTTCTAAATTTGGGGAAAAAGTTGAAGCTTTCTGTGAAGAATGCATGTGTTTCACTGCTTGTGGTGTGTGTTTGCTACTCTGTGAAGCACCACAGGACCACTGTGTATTTAATTGAGCAAGAAATGGATTGTTCCTTGCCTCCAAGAGATTGGCGTCTAAACCCATCACAGACACATCACTGGGGAAAGATGGAGGAATTAATTAAAAATATGACTATGTGATTAACTCATCAGATCAGTTAAAAGGTTTTGTGCAGTTCTTGCAGCTGAAACAATTTAAAGACCTGAAATGCAGTTACTGACTAGATAAAAAAGCTGGATTCTAGGCAGAAATGCATCCTGAGTGCTATAGGACTATTCCAGATGTAGAGACAATATGGTTAAACAAGAAAAACATTAGGAGGAAACACTTGTTATGTCAGATCAGGCCAATGGCTGGTGACTAGTACTAGTACTGAAAACAGGAGTCAAACTGTTTATCTTAAAAGCAGATCCCTTAAAAGGAGACCCAGGGGTCTGCAGTTTTCACAAATGAAACTACCTGACCACGTGCAGACACTTCGTTGTGTATTACTTGACAGGAGAATTTTAACCCGTGTGCTTGGAACAGCGCAAGTAGCTATCAGTTCAGAATTGGGGTAACAGGAGTTAGGGGATTTTTGGAGTAATAATGTGTAGAAAGACATGAACTTTGGCTATTACATGGGGAGCATCTGTCAACATGAGCAGACATCATGCAATGTGAGCTGAAAAATGGTAACGATAGAAAAAGCTGGGGGCAGGGGATATTTCATCATGGTGACACAGGTATTTCTTAATACCCTGCTTTAGGCTAGTTCTTAAAGGCAAACTGATCTCTGACAGCCCAGAGGTCAAATTTTGTCTTGATACCAGTGTGTGTAACTTCCATTACAGTTGCAGGAATGTTGTATTTAGACCTGAGATGAAAATTTGGGTTTTTATTTGGAATTCAGAAGTGATGAACTGCAGTTGTTTTCTAAATCAGAACTTGAGGAAAAGGCTGTAGTAGCAGAGTTCAGGACCTTGAAAATTGACATACCTAGATATAAAATTGGATTGGGTACTGTACTTGAGTGTTTTCTCTATCTACTGCAGAATAAAAATGCTGCATATAATTGAAGGTAATATAAAGATAGCTTTCTCATCTTGTTTTTCTGTTGCTTTTTAATACTCTACATATTGTTAGTTGCACCAGAATGCAATATATGTAACTAATGTAATTTCTCTTCTGAGACACCTTATCCAAGCCAACAAATTAAAAAGCCTCATACTGTTTTTCTTTAAACTCTATGTATCAGATGAAAACTGATGACAAGAACTTAATTTTCATTCATTGCAAGTCATGAATATCTTAAGATCAAAGCTCAAATTTGGCTTTCAAAGAAGGCATACTTGAACTGATTTTTTTAATCAAACCTACTATTAAAATTATTATTTCCAGAGTTACTTTTCCTGAGTAGACTTGTTGGATAAGATTCACCTCACCTATATTCAGCTTCACTTTGGTTAAAAGAACGTATTTTCTGTTCCATGATAATTAGCTAACCAAAGCTAATCATTAGATTTCCTCTATAGTAACCAGGCACATGCAAAGGTTGAAACATCTTTCATGAATTGGAGGTATGTTTTAGGATGGATTAAGCTGCTGTCTGGTGGTGTATGCTTACTTCTACTTTCACTCCCATTAACAATAAAGGGAGCCTAAATGGCTCTTTTTAGGCAGCAGAAACTAGGTGAAGTGACTCAGTGATTGCACATTTAGTATCTAAAATATCTCTAGTCTAGTACTTTGAGTGTATATTTAAAGGCACTGATTTATGATGTTGCAGTGAAAATACATTCATGGTATGCTGATGATGTGTTTCAAAGTTGTGTGTAAATATATAACAAATTGTACAGCTGAGTAACCAGATTTATTCTGATGCAAAGCTGAGATGCTATAGGATATTAAATTAATGGACTTGGGAGAGGAATTTTCCAGTGTTGGGGTTTTTTTCCCAAACTGGGCTACATATGCTTTTAAGTAGTCCTAAACAGATATTTTTCAAATACTGCTAATGAGTGTTGAGAGCTTTTAATTGCAACTGTCCTCAAAAGCGCAAGTGCCTTATCTGTTAATAACCTATTAAATTTATTCTCTGACTTGGCATTGCTTAGAGGCATCAACATAAGTAAAGAATTATTTGCCTGCTTTTAATAGATTATATCTGTGTTTAAATAAATCACTTAAAGGAAGTCAGATGAAGCAGTTTAATGTCAAAGTCATTTTCCACTGGTGGCATAAAATAATCTTGAATGGAAGCTTGTTCTGTATTCTGACAATTGTATAGCTGGAGCACGCATCCACTGGAGTAGATTTTCTTTCCATTGTTTATGATTTTGTGGGGGGAAAAGAATGTTACATGTATGACTTCTTCATCCGACATTAGAAGCCCCCTGAGCCATAACTTCAATGGCAGGTTTTTTCACCATATTTTTGTTTATTCTGCCTGTTCCATACGCTGCTTCCCTTACATGCTTTGAAGCTGTTTGAGAATAATTCAGTAGTTTCATTTTTCTAGATGTCTCCCTAAGCTTCTCTGTTTTCAGTTAGTTGCACACTTGGCTGGTATAATGTCAATAGTCAGCATCAAACTCTTAATGCTGTCCAGCATACTTCAGCGGTCTTCATTCTTTGACAGCTAAATAAGCTGTTCAGCATATTCTTTTGCCCTTTTAGAGCCCAGATGTCCAGTGAAAAATTACTTGAGTCTGTAACAAAACAATTTCATCGGGTTTGTCCATGACCAAGACCTGGTTTCAGTGTGTGGCCAAAATGATTATTTTTCTTTGAATTATAGATTATGTATCTGAAGTTTGCGCTTTGAATTTTTTCTTCTTACTGACTTTTAGAAAGAACTTGGGCTAGAATCACAAGGTAATCTATGGGCTTATCTGCCCAAGTATGTACTTGATCTTAAGTAACACTAGCATTCATTACATGCCTAGTTGATTGTTGCCTAATCGTATCGAAGTTTCTGCCATTGAGGTTTTGCGCGAAGAGCAGATACTGTTGGCACAATCTGTGTTGCATTTAAGCTTCCACAGGACTTTTGTCCACTATTTGTAGAATATTTTGAGTCTCTGGAGCATCTGCCACTTATAAAGGGCAAGTCTTTTTGTCTCTCTGAGGTGCAGGTAGGGAATTTTTGCTTTGTTCTGGGTTTTTTCTTTGTTTAGGCAAAGTGAAAGAGACCCACTAGAGAATGTTTTTCAACCCATTTTCTCTCCTAAGCAGTGAGAGATCTGCTCTGAAGTCCCTGTTTCAAATCAGGCAAAGGTGGGTTTGAATGAATGTTCCCAACCAAGGTGAAGTTCAAGGACTGAGCTGTTGTATGCAAGCGGGTCACCAATATCCATTCTGCTTTTTTGTTTGTTTTTGTCCTTTTATTAAAAGGAATTACAAATGTGACATAGACTTTACTTTGCCTTATTCCTCCAGTGTTTCTTCTTGGTTTCTATAGGTAGCCTGCCATGTGGTGTACATCTGTAAGGATATGACTTAAATTAACTTACTTGGTGGTATTTGGCTTACCTGTAGTTTCACTCTTGGCCCCTGAGCCTCTCATCACCAGTATTGCATTCCAGCTGCTTCACTCTTCCGCCCCTCCATAGGAAGCTGACTGTTCTCCTCTCTCTAATAGGAACTATGGACACAATTAGTAAGATAGTAATTTAATAGCAAAATCCAACTGTGGCTCCCTGAGGTAGTCTTCTAACATTGTTTGAACAGACCTAAAACCCTGAAATACCCGTATGTCATTGTCATACCATAGAGCATTCAGCATCTTCCTGGAGCCTTGTGCTATAAAAACATTCTCATAGGCTGCAGTATAACAGTCCTGTGTGCTTTTGGCTGAAGTACCACAGATGTTAACAAATGTTGCCCTGGGGCCTTATGCTGAGCCCACATAGGTTCAAGCCTACTATTTTCAGGGAAAACAGGGGCAATCTTATTCTAAATTGAGCTACCAGACAGCAGGAGAACCAGGGCTTGCACCCCACAATCATCAGCAAAGATGAATTTCAAGTGCCCAACTTGCGTTTGGATTTTACAGAACCTGCAAGGATGGATAGGAAAAGAATGGGTGCACTTAGGAGCCAATATGTTATACTCTTCTTTACCTTAGAGATTCATTCCTATCTGTAATTGAGATGAAGGGTGGGGTTTAAGAATCGGTTCTCTCTGCACTGCAATGAAAGCCTTAAAAGCTATGAATAGAACTATTGTTAAAGTACCTTTAAAGCTCTAACACACCAAGTTCCTGTGAAAGTGCTGTTTCGCATTACAATTAAGCTGATCTAGCTGCAGCTCCTTCTCATCATGCGATACCAGCTCCTCCTTCATGCTTCATGCCTGATGTAGTGATCAGATGATGGCATGAGAATCAGATCAGCTTGTTCTCTGGAATACAAACTAGGGGAAACAGCAGGATGGGTTTTTTCCCCCCAACCCATTATTATAATACTTTAAGAGTGACATGAAAATATATGATCATCAGCTCATAAACTTACCAAATTTTCTTTTCCAATAGTGTAAAGGGCTGGCAGAGTATTAAAATTTGCTACATCATAAGAACTTTTTGTTGGAATCTAAAATCTTAGCTGGTTTGTCCTTTACTGGATCCAGATGAGGCAGTCCATAATTTTACGTAGTTGCTTTCTTGCAGAATAGTAATACAACTTGTTTATATTACTGTACATTTACATTGTTGACAAAGCCTTTTTTAACTGAATAGGCAATGGACTTAATTTCTGTTACCTTATTTGTGAGTTTTAATTTTTAAGTACTTATGTTAACATGTCTAGAAAATACAGGAAACAATTGGCAATACTTGGAAATTAAGAAAGGAGATATAAGTAATTTTTGTAAATTGAAGTAAAATATCAAGTTTTTGTTTGTTGCATCTAATTTCTTGAATTTCATCAATATGCAGAATTTGCTGTTTACTTTTAAATCCATTTTATTCTTTACTCTAAATTCATCATGTGGCTGAAAATACAGGATCGTTCTTAGCCGTTAGTCACGACAACTTCCCAGATACAACACTGGGAGAAGAGTTGCAGGTCTGTGCCCCTGTATCTCAGCAGAGCTAAAGATGAGCAGGCCAGCAAAAGCTTAACTTGGAAAAGGAGTTTAATGCTAAGTGAAAACAGTTAAGGTGTGCTAAATGTTGTGGAGGATTTAGTGAAGAGAAAGCAGAGTTCTGATGATGTTTTCTGGCCTACAAAGGTTGTAATCAAGCTCCCTCAACAGGCAGAATAGCTTAGCTTGCTTTGCAATTTTGCTTCTTTCCTTTACCAGGAACCTAATTAATCATTTTAAAATAGGCATATCCGTCAATAACTGTTCCCAGTCTCTAATTGGTGTATGTGCATGACAATTCCTCATCTTAACTGTAGTAATCTTGAAACAGGGAGGCATGTTGCCTTTGAGTTCTTGAATCACAGAAGTCTTTTAATGTAGTTTGGGTCCTACCTTTTGGGGCCATTTCTTCCCATCTAGACTTATTTCAGTATCACTAAACAGACTGTTAACCTGTGAGCAGGCTCCTTTAAAAAAAAAAAAAAGTGGCTATAAACTTTAAAATTTCTTTAAGGAAAACTTAGAGGTATTTTTAAAGGGTTTATAATACATAAACTTAATGTAAAATTAGAGAATCGCTTCAAAAAGCATAAATTTTGGGAAAAAAAGCAAAACTAACAGTATCTTAATTTCAAAAGTAACTGGGAATAATTTTTATCTGAAATAAATTTTTCTCATTTTTAGCATGAATCTAGAGAAACGTTACTGGGGTTCAATATGGTGAATTACCGAGCATGTAAGAATTTGTGGAAAGCTTGTGTTGAACATCACACGTTCTTCCGTTTGGACAGACCGCTCCCCCCTCAGAAGAACTTCTTTGCACATTATTTCACTTTGGGTTCCAAGTTCCGGTACTGGTAAGTGCTGCTTTGAAATATGTGGGAAAGAACCTAAGAGAACAGGCAACTCATCAATAAACATAGGGAATTATTTAGAATCTATATTGAAAGGTGCCACAATTCAAGTAGCTTTTGAATTCTGCAACTGTTCCCCTTCCCTGTTGGTCTAAGTTTCAAATGTCAGTAATTTTCTAGCTTGAAAATACAATTACTGTATTATTAGTGGTTGTTATTGAGCTAGTATTCTGAGATTATCTCACAGGCTGCATTTTTTTGCCTGCTTACCTGCTGGGTTATGTTTATCTTAAAAATGTTGTCTCAGAACTTCAGAGTCTTTGACCTGGTGTTTTTGAAAACTGATGGATGTCAGATCTTGCGTGCAGCAACAGCAACAAACCAGACCTAAGTAAAGATCAAACAGAAATCAATGAAGCTTGTACAAGTAAAGCCCACTTAAGCTAGATGCATACAAATAGGAACTAGGTGAAGACAAAAGTCATACATGTTCTGCACCAAAACCAGAAGTTTAGAAAATAAAGATGAAATTAAGTCCATGACTTTTAAGGATGAACTTAACATAATAGGCAAAAAGCTTGGAGGTGCAAAGAATGACTGTGGAATAACTATAAACCCCAAGTATAATTTCTATTCTAATGCTGTTGGTTTTTAGTGTTTTATGCTTTTTATATTAAAAAAAAATATCTCAGTTAAGTAACAGAGTTAACTGTCTCTGGAAGTAATGCAGAATGCCGATGGTTTAAATTGTGTCTGAAGTAGAGAATAATGGAGCTATTACTGATCATCCATCTAGAATGGCAACAGTGTCTGTGACATACAAAGGGAGATGGTGTAAAGCTAGAAAGCACAATAACGGACTATTTCTGTAACACTTGTGAATTGCATAAACGTATAAAGAGGAAAGTAATTCAGTGGCTAAATTTTTATACCATCTGGTTTTTTGACCAGCGTTCACAGTGTACCCATTTGAGAAACAGCATTCTGTGATCCTGAGCAGTGTTCGAGACTTGGTTCAATGTTGCTGTTGTGAATTTGGGGGAGCTTTTTCATTTCGGTAAAGATTTTGAATTTGAATCATTGTGGTTACTATTACAGAATAGCTCTCTGATGACATTCAACTTATGTTAATGTATGATGAAAAGGGAAACTGTGTAAAAGTGAAGAAGGTCATTAAAGTTAATGAAGCAGCCAAAAGGCTAGAATTTCTGCAAGTAGTTTGAGAGATTGTTTAGAGGCAACATAATAATAGTAACGTGGCACACAACGAGAGGTTAAGGGCACTGGGCTTGTTTAATCTGGTGAAAAGGAATCTAACGGGGAATTTAGTAGCAAACCTAAAGCTACTTCAAGGGCAGTGTCAGAAGTGATGGAGCCGAACTTGGGCTGGTAATGGCAGGTGATAGAACAAGGGGCAACAGCCACAAACTTCACCTTGAAGATTCTAGCTGGACATGAGGAAAAGCTTTGGGTTTTTGGGTTTTCTAGGATAGTGCATTACTGGAACAAGTTACCCAAAGAGGTTGTGGTATCTCTATTTTTGGAGGCTTTCAAAACTTGGCTAGACAAAGTCATGGCCAGACATGACCTACTGTTAGCAGGCAATTGGATTAGAGACTTCTAGCCAACATTTCTGTGATTAAAACAAACTAATAAAATACTAAACTGCCAGGGCTAGGTAGGATTATGTCCAGTTCTGAAAGAAATCGGAGACATGAAATTGTTGAACTATTAAATGTGTTATATAATCCATTATTTCTGTTGGACTAAAAGATTCTAATGCAGCACATCTTAAAGCAAGTTGTTTTTTTTAAAAAAAAAATAAAACAGCTTCCAGGAGGGATCAAGAAGACTACTGATGAGAAAATCTGACTTCTGTACACTGTCCTTGGCTTTTCAAAGTGGTTCTAGTAGTATTCTTCACCAAATACTCATTGAAGAAGTTAAACTGCCAAAACATGAAGAGTTTTATTGTATATTAGCAACTGTTTTACCCAGATGGGAAACAATTAGGTCCCTTCTTCACAATGGAGGGCAGTTACCACTGAAGTGATACAGTTTTTTGTAGTAAAAGCTGAAGTTGACTCTAGAAAGTTTCAGTGGTTATGTTGCAATGAGGGGTGAGTAGGCAATAAAATGGTGGATCAAATTCAGTGTCCAAAAATGCAAAATAATCTACACTGGGAGAGAAGAGAGGAGGAACATCAAATATGAATAAGCTATTGCTGTCTTGGAGCTTTAGTTTTTAGTAGCAGTTAGAGAAAGGCAAATAGAATGTTAGAGTTATTGGAAAGGAAAAGAGGAAAATATAGATGGCTTACAGCTTGTTGAAGTTAAAAATGTATAACCCCAGGAAGTTAGCAGCAGCAGGTTTGAAAAGAGAGATTTCGTAGAATCACAGCGTGGCAGAGGTTGGAGGGCAGCTCGGGACACTGTCCAGTCCAATGCCCTGTTCAAAGAGGGTCCACTATAGCAGGTTGCCTAGGACTGTGTCCAGCCAGGTTTTGAATGTCTCCAGGGATGGAGATTCCACACCATCTCTGAGCAACCTTTTCCAGTGTATGACCACCTTCACCGTAAAAAAAGGTTTTTTTGTTTTGTGGGGGTTTTTGTTGTTGTTGGTTTTCTCCCCTTCTTCTGTTTAAGTAGGATATCTTATATTTCAGTTTGTGCCCATTGCCTTTTGTCCTGTCTCTGGGCTCCCTTTGGAGGAGGAGTCTGGCTGTATTTTTTTACTTCCCCCTTCAGGCATTTATATGTACTCATTTGATCCCCCTGAGCCTTCTCTTCCTGAGGCTGAACAGTCCCAGCTCTCTCAGCCTCTCATCATAAGTCCAATGCTCTGGACCCTTAATTGTCTTTGTGGCCCTTTGCTTGACTTGGGGGACCCTGGAACTTGACGCAGCACTCCAGATGTGGTCTCACCAGTGTTGAGTAAACCTGCTTTCCAGCTAGTTGGACCTCAGCCATGGTTATTCCTCCCCAGGTGCGGGTCTTTGCATTTCCCTTCGCTGAATTTCATGAGATTTCAGTCAGCCCATTTCTCCAGTCTTCACACATCCAGTAGTTCTGTAATATGAATGTAAAAATAGCTAATTATTCTTTGATTTCACAGTGTAAATGTCCCTGTAAGGGACAGAAAAGAGCAGAGTTTTAAGTCTCAGTATCCTTTTAGGACATGCATCCTCTGATTCTGTGCCTTGGTCTGAAGTTATAAGTGGGGAAGTGGCTGCAGGAGGGAGTTTTGCTGGTATCTTGCCACCAATTCTTAACTGCTGATAGAAACTCAAAAAAAAATTGTATTTTTTTCTAAAACAGAAATTATGAAGTATTATAAAGGATCTTTGATTTGACACAAGACATCTGACCTTATATGAAAAGTCAGCAAGTTCCAAGATCCAATCTTGGTTTTGACAAGTTGCGTAGAAGAATACAATCCCCATGTGCCTATCTAATTTTGTCATGATATTTTGTTGAACTAAGTAGCAACTAAGTTATTAGCAATTCAGGGAATAGTTTAGGAGAAGTACCGAGGAGAAGGTGTAACTTTTGATTGTGGCTATAACAGGAAAGATTATATTGTTAAGTGTTATCCAAAGATCCATGCGGAACCTTCTTATTGCTTTGGTTAAGAAGAAGGAGGAAGAGAAGAGAAAGCTTTGTTATGCCTAAAATTAATTGGTCTTTGTTACAGTTAGACTGTAACGGGAAAGAACAACTACACTTCTACCAAATGCTTTCTAAAGTTACACTGTTCTGAAGCTAGTGCAACTGCTTAAGCATGACTGAAAACAGAATTTAGGTTTTGTTGGGTTTTTTTTTTGTTGAGATGGTTCATTTTTAAGCAAGAAATTGTTACTCTTAAGTTTGTTGCATTTAGTGGTTTGGTTTGGTTTTGTTTTGTTTTGTTTTCCAGTGGGAGAACAGAGGTCCAGTCTGTGCAGTATGGTAAAGAAAGAGCAAACAAAGACAGGGTATTTGCAAGGTAAGCAATTTACATTTGTACAAGACCAGTAAGTCTTCTGTTTGTATCTTTTTAGATGTTACGGGATCATTGTTTTCTGTTTGCAAAAATGTAAATTAAAGAGCAACTGTTGTTGGTGGCTTGACTTAACCATATTAAGGAGTTTAATTTTGATATGGGAGGGTGTCTCTTTGGGGCAGCCAGAAATGGGGGAGAATCTTATGATGGAAAAGTTAATAACGGTATTCTTTGATATTTCCCCCTTTGTATATTTTCAAAATTCAGAATAGCCTTCAGTCTGTGTGGTTTGTTGTTACATGTACTAACCCTCTTCGTGCTGTCTTTATTGCCAAGAATGGTCTCTTTAACTATTCCATTAAAATACTGAGTTAATGGGTATGTTTTATCCCTGATAACAACCTACAACTGTACACACATATTTCCTTTAGAATAAGGTACTGTGAGTGTCGTACTTGGTGAGAACAGCTTTATCACTATAGTCCCAATGAGGTATTTTACTATAAAAAATTTGACTGTGAGTGAGCTGCTTCTGAAGGTATCCTGTCACAGAGTAGTTGGCTAATCGTAGAATCTATTGCTTAATTGTGTTTCAGACTCCTGAGGTGTTTAGTGATTACAAGAAAACATGATCAAGTCAAGACATAGATTTAGTTCTTCATTCAGAAATTATGATACAGTATTCAAAATTAAAAGTGCTGCTGCATCCATTTGGCAGTCTGCTCTGATCATTAAGAGAAAGAATCTTTATGAGGAGGGAGCATGCTCCATGCTTTTTTTTGTGCTCATATTTTTACTGAGATGGGGAATGTCTTTTAGCACAGTTACCCCTTAAGGAACTCAGGAGTTCAAATTTATGCTCAAAGACTTTCAGTAACAAGCCCAGCAACCTTTCCCAAGTACCTGCAAACACTGTTTTTCAGAACATTGGTGAATTTTGCCTTGATTTCCTGCCTGCTCCCCCTTCTTTGTGCAATATAATATAATCTGAGTTTTCAGCTGGGCACACCGTAGATACTCAGCTCCATAATAGTAGGATTTGGGAGCAGAAGTGCTGTGACATGTTTGTTCAACAGATAGAATGAATTGGTCTTATAAAATCTATGTGCTGTAGAATTATTTTTTTTACTGTATTTAATTTACTTTGGGAGTCTGGCTAGATTTTTACTTGGGGCAACTTTTTTAGTACTCAGACTCAACACTGTGACAACTGAGTTTTATTTGTTTAAATGACAGTTACAAATCAGTTAAACTATTTTTCTTGTTGCACCCTGAACTTGTCAATTCCCCACAAGTAGGGTGGAGGAGAGCCGATCCTTGGTTTGGGGGAGTATATTTATCATTTTAGAAACTCTTATTCAGTAGATGGCACTCTTCTCTTTGCCTCAAAACTGAATAAGTGATGCTGGGGTCACTTGTATTTTGTAATATATACTCCAGATAAAATTGAAAGCCATGGCTAGAACTGCTCTGATGTATTCTCAAGCCTTTGGCTTTTTTCAGTTAATAAAATACTTGGCTCTTCTGTCCTCAGTAATTTTATTTTCCACTGTTGCTTTTAGATTAAGGAAACAACATTCATCCTCACCCTTTGAGTTGTTTAGTAATGTTGATGACTGATAAATGTTTGAGGCATATATGCATATGTCAGTGAACTGAAATTAATGGCGTATTGTAAAAAATACACTTTGAAAGGCTTTTAATAGATTATCTGTTTCTTCCTCTGTCCTCCCCATCACAGTGTACAATTAATGCTTTTTCAATTTTGAAGACTTTTAGTATTTTCAAGGCTGAAAAAACTTGAAATATAAGACATTTCTAGAGCACCATGTGGTTCAAGAAACTTAATCTAAGAACATTATCTTTAATTCTTTCCCTTCTAAACATTTACATTTCAAGTTGAGGTACTGAGTAGATGTTAGCCCTTTTTTATTCGTACTGAGGATAAATTTTGCTTTTTAAAGTTTTCCAGGTATGATGTGGCTTTTGTTCCTGGAACCTGCTTTTCCCTTTCTCAGTGTGTCTTTCTCAGACAAAGTCATCATGTTGTTGAACAGCTTTTTAAGCTGTCAAGCAGTGGGCTTGTTTCGGTTGCTTTTGAAAGTTCTGCTAGGTATTGGTTGCCTTTTGCTACGAAACCAGGAGGAAGCTAGCGTTACAGTCAGGTCTTCCTTGAGAATTAAGTGGACACACAAAAAAATTAAATAATTACTGTTGCTTTTATTATTACCACATCAGAAGATTTATTCAAGATCAGTTAAAAAAAAAAAGAAAGGTGTTTTCAGTTTTTTTAGCGCTATCCAGATTTACACTGTTTTCTTATCAATGTCTAACTAGAAGCTGCCTTATTTAAGCTAATACTGTCTAAGCAAACTTTTGAATCATTTCATTGTAAGAAAATAGCACTGAGAGTTACATTGAGATGTTATTTCAGTGATCTCTGTTGTAAGTTGGAAAATGGTGATTGCCACAAGTGATGATCATCTAGCCTTTGCACACTGAGCGGAACATAGATACAGTGCACAAGACATGGAAATAAAATTTCTTAACAGCCATTTGAATAAAACAAGCAGTTATAACCTACAATTAGCAGGCTTAGCTGCTTGTCCTCAGGATTTTACTTCAAAATTAGCTGAAGTAGTATTCACGGATTAGTTTTTTCCAAATAATAAAAACATTTAAAATTAATTTTAAAAAAAATGAATCTATTACTGTGAAGGATAATAAATTTGATACATTTTGTAGATGCTGTTTTCTTAATCTTCATGCAGCACTAACTTCAGCATTTAGAAGACTGTTGCTGCGGTTGTTTAGATTTTTTTTATCTTCATTACAGCTATTCTCTTGGCCTCACTTGTTACAGGATATTCACAACCCAAGAAAACCCGTAAGAATTCCCAGGAGCATAATACAAGTGAAAGTATATAATAAAAGTGAAAAAAGTTTGATCAAGTCATGAATTGAGAGATTTCTTAAAGATCACTGTTCTCTCTTAGAGTCCTAGCAAAATATTCTAATTCTTTTCAGTTCTGACGGTGTGTGCTGGAGCTGAGAGAAGGTAGTTTATGTGCATTGTATGATAGTGAGTGGGTATCTCAGTCAGTCATTTGTCTTTGCAAACTCCCTATTAAGTTGCAATCTCTGTTTCCAAAAATCCAGTCTTGCTTCAACCATGCATTTATTCAGCTTAATTAAATAATTCCTCAGTTGCTTGAAATTGCATATCTCATTTGTGGTGTATTTGCAGATTTGTATATATTTCGGTCTCTTGGTCTGAAGCAATAGCTGCCAGTTTTGCTGAGAAACACATTCACTGTACTCCTTGTCAAAATACAAAGCAAGGCTGTGGCTCCAGGTTATATTTCTCTTTGGGACAGAAATGATTTAAAATATTCCCACCTGTATTCCCAAACAATACCCTCTTTCTTTCCCAGCTCCCATGAGAATTTAGCACTTCAGCTGTGGGATACAAAACAAATTCTGTCTTCAAAAGGTTTTGTGTACTGTAGCTGAGCTAGTATAATTTGTCATGCTTTTTTTTAGTTGCATTATGTAATTTCATCCCTGCTACTCAGTTTTGTGCTGTGTTTGTTTTTTTTTTTTTATTTGACATAATATCGCAGCTTGTAAGACTGTTCTTGATTTTGGGGGCAGATGAAGTTTTTGGTCTCTGTCCTTAGACAGGACTTCTTCCAACTTTTTTAGGAACGTCTCTGCAGATACACCAAAAATTAAATCTGAAAATAGTTTACTCTCTTAACTGGCAGTGCCCTGTGCTGGGGTGCAATAAAAGCATCCAGACTGAGCAAACATGGAATTTAGAATTTCAAAGTTTATCAAAGAATTTCAAAAGTTTTTTACAGCTTACTTCCCCCGTCCCATCTCCTCAGCTGCACTTTGGCATGAGAACTTTATTTGAATATTGTAAGGAATTAGTGATACAGGAGAAATTTGCAGGAATATTTCACAACATATCTTAAATGTTAACAAAAAAATAACTTATTGTTGGATTTAGAAGTGTTGGCAGGAGAACTAGTATCAAAAAGCCAGTGCACTGTGTAGTTCAGTGCTGCAGTGTGGTAATTTTTTCTTTGAAATTTCTGCAAAGACAGGAAATGGAGGCAACAAACATGAGTGGGTGGGACTCTGAGGTTAGAGCTGTTAATAAAATAATTGAAACGAACCTTTGCTGATAAACACTGCAGCTGTTTATTGTGGTAGTAGGGTATTATTTCTGAAAGATCAAACCCCATCCACAGTAAAAGGTGAGTTTTCTTAACATTGGATTTTTTTGACAGGGCAGAAGGTGATGCTTTTCTCATTTTAGAGTTGTGTTCATTTGTCGCATAGATTGAGGAAGTTTTAAAAAATGTTGTTACAAACTGTGACTTAAGATACAATGCAGTGGGGTTTTTTTTGAACCAGTCAAAAATGTAATTTTTGGAAAAACTTGTTGTTTCTCCTCCATATATACTTTTGTGTCTGTCTTTGAAATTTAATTTGTTTTATACAGGCAAGGATAGTGTCCTTTCACTGTTGTTGTGCATTTAAAAAAAAAAAAAAACAACCCAAAAAACCAAACAACTTCCCTGTATTCCACTTGTTGCTTTTTCGCTGAAGGTAAATAAGATTCGATACCTGCCTTTACATGTCTGTCAGAAAATACTGTATCCGCAGTCCTGTATTTACCTAATTTAGCTTTGAATATATTATGTTCCTCTGCATTTTTCTCTTAGCCTGTTCTTTGGTTAGTAGAATCCACCTCTTGGCAGAGCTGGCTCTTGGTGCTAATCTGCTGGCTGCAAGCATGCTGTCAGCAAAGTCTAACTAATGATAGCTTTGATTAATAAAATAATAACGAACAGATAACATTAGACATGCATTTCAGTTCTGCTGGTTTCTTGTTATTTTACCTTTTCAGAACTGCTCAAATTTGCTGTTTGCGAAGAAAAAATCTGAGTGGTTTGAGTTGCTCACGTTTGAAGCAAATTACAGAAGTTGAAATGTTAATTAGCTTGATATCATGTCAATTAAACTACTTTTTGAATCAAATTAATACTGCGGAAATACAGTGAAGCATGCTAAGAAATTGGATGTGTTTTTCCTCAGGAATTAAATAATTGATATTTTCTCTGTTTTCAAATATCAATATACTATTAGATTTTTTTCCCAGGTGGAATGAGATCTGAAACAGTAGTATTTAGAATAGCCCATCTTGCTTAACTGTCTGAAATTTGTCAGCTGTTATTCAGTAAGTCTTTAGAGCAGCAAAGCAGCATGCAATACATGTTCAGAACTGCTTGGGGGTGTAAAAATGAAAATAAACCCTCCACACACAGATCACCACTCCTTTACTATCAAACGAACACTGTTGACATCAATAGGACTTACGTATTTCTGCATGTGAAGATAGATTATTCGATATGATGCTTGGTTGGTTATTATTGTAGACTTTTTTGATAATATTGAGGACAGTCTGCTTAACGTGGTGGCTTGCATTGAGTTTTAAGTTCCGTGAGAAGCAAAAATGTATTTGTAACTAAGGTTCTCATTTTCAGAAGGATGTAATTTGTGTGTGGGTAGTTCCTTAATTTCTCAAAGTTCCTTCTTTCTGGATTTGCACTTTCAGTAAATCAGTAAGGTGATAATGATGAAGATAAAGAGCAGTTACCATGTGTCGCAAGGACAGCAAAGGCAGAAGTTATTTTGTGATACGGGTGTATGGAGCTGGGGAAAGAAATGCAGGAGTTATGCTGATATGATAATATGTTGTCACCTCATTGTGCAAAGCTGGAGAGTAGAGTAGAGAAGAGTATAGTCATAGAATATAAAGGCAAATGGGAATGAAATGATCATGGCACAAAAGGCTGATGAAATTGAGGTATCACTGGAACAAGAGAGGTTTGGGTAATGATAGAGGAGAAATTTGAACTATATAGCACCATCAAATTAGTAGAAGTAAAGTAAAAACCTTGTAACACAAAACACACAGGGCATTTAAGGATTGTTTAAAAGAATTTCTATGTTGGCTAAAGAATTTTCAGTTGAAAACAACGAACAGCAAAAGTCTGAGTATGTTTAGTTCACGGGATGACTGAACCATCCCGTGTGATGCTAAGAAAAAAGCAACCACAATTCTTGGATGACTCATTTGATGATTTCCAGTATAAAAGGGAGATACAGTATTTCATGAGAGAATGCAAGTATGGTCCTGTGCTTAAGAAATAGGTGAAAGAAACAGCAGAAGGGGATTGTAAGTGTCCTGGGATGACTGGAGAATGAGAAGAAAAAGTTTCCTCAATATTGAGAAAGGGCAATGAGTAGAAAATACAATTCCTTTTGTATAAAAACACTGGACATTTCTGGCACAAAACTAAATGAAGTTTAGTTATGCACAAAGAAGTTTAAATAGGGTGATTGCATCTGCCTTGCAGGTGACAAAACATGTTCTGGAAGAAAGCACGTCACCTTGATGGAAATCCCTGATGAGTAAACAAAACTCAGTAGCTCTGCTGCCATGTTGATGACTACCCCACTTTCAGCTCTTCAAAGTCTTTGGGAGGTTTTTTGGGCTGATGTTTCCACTGCTTTATTTTTCCTGAGGTGGCTGAATAGTTGTGTTACACAGAAGTTTTTTGGTTTTTTTTTTTCATTTTTAAGTTCAGACCTCTCAATGACTATTCTGTTTGAGTCAGATTTTCTTTGAGGTATTAGAAACGCCTAGTGAAATTTAGTGGGTTCCTCTTCCCTCTTGCCTGTCTCCCTCCCAGCCAACAGTATTTTATGACTGTATTTCATTGACGTTCTTGTACAAAGTACAGAAAATTAAGTATAATATATTGAGAAAATACAGAACTGCCCATGTAAATATAGATTTGTATTATTACATTTCCTTTCTTCCATATAATTTGGCTTCCTATGACAGAACATCAGTTTTATTGTGGTGAATTTTATGTAATTTTTTTCTTATCTTATATAATTTTTGGTTAGTCATTTTACTTTCTTCTTCTAGATCCCCCAGTAAACCCTTGGCACGGAAATTAATGAGTGGGATGGACTGGGAGGTAGTGAGTAGGAACTCACTGTCTGATGATAGGTTGGAAACACAGAGCCTACCATCACGGTCTCCACCTGGAACCCCGAATCAGTAAGTAGTATCAAATCTTCTCTCCCTGGAAGTGACTGTCTACCTCTACGTGAGTGACCTACTTGTGTAATAAAAGGATTAATGAGTTACGGAGACAAATAACTTCACAAGTTATGTGCTGGGTGGTTCTCTGGAACATTTAGCTGCAGATAAGAGAAACTATTTGGGGGTGAATCTTAGGTGCTTCTCACTCAACCTATAGAAAGTGTAAGATCTAGCACAGTACCCTAAATTTGAGAGCTTGAGTTTTCTCAGGCACAGTTAAGACTAAATTATTCATTTGGCTAAGAAAAAAATGTGATAATAAAATCTGTGTGATATTTTAGAAATAATTGATTCTGATTAATACCACTTCTTAAAACATTGGGGAAAATTACTTAATCAGAAATCCTTGCAGGTTTATTCCCCTCAATTTTTCTGCATTTCCTTTCAAAGCTCACTCTTTTCACATGATAGAGCTTTTCTATTTTATGTTTATAGTTAATGAAAAATAATTCCTGATTTCTTTTGGAAAAAAACAAATTTTCTCAGTGTGCTAAAACTGGCTTAAGAATTGGTATTATCCAATTTTGTATTGCATAAACCAGAAGGTTTTAAGATTCCTTGGCATTGCAGCATTCTATTCAAAAGGCTGTTGTTGTAAATACCTATAACATTTAAAATTATTGTAAAAATTGTGTAATAATCATGCTTATAGCATAACATAACTTAATCATGCGTGTTTCAAAGCATTTTAAGATAGATGCCTATGTTACTATGCTAGTTTTCAAATGGGAAAATTTTGGGTCACAGAAATTTATAAGACTCTCAGTGCAAAGCTTATGATTCTTTTAGGAGAAGACATGGGATAAAATGTTCATCTTAATGAATTCAGGTTAAATTCTGCCATGAACAGAGCCAGGATTTTTCTTCTTGGGGATTCATTTTCCTTCTCATTGACTGGATTGTTAGTCCAGTAGCCTGTTCATTGGACCATAATGCTTTCAGGCTTCTTTAATTTTAAAAAAATAAAAAAAATTAGCCATTTAGTTTTTATGAAAATAATTGTTGAACACTTTTAAAAAGACAATTATGAAATACAGCATGTTGATCTGACAACATGATTGTTTCAGTGATTTTTGAAACCTTAAATAATTTTAATAAAAGTATGTATATGAACGTATGTTTGCACTGAGAGGAAATAGTTATTTTAGCATTCCTTTGTAGTGGTGTAAGAAATGTAGACTAATAATAATATTCTTTTCACATCGCACTGCTATGCTTTCTTAGTCGCAACTCTGCCTTCACTCAAGAAGGAGCCCGCTTACGACCCTCATCAGTTGGACATTTAGTGGACCATGTAGTTCACACTTCCCCAAGTGAAGTATTTGTAAATCACAGATCTCCATCTTCCACCCAGGCTAATAGCATCATACTGGAATCATCACCGTAAGTTCTGTTGGTCGTTACTGTATGGTAGCATGCAAGCCTTCCGAAGATAAGTCAGAAATCCTTGCCATTAAGAATTTAGTGTTAAACATTTGTGTCAGGGAGAGCCAGATAATCTAATAAAAAGGTAGCTGTTGTAGCTGTATTAGTATAGGTCTTATTGAAAAGTAAATGATACAGAAGTAAAGACCTATATCTGATGTGTTCCTGGTGCAGGATTACAATACTTTACCTACCTACCCGCCCAAAATGTGTGTTTGCTGTAATGTGACCATCAGTGTCTGTATGTGGAAGTGAAAGTTATTTTTTTGATAGAATTGAACTATGTTGGTTTATGATAAAAGTTTTTAATTCCCATGAGTTTGGAAATTTTGCATTTTGTCAAGGCACAGAAGTATGAGTGAGCTTTACAAATTCCTTAGCCAAAATACCTTTTTAGCACCCCAGCATTCTGAGGTTCGTAGTATGTTTTTGTATGTTGTTATAGAGCGTATCTTTATTTTTTTAAGATAGCACTATCAGGTTTTTTTTCCTGTTATGCTGAATATTCTTGATACTGTAAGTTTACTATGCTATGGTGGGCAAAATAAAAACTATTATTGTGTATTAAGTTTAGAAGGATGACAAACAAAAAAAAGTTGAGCTATTCAAAGATTTGAAATACTTAATGACTTATGGCCAGACTACAGATTAACTGGGGAAAAAAGATGCACAATATACACCTTCTTAACACTGCCGCAGTACCTTATATGTAGCTATACATGTAATGCTAAACTTGCCCTCATCATTTTGTATAATCTCTGTTAGCAAGGAAATTGTGCAAATGGTTTCAAAACCATTTGAAGAACTATAAAATAGCACATACATAATTACATGTTTAAAAACAAATTGTGTGTCTCAGGAAAAGTTACTCTGGGAAGGTATTTGATATTTGAACACAATTTTAAAACCTTGCTTGGATTGTACCTTCAGTTTTAACAACTGTGTGTAACTTTGGGGAGGGAAATAGAATACAAATTTTTTTAAGTTTTGTAAAATAACACAAGACGCTTTTTTTGATAGGGTACAATAGTTATAATTTGACCCATCAGCTAGTTATTTAGTTTTCAGAGTTATAAAACAGTTATTTGGCCTAATAATATAAAATACACTTTTTCTGGTGGGCTTTTTTAACCTATTCACATGGCAAGGGAGTCTCAAAACTGGAACATTTGTGAGTCTTCTCTCATATTAGGATTTTGCTGTACAAAGGCCACACAGGGTCAGCTTCCTTCTGTTCCAAGACTTCCAACTGAAGTCAGTTCTGAGAAACACTTACTGAATGGTAGAGTGATACAGTGAAGTAAGCACAATTCTTAAATATTTTTTTATTCATATGCCTTTACTCAAGTTGTAAAAGATGTTCCTGAATGTCCTTGGGATTTGTTTGTTTAATACCTGATTTCTTGTGTAAGTCACCATAGAAATGAGTCTTAAAAAGAGAGGAAGTGGTTTTGTGAAATAGATACTCAAGAATGGCTGTTCTTTTTCATGATTTCGCACTTTTTATGCCCAAGCAGAAAAACCATTGCTCACCGAGTTTTTTGTTTTGTTTTTTCCCTTGTTGGAAGCTTAAAAGTAGAATTTAATCTAACAGTATGAATATCTAGCATAAGATATTTTTAAGAATGGGGACACTGACTGTCAGAAATATATGAACCCCATTAGGGTCTTCTGAAAGTTTGAGGTGTTGTTACTGATTCAAGATTTGAGATGTGCAAAAGAAAGTAGTGGTCATGAAGTTCATATTAGCTATAATTTAAAATTATGTTGTTTTACAGTCCAAAAAGCTATTTCTTAAACAATTTGACCTTTCTGAGTGAAAAGATTTGTGTAGTCCATCTGCTAATTTGTTGGGAATTTTTATTTATTGATCGAATTTACATATGTACTGACAGGCAGTAGCGATCTCTTTTGAGTTTGGAGTCAACAGAGCAAAAGAAATCAGTTTCAGTATAGTTTAGAAGGATATTATAGCTCAGCTAATACAACCTTTAATTCCACATTTTTTTCCTTCATCTTCATGTGCTATTCAAAACTAAGTTGAGAGATTTCTGCTTGTAGTTCCCTGAGGTAATTACAACCTTAAATTCCAAAAGCACGTGATATGTGCTTAGTTTAATAAATTTATGGGGTTGTGTATGAAACTTGCTTAATATATTAAAAGGTCAGACCGGATATCTGTAACAAAAATACCCAAAGCTTGTCAGTGTGAGGGTTTGTGTGTTATTTTATTATTATGTAAATTGCTGAATGCAGTAACAGAGAGCTGCTTTGCCTGCAAAATAGGCTGCTTTCACTGCCATTGTCTAAGCATTCATAAGGAAATTCAAAGCTGACTGGGCAAATACAAAGCAATGAAGTTTTTGCCCAAGGCTTGATTGTTAGTTCTCACAATTCATTATGCTAATATATTACAGTACTTGCATTGCTGCTCCTAAAATGCACATTTAGGTAACTTTTCAAATATTTTCTGTGAGTTTGTATGTTCGGTAGGAATTTAGTTGTATTTGTTGACATGTATGTACAGATGTCTAGTCAAACATAAGATCCCATTTTTTACTTTTATTGGAATAACTTGTTTTGCGTCTCTACTCCTGTTTTCTGTTCCTTTTTTATCAGTTTAAAACTCTCGGGAGTAATTGTTTGCAGGAAAATACATAACTATGCTGCCCTTCACTTAAAAGGCTGAATAATCTGTGCTGGCCAGACTTGAATGAATAAATACATAGGCAGTTAAAAAGCTCTGGGTGACCTTTGTAAGTCAATGTCTAAATAATTTATAACTGCCTTGACAATTCATTTTGCAAATGTTGGCAATCATTGTATTTTTCTCCTTCTCCACAAAAATTTATTTAGAAAAGCTGCTTATCCTGAAAAATAAAATATACGGATCATATGCTCTTTTTTACTGTCACTTGCATCGAAAAGTGTTAAGAAATATTATTTTTATTCCCTAGTGTGTTTTGAATATGAGATTCTTCAGACATCAGATACTGAATAATTAGTACTTTTTTCTTTTAACATTGCATGAAAAAAAAATTATTTTCTGGAAGTTGAAATTAAGCAAAAACATACCGAAAAAATATTGTTAGGATCTTCTCAAATATACTGTTTTCATACATTGACAAAAAAATTGCATCAATATCTTGTTTTCTAAGAAAATTGACTAAATTTTTGAAAAACCGCACGTCTTCCATTTCAGTTTTTAAAGTGAAGTGTTCCATTTCCCATTCAATTTTCATGCTTTTTGAAAGAGGTTCATCCTTTATTAAAATCACTGTAGACAATTTTGATCTGATTTTTTTGTTTTTATTTGAAAACATGTATCTGGGATCTGCCTTTCTTGAATTGCATAGAAACAAATTATACGGTGTGGAATTTGATGTGTGCCTTAGGTTTTCTAACTTGCAGCAACTTGAAATTTTACGCTGTCTCACAATGAGAGCCTTACCCTGCTAACAGTTTACTGTGGCTAGACCAGTTAAATACAGTAGGACTACTCACGTGGTTACCCGTGCGTTTTAGCGGGATGTTATGCTATGAGTTACTGCTACAGCTTGCTGATAACGAAAGGCGCAATGTCCTATTTCTGGCTTCTGGGAGTGTACTTGCTTCCCCACACAGTGGTCGACCCTGTGATGAACCACTTCACCTTGTTGAACAAGCAGAGAGCTACCCAGGCTTGTCCAAAAAGTCGATGTATTTTTGCTTCCTTGCTAAGCTGCCTTAGCCAAGGGAGGAGCACTGGAGTGCTTTTGAGGAAGGGGCCATGGGTGCGGGTGAAAGAATGAATGGAGGCACCCGTTTTTGATGGTAGCATTCTCTTTAGATTTAGCTGTAACCTGTAACTTCATTCTTGGTGGTTTTTGGACTTGCCACTAGTATCAGTGGGCTGTTGTCATAAGTTGTTAAATTACTTAATAATACCTTTTAATGTGGTTCATGGGGAGGAAAGCAAGTATCCTCACTGGTACTTAGAAACTGGCTTCAAACTAAGTTAATGGGAACTATGTGCTAACTGCCCTTTTGGGCCTCTCGAAATGTTCATCTTCATTCTTAAATATAAAGCCGTATAATGAAAGATGAATCATATATTTATGTAATACAAATTATACAGTTAAGCTTTTATTCCAAAAGGACTAATAAAGGAAATTATCCATATTATACATAAACATGGAGAACATTTTTATTAATCTACAGTAGAGTGCTTGCAGATCTAAACCAGAAATAGAACTTTCTGCTATTTCATCTTCAGTAATGGTGTTATAGCTCAACTAAAAAATGCATGCGATGAATGCCATTTTTACAAATGTTTCAAAGGCGAATATGTTCAAGAGGGGGGAAAAACCCAAAGTTCTCTTGAAACGTATACATGTACTTTTAAATTGAAAAATTGAAATTTAAGACTATCACCTCCAGTGCACATTTCAAATAAATGTGGGGGCAGTTATGTTGTCTTCAGCTTGCACT
The DNA here is from genome assembly GCF_030936135.1 of Gavia stellata. NCBI lineage: Eukaryota > Metazoa > Chordata > Aves > Gaviiformes > Gaviidae > Gavia > Gavia stellata. Next base: position 14,835,530 of record NC_082601.1, on the reverse strand, counting down.
CCTCCTATTTTTAGACCAAAAGTCAAAAACTAGTGTGGGAGCACTTTATTATGCTGCTTGTGTCTGTTTTTTAAGGTTTAAATTGTAGGCATTAATTAAAGATGCAAACTAATTTATTTTCTTACTGAGAAAAACAAATTGACATACTTATTTTAGAAATATTTTTTTTTTAGCAAGAGTGCAGAGTATAAATACAATGAATTTTATAATATTCCAATATAAAGTAGGTTGAGTGCTAAAACCATTTAAAAAAAAAAAGTCGTGTAAAAGATGAATTTACTGGTTCTGTGTACAGTCACTTGTCAAGAAAAAAGCAGTAACATATCCAGACATACACTTCCAATATATTCCACTACAGTACATTTTTGAGATTCTAAAAATACATACATATATTCAGCTCTCAAACTCTTGAGTTTCTTCTAGCATTTTTAGTTTATTTGGAACCCTGAAAGAACTGTCAATATCTCATGATTGTTCCACTTCATACTTCTATTTTGGTATGTAGATCTCAAGAGACTCCTATAGATGGGCAACCTCCTGCGTTACCACCCAAACAATTTAAAAAGAACAGTTGGAACCAAATTCATCATTCACACTCACAGCAAGAACTGGATAACCATGTTAATGAAACATTTGATGTTCCTGCATCACCTGAAAAATCCACAGTAAGTTTCTGGATCCAGTTTAACTGTTCTGCTTTTTATCAGAATGATAGTCCTACTTTTCATGAGCTTGGTTCTGATGCATTTCAGAGAGTTGTTGTGCTTGTGTGTTACACTGCAGCATTTCCATTATACAGACTGTCTCTTTGCTAGCTCCCACTATTTTTTTCCACCTGCTGGAGCAGTCCTTTGTTAGTTGGCATCAAATGACTACATTGGGATGGATATGCAAAACATTTTGAACATTAGCTTTTCAGCATATGCAGAAACTATCAGTTTTAAAGAAGGCATTGCAGACACTACGGCTGGTGTTTAATCTAGCTTTTATCAAAATGCTGAAACTGCCTATCAGCTTCTAGACCAGTTTTGTCAGGAGAGGCTTCTTGAATCTGTGGTTGCATTTTTCATCGGAATTTCCAAGAAAGAGACTCTACCAAGAGACCTGTGACAAGGAATGTAAAAATCTGAGCAAAAGTTCTTTTTCCACACTTAAGCACATGATAGATGAGTAAGCTAGTCAGTTGATTATTGTCTGATTGAGGTGCAAACTCATTGACTGGTTTTGTGACTCTTGTCCTTCCGGAATTTTTCAAATGGTTCTTGGTTTTATACTGATGTGGGACAAAAACGTTTTGCAGGATGGGAAAACTGTTCAACATCCAGATGCAGCAAATACTGTATAAAGAGTTTTGCCAACCTCAGACATTAAAAATTATGAGTCAGCTCCCAAAATTGATATTTTACAAATGCCTTTGGTTTATTTTTATTCACATTCTGAACTCTTAAGCCTAGGGCGTGCTCTCGGACCTTGTTACAAAGTTACGATTCCCATAAACCCCATATTTAATTTCATAGCTTGAGTTTTAACAAAACACGCAAAAGTGAAACTTGTAAATTTATGAGTGTTTTGGGAATGTTGTAAAAATTTTGCTTTAATTAAATAACGAAACAGAATTTTTAACAGCTTTGTCTTCTGTCATGCTTACCTGAGTCATATTAAAGTACTGTTCTGTTTTGAAAGATAACACTGCTTTACTCATCAAGTTTTTCTGCTCTGTGTTCAGTTATCTTTACCAAATTGACAAAAATAACTATCAGTGGTTTTTATAATTCCTTTTAGTTCTGCAAAACCAACACAGCTGTGTGAGAATGAGATTCTTTTTTCTCTGTGCGTTGTCCATGTGATTGTTTGCTGTGGTCCAATGGGCCACATTTATGCAGCTTCACTGAAGGCAGTACACTGTTGTAACTGAAGGTCCAATTTGGTCTGCTGATGGCTTTTTATTTTGGTATTAGAGAAAAAGGAATGCAGCATGACTGTGATAATTTGTGAAATTGTAAATTTAGGATTTGGAATGTGGTTGGGTTTGTGTTTGTTTTTTTTCCCCAAAGTTGCTTTTCTGACCAGAATCCACTTGAGGTTCCTGCACCACTAAAGTTTCTTCTGCAGCTCCATCTCAAATATTTTAAGTAAAACTCCTCACCATTTTGAATTCATTGAGCGATTGAATTTCCTTTGTCTGTTGTATGTATGGAGAGTCTATTTAGAAAGGTAGTAGGACAGGTATGGGAATGACAGCTTCTTACTCCTTCTACAATCCCTCAGTATCCAGTCTGAGAATGTCCAGAAGTATTTGAAAACAGGTGTGGCCAGGAGTCCCTTCAAACAGGTCTAAGTCAAACAGGTTAATGATGATACACAGTGCTCTCATCAGGTTTTTCATTATAAACTGCTGCTAAAAATAGCCTGTTAAAGCGGGAAATGATTATTCCCTTTTTGTCTGGAGAATGCAATGACACAAAAGTTGCCAAACGCTGCAGGTGAGCACTTGGTGGTTGTTCATTCTGCCCAGGAACCTGAGTCTGGTCTCTCGTGCCAGTGACCATAGGCTAAAACGATTTGCATATGATCAGGCTTCCGAAGCACCCTTCCTTCTCATTAACGTATCTTACACTGTTACTTTCCTCTCCTTCCTCAAATTTTTCATCTTTTCATTACTATAAATGTGTTGGGGGGGGTGGTGGTGGTGGTGTTGTTCTGTTTTAACCAAGAGCTTAAAACTTAAAAGTTAGCTTTTTATGTGTTTTTCCAGTTCTTCTGAGCCAAGTTGAGCAGACTTTTTTTACCTATTGAACCTGCAGGTTTTGAACTTTCTTATCATATAGAAATGTTTGCTTTAAGTTTTTTTGTTTTCTTCCTTTCTGAATATGAGTCTTATGCTTTGACTGTAATTGGTAACATTGAAAACTTCCTTGAAACAAATTTCTTTAATAATACTTCACATCCTCACCATAGAAACCATCGAAGTACTAGCTAATAGTCAGTCTATGAAATAAACATTGATGGGAACAAACTAAAAATTACTTCAGTGGCACTAAGCTGATTTTTCCAGATTAATAAAGTATCTAGTATTCCCTGGTTTATTGGTAGTTCCTTTAACAGTGTTGTTGTGATCAGAATGAAACCAGAAAGAAAGCAGCTAAAATTGTCAGAGCTTGATCAGTGCAGAGCATGTGTCACACCTCATACTCCACTACACTGGAAATGGAATAGGGGATACGTAACCAAGATTTTGTTGCTGAACTTGCCCTTGTTTACTACCATCATATTGCTGTTAATAGAAACAAAAGTATATCTTCATTTACTTTATTTTTCATCATATTACATTCTTATTGCAGGCTTGTCACTGCGATCTTAATTAAAACTAATTTAAGGAGTTTCCATTTAGTAAATTGTTTTTCTTGAGACTGCTCGAAGCCAATTAGACTTTTCTAATACTGTTTCTTACTTTGAGCTTGCATTGACAGAACACACTTTTAACTTAGTTGTGTCCAAGACTTTTAAATGTGTAACTTTTCTCTTCTATGCAAAACTCAAGATGTTTGCACTATTACTTGATGTTTTTGCAAGTGTCCAGGAGCAATTACATGATGAGGAAACTGCAAAATTATTGCATGCAATATCCTCAAAGTCTAACTATGAACAAAATATATATTAATATAATTTTTGTTTACTAGCCCAATGGTGGTGTCCCCCATGACAATCTCGTTATGATCAGAATGAAACCAGATGAAAATGGAAGGTTTGGCTTCAACGTAAAGGTAACAGTACATCTATTCCCTTCATGTCTATTAAGAAGATTTTCTGACATTTGTGATTTATTACTAATTTAATTTGTTTTTAAAGGGTGGATATGATCAGAAGATGCCTGTAATAGTGTCCAGGGTAGCTCCAGGAACACCTGTAAGTTATCAAAAAACCAAACTTGGTAGCAATGTTTGTGTATCTCGAAGTGTGCATTCAAAACTGTAAACTATTTCATAGCTGCCTATGAAAATTAGTTTGTGCTGTAACATTATCCTAACAAAGCAAATCATGTGCAGTAAGAATTTGATGGGGCTACATAACGTATTTTTAAAAGTTCTTCAATCCTCAAAAATATATTCTTTCTTACTGAAATAAAATTTAATCCCTGAAAATTACAGGGAGTTACAGATGTTCAGTGTGCACTGTTTCTTAAGCTGTGTCATCCTAAAAATACATCTACTTTGTTACTTTTTTAAATGTAGGCATTCATATAATTTCACATAAATTTTATGTTGAAAGAGTCTTAGTATGTTAAAAATAACTAAAATGACAAATCCTTCTTATTTTAGTGACAGATGTAGCTGAATAAGGCCAAGATTTAGATTAAAATCAGACATCATGAATCATTCATCAGGTCTGATTGTCTGTTGTTACTGGTGTTTAGTGACTATCAATAGTGTCTTCAAACTAGGCACAATATTTTGTCAGTTAATTGCCAGAAATACTGACCTGGTATTCAGCTGACTGGAGTCAGCTCTGTTTATACCTTTTAGAGGAGAGTGAACCATTTATTTGCTAACATTTAAGAAATACAGCTGGTTTTTGACTATTTGAAACTATTGAAATGTTTGCCAAGAGCATCGTTCTCGTCCGCGTTAATTATTATCTCTGAAATATTTAATAACATAAATAATTTTGGCTGAATGCTTTAAACATCCACTCTCTAAGGAGAAGATATTTGGTGATGGCATGTGCTCTTTCTTTTCTGCAACAATGTTTAGACTATGATTATGATAATGATTTTTATGACCTGATTCCTCTCTCTGGGATTGCTGGGATTTGTGCATTGTCTTCTGTCCTTGTCTTACTCTTGTGATTACAGTTGTGATATTTCATACCTGAAGCATTTAAGCCTGTGAAATTCAACAAGGCTTTGCCATGTTACTCCCTCCCCTTCAAAGATAAGAACATCTTGCTTTTTATTTGCCTATACAAAATGCAGTTCAAACAGAGGAGCTTTCTGCTTCAACCAGAGGAGTGGAGTAACAGCTGCTGAAAGACACGTTACAATGACAGTCACCTCCCAGTTGCAAATTGATTTGTTCATGTGAATGGCACTGTCTTATGTATTGTGTAACACTTAAATTCATCATTTGAATACAATGCAGCAACCATAGCAACTAGGCTGTTAGGATTCAAGTCCCCAAGTATAGTTACTTGAAGTTGCTATTTTAAGGTAAGAAACTGGAAATGGTTTGTTTTAGAGAATTTTTTTTTTTACCTTGCAGGCTGATCTCTGTGTCCCACGTTTGAATGAAGGGGACCAGGTTGTACTGATTAACGGCAGGGATATAGCGGAACATACCCATGATCAAGTTGTTATGTTTATTAAAGCTAGCTGTGAGAGACACTCAGGGGAACTTGTGCTCCTAGTTCGACCCAATGGTGAGTGATTTGTACATAATAAAAAAAACCACCCAAAAAACCAAACCACACCTTGCTTTCATTTTCTAACCTCTGTTTTGTGTCCTGAGATGGAAGGATTAACATCTCTGTAAGAAAGAACGCCCTTCCTTAAAAGGAATTGCAACAAAAAAATGTATTGTACAAATCTTGATCAATCCCGTATTCTAAGGAGTTAGGAAAGTCAGAGATTGAATATTTCTAACAAAGACCTAATTTAAATTTTGTTCTCACTCTCATTGATAAAAATGTCCAGAAAGCTATACGAATATTGAATGCAGTTTCTGAGGTTGCTGTTCTTCCCTTAAGGAAAATAAAACACAAACACACAAAAAACCCCTCACCAAACACCCAGTGTTCGGATAATTTTGGAGGTCAATATATGCAAAATCCTTCCTTATGTTTTTAAAACAATCCAGAATGACTGGTAACATTTCTACTTGAGGAGGCTTAATAAAAGAAAGTGCTAAAAATGCAGTCTAAGTAGCAGCTTGTGCAATACAGTCATGAAATACACTGTTGGAGCATTGCCAGCAGATGGTCACTGGATTTAATTCTGCTGCACTTCCCAATTACAATACAGTTGCACAGGAAAAAGCAAAATGAAAAATAGTGATGCTTAATTGGAATAATTGAAATTACTTTAGGGAGAGTACCTCAGCCACCTCATAAACAATTTTTCCTTTATTCACTTATTTGCACTCCCCACTTACTTGTGCTTACATTCAGCGTGTAAGTTCTCTTGCAGCTTTTGTGTGCTTACTTTCTTTTTGAGATAAAATTGTTAGCTTTGTTTGCAAATTTACTAAAACAGTTTATCCTTGTGTGTTGATTATCTTTGTATTATGGATAAAACCGTTTGAGTTGTAGAAGTGCAGAGTTGCCAGTTCGCTCCTTCATGGTCATGGGATATAATTTAGAAACAGGCTTTTGAACAGTATATATCTCTGTTATGTATAGTAGAAGATGCATATTATTTCTCAGTTTATTTATAGTCGGGGCACACATACAGCATTGACAGCATTGTAATGGCATATATTAATGCCATTTTCTCAGGTGGTTTGCACATCTTACCCTGATTACTGAAGCCTAAAATCAGTTCGAAGCGAATTAAAAGTAAAAATGTAAATGCAACTACAATGACTTCAGAGGCGTGATGTGAGAATCTGAGATTAGGGAGTTACATCAGACAAGGTAGGGTATAACATGAGTTTTGATCAAAATTTTAGCAGTCAGTGATGTGCTTTCACTTAAAATTACTATTAAAACAAAAAAATAGTTTTGTCATGAATTATAATGATCAGTGAAGGCTACTTGCCCTTGCTGATGGGGACTAAAATCAGTGTGTTAATAAATGTGGATTTTTCTACAGGAGAAACACTTGTCTTTTTTGCTGTTTTAAATAAATGACTTAGAGCTAACTTCACGTGCCAAACAGCATGTTCAGTCAGAGCATTCATACCTTTGTTTGTTATAGCTGTCTATGATGTTGTGGAAGAGAAGCTGGAGAGCGAGCCTGACTTCCAGTACATCCCTGAGAAATCTCCATTTGATGGTGTCCATCAAGATGATAATGCTCTGAGGGAATCCATGATTCAGCTAGCAGAGGGGCTTATCACTGGAACTGTTTTGGCTCAGTTTGATGTGAGTACTGTGTCGCCTGTAGCTGTGTGCAAGTTCCAAGTCTTTGGGGATAGTTATTTTAAGCAGAGCAGATTTCAGTTAAATTTCAGTAGAGTCAGCATCTTTTAGCAAAACAATTGACTTACACTCTCAAAAGAAAAATAACAAAAAAAATCCAATCCTGTCTTTGAATACTACATGTGCAAATTTATGGCATAGAATAATCCTAATACTAGTTTTTAGTGTTGTTTGTTATAAATAGCTTTATTGATTATATACAGCTTTTTATGGTTGTCAGGGACCTATGCTAATAAAACACTTTTATAGAGATGAAGACTGAAAAATACATATCAAAATAGTGTTCTGTAATCAGACTTTCATTCCTTATCCAAGTGTCCATTTTATGGACAATCTCAATGAGGGAAGGTAAAATTACTGATGGAATATACAGCCCTAATCTTAAGGTTTACAACCCTAATCTTAATGGTTAATGTAACAATGTCTTTTATAAATAGTTGATTTTTTTAATGACATATTTCGAAAGAACAGTGCACTTCCTGTGGGGTGCTGAGCTGCTGATAGCCGTAGTCTTTCTTTAGCACTAACTTGTGCCTCGATGATATTCCATCTTTAATGTATTAGATCAAGTGACTTAAAGCAGGAAGCAGTAGGTTTGTAAAACACAGCAGTGTGAATTCTGTGAATTCCTCACCAAATGGAGACTTAGCATTATGTATTACAACATATATTTATAAAATACATCTATATGCTATTCTTCAAGAACTTTGGTAAAATTTACTTTAATATATAGAAAGAAAATGTTTTCTCCAAGTGATTTAAAATCCCTTCTTAACCATACATTTTCACTCTCCCAAACAGGTTCAGTGTTCAAAAGTTTTTAAAGTGTTTTTTATTGAACCTGGATGATTTCACTGCTACTGTTTGCAGCACGAGAGTTGTGGCAGTGCATGGCTAAGGCATGAGAGGGCAGGAACCTCTCAAAGGAGATCTTGTGCAGGAAAAGCACAAGGTAGCCCAGGAATCGCTCTAGAGTTACTGACATACGGAAGGACGTTGTGGGGGCAGGGCAGGAAGTGAGACAACTGTAATATAGGTAGATGCCTATACCTAACACAATCTGCTTGCCCCAAATTACCGTGTGGAACCGTCAGTATCAGTCAATTCCCTTACCAGTAGACAATATTGATCTGTGTTCTGGATCAGTGTTCTTGTGGAACCTTGAAATTTAAAACTCAGTTTGTCTTTAAACAAATTGTGGCGGTGTCTTGATTATTTTCAGTGTTAACACAGCATAACTAAAATTCAAAGTGCTTTCTCTTGAAAAGTAGTTTTATGTGTGTTGAAGCTACCGTTGCTCAGTATTTTATGTTCTAAAAAGTACTTCTAGGCAAATAATGTACTAACGCGTCTTTTATATCTGTTATGGTCTGACCATCGGTCTTGTCTTTTAGCAATTGTATAGGAAAAAGCCTGGAATGACAATGTCTTGTGCCAGATTACCTCAAAACATTTCCAAAAATAGATACAGAGACATTTCGCCTTGTAAGTATGTGTGTTTGTATATGTGTTCTAAAAGTATTTTACTGTGGTTGGTAAATAAGTAACATCTTTCTAAAATTTTTTTCAGATGATGCTACACGGGTTATTTTAAAAAGTAATGAAGATTACATCAATGCAAATTATATAAACGTGAGTGGTATTTTTCGAAAGAGCTTCTGACATTAAGTAATTTTGCAGTTTTTCAATGGAGAAGTTGATTTAAAAAAAAACACATTTTCATAACTCTAGTTCAGACTAGAATGGCTGATAAACCTGTAGTCAAATGGTTTGAAATTTACTGTAGATACACTTATTTGCTAATGCTTTGTAGCAAGTGTTTTTATAAATGAAGCAAAAAAAAAAAAAAAAACGCTAGGAGAAGCTAGCTCTCTACCAGAGGAGTTCATTCTTCTTTTCTGATTACTTGTGTCAGTAGTGTTCAACATCAGTCAAGTTTAATCTGGCAGCACTTTCTTTTACATCTTCTTTTTTTAACAACAAAATTACATCTACTTACTTTTCCTTTCAGGAATAAAACCCAGAGTTTAAACTGAATTCCAAGATCAGTATTTAAAAAACTAGTGTCGGAAACCCACAGAGCATGAAATGTTTGCACCTAAATTATTTGCCAACTGGTCTACCATTTCTTTTTTCAGCCATTAATCTTTATTATGGCAACTACATAACTGTCAGTTAATATGTGAAGTGTACTTGATCTTTGTAATAATTTTGCATGTGAAACACTTTGAAGAATTTTTATCTGTGCCAATCCATATTTACTAACTTATAATAAATAGAATTAATGTAGTTGATGCTTTTTTAATGTATTAGTTACTAAACACTAAATGTCTGATGCCTGACTTACATTTGCTGTAAGATTTAAAATAATGACTTTGTCTTCTCTTAGATGGAAATCCCTTCTTCCACAATAATAAACCAGTACATTGCTTGTCAAGGTCCATTACCGAACACTTGTCCTGATTTTTGGCAGATGACTTGGGAACAAGGCTCATCTATGGTTGTAATGTTAACGACTCAAGTTGAACGGGGCAGAGTAAGTAACAGGTTTCCTTAAATACTACTTGCATAATCTTCTAAAAATTTGTTGGTGATTAGCCTTCAAAAGATTAGAGGAATATGCTATTATGACACATAAGATGACAAGAGGTAACTGTTTTAAACTAAAAGAGGGTACATTTAGACTAGATATGAGGAAGACATTTTTTACGATGAGGGTGGTGAAACACGGAACAGGTTGCCCAGAGAGCTGGTAGATGCCCCATCCCTGGAAACATTCAAGCTCATGTTGGACGGGGCTCTGAGCAACCTGATGTAGCTGAAGATGTCCTTGCTCATTGCAGGGGGGTTGGACTAGATGACCTTTAAAGGTCCCTTCCAACCCAAACTATTCTATGATTCTATGACTTTTTTTCATAAGGGCAGTGCATTCCTAGTACTGTTGCAATGAAAACTCTTACATTTTAAACTTTCTGATATTATTAATGTAGCTAATATTTAAACTTTGAGTTCTGAAATACACTGAAGTCTTCACGTATTTCTTAAAATACTTTTAGGCTTCTTTGATACTTTATTGTAAAGTAAAAAGCAACTAGAATTTACCTTCAAAGGTTTTTTTTTCTCTAAACTTCAATTGAAGAAACTCCAAGAAGTTTCATCAGTTTTTGTAGAGTCGCTCTTTGATACATAGAGAGATAGATTTTTAAGACAGCCTAACACAGCTTTGTAGTGTTAAGATCCCATGCCTGGATGGCTATCTTTAAGAGGATCCTTGATAAGCTTGAAATCTAAAATTTTTCATAAAATAGTCTTCTGTGGCTATAAAAGTTTGTTTAATCATATGAAAGAATCATTGTCCTTTAAGTCATTTCCGTACAAAAATGTGTAAAAATACAGTACTAGCAATAAAGTAATTAAGAGTTATAAATTACTAAAAATAATTGTGTATGGTGCTGTAAAGGGCTTCAGGTGTATTTTGTGGTTTGTTTGGTTTTGGTTTTGTTCTGTTTGTTTGCTGGGGTTTTTTTTATGCTATATTTTGTCCTTAATACCTTTGTATATTATGCAGCTTTGTCCTTTGGAGACAGGCAAAACAATCAAATCTGGTCATACATACAGTGTAATTCCAGAGTTACTGGGTTTATAGTCTGGAGCATTCACAGTAGCACTGGCTGGTTGAGTGTGTGGACAGAAATGACAGCCTGGAATAATAGTTTAGTGGAATTTCTCCACATTCAGGATTTCTTTTGAAGATGCATTTACAGTAGGTTGTGGGTGTTCTGATCAACTCAGACTGTAGTTCAGCTGTCTGTATATAGTCTAACTTTTTAATAAACATATATTTGCTAGGAGGTCAGGCCTCTAAATATAATTAAAATAATTGAAGGGGAGTTACAGCGTTTTTAAACCATTTTTCAGTGACTCAATGTTAGCAAGATGCTGCCTGCTCCCAAATAAACATGATTAGAGGGAATTTCAGTACAAGTGCCCTTTTAATTTGAGTTTTCTTTGCAGATCTGCTAAGAACAGACTTGCAATAGCAGTTCTCTGAGGTTCCCCCACCCTTTCAATAATGATATTTGTGGAGTTCTTTGGAGAGCTGCTTAATAATGAAGTAAAAGGACTTATCTGTCTTATACCCATAGGCAGACTCCCTGCTCTAAAGCTGATCATGAGGCTACTGACATCACTATCCCACTGCATGCCAGGATGTCTCAGTGGAGCAGGAAGTCTGCAAATCTGGCTGCTCTTAAAGAATTGCCAGGTGGGTTGGAAAAACAAAAGTACACTTGAGCTGAAATGACCTCTGTAATTAGGCATTTAAGCAATATATCTGAAAATCCTAGTGTTTGAAGTTTTCATTTACATTCGATTACTTGATCAGGAGTCTTTGAAGTCCACCATCTGCATCCCCTTAATTTCTGCGTTAGTTTAGGAACTTTTTTGTTGCTTATTGCCTTTTTTTTTTTTTTCCATTTGTTCTTTTCCCATATAAGTGTGCTTTGAGAAGATTAGATTAGGATTTTGGAGGTCAGAAATGCTTATAAAGCAGCATCTTTGTCACTCAAGTGTTAAGGTGGAATATTTATAGATTTTTTTTTTTTTTAAATTGTAATGAAAGTTAAAGGCATCCATCTTCAGTTAAACTAACCTCAAGAGCTGCTGCATGTGTCCTCTTGAAAAGAGAACCAGGAAATCTGTGCGATACCTTATTTTATAAACAATAATTAGGTAACACAGTCTATTTGGTAAGTAAATTAATAATGATTACAAAATTATCAGAATAGTCTTTAATGACCAAAGGTATAAGGAATTAGAGAGAATTAAAATAATACTCTGTGAATTTAAACACAGGCATCTTTAAAAATGTGTTGACCTTAGGTTAAATGCCATCAGTACTGGCCAGAGCCATCAGGAAGCTCATCATATGGGAATTTTCAGATTACCTGCCATTCAGAAGAAGGAAATCCTGCTTATGTCTTTCGAGAAATGACATTGACTAATCTGGAGGTAAAATCCTATATTATGAAGTATTAATTTGTGGAATCCTCACAGACTAGCTAAAACTTACTTATTCAGACTTTCTTTTCAACTTGGTGGCATATTCATGTAAATAGAACTGTTTATTTCTAGAAGCCTTTAGAAAACTTGCTCATATTGCCATGCACTTACCTAGTACAAATTCTGCTCTTAGAATGATAACAAACCTTTCACTAGCAAAATATCACACAGATTCAGTTTCCATAATCATATTAATTGGTTTTAAATCACATAAAAGATGTATTATTTGTCTTAAAAGTCTTTACTGGTGTCTTTCATGCCCTGCCTGAAAAAGAGTAATTAAAGAAGTTGAGAAACTTGTTATTCCCTTGATGTTTTCAAAACATGAGACACTAGAGGTATTTCATTATTGCAACTGAAAATCTGTCTTTGTAGAGGCAAACAGTTCTTAGTAATTCCATCTTGGAGAATATGTGCAAGTAGATGGAAGATAAATTCTGCTGAGAGAAAGATGAATTGGGATTGGCGACTACATGTAAACAAGGACCTTCTTGAACATGCATTGCATGATTTTCAGGGCACGTGTAGTTTTCAGAGCCTCCCCAGCTAGCATTTCAATCTCCGAAATGTTTGGAAATGAGTACCAGGAATTTAGTTCATGTACTCATTTCTCATTGTTTGGGTTACCAGATGAGATGCCAGTTTTATAGAGCGGCCTTTTAGTCAATTTGCAGTTAAAATTCCTTCCCTGTGTGCTGTTGAGACAATTGCTTGTTTGTTATCAGCAGTGAAACCTCTGTAAATGATTCCGTGCCTAAAGGTTACTTAAAGTGCAGTAACTCCTGTTCTTTGAGATGCTGCTTTTATACTGGCTGTACAGCCTGTCCCCTCCACTAACCAGAGGCAGATTATGTTTGTGATACTAGAGCAAGGGGGCAGGAGGGAGTGGAAAACGAAGTCATTCTGCATCTTATGTGTAGTATACTGGATAAAATTAGAGGTGCAAATAAAGCCAAAACAATACTGTTGTTCACATGGGGTCTGAAGGAAAGCTTTTATGTCTGAAAGTCCTGCCTCTCCTGTCCCTACCCCAGTTCTGTCATTTGATGTAGTAAGATAGTACCTCTTTCTGTTAAGTTTGCTTTGCTAAAAATTTGACCACCTCCTTGTACATACGGTGTTCAGATAGACCATTGGTATCCTTGAATTGCTTAGCTATTACACAGTGTGTAATTTTTTTAACGTCTTGCAGATGTAAACATATGTAGATTGCCTATTTTGTTTTTTTTAAAAAAATGTAATTATAAAATCCAGGATGAGCGATGTTGAACACTAATAAAATGCTGCTAGTTGCCTGAAGCCACTTTTAGTAAGGGTACAAGTAAATGTACCATCAATTTTTTTATTTATTTTATTAGTTTTGGCTTGTGTGTTGTTTTCTTTTTTAATGGGACCTGAATTACTCTTGAATAAACTTTGTGTTTCTGATTAGAAAGAGGAAAGCCGCCAACTAACCCAAATCCAGTACATAGCATGGCCTGATCATGGGGTTCCTGATGATTCCAGTGATTTCCTAGATTTTGTGTGTCTTGTGCGGAAGAAGAGGGCTGGCAGAGAAGAACCTGTTGTTGTTCATTGCAGGTATCCATTTTTTTCCAACTTCACTAAATCATCATGCTGAACTTACTTATCATCAAATAGCTTTTCTGTGCTTTGTTGTTGAAATAAACATTTAATTGTATCTGTTATGGGGATGACAGGAGAACTCAACATTTAAAATAAACAATTACTTAATATTGTAATCATGTCTCAATAAGCAAAATTTTTAGTATCTACATGCATTGATCTGTGCAGGGACTCTGTTGGTTTTGGGGTTTTTGTTTTGTTTACAGTTTAAATGCTTGTGCTAACAGTCTATATAATGGTTCAGGGAAATGGGAAAAGGTACTTAGGAACCTTTTCCTCATGGTGACTGTTCTACAAAACTCCAGAATAGCTGTATAAATAATCCATAGCAGAAAACATGGGTGGTATATGCAATGATCAAATAAAAGATATTTTCTCTTAAGTCTACAGTCTTAGGCTACATGATATTTTGATACATACATTAAGATGACATATTTTTCTCAACAGTGGACTTTTGTCATGAATTACAATAACTCTTGTTACTCAGAATTTTACACATGAAATGTAGTTTTTTGGGTTTTCTTGTGCAATAGTTTTTAATAGCATTCTACATTCCTATAGTAAATTTCAAAATCCTGATCCTTCAAAATACCTAATTAGTTAACTATAACAATGCATAATGCCAAGTGTCTTGGAATGAACATGTGCTATACCAATTCTTGGTGAGGAGTACTGTGAATAAAAGTTGCCCTCTAAGTTCCTGAATGCTGCCCAGTCTCTCAGTGTTCCTGAGTCAAGTGTGCGTTGTTCCTGTTCCAGAGAGAAGCTGAGAGGTTTAAGGGATAAAATCAATTTAAAGACTATCTAATCTACAAGTAAACTAGACTTTTATTGAAGAAGATGACAGAAAAATGTTTTCTCTTTTTAACACTTTGTCTGTCAGAAATTGTATTTAATTATGTTTGCTCTCTCTTCTGTGTTGTGCTGGTCAGGGTGAATCTTATTAACTAGGGAAACCAGTACCAGAATGCCACTGTCTTAAATGGTATTGTTCCTCAGCTTCCATTATTGGTATACTTTTGGTTGATATGGTTGTGAACAAATAGTGAAAGTATCAGCCAAATACAACTTCTAAAATACAAAGTGTGCAAGTCTGCAGAGACACTGGAACAACAACTTTGGAGAGTATGAACAGTTTAATTCATCTTAATGAGGCATCAGTTCAGCTCCACACTGATAATTTCAATACCAACATTTATAACAGTTTTATCTTTCACAGAAGAAAAGAGAGGGAATATCACAGTTCAGCACAATTTACTTCATTGGCCGAACTTGGTGGCTGTTGGGAATTATAACCAAATTCCACTAGTGAGTCAAGCTGAAGGAATCCAGGGGTTCCTCCGTATGGTGGGTGCACACTATTTTTAATGTCTGTTCAGTATAATAGGATAAGGCATTAATGCAACAAAATGGTGAAACTTGTTTTTAGAACTAAGCCACCAGCTTTAGTATGGGGAATCCAAGTAGCTAGTAGAGCAGAGTTTTCTTTTGTACAGTATAGTGTAAAAATAAACCCAAAAACCCAGGCAGATTGTAAAGCAACAAAAACCTTAAGAAATTGGAAAGGTTTTTGTTATGTTAAACTACTTAAAACTACTGTTTGTTTTTATTTTTACAAGGCTCCTACTAGCTTAGTTGAACAGTGTCTAATTCTTGTTCTAGATGAGCCACCCATCCTGTCTGTGCTTTTCAAGATTTTCATGTCTCAGTGTTCCCCTCCGTCAGTCAATGATGTCTTTTTCCAAGCTAAAGAGTCCTAGCCTACCTGATATTTATCATGTGGAGACTACCACGCTTTCCATCATTGTTGTTGCCCTTCTCTGAATGTTTTGAAGTTGTAAAATGAGTCATTAGGTTCTTTGACAGATACTGTTCCTGTTTGGATTTGATAAAGCATTCTGCATATAAATTCTATACATATAAATTCTAGAAATATAAAATGATATTGAATAATTTTATATAACCAGCACATTTACATCTTGTCATAAAATTCTCATGACATCACTGAAATATATAGTAGCTTTGATGCCACCTTCTGGACAAAGATTTAATGTAGAAGTTTGGCCAGACTGAAGTTACGCTTCAATATCAGAACAATCAAGTTTCAAAGTTTGCAATGTTTATACTAACTAATTTAGAAGCAAACACTTTCATTTATTGACTGAAGTAATAGCTGGCATTTGAAAATGTGGATTTGGTCCTGTGTTCAAATATGGAGAAACATTGGTTTTCTATTTCAAAAGTACAAAATAATTTTCTTGAATATGAAAAATTTGATTTTGAAACTGATTATGAAGTTCAAGGTTAAATATTCAGTCTTTGAGGATTGCTACTTGTGGAAAGGTATATGTATATCTAAAACAATGCAGATAAATCTTTAGATTTGTTTTCTTTTTAGGCTAAAGATGATTGGTGCAAGTTCTCTTAACAATTTTGCCACTCTGAGATGTGTATGTTATAGTTTTTCCTTGTCTTAAAAGGGATTGCTATTATGTATTCCTTTTCAATCTACACGTCAGCTCTCTCTTGTACTTTTTAATACTAAGAAAATTACTGTTACTGTCATCCTCCAAAGGTTTCTAGTAATTCTTCAGTTCCTTATTCTGAAATATGAAGGTATGGATCACTTCAAGAACATACACATGGTTTTATCAAATCAGCCCAACATTCCAGTAATGGTCAAATTGACACAAAGTGCACAGTGTATGCTAGGTATCTCTGTGGTTTGTTATCGACTAGATATTAGTATGGTTTATAGTATGATCTGAATAAATATCTGTTTGTAAATTCTGCTCAAGTAAATGGCTGGGTTAAGACAGTCCCTCTTCAAAGGACTGACAATTCTGCACTGGTTTTTGCTCTGTTCAGGCAGGATGGAGGCTTCCAGTGACACAGACATGATCTCTCTAACCCCTGCCCTTAATAGTATGGGAATCATAATGATCAGTTGTGAGAATCTTTGAGAAGGAAGGTCTTAGATGGGCATTTTTTTAAACATCTTTTAGGAACGTATGGTCTTTAAATATGAACTATATTCCGAACACTTTATTTCATTTTCCATTTTGGGTGTTTTGTTGGTTTTTTCAGTGCTGGGATTGGACGGACAGGAGTTCTTATCACTATGGAGACAGCTATGTGTCTCATTGAGTGCAATCAGCCTGTTTATCCGTTAGATATTGTAAGAACCATGAGAGATCAAAGAGCCATGATGATCCAAACACCTGTGAGTATCGTACTTGCTGTTCTATGTTGCAGAAGAATAATTACCTATTATCTAGTCATATAATTAGATGGATTTTTAATATTCTTGCTGTTGATCATATCGTAAAGAGGTCACCTTTACCCAGTGTAACTGTAGCCTTGGCTTCGGGCAGGAATAAATTGCTAAGGCTATTGGAAAGGAGCAATTCTTTAAATTTCTAGAAAGAAAACTTGAAAAAAGCAGCAGCTGTTTCAGGGATACCTGAAAAAAAAGGACCAAATTTTCAGTAGTGTACAGATTACTCAGTGGAGAAAGCAGGAGCCTAATTCCAGGTGTTAAGAATAGGAGTAAGTAGTGTAAAAGGCAAACACAGAAAGATTCAAGACATGCAAGAAAGACCTTCAGTGATGCAATCCAGTGATTTTATGTTGCCTTAATTACAACGAAAACAAGCCTTAACTCTGCCCTGTAGTGACTCAGTTACAGGGGATTAATCAGAGAAATTATATTTTTAAAAATCAGTGTAGTTAAATCTGATGCGAGATATATAAAAATAATTTTAAGGCTTTGACCATTTCCATGTTTTTTATTATTTTGAATCAGTAATCAGTTGTATAGTTTTACTTGTAGTATATAGCATTTAAAGAGAAAGTATTTTGAAGGAGAAAAGGCACTAGATCCAGTATCAAATCTCTCCCACAATTACCTGAAGGTAGTTACTCATTGTAGTAATTTTAATGTCCCTACTGCTGTTCCTCTAATCACATTTGAATAAACCTTTTGTGTTCTTCAGAGAGTATTCAAACTGACAAAAAGTATATATGGGCCTCCATTTCTAGGTCATCTGTCATTCAATACTGCTGTCCAGTATTCATGTTCCACTAAAAAAGTTGTATTATTCAGCTAGCACAGGAAGGATGAGGAAGATGATGATACATGAAAAACAATAAAGGATGGCTCTTGCTGTTTGTCATGACTATACGGTATGAATAGCATATCTCTCTAGCATACATAGAAAGGAAGAGAGTTTTATTAGCAAAGGGAGGAGGTGCAGGGGTAAAGGGTTTAACTACGTATTCTTTCACAGCATGTGCTAAATATCTTCTGGTCTTCTCATTTTTCTTAGAGCAACCAGAATTTTCAAGCTTCAGTGAAACGCAGGTGTTTACTGCATCAGAGGGAGAAAGGATAATAAAAGACTTGAAGTGGTTTTTTTTAAGATTTCATAAACATTAGCTATTATAATTTCTCCTTTGGCACTCTCTTCCTGATTTTGTCTATCCTGAAAGATTTGCTCAATGTCCACAAGATGGCCCTATGTACGGGTGTCTGCCGTGTGTACTATATGCAGAGAGTTTGGGGTCTCCTTCAGGGAGCACCGGAGTCAAAATAAGTATTTTACACAAACGTGTAAATTTAACTATTTTAATGTACATGCAACAATACAGTAAATAACGATTCTATTACCAAATCTGTTACTGTGCCCATTTAAGATCTGACATGACTAATTACTGCATAGAGAGGGATATTCCACAACACTGAAAAGGCAGGCATGCTGGCTTTCTGACCAGCGTATACACCATTATGCAGTATTCAGTGTTACTTGTGGTGCTTTACAAAACAGTGATTTTATTTTATTTTCATTATATTCTAATTTGATGACTGTTGGGTTTTTTAACTATTATTTGTTGAAAACAAAGTATTAGTGGCCTCTGTGTATGCAGGAGCTAGACTTGAATACATTGCAGAGTTAGATGTTATATAATGTTAAGAAACTGGAGTTCTGGCTTTTTAAAACACGAAACAACTTTCTTTTTTATCAAATTCTGAGAGGGAGGTGCCAGTAACATGCCAGAATTAATGTAAGTATGACAGAGTGCTTTGAAACTATAGGTTCTAAATCCAGGTGCATGACAACCTCAGGTCAGTGAAACTTTGGCAATGAAATGAAGAGTAGAAAATTACTAAATAGGTGATGTTGTAATAATAGTACTGGTTTTGTGGGTATGACTTTTGGTATATATTTCAAAGTGCCGTTCATCCCATTCTTCTGTTGAGAAACAAGATGTTCTAATATGAAGTTCCTGGGTTTTTGTGTTTCCTAGACTAACTTTGAAGCACAGTTCTTGACCTGTCAAAAGAACGGGATGGGGAAATCTTAGAGGCCTTTTCTGCTTCCAGATGACATGGTTCAATTACGTTTCTTTTCAATTTACTGAATCCACTTTCCTTTTCAGAGTCAATACAGATTTGTATGTGAAGCTATTTTGAAGGTGTATGAAGAAGGATTTATTAAACCTTTACAAGCATCACTGCATAAGTAAAGAGCAAAAAAACTAGGATATCAATTGAGGAATCCTGTCCTCTATAATGAACTGGCAGCATTCTTTGTGCCATAATACTGCTTGCAGGAAATAATAGTGAAGTACAGCAAAGATTTGACAAAGGACTTTGAAAACTTCAGCACTGTTGCACTTTACGTTGAAACAAAATCAGTCTGAAACTCTTCTAACCTTCATCTGTTTGAAGACTTTATTTCCATGCTTTGCTCCGAACAAACCATAAACTGAAAGAACTAATTGTGTTCAGGGTAATCTACGATATTTCATTGTAGTGCCATATACTGTGCTTCTGGTTGAATTGCTACAAACAAGGCTTGGAATTATTTCACTCTGTTTTACACCCATGTCTCTTAAAATGAAAAACAAATTAAAAAAATACACTAAGCCATGGTCTTTTTCCAGTGCTAGGTTTATTTACTATGTACAGACTTTCACTGTTTTGTTTTTTACAACATTAGCAATATTGCCAATACTAGATAGATACACACTGCCTACTGATGCAGCACACACTGTCCTACACCCTTACTAGAGACCAGCTGGTTGTTAGAGGAAAGCTGGCATCTGTGTTAACCCAGCAGTAGCTGCATAATGCCCACTTACCAGCATCTTGTACAAAATAGTAACAATAAAAAATAATTAAAAATAATAAACAGCATTTCTTTGACACAGCTTGTGTGTCATACACTGGTGTATTCTGATTTGTGTGACTTAAGATTACGTGATGGGAACTAGTGCATGCATTATGTCTTAACCCCTTAAGTGCCTTGAGACTTAGAGCGTACATCCAGTGAAAGGCACTCACGATTCTGTGGGGGGTGGTATTGTCCTGTCATATTTATCTTAATGGGTTCAGATTTTAAAAACGGCCCTTGGTGCTTGGAATGTGTTACCACAAGGGGTCATTGAACTACTATTCCCTCGTTCCTTATACAAGTACCTGTGTGCTATTCTTGGTAGCAAAAGCACCTCTGCCAACTTAATGAATGAGCATTGTATGCTGCTGTGTTGTAATTATGTGAAAAATCTGACACATTCCTTCATTCCTTCTAACTAGTAACTTACTAGCAGCTTACTATGAAATGCTGGTAGGTCAGTAGAAGATGATACTTTGTTTTATCCTTTTATTGAGAATAGCTGTCTTACTCGATTAGAACATAACTCTTTAATAGCACTGATAATTAAGTTGAACTTAAAATCAGATGTGATTTAATTCCATTATCTGCTAACCAATTACTTTTTAAGTCCTCATAGTTGATTTCAAGCCATGTTCGTACAGGTCTGCCTTTTATTTTTTTTTAATTGTTTGGGTGGGGGGGAAGGGAGGAGAACACTATGAAGTTGTTCCAGAAATTTATTTTAATTCCATAGTTACCCCAGTCACCTTCTGTTATGCTTGTGCAAAATTGTTCCAGTTGGTATGGGTTGCTTCTTATTTAAGTAGGTAGAAGATTTGTTAAGAAATGTCTGTCTGATACAGTATCTGAGCTCATTCTAAAGATAAATAAATGTCCCAGTTTTTTAATATTTTTCCAGTATAGGAGAAACCAAGTCAGAAGCAAGGTATCCAGTGTAATATACTGTAAGGAAAAAAGTCAGTCACTTCCTTGATTGCCCTGTGACAACATAACTTTGTGCCCTCTATTTAAAAGTTTTAATTTATTGTATTGGTTTCCTGAAAAATGTTTATCCAGTAAATCTTGTTGTAAGCTATATAAAGCATAGAATTAAAATGGAAAGTTCTACGCTAAATAATTTTTAACTATTGAAGAAATATATTATATAATCTACTGTGTTCTATGGATGTTTGAAAGAGATCAGCTATGAACTATTAAGTGAAAAGCGATTCAGGCAAAGTGAAATCCTGGCTTATGACTTAGTAATAAATGTGAACCACAATGCCAAATGGAAGATAGAGTTTTAAATATTTTTGGAAAACAAAATAATATTAGGTGGCCTGTGGCCTTGTTACTTATATTTCTAGATTTGATGCTTAAATCAATATTATCCCTCAGTGAAAAATGAATCTTACAAGAATCTCTGGATCTGATAAACTGAAAAAGAGTAATAAGGTAGCTTTAATCTCAGTTTTATGTTAAGCCATTTGCAACAAAAGAAAAGTCTTCTTTAGGAAAGTATAAGCTTTAACTTCCACGTGACGAGATTATTAGCTGAGATGCTGGCTAGTTGGAAGCTTATTTTAAACTCAGCACTTAATGTCTACAAATTAAAATATTCATTATATTGAAATAAACTTTCTTCATAGTCAAGTTGTAAATGAAAATAGCATTTGCCCTTTTTTTCTGAGGGAAATAAGAAACAGAGTTTATAGCAACATTGTATAGTGTTGGTATGTCACATATTTAAATATTCTTATGTAAAGTTGCCAAAGCAGTTTGAGTTCAAAAGACCCGTTTATACCACAATTAAGTGTGGGATATTTATTGGTCGTCTGTCATTACTATTTTGATTACAAACACAGGCAAGAATAATAGGTCTCTTCAAAATCTTCCTCTGCACTGACTTAAGCTGATTTGTAGAGTATTAACTAGTTGCATTGGGAAAAAAATTGGAACAAAGTAACTATTCTTAGATAATTGGCCACCAGCGACTCAGTGGCTTTTTGGCTTCTCCAAAGTCAGCATAGTGGTAACCAAAAACTGATTTGGAAAGAGAATAGCTTTGAAGCCTTTCTGCACCATAAATCATTTGTTCAAATGTTTCTACCTGTTGTGGTATAAATGGCCTTTAAAATATTTTTATATGGCCAAAAAGAGCAAAACTGCTAAGTATTTTACTTTGGGTTATGAAGATCTGTATCATCCTTAAGAGTTTTTTAAAGAAGTTTTTGTATGTTTCATGCTGTACAAAACATGAATGTATCTTTCAGACATAATGACTTATAGACCTATACGTGATTGGTGTTATGACTGTTGGATTTTATGAATAATTATTTTCATACCATTTGATTAGGAAAAATGTTGGGTGGGTGTGGGAAAGAATAAGTTTGTAAGACTTCCATGATGCAAATCCAGTTTTAAAAAAAAAAAGTTTTCATTGTAAATAAGAGCAATATTATGACAATTGTGTGCCAATGTATAATCTTAAGAATTTTGTTTTCCTTTTAGTTTTGGATTGAAAACTACCACTACCATCTCTTGTTTAAAGCAGATTTGAAGGGGTTTTTTGGTACAAAGACATGGGGCTCTAGCGGGGGCTTTGAATGTTTTGGGGGCATTTTTAATTTTTGCTAAATATGACATAAGATGCAGGTATTGTTTAATAAACCACCGACAGATTGTCAGCCAATCCACTTCGAGAAATATTGCTTTAGATATACCAGATAACTGGGAGCTGAAGAATTCATTTGTCGTGAATTTGGGAGCATTTGGTATTTTAAATAACTTGCAAGTCTTAAGCAGTAAAATACTGCTTTTGTTCATTTTACTTTTATATATTCTCTCCCAGTTATGAAAAAGAGAAAACCTGTTTGGTTTTTTCTCACTACATTTAATGCTAGCTGATGTTTCTTCCATGTTTCTCTGTTAAATCTTGAAACCTTATGTCCCATACAGATAAAGCTGTAACACTTCTTCTAGAAGATCTGATTACAGTCTGGCACACCATCTATTAGAGAAAGGGTAAGAAAGCAGTTGGGAGATTAAGGAACATGAGGAGTTTGTTATGGAACCCGTGTAGCTGGCAACTTTCCATGAAGACCTTCGAAAAAGCTTCATGGTACCCATGGAAGGGCCAAAATGCACCCCGAAAGGGTCTGGCCTGGGGATGCTGGAGCTCCAGGTATGCTGTGGAGCTGAATTATGTCATGTTTTTATGCTTCTGCAGTGTGCGTGCAGGTGTGTGGGCGATGTTTGATGGCTCAGGGAATTAGCATGAGCATGAAAAACTCTACAGATCCACCAGTTTCCAAGAAAAAGCAGGTTGTCCAATCAGTATGCTGTAGTTTTGACTGTGGAGCCACTATGCAGGCAATCTTAAGGACCCTCAGCCCTGAGGATAAAGGAGGGATTGGGTTATAGTCCAAATTAAAATTTTGCAGATTTGGACTTTGACAGAGTACAGGAATGGTGCCGTCTAATGTCACTTGTAGTCTTTTAGTAGCTCACATCTCAGGTCCCTTGTTGGCTGGGTGTATTTGCTAATTTAAGTACCCGCCTTTTGTCTTGAGACTGGAAAAGCTCTCTTCCATTGCTACTTTTAGTGCTAGGATCCAATATCAAAATCTGGTAAAAACATATTAATTGATTAGACGTGGATCTTGCATGAAATTGCAGGGATTATAATTAGTGATGATTAAGAAGTTGTTAGAAGGGGAAAATGGTTGGTTTGTTTCAGTATAACTGTTCTGTCCAGTCTCTCTTATCCCACTGCAGTTACGAATTGAAACTAATTGTTTGGTTTGGGGTTTTTTTTGGTTTAGCAGTCTGTGAAGGAGGCCAGTTTGTTATCACTGGATTTTACCTCTGTACTGGTTGCTACCATGAGAGTGCGTCTTTTCAGTTCATGGGGCTTGTCCAGCTACAAGTTTTTAACTGGTGCATAAGCTGTAAGCTCTGGCTATTGGCTTTGGCATGTTTTGCTCATTGAGAACTCAATGGTAAAAATTTGAGATAGATCACTTTTTTGAAAAATGGTGACATTTTCAATTAAAAAAAATTGGACTTTTTGATTCCTTTGAACCAGTAGCCTCATAAAAAGAAAAAAAAAATGCCACTAAAATATCTATCATTCTAGTCTCCTGTAGCATGAACTATGGTTTCACAGACTGGCTGACAGTTTGGTTGTGTTATTTCATATTTAGCAAGCTTATACATTTTAAAGGGTAATTTTTTTCAAAGTGTTTTGGTGTTTGAATAGTAGCACTTTATCTCATGCTTACTACTGACTGAACTATTGGACAAAACAAATTGGGTTTGGAGAGAGATCCTTAATGGGTTTTTGCACAGAGATGATTCGGATTACACCCTGGTACGAATGCTTTTTATTGTTCCAACCATTTCTGGTTTATTGTTCACGTGTTTGAGGGACTTTCAGAAAATAGATACTAATAAGTTAATAATAATTCTATCATCTCAACTTTCCTGTCTTAAAGAGAATAGAAAGCTTGCATTTGGGAAAAAAAAAAGGGAAAACAAAAAAAAGTGCAAGTAGAAACTACAGGGTACTTGTAAATTTATCTCTGTGATCTCTCTCAGCTAGCTGCAAATTAGCTATGTTTACTGTAAATGTTTCTGCTAAGCATTATTTTTAACATTAGATCAATTACCTGGAAAACAGTATTTTTTTTTACTTAACTTATTTGTATTTTGATAACTAAAGATAATGCACAACAAAGTTTAAAGAAGTTGTCACCCTCTTACTCCTAGGCCAGGGGCCTAAGACATGAGTGAAAGGGTTCAACAGTTTACATTAAGCTGTTGTTTTCTTTACCTAGAATATATCCACAAAGACTAGACTATAAACAAACCAGTGCAATTATCTCAGTACATTGGGGCACCACAGTAACAACCCGTAATAATTTTACAGGAAAATTAAGGTAAGAAAATGCAGGTTTTGGTTTTTATCCAGTGTATCCAGATTTGTTTTCCGTTTGGTTTGTTTACCAGTGATCCCATTTTAACCAGTCAGTTAGGGCAGGGCTGTTTGTGTAAGGTTTGGGGTTTTTTCTGTAACAGGTGCTATACTATGTGTAAATACAAAGGGAAGAGTATTATTTAGATCATTATTAACAATCAGATGGTGGCAATATTTTTTGCTAGTTACTTCTGGTAATTAATTTGCATTTCTAGCTGTGGCTTTCAGTTGTCAAATTTCATCTCAGTTTCATACTGCTGAATGATGGACTGCAAGTGTGAAGTAAATCATCTCAGAGTTGAATTGCTCTTCTGTTGTTTAGAGTAACTCTTGTGTGTCTTTATTAATGTTGGGGGGATGGGAAGGTTCTTCCCATAAGTAGACTTTTGCCTATAAATTTGTTTAAAAGCACATGGGGGGCGGGGAACCAACAAAAACTAAATGCAGCATCTTGGCTAAACAGTCGGGATGGTTGATTGAAAATGATGGAAACTTGAAATTGGTCAACACTGGACAATGTGAAAATAAATTCAGCTTTTGTCACTGCAGCTACTGTATGCTTTAAAGGGCCTTATGTATGTCCTCATTTTGATAAAATGAAATTTCTTGCTATTAAAATGATACACTAACTTCTACCGAAAACCAGCAGTTCCCTGGATAAATATGCTAATTAACATTTAACAAGTCTTGTTGTAGTCTTAAGTAAAATTTCAATCTGTGAAAAAATGCTGTTATGCATATTTTGTGGATATATTTAATTTCAGTTGACAAATAGTTGTCTAGGTACAGACTTGAAAATATATATAGAGTTTACTTGTGGATCTTAATTGTTTAATTGCAAAATAAAGATGTGCTTTAGTAATTTAAAGTTTAATTTTTTTGCGATTTTCTTGCTAGTGTACACATGGGTTTCCTATGCTACTTTTATTACACTTCTGATGCCAGATAATGTTTCTCTTGTGTTTTACTTCTTGACATTGTATTCCATAAATACAGCCCTATGGATTGTGCACTAGAAGAGGATGCTAAATTATCAGAAATGAAATTGCTTGGCTACAGAAGAAGCATAACAGTCTCATCTAAAGGTGTTTTACCTGAAAATATATACTGCAGTTTTGGCTCTAATGGAAGAATAACTATTTATCTTTTATGCAGTGAGTGTTTTGGAGACAGTGTTCAATAGAGATTATAGTCTGATCACAAAACTGAGGGCATGAAGAATACTGATGTGAAAAACAAAAATTCCAGATGGAAGCTTGTGATGAAATGTTTGTTGCCAAAAAGTGAGGAGATGTTCAAAGCACAAGTAGGAAAAGAAAATGAAAGTATTTAGGAGGCAAGGCAAAAATTTCAGGAGGGATAAGAGTCTAAGAAAAGAGACAGAACCATATGTTCTTAATTTGACTGATTAATTTAGGACTTCAAAGTGAGGTCAAGGTATTTGTATTTGAAGATAAACTACTGGGAAACCATTCAAGGAGAGAAACAGAAGTAATAAAAGTTACTATGTAGGAAGAGATTTGTTTAAACAGGAATAAGAAGACTGGATAGAAGATAAGTCACAAATAACCACAGTTGCATGTGCGTATACTTGGACTGTATCTGAGTAGCAAATAGTGAGGAAGGAGTAGACTGTAATTACATGGCAAGTAGCAAGAGGCTTGTGTGAAGTAGGGAGAAGCAAAAAATGTGTCACTGAAGCTACAGAAAGGAAGCAGGGAATAACGGAGTTCTTGGTAGTGACAAGGGAGCTTGTGAGTGACAGAGTGGAAAGAAGCTCAATTTGAGGAAATAGTTGAAGATGGGCAGAAAATTTAGGGACAGCCTCTAAGAATCAGGTAATTTATTCTCTAGAATGTTTTATCTAATAGGAAAATGTGAATTGGTGTAGACTTAATGGCAGGGAGATTACCATTTATGTGACAGAGATCTCCACTAAAAACTAAGTGTCTTGTTATGCAAATGATCGGTTGATCTGCACTGAGAATTCATCAGATATCTGAAAACCTCCAAGGTAACTTTTTTTTTTCCCTTGTTAAACATAGTAAGATTTTGTATGTTTCCTCTGGGAACTTGATTGCAAGCTCCCACATGTATTTCATGAGACTATGGGGAGCAAGCATAGTCCCTGCTCCTCTGATAAAAAGTATCTAAATCCACACACACACCCCCCCACACACACACCACCCCCCCCCCCCCCCCCCCCGTGATTTGTGTTCCTAAGTGTAACCAGGCATGAACTTGAATCTCAACTTTCCCCTAAGCTTGCCTTGTTCCTTCTGCTTGTGGTAGGAGGATTGCTCTGTTGTCAACACAGCGGTGCTAAAGTAACTGACATTTTAACATGAAAATCAGCCTGTTGCTTAGTCAGCAAATACTGGGCAATTACCTGGCAGCTGGTTTTTTTTTGCCATTTCAGCAAATGACATTGATAACTTGATGTACATTCAGGCACTAGAGCTGATTTTGCCATAGCAATGCACAATCAAGTGTTTCGTTATCCCAGTTCCTCGGCGTGGCAGGTGAGTGACCTGTTATCTCAGCCAAGTGTAGAAAATGCTGCATTATCATTAGAAAAGCAGTCCCAGTAACAAACCCAAGTCTCCGCTTTCTCAGGCTGTTACATAGACTAGATTCCCAGTTATCCTGGGATTTTGAAGGAGTCTGGAGCAGTGTCTCTGTTAGCTGGCACTATACTTGGCAAGCAGAGTTTGTATTGCCTTTGGTGAGGTTTTCTATGTGGACATCTCAAATACTAGCTTGAACACAAATACTTATGTACTTAAAAAAAATACAGTGAAGTGCAGCCGTTTCTAATTGCTGTGGCTAATGCCAGTGAGCAGGGCTTTCCCCCTTAGAATGGAGTAATAAGTAAGAAAAATGATAAAGTATTGATCACTGGGACTAACTAATTTCCAAAGGACATTAAATTACAAACTGCATTTTGTCGTCATAGTCTGTCCTGATAATTTGAGTGTATAAATACTAACAGTGTTAGTTTGTGCATGGTTCTACTGTAATACATTGCTACAGTTACCCTTTCAGGCAGTGTTTGAAAAGACGATTTTCTTCTAAACTTAATAGTTTAAGAGCGCGTTTGCCTGAGGCTTCTTGTTCCTGCTGGCCAGCTGAGGCCCTGTCACAGCTCTGGCTGAACAGCTGAGGGAAACTTCCACTACCTGTTCGCAGAAATTCCAGAAATTTTGCGAAATAACTCGAAAGCCATTCTGAAGGCTCAAAACGAAGTGCCGCTTCGTTAGAGGGCTTCCTCATCGCCCTTGTTTTACTAGGCGGCCGTTGTGGAGCACGGCGGCCTTTCCTCAGGCAGCCCCCGGCCCCTCTCCCCCTCAGGCCGGGCCCCGGGCACCTCGTCGCGGTGACCGCGGTGCCGGCTGCGCGCGCTACCTCCCGCCTCCCTCCCCGGGCAGCACGTGGTCCGCGCTGCGCCCCCGCCGCCCCCTGCCGCGGCCCTTCGCCGGGCGAAACCACCTGGCTCGGGGCGGGGGCGCCCCTTCTCCACGGGCATCTGCCCCTTTAAACGGGAGTTGGCCCTACTGCGCGGGGCGAAAAAGAGTGCGCTCTTTACCATCCGCCTGCCGCTTTCCTTCCCTGCCGCCCCTCTCCTCAATCTCCACGCCTACGCCGAGGGGGAGAGAGCAGCAGCGGAAGCCGCCAGGTGAGTAAGCGTGAACAGGGACAAATGGGCGGCGAGTCGTTGCCCGTTTAAGGGCCTCCCACATCGCTCCGCCATGTTCGGAGGCCCGCCCCCTCCTGGGGGCTCCCTCACCGCCCCCCGCCCGCCCGCCCCAGGGCCTTGAGGAGCCGCTGCGGGGACGCGCTACCGCCGCCCCCGGCTCCGCCGCTCCCGCCGCCCGGTCCGCGGGGCCGCCCGCCAGGTGAGCGGCGCGGGGAGCCCGCTGCGACCGCCCGCCAGCGGCGCCACGGAGGGTCGGCGGCGCCGCGCCGGTGCCCCAGCGACCGCGTCGGGGGAGGGCGCGGCGCGACCCCTGAGGCGAGGCCGCCGGGGCGGGGAGGGGCAGGAGCAGGGCCGCGGGCCGGGGTTGAGGCGGACGGCGGTCTCGGGGCGTTATGTAAGGGCGGGGGGGGTGGGGCCTGGGCAGGGGCGCCCGGCCGGCGTGGCCTGGGGAGGGGGATTTGAGCGGGGCGGGGGCCGTTCCCTGCCGGGCCTCCCCCGGTGAGGCGGCCGGGCAGCGCCGCGGTTCGGCGCTCTGCGCTCGCGGGCTGGGTTGCGATCCGGGGAGAGCGGCCGTTGTTGGGGTTCAGGGCTGACTCGTGGCCGAGCTGCGGGAGTTTGCCGGGTCGGCGCTGCCGCGGCGGCCGGGGACCCTGGCGGCGGGAGGCGCCACCCCGGTGCCGGTGAGCGGCCGGGAGGCCGCCTGGGGAGCCTCGGCACAGCCGTGGCCGCAGAGACGGGAACCGCCGTGCCCATAAGGCGCTCGCCTGTCTGTGCAAAGCCTTTCTTTGAGAGACTCGGCAGCAAAGTCCCTGGTCTGTAAGCCAAGTTCTGGGGCGGGAAGGGTCGTTCATAACCTTTTTCAATAAGAGAGATGGAGTATGTTAGCCCAGGAAATAGCTGATGGTAGGTAGTTCTTGGTTGCTTTCCTGCTTTGAGAGAACATCATCATTTCGTTGAAGAGTGCAGTAGCATTTGTATTCATGAAAGATTGCAATTAATTTTATGAGATCTACACGATCACATTTTCAGATTGTCCCACAAATCACCCCAACTACCACCAAGGGTTTGAGCTGAGTTTTTTCGAAGTCGCCAAAGACTGTGGTTATTTAAATCCAAAGAAGTGAAATATCTGGCACTTTCTAAGAACTTTAAATGTGGGCTATTATTTTTATTTTTTTCTGTGAAAAACTAACATTAGCATGTTCTTTTTCTGTCCTGGATTTTGTAGCAAAGATGCTGAGCTTTTTCCGTCGAACCCTTGGACGACGGTCTATGCGTAAGCATGCGGAGAAGGAACGGCTAAGAGAGGCCCAAAGAGCTTCAACCCACATCCCTGCAGCTGGGGACGCAAAATCCATCATTACTTGCCGAGTGGCACTGCTGGATGGAACAGATGTCAGCGTGGACTTGCCGGTACGAGTGATGCAAGTTTGCTTTTTAAATACCGTTGGCTTGCGTCAATCTGATTGTGCTCTTTGCTGTTTACAAGTTAGGTAAAGGTGTATCAATTTGTCGTAGCAACTGACTCTGTGACTTGATGTCCACTGAGTTACTGGTTATAAAATGGTACTGAAACTAGAGAGTGTTTTATTAGCCGTCATTGCACCTTATACATTGAACGCTTTCTAGCGTGTTAATGTAATTGTTGTGCCAAGGCTTAACTTAGAGAAGGTAACGTTTCAGATGAATTGGATTTTCTTTTCAGTGAGCTATATATGCATCTTGAGAGGGAAGGTAAATTTCTTGGTGTAACTCTGTTGAAGAGGAGGGATGAGCAGAAGTACCAGCAGTAATTTCTGTATGGGTTTTGTTCGTTTTGATTTTG
The DNA here is from genome assembly GCF_030936135.1 of Gavia stellata. Lineage (NCBI taxonomy): Eukaryota > Metazoa > Chordata > Aves > Gaviiformes > Gaviidae > Gavia > Gavia stellata. The sequence goes on along the minus strand of NC_082601.1, from coordinate 14,805,051 downwards.
TGTCAGAGATGGATGCAGTTTTTAATGCTAACTTGTGAGGGGAGGAAAGGAGAAGAATTCTACTTCCTTCTCCTCCTCAGGGCAGATTATATAGTAGGGATTGTCTCATAGCATAGCGCTTTATTGGGAGTGAGGTGTTAGCCACTGTTTTACATTTCTAAAGCTCCCTTAATATACGCGTGTCTGTTGTGCTCTGCTTAATTATATATATATATTACAATTATACCTGGTTTTGGCCAACAGGATGAACAGTAGCAATAGAAGGGATGTGCTCTGTTTTTCCATTACCATGTGTTATAGTTGTTACTGACTTGTTTTGAGCTCGTATAGCTGAGTTAGGAAGTTGTGCGTCTGCAAGACCTTCTGACTAGTTCCATAGGATTTTGGCTGCAATAACAGCTGCGCTGACGTTGGAGCTGCTGGCTAGAAAGAGCATGAGGAGCAACCATTCTTGAAATGGCTTTTCTTTCCTCCCTTACTTATTTTAAGTACAATTCTAGAGTGTTTATAACACTAGGTAGTCTGAGGAAGGCTCAACTTGTTAGAGTATTGAGCGGTGTTATTGACATAGTCAGCGGAAATAACTCCTGTGATATCCAGAACCCAAAGCAATCTAGAGTAGAAAAAACAGTTTGGCATCTTTATTTGTGAAATGACACAAATATAGAGGGCAATAAAACTAATTTGTACATCTCTGAAACAATGCAGTGAACATATCCAGTGCTGCTTAGTGCCTAGGATGTTTGATTTGAGGCCAGGAATGCCCACAAACACTTTTATAGTAGGAGCTACACTTAAAAAGTACTCAAGTTTAAATTGGTGTCTCCACATAACCAGAGCAGTAATCTTTGGAGCTGGAGTTGGCTCTGTAGACAAATTCCTAGCGCCTCTAACAACATTTCTAAGGCTTTGAGGAGCATAAATTGAACCTGAAGAGGTGTCATGACCTGCCATCTGGACTATAAAACTTAGATCAGGGTGCAGTAATAACTATTTATTTCTACAGGAAACTTTTTCACTCTTGCTTTTTTTCTTCATAAGCCAACATAAAGCCTTGCCTGTGAACATCTAAGTTATGAGTAACAGTAAACAAATATGCTAAATCAACATAGCTAGATGCAGTAATTACAGTGCATCGTCAGTGGCTGACATGTACCAGTTCCTTTGGTGATTAAAATACAATGAATTAAAAGTAGATTAAATGTTTCATTTCAGACTCCTTAATGTGTGTGTTCTTGCGTCTCGGCTTGCATCATTCATGTTTTGGGGTTGACTCTTAAAGAGGAAAGAGAAAAGGTGGGAGGAGCCAGGGGATGAAGTGGAGGGTACAAAATCCTGGCAAAGTAACATTGCTTTCTAAAATTTAAAGCTAAATTAAAAGTACATGTGTGTGTATATATAGAGATATTTTTTTTTCTTTTACAAAAACTTTCCTTGAGAATCATCGTCCTCTTTGAGCTAACACCTTTTCCAAGACTGGTTCTGTTACTTTGTTGACAGTAGATTTGGTTTAAAATGAACTCTTGTTATCTCAAAGAGGTGCCCTTGGGTATGCCAGTTCCGTTGTGCATAGTCCCATTGTCTACCTAAGTTCTGTGAAACTGTTTCTGGTTTTGGTTTTTGTTTTTTTTTTTTTAATAAAAGTCTTAAGACTGAATCACTTAGCAAACAGGTTAGCTCATGGCCAGAGAAAGAGTTGTCTTGGCAGGAATGAATGCTGTACTTTTTTTAATCCATGGCTACGTAAATAGTTCACAGTGGCATAAGTTGTTGCTGCCACAGGAACGCAGGAAGATGTTGCTTTCATTATTGCATTTGTCCTTGTTTTCGCATATGCCTTGGCAGAAGAAACATTTTTTTGGCAGCCAGGTAGTAAGCTAAGTCAAGAAAATGCTGTGGCTGAAAATAATTGGTATAATTTTGTTATGTTAGTTTCCAGCTGGAGTGATTCTCCAATCCCCATGTCCCTCCCCAAATGTGGTGAAGAAGCATTTAGAGGCAGTATCAGGCTTATGCTTCTTGAGTGAATTTACAGTGAATTTGCTACTGAAAGAAAAGTATTCTGGAGTTATGGTTGTTCATATACTTGAATCTGAGATTGCTGAATTTCTGTTGAAATTAAAAAAAGAAAAGAAAAAATAAAAACACCACGGGGAACAGTGTCACATAAGCCAAACATGTTTCAGAGTCTTTTAAGCAGCAGAGACTGATGTTTTTGTGAATATTGACAATGAGACAGAAGTGACATGTTGTAAATGATGTAGTTGAGATTAATTTATTAAACACAGAGCCAGGATTTGAGCAGTAACTCTGCTTTTTGTCCACTGATCTTATCTATGGTGTCTGTCAAGCCACTTAATCTGTCTGCTTTTTTATTTCTTTTGTTGTTTTTAATGACAAAATTGTCTGACTTGAACTGTTCATCAAAGCTACAGTCCTACAGAATCTACTTATCTTGTAGCCATGTTAATGACTGAAGAGTATCAGTGTTATGTGTACTATTTATTGTCACTTTCACTGTATGTTCAAAATGGGAGGCACAAACTTTATGCGAGTTACCAGTGTTCTTTTGGGGCAGATTGAAAGATGTGGGTGTGTTTTTCCCCACCTTCATCTCAGATTCTAAAGTTGTGTTTTGACCTGGTAGTTTTCCTCATTTATTACCACTTTTTTGAAGCTTTGTTTGTCCAAATGCATTCAGTGATTTTGACACACTTACGTGCTTAGTGAAACACTGAGAAGCTTACTATTATTTTTTTATCTTTGAAAAGTTTTTATAGAATATATGGTGTCTGTTAGCTGTGCTGCTGTTGATGTTGTTCATCATACACGTTGTTTTACTGTTAATTTACCTGGAGCTCAACTTTGGACAAAAGTCGGGTTGTGCTTTTTCTTCTAATTTTTTTAAGATCCATGGGTGGAGTGTTTGCTTAGTGTTATGAGTGGTGAGAGGAGAACAACTCTGTTTTGCTGACATCCCCTATCTTACTTTTAATCCTGTTCCCATGCGAAACAAAACTCCATCTTCCCCCACTGCACCTCTGGAATTCGTAAAAGCTCAAAAGCCATGAACAGACCCTGTTTAGTACCTGAAGACTCCATCAGCTCAGTCATACCAATCTGGGCTCCGAAGGGAACCCCTCAACAGCCAGAATACCGGCTCTTCTGGTGGTCGTGGTTTGTGGAGAAAGACAGGTTGGAGGTGGGAAGGGCATTGTAGCAGTGTTTTTCCTTGAAAGCTGTTTTTAATTGGAGTCACCAACAGTTTATGAAATACTTGTGAACAAAAATGTTTGTCAAGAATTTAAAGTAAATTGCTTTGAGTACTGGAGGGCTCCAAAGGATTTTTAAATCAAAAGATCTAAAAATTGAACATTTGTTGTAGAGATAGTCAATTCTGCGCTATTCAGAGTAATAATTGGGAGAAGGAAAAGATAACCTAGATAAAGGGGAAAAATGTCAAGATAAATAATGTAAATTAAATTACAGGGATACACTTGGAATATGCACTCTTTTTAAAAATTTGTGGACAGCTTTCTTTGGGGGAACAAGGTCAGCTTTACAATAGCAACAGATAGTATATATGGGGTCTTTTAGAAGCAGCACTGTGCTTTGTGGAAGCCAGGGGTGTTTTGGTAAAAAACAAAACAAAACAAAACCCTGACCCTGCTTAACCCACCATTTACATAATCTTCTCATGGGTAATAAAGCATTAATTGTATTCCAGTTTCTGTACGTGCAACCTAAGTTTGAGGCAAAAGCTTCCTAGTGGTATAAGGTGAAAGACCCAAATTACTAGAATGGATGCTCTCTGAGTAGTTTTTCATCTTGGAATATTCCTCACTTATGCATGCATGAAATTTAATATGGAGATTGCAAAATGAGATGGTTTTGTCCTTATTATAATGAAGTATCATTAAAACGAGGTCTTGTATACACCAGTCCAAGAGCTCTGTGGAATAGCAGGAATTAGTGAAGCGGTTTACAGTTTTGGAGTAATGCTTACAAAAAAAGATAAAAAGGATTGTATTTGTAGTGATTATTTTAAATAAAATTAAGAAATCTATCTGGAATGCCAAAAACGTTGCCAGCAAACTGTTAATGAGTGCTGATGGCCTTTTGTGTGGAGGGAGATGATTTTTGTTGATCCGACTACAAGATCAGAGATGTATTATGATAGTTGTTTTTACTCAGTAATCCACTCTATTTTTTTTTTTACAAGCTTGTAGAGTATTTGTGGCTACTTGCTGAATATTTGTAGCTGTAAATATGAAATGCAGAATGCTGTCTGGGGCACAGATGCTGATTAAAAAGAAAATCTAGTAATGCTAAAAATGTTGGAAAATCAGTCTTCTAATAAAATGAGTAATCTTAGTGTTCAAGGCTGGCTTTTAAATTTTCAAAATAAAGCTCAGCTTACAAAAGTAACAAGTAAACAAACATTTGCTTATGTGTGTGTTTGTGTGTGTTAAGACTATAAAGTTTTGGATTAAAACTTTTTTCCCATGTGGTCTTTGTCTTAAACTATTGAAATGCCCTTGACTATTTGCTTAAACTACTGAAAGACCTTTAGGGGCCTGACGCTGGAAAAATCAATCCTAAGCTGGGTAGTACAAAGCAGAAGTGCTGTCTGTGTGGTGGAAGGGGGCCCGGCCATAGTGCAGGTGGATCCAGTGCTTCCTGGGGTGCCAGATTTAAATGCATATTGAGCTTGAATGTAAAACATATATAGTACATGCTGAGTAGTTTCAGCACTTCTGAGCAGCAGCAGAATCAGACTGCCTGTACTGAGTCGTGCTGGGATCCCGTCGTTTTAGGCTAACGGCAGGTGAGCATTTCGGGCTTGCTGTGATGCACATACCCTGGTGCAGCTGGAAAGGGAGGAAGGGAGCAGCTGGAAGCGAGCTGCAGCTGCTATCAGAGTAATTTGTTTGGCCTGCAGCGTACTGCGAGTGCTTCTGGGGATGGGGCTGCAGGCTGGTTTAGTTGCATGAAGGTTTAGCATTCCTAAGTTGCAGCATAACAGTGAATTTTGTCTGAAGCCCTGCTTTCCCACTAAACTGCCCCTGTAAATTGCTCAGTCAAAGACTGGGACTCTCATATGCTCTTAACCAGCCTGCCTCTGAGAAATCTGCAGGTGGAACACCAAATAAAACTTAAATGTTTGAGGATATACTGAAAGGGAGGTATTTAATCTCTAAACCTTATTGCTGGGCAAGCAGTTTGGATATATTCTGTATCAGAAGGAACATTAGGAGATAGATTCAGAAATGGATTAAATCGAACGCATAGCTAGAAGATATAAACTTTCTGGGAGAGGAAAAGTAAGAGACTTCTGGCAAAACAAACTGACAAGTATGAATGTTTTGAATCTTTATCTTTTTATGTATAGGGTCAATAAGCCTGAGCACAGTACATTAAAATCTTTCTATATAGTCGTCTACTAAATGTACAGTTATAATGGGTATTGAAGTAAATTCTTTATATTGGGAGATGCCTTTTTCTTTCTCCAGAGAGCAACAGAATAAAATGTTTAAACCCAAATGCTTATCTTCCTACATTTGGGAGAGATTGAGTAAATAGAAGAATTGATAAGCTCTGTTTCTGGAGGTAGAAATTATTTTCTGCAGCCTTCCAGCCTGCAGGGCTTTTTACTCAGTACAAGAATATATGGTGCGTGTTACCAAAGGGTGGGGATAAACCAGAGAGAGAACTAGAATTGGTGTTTTGCTTCCGGTGGTATCCTTAGATGAAGGAGAAAATTGACTCGGGAGTTTGGAAAAGATATTTGAAAGATTGATGCTTGGAGTTTGAGGAGAGGAGCAACCTCATTTGTAAGTCATAAGAAGATCAGGATGATACAAATAATGTGTACTTCTAACACTGCCTTTGTAAAGATAATGGGTTTTAATCCTCCAATTCTTCAGCAAACCTTAATGGTGTTAACTATAGATACTGTTTTCATGATATTGAGATGAAATCTTTTTCCTTTAGAGCTCACTGTTGGAGCTTTCTCATGGCTTATTTTTTCAAAACAGCATTTAGGAGGAGGGGGATTAACTTCATAAAAAAAAAAAAATCAACAGGCTCATCTGCTGCTCCCGCGCTGCCATGGTCTGCAAATGTGCATAGGTGATGTCCTAGCAACTGGGTAACTGTAAATCCTGAATAGGGATCCCTAGCGTCTTTGGGGGGTAAATGGGGTCCTTCTGAGGAAACTGGTATGAATATGAATGGTAAACCCCCTAATGACTTGACAGAAGCCACGAAGGGAGGTTTTTGCGCCTCAGTAACTACTAAAGGCAAGAGCTACTGTTAGTTATTGTTAATAAGCAATATTAACACAATCATTTGAAGAAATCTTCTGACAGAAAAGTACAGCTGCAAAGACACAAGGGATACTAAGTCCCATGAAGGTAAAGCCTATTCATCTCTTTTTCCAGAGTTCATCTTATATAGGGACGTCCTTTTCTTCACAAAGAAAAGAAATAAAGAGGAGAAAAATCCCTTTCTGATAAGCATTTTAGTTACTAAATTCATTAGGTGGGCTTTTTGGTTTTGTTTTTTTTTTTTCCAAGTTTTGGAAGTTTGAAGTACTTCACTGTGATTAAAAACCTGATAAAAACCTTAAAAAGTGAGCCATTCAGCTGGTGCCTGCCCAGCACAAGGGTCTCATCCCCAGCTGTTTTAAGCCAGTGTTGCTTCACCAGTGCTGGTCTGTACTGGCTGCTGCTAGTACTGAAAATGGCTTTTACATCAAACAGGCAAGCTGTGGAGCACTGACTTGCTGGCTTGTGGTCTTGACTGCACGTCCATGAAACAACCTTTATCTCTGAGACCATGAGAAGACGGTATAAACGCTGCCTCTCTAGTTTTTTGGCAGTGACTGAGATGCTTGAGCCAAGGTGAATGTCTCCGTATCACCTTACCCCGGTGATGAAGGGACAAACCAGCCTGCCGAGGTGAACACCAGAGTTGACTACCCAGCCTTGCTGCTTAGCTACTGGGGTTAAGTCCAGCCTTTGTAATACCTACTCAGCCAGCAATTGCAGTTATTAAGAGCAGCATGAGATGTCATTAGGGCATAGTTGGGAGCATCCCTTCCGTTCAGGGGCTGGGGGAGCACGATTCATGCCAAAGCAATCAAAAGATGCTTTTATCTCATTACAAAGTGTGGCAAAACCACTAGATTACCTGCCCTATGTAAATGATATATTTTATTTAAGTTTCCCAGTTCAATTGTTGACTCTCCTGCTGTGAGATGTTTGCTGTTGCTTCCTACAGAGTATAGCAAACTGTAAATCAAGTAGTCAGGTTTTACAGAATTACAAACTCATGAGGAGTTTAATTTGTGCTGAAGGGAGGACCAGCCATTGGCTGGACTGCTTGTGAGTGGAGTCGTTAATAGTTCATCGGTAACTATTAAGCAGCTTGAAAATATTTGTCCTTTGAGAGGAACCTGAGCTCTGCTGCAAGGGGAAAAAAAAGCATGGGGTGGCAGCAGGATAAAAATGTAATTTAAATTGAATGTTCCTGTTAGAGAGTCAGGGTAATTTTTCACCAGAAAATGTAGTAAAGTGTATCTTTGCTATGTCTTTTGAAAACACTTGAGATCGCAGTTTTATTGAACACAAATAAATTAATTTTGATTCATAGAAATTGACCGGTTACAAAGCAATAATATTTTTGGTTGCCCTTTGTTTAAATATAAGGAGGAAGGACTTTAGTCAGGCTTTAAGAAAGGATTTGAATTTAACATTAAAGCACGTGTGAAACTTTTGCTGACTCGCACCAAATACAGCCACTGATGGTTTAAGTCGTATGCAAAGTACTGCATAATTAATTCCATGTTGACAGCCCTGGTGATTTAAGTCAGAAAACAACCAGTAGCCCTGAAAATCTTTCCACAGTCCCCACCAGTGCCATTCTTCAGGTACTTTCTCCCACGTTAGTCATTCTGGTCCACTTAATCTTTGAGTCCTTTGCTGAGATTACCAAAATGGCGAACACGCTGTGAAACGAATTTGACACTGCAGAATGTTGAACAGTAATAAGTTTTGGCTGTCGGTAGTCTGAGACAGTATGTGTTGTAATTCCAGGCTCAAGTTAAAGTGCTCCATTCCCCAGGAGGGAATTTGGCTGAGATAACTGGTTAATTACAGTTTTAAAAGATGACTTACCGAGGAATTGAGAAGGATCTAAAATGTTCTGCTCAATAAGGGGGGGATTTTCCTCTAGTTTTAGATGAGCTGCAGAAAGCTTTGTGCAAATTAAAACATTTTTCTAGTTTTGCTGTTGCAAATGCTGAATTGATTTCACTTGTATCAGTATATCTTATTGTTTAAGCAGAAGATATCCTGTGCTGAGAGAACATATCAACAGTTCAATGCCTCGCTCTTTCAAGAAAGAGGCTACAGACTCAAACAGTGGAAGAAATGTGTGGTTTTATATGTAGTCGATTTGCCTTAAGACTTCTGTTAGGAGAGTCCTGCTGACGTTTAATAAATCTGCTATTGCCTGAGAATTACTTTATCTTGAAGTCAATAGAAGAAACTTGCCCGGAACGAGTCACGAGCGGAGTCCCCCAGGGCTCAGTTTTGGGACCGGTCTTGTTTAATATATTTAGCGATGATCTGGATGAGGGGATTGAGTGCTCCCTCAGCAAGTTTGCAGATGACACCAAGTTGGGCGGGAGTGTTGATCTGCTCGAGAGTAGGAAGGCTCTGCAGAGGGATCTGGACAGGCTGGATGGATGGGACGAGGCCAATTGTATGAGGTTCAACAAGGCCAAGTGCCGGGTCCTGCACTTGGGTCACAACAACCCCATGCAACGCTACAGGCTTGGGGACGAGTGGCTGGAAATCTCCCCCACAGAAAAGGACCTGGGGGTGTTGATCAACAGCCGATCGGCTGAATATGAGCCAGCAGTGTGCCCAGGTGGCCAAGAAGGCCAACGGCATCCTGGCCTGTATCAGAAATGGTGTGGCCAGCAGGAGTAGGGAGGTGATCGTCCCCCTGTACTTGGCGCTGGTGAGGTCACACCTCGAATACTGTGTTCAGTTTTGGACCCCTCACTACAAGAAGGACATTGAGGTGCTGGAGTGTGTCCAGAGAAGGGCGACGAAGCTGGTGAGGGGTCTGGAGCACAAGTCTGATGAGGAGCGGCTGAGGGAACTGGGGTTGTTCAGTCTGGAGAAGAGGAGGCTGAGGGGAGACCTCATCACTCTCTACAATTACCTGAAAGGGGGTTGCAGAGAGGTGGGTGTTGGTCTCTTCTCCCAAGTGACAAGAAATAGGAGAAGAGGAAATGGCCTCAAGTTGTGCCAGGGGAGGTTCAGGCTGGATATTAGGAAAAACTTCTTTACTGAGAGAGTGGTGAAGCACTGGAATAAACTGCCCAGGGAAGGAGTGGAGTCACCATCACTGGAGGTGTTCAAGGAATGTGTGGACGAGGCATTGTGGGACATGGTTTAGTGGGCATGGTGGTGTTGGTTGATGGTTGGACTTGATGATCTTACAGGTCTTTTCCAACCGTAGAGATTCTGTGATTCTGTGAGTTTGATGTTTTGTAGATGCTGTGTGTATGTAAAGTTGCTTGCTGGTCTAATTGCCTTCCGTTCCCCCTACCTCCCCCAATACTTGGAAATAAATAACTGGCAGAACTTACTTAGGCAGGTTCAGTTTACAGACTTCTCTGAGATTTTGCTTTAAACTGTGGAATGTCACGTTGGATTTAACTAACGCATCAAGTAAACCAATAAGTATGATTGCAAAGTTGAATATAAAATATTTGAAGATCAGGGTAGAGGAGGGTGGCAAAAATTAATGCGTGCTGCTTTACTTACATGGATATTACTCAGTGATTAAACCAGATTATTTCTGAGAATAAGAATTCTGGCCTGTCCGGAATTTGCTGCTGATTAGTAGCTTACTAAAAAACATGCTTAGCAAGTTAGCCCATTTCTCAAGTTGTGAATATATAAATATTAAGATAAAAGATTGCAAGATGATAGCATTATGGAAATAGATAAATTCTTAAACTGCTTGCAGAGTAAGCAGAAAACCTTTCTGCATTTCTTTGCGTTTAAATATATTTCTTTTCAATGCTGTGACTTATACTCTGGCTTACTAATTTATTAATTTATTTTTATTACATTTAGGCAGCTCAGGTATTACTGTTAATCTTTTCTTTCAGTGTATTACTATAAAGGAGTTCATAGCATGAAAAATGTATGTTGTGTAGAAACTGCCCAGTGCTATTTACATGTCTTCTCTTTAAAAACAACTGTTTAATGTTTTAGACCATCACTGTAAAAATGATGTTTACTTGGGGCCAGAGCTAAGTTTTTTCATAAGTTATGTATGAGCATACGTGGTGGCTTTTTGCGCCTACAAGTGAGTTTTATGAACTTCCTTTTGTAAATGTGTTATCTAAGTACTGTTTGTTAAAGTTGCCTGCCCCAGACTGTTTCCTGGCAGTTGTTAAAAGCACTTGCTAATGGAATGCTAGATCCTAATTCAGTATGCTTTGCTACCTGCTTCAAAACTGGTCAATTGCCTGGATATCAGAGAGTAGTAAATTCATAAGCAATTTGCTGTACTTTGCTCTGAAAAATTTCCAGTGCATTAGTTATTGCAGTTGTATTAGCTGTATTTCCAGTTCTATTGAACTTCAGTGAGTAAGGAAAGCCTAAAAGGGCTTTTAACACTCTCTGTTGTGCAAGTCAGTGTTGACATTTTCCAAAAACTGAGATTATGCAAGTCCTTTAAGGATATTATATGTGCGTCTTGTGGGGTGTACATTTGCCTTTAAGAAAAACAGCCATCAAAAAATATGAGAGAAAAAAATAATTTCCACATTATTTTTTCAGAAGCTTCATTTGGGGATTCTCTTACTTTTGGAATTACAGTATAAATTATGCCTAGAAGAAGGCAGATGCTACAGTAAATCTACTTGCTAAGTACTAAATCCTTTTATATTTTCAGAAAAAAGCCAAAGGCCAGCTCCTGTTTGAACAGATCATGTATCATCTGGACCTTATAGAAAGTGACTACTTTGGATTAAGGTTCATGGATTCTGCACAAGTGGCAGTGAGTAGCAGTGCTTTTTTTTTTCTTGCCTTTTTTTTTTTTTAAGCAGCAGTATAAAAGTCAAGTCTTAATATTGACAAAAATGCTATAAGAAAGCTGCCTTTCTTGAGTTAAGTTTTGTGCAGAAGCTCTGTGGTGTGTTAGTTTAAGTGACTCCAAGTTTAATTCCACCTTGAGCACTCTAACATATTACAACGCTGTTGTCTCTTCCTTTCTTGCCTTGCATTTGTTCCTGTCACACCTTCTGCTGTCATTAGGCAGGCTGGTCCAGTAGGACCCCAGAGTCTGATGCGCCATGTAGAAATTCTTGATGCTGCTGATGCAGAGAGGAAGGAGCAAAACTGGAATGTGTGCTTGGTCCTTTGTTGTTCCACAGAGCGGAGAAAGTTTTCCCTTACCAATGCCATCAACTTTCTCATCAGCAAAAGTCATCTTGTTAATGTCTGCTTGGGAAATAATCTTGGCAAGAGGGGTATACTTTTGATTTGCTCAAATCGGTTGTGACTCAGACCTGCAACTAGAAATTTTTGGGAGGATATAGGTGTGTTTGTATGCACCAGACAGCTTGAGTAGAGGGTTTTTGCAAGCCTGAGTTTGGTTGTGAAGTTTGTTGTGTGTTTGTAAAAATGTGACTGCTTTTGAAAACAGAAGCAGGGCATTGTTTGTCAGAAGCAACCACAGTTCTTTCACTTGTGGGCTGTGCAGTTTTATATAGAAGTTTCTTACGGCCAAGTACTTAATCCTGCCCACAAGGATAGCTGCAAGTTAAGTGAAGGCGTTAAGACAAGGAGTGGATTTTGGTCTCTGTCCTGCATCCCTGTAACTTAAACCTGTATTCGCTTATTCCAACACCCCCAGGTAGAAAGAGATCTGAGTTTTCATACTATGTATGTCGATCTTTTTTGTTAGATGTATGACCTAATTGTTTCTGTGTTTCAAGTCCACTTCAGAATTATTTAATGATTAGAATGGCAGAGTGGAAGCACAGACAGTTGCGGCTGAGTGTAATACCTGAATTGTTCGAGATCAGCATACAAAATGGAGGCAGCGACATATATACTTCTGTGAGGGTCTATGTCCAGAACGATTTGAAGGTGACATCTTAATTGTTACAGCTTTGTGCAATGGCAAAAAACTCCCCAAGCTTGAATCTTTGAAAGAAGCTGACAGTTTTGGACACAGTGTTATCCACCCCAAAGCACACTTATAACCTGATGGCTTCTTTTCAAAATTATTGTGATTGAGTTTTATGCTTAGCTTGTAATTGTAGAGAACATTCTCTTCGGAGGAAATAATTTGTGTTCAGCATGTGAAGCTAACTTCATGGCTAGCAGGATTAGGTGCTGCTGGGCTGCAGTTCCCAGTAGTGAAAACGGTCTTAAACCTCTTGCAGAACAGAGACATTTAACACTAAGGAGAAAAAGACCATTACACTAATGGAGGGATGTCTTTCAGAACCATGCATACTTCCTACCAAGAGAAATTAGAAAACAGCATACTGTTTTATATTTATAAAAATCATGTTAGCTGTGTTAAGCATGTGCAGTCTAGGATGTTGAGTATGGCTAGTGAATGACTCCATTACATTTATCTTTTTGCTTCATGAAAAAAATAATCTCTATGTTTTAGGTATCCTAACTCAATTTTTGCCATGTGACTTCTGAAGTATTTCCATGTACCTCTAGGATCTCATAAGAGTTCACAGTGGGTTAGTGATAACTGGTGCAACTGTCTGTACGGTAAACTTTTTTCTCTTACTGTTCTGTTAGCAAGTAACGACATTTCATCTTGAAATGGGGAAATAAGAGTTAATCTTTTCTGCTTCAGCAATGGCTCGCGGCTTGCTTTTGTCCAGCAAATTGTTACTTCCAGTCCAGACAGCACCTGATTGAGTATTTGATACTGCACAATCTACCAGGTATAAGCGATTTCAAATTCGGTTTGCCTCCTTTTCTTTACTATGTGTGACTGAAAAGAGGCAGAGTAGAGATAACAATCTGTTTAAACTGGACTTTAGTGATACACTCTGTATAAGGAAGCAGAAAAGATTCCATTTTGCCAGAAGAGCTGAACACAACAGCCAGACATAATTGCTTTAAGAAATGAAGAACTTCTGTGATGGCAGCTGTTCTTGCAAAGAGGAGCTGGCATATTCTAGCAGAAACCCAATCTGCAGCTGGAAACAAAGGCAGAGACTAATCAAGTGACGTCAAAGATGATTCAGGAGACCTGTTACATAAACAGTGTAAGAATCCAGTCCTTTACTGTGGTCAGAATTGTCTGCTGGCTCTGAAGGAGATAATCTTTCTGCTGCCCAGTTGAAATCTAAGTATATTGCCTTACTAGCTAGTTGTACCTGATGATATAAAAACAATGACAAACTAGCAACATGTAATTAAATAAAAAATTGAGAAATTCCCCACTTGTTTTAACTACAAATGGGTTTTCAATAGATTTATTTTGAATGACTGAAGGATAGCTTTTTTTTTTCCTTCCTTTGAGCTGCTGAAGTGGTTAGTAGTTAGGTGTCTGAGTTTATGATGTACTGGGGAGTGGAGGTAACCCAGATAATACAAACTCTTCCTGACATTTGGAATTTTAGGATTCACATACTAGCTTCTTTAAAGAAGGTCTTGAAACAATTAGTAAAGTGGAAGAGTTGTTGTTTTCATGTGATTTCTGTGTTCATTGCTAGTCTGATGGTTAGGAATAGATTCCCCCCCCGCCAAGTAAGAGGCAGGAGACGGCAAAAGGAGTTATTTGCAAGATTGTCCACCATATATCAGGCTTGGTCTGGCAGCCAAGGGAACAGGCTGTTGTTAATTTGAATAACTTCAATTCAGGCTGACGATGAACAGCACAGCATGTCCAGCAACACAAAAGATGAAGGTTTCTGTTAACTTGTTTGGCCGATTTGGCTTTTCCTCTAGCAATGCTGGAGAGATGTTTCCAGTGAGGAGGCATTGAACATTTAACAGGTGGCAAATTTCTAATTCTAACGTACAGTTTGCAAACATCAAATACTTGCTCTTCCTAATGGAATTGTACAACACGTGTTTGTTATTCTGGCAGTTTTATCTAGTGTAGTGCCTAATGCTCAGAATTATTTCTGTAGTATTGCACTAAGTATGCAGCCATTAATTCCATAAAGTATGGGACCAGTTTTAGCCTCACCATCTTACTAAGAAAACATTGTTTACCTTACCTTCTTGAAATGTTGCTGGGTTTGGGGGTTTTTTTTGTGTTCTGTTTCGTTCTTTAATTTCTGAAGCAGCAAACTGTTTTAGTAAGGACTTCCAGTACTCTATGCAGTCTGGTGTTCATACAGCTTTTTGTTTAGCAAACTTTATCTCTGGATTTCAGCAGTAGACTGTGCTGAGCAAACTCTCATCAAAATGTAAACTTTTTGCCAGGTCCACCTGAATTCCATTTTAATCACTTGGAATAAATCTTAAGTTTCCTGACATCTGTGTGTGTCCATGCATGTGTTGGATTTGGGGTGTTTTGTTTTGTTTTGTTGTGGGGTTTTTTTTCCCCTCTCTTTAAAAGCAGTTCTGTTTCCCTTCTTTCACACACACCCTTAGCAATCAGACAGAGCTCCTGTAGGCAGCGGTGGTTAAGAGCCGAGCGGAGTAAAACGCTATCAGTGCCTGTCGCGGGCCCCTCAGTTGCCTTCCCATGGAATGTGGAGGAGATGAGAGAAAACAGAAGGAAGATGAAACAGGCGTGCACAGCCAGTCCTGGAGCCTAGAAATGATGTCTCTTTGCCATTCCTGTATCTAAATCACCTGCAAGCCTCCAAGTGGGTAGTTTGTATATTTTTATGGTGGAGGAAGGCGTAAGTAAATTGTCTCTTACAGCAAGTGAGTTTATGCAATAGGAAGAGAGATTATATGATTTTTCTTAAACAAAAAAAATTGCTCAACTCCATTTCGCTGGTAGTATAAGCAAAGTTGACATAAATATTTGCTTCATTCTTCCTTAAGCTTCCTGCTTTATTTTAAAAATATATTAGATACATTCCGGGTAGCTTTCTGTAGCTACTTTAATAGGTAATGAGAGCATTTTCAGCTGTGTGCACGGCAGCAATAGATGGTTCAGTTGTTCTGATCTGCAGCTAATATATCAATCAGTGCATATCCTGGCTGTATTACAGGCTGACTTTACACACTCTACAGAAGGCAGGGCTGCTCTGAAGACAGGAATGTGTTTGTGCTTGGCATTGCAACCTGAAAATACCGGTTCTTTCTCATACCGCTGTTGCTTTTCTGTCCTCCACGGGGCCCGCTGTGAACTTTATGGTACATAGTTTAACAAAGGAGTGTTGCTAAGTGTATAATTCACCTGTATTAGTTGCAAGGTGACATTTGGGATTGATCAAATGAGGTGATGTTACTTGGGCATTGTGAACCATGCAGGACACAGCGTGCCGGGTAGTTTGCTCTGGCTGTTGAGTCAATGCAATTATGTTGAATAGGGTGTCCTGTTTACTGTTTAACTGAGTCACCTCCTTTGGAGGAGGGAGCTGTTCACTACGCACAGCACTTGGAAGCAGGTCTCTACCACTAGCTGTATGTTAGCTTTCCAGCTTTATCTTTAATTTCTGGTATAAACTCTTCAGCAGTGGGAGTAGATGCAATTATTTTAGGGAGCATAGCATATATGTTTAGATGTTTCTCTCAACCTGCCATCTGTAGCTTATTTTTCACATGGTGTTGTACACAGTATAAGTGAAGCCATTATTTTGGTTTCACGTCTAGTATATAGCTTATAATTAGCATTAGTAGGTGAGGCAGTAAATTCTGTCCTCCCACATGACAGTTGCTAAAGTGTCACCTGTGAATAGATTTTGGAGAATTAGGTAGAACTGACCCTTGTGTTCAGACATAGGCAGCTTTGCTGTTGCTACACTTAAGTCATCTAAAGAAAATGCCTGAAAGCCAACAATATTTATTTTGTCTTTCCCCTTGCACCTCAAGTAAACATCACACGCAACTGAGTGCCAGAGTCTCTAGCTATGATTTATGCCTCTCTGGCACATTGTCACTGGCTGACCTACTATCGTGTGAATTAAGTGTTTTGTTTGTTTGGACAGGATGAAAATTGTAGTAATTAAAGTGGTTTGTCAGTACATTTTTTTTAACGTAGATAATGCTTTCTTGAAGATTGGCTTTAAATAAGGTACTACAGGATGTTTCTGTTGTTCAAAACTGACATTTTGCATTACAGACTTTGAGTGAAAGGATCTTCGATGAGCACTGAGAGAGCTGTGAATTGTGAAAGATTTTAATTAGATTGTTTTAACGAACTACTTGTTATTCCAAGATGGTCTTCGCTAATGAATAGGGGTTTTTTTTCCATTTTTGTTCTTTTTGTGAGATTTCTTTATTGATAATTCAATGAAAGTAATTTATTTTTCAGCATTGGTTGGACAACACAAAAAGCATTAAAAAGCAAGTTAAAAGTAAGTGTCCTTTCCGTTTTATTTTGGGATCTCATCTTGAACATACAGGAGGCACAGAGAGTTGAAATGGGTGGTGGGGAGAAGTGTCCTGTGAGGGGTGGCAAGACCCGGTGACAAAAGCCCAGCATGGTGCTGCTGATTGTTTAATGACCTCTTCCCTCTGTAGCTCATATTGCTTTAGTCTAATGTCCTTAATTAAACGTGTTAGAAGCTCATTAATTATAGTTTAAATGGAGTCAAGGCAGCTGAAGATGTTTTAGTGTTATAGATCATTATTCTGACTATAGGAAAACTTGTCTTGGAGCCTCCACCCTTTGGGGCAGTCCTGAATGCCTGAACCTGTGTTTAGTCCACCAAGTCCTTACCTGCTGCACAAGGGTTTAGTGTGGCCTGGCTGTTTCAGTGGTGCGTGCTTGAGCAAGCTGTAACATCGGCTAATTTTTGTTTAGCAGCTTCCTTGCTCTCCACTGTGGGAAGTCTTCAGGGATTTGTGGTGCTGTGTTAATACAACAGAGATTTTGGAAGCACCGAGAGAGAGAAAATTCCTCCTGTCAGATGCAAGAATCAGCAGAGCGCTGCACATTTTTAAAGAACTGTTAATCCATCCTTTTGCTGAATTAACTCTTTGGTTTTCAGAAAAGATTCTTCCACAGAAGGATCTGATAAATCCCCCTAAAATATGTCTAAACTTCTGTGGAATAAAAGGGCCTGAGTTTTCAGCAGTGGATATTTCCCAGAGCCCTGAGAAGGCATTAGAGACACCAACAGAGTGCCTGGGGGTTTGGTCAACTGCAGAGCCAAGATGCACAGCTTTCTTGGTGACGGATAGAGTCCTTAAATATAGGGATTAACCTAGATTCATGTGCTCTTGGCAGGACAAATCAACTTAATGTGATATGACTGTTGGATTGACTTGTAACATACAAAACCATTTTGTTCGTATATTTGGGTGTCCTTTCATCCTGATGTTTTTCATGCATTTCCCTGTCACAAAGGAATTCCTACCTTAAGACCTTATGGTAGGGCAGAGCCAATTTCAGTCAAGTTTTGGGATGTGATTCTGTGTAATAAAAAAAGTAAGATGTCTCATCCAGTAACTGTTACCACTGTCTTGAATGAATTCTACTTTGCAGTTGGCCCACCGTATTGTTTGCATTTTCGTGTAAAGTTTTACTCATCAGAGCCCAACAATCTACGTGAAGAGCTAACAAGGTAAGAGGGATTTTGTGTGAAAGAGGGGTACCCAAATAAGGCCAGAAAAATGTTTTTGTGGTATTTATTTAAACAGTTGTATGATGTTTTGGAGAATTCCTTGGAGCTGCTTGCTAACTTGGGTTTTTGTAAATGTTTCTAATGTAGCTCTCATGAAATAAATGAGCTCTAATATAAAGAGATCTATATATTTACTGTATTACTTGATGCACCATTTTTCATTAGGCACTCTGGCAACTGATCCAAGTAGCTTATGCACAATGAACAGAGGATTTTACTGAAGAGTTACTGTCGTCTTCTTACGCTGCATTTAGTTTCAACTGTATGCAGTCATCCTGTCTCTTTAGGCAGAAGAGCACTGAATTGCAAGTTAGAGCTTCTCTTTGGCAAAAATAAGTTCAGTTAACGTTTCATTACTTCTGTGGTCTTTGCAGAGCTTATGGAAGGGGAAAATAGTATTTTACTGCCATGTTGAGATGTGAGTTGACAGTACTATATGTGTAGGATTGTAGTATCAGGTGAGCAGCAGTTTCTCTTGATTGAAGCATTTCACAGATCCATTCATAATGCTGCATTTCATGTTGGACTGAGACATACTTGGGGTGCTTTGAAAGCGAATACAACCTACCATCTGTCAGTAGTATAAATCTGTTGCAAAAGGCAACGTTTCTTTGTGTTGTCACCACTGCTGATGATCCGTTTTGGAGGGAAAACAAAGTTGTTATGTTTTCTTGATAGCTGTAGACGTTTCATGCCCTCAGCCATTTGTAAGAATGTGAAGTGCATTTGTTTGTTGTTCAGGTTTGTGTCCGTGTGGATCTTTGATCTGCACTCCAGCCAAATCCCTAGAGTGCTACCAGGAAGATTACAGTAGCATTACCCTTTACAGCCATATGTACCCTGTGCAGCTTCATATTTACATGTGGTGACATAATGTTATAACTGCTGCTCTTTAATGCTTTCCTGCCAGTCTGGGAAGAATGTTTTACCTCCCCATTCATGTTCCTGAATAAACATTTAACTGTCTTTAAAAATAGTGACAATAGACAAAATTTAGACCTACATCTGTATCTACCACTATGAAACATGTTCATCCATTCTGACCGAGTTCTGCGAGTCAGACCTTGCTATACAGGTTGTAGGAGGGCAGACCTGAAACCTGAGGGCTTTTAAACCCTGTCTGTCTGCTTAGCTAATCCCCCAGAACAGGGGAACAGCAAGTCTTTCTTCTGTCTCGAGACAATTTTACGCCTTAAAGCAGTGGGAAGGGGAGCTCTGCTATGGGTTATAGCTGTCACTAGCAGGGGCTTTCCAAGGATTCCACCTTTTCTTTGTGCAGCAGGACACCCAGTTGGAGCCACTTTTCAGCTTCCACAGGTGCAGCTTGCTCATGTTTTCTGCCACCTTCCCATCCGATGCCACCAGTCAGAGGTCATGTAACATAGCCTAAGCATGGGAAGTATGCTTGAATTGTTGGCAAGTGTTATGTGGCTGATAAGCACAGACTGGTCACAACCATTGTATACTGGAGGCCTGTGCTCATTCTTTTGATATCTAGGGTCAGTGCCAAACAAATTTATTCCCCATGTAGGGGCCAGTGTTCAAAAGGCTTTGGATAATAAATGGTTTGGGAAAGTATTTGTGGATTTCCAAGGGACCTGTAGGAAACATGCCTGCATCTGTTTTGTGTCTATTTATGTAAGTACGAGGAGACATAAGCACATGTTGAAACAGAAGCATCATCTTTGGCTGTGTGTGTAAGGCTTCTGTTCATCTGTAGTAGAATTCAAACTGGATACCATCGCGAATGCCAGCGTTTTAATTGATGAGACTACATCTTCTCTTGTTAAAGGAAAGCTGTGTGCCATAACGGAGCAAGAGGGCTACTCTTTGTGGGTGTTGGATCGGAAGAATTGGTGTTGCACACCAAAGGGACAGGAGTTTTGTATTCAATATTTGCCCAATTTCTAAGCAAGAAGAGTACTGAATAAACAAGGCAGTAAAGGAAAGCTGGCTCTGAAGAGTAAACAGGTTGAAAAGGCTGCAGCCTGCGGTTTGTTTTTTGTCACTTTGCAGTCAGCTTTCTGGGTTAGATTTTAACGAAGCAATCCATATTAGAAACTTTTATTTTTGAGAGGCTTTAAAATATTCATTCTCTTATGAGATTGATATGTCTATGAATGATGAAGAAAATGTGGAAAATGCAAGCTGTTCTTTGCCCAAGTAGGATCAGAAGAGAAAAAATGAGACTTACGTAGGCATCCTATTTCTTTTTCCATGCAACACTGTAGTTCAGCTTGTGACAATGTCTAGTTTTGGGTTTACTTCATTTGAAATGTGTGCAAAGCATACAAACCCAACTGATAAAGCCTTGAAAAATCACAATGCAGTTTCTCCAGTCTTGAAAACCCATGTAAAGAGTAGAAAACGTTTTTATATGTCAGGTTCTAACTTCTTCCTGTTGGCTGAGTGACATGTTAGAACTATAAATCAATGACTTTTATTTCTTATTTAATCCTACAGGTATTTATTTGTTCTGCAGCTGAAACTGGATATTCTTAGTGGAAAGTAAGTATTCTGAATAAACAGCCTATTAAACAATTACAGTGTGTTTAGCATAGGATTTATTAAACTTATATTTGGATAATTAATAAGTTTTGCTAAGTAATGTTATTTTTTTTTCTCTAAAATACTGCTTTTCTATGCATGAATAGCAGTAGAGGAATGCATAAATAATGTAGTGCTTATCTCTTGTTAATTTTCTATAAATCTACTAATCCTTTTTTACTTTCTTATCCCAAACATTTGCAGTTTCTCACTGTCAGGTATATGAGTTGTCTGCTAAATAATGTCAGCTAAGGTTTTAACAATGCATTTCTCTTACGGCAGATTGGAATGTCCTTTTGACACAGCCGTCCAGTTGGCAGCCTATAACATGCAAGGTGAGTAGGTACGAGCGGGGAAGGATGAAGTTGCATGAACAGCTTTGTGTAGACTCTTACTACCTCTTGTTATATCCAGAAAATAGGTTCTGCCCAGACATAAGTGATCCAGTGTGAAACACAGCTCTTTTTGATTGTAATTTTGCTGAGTGCGTATATAGAAAATTACTCGATTCTTCAGGAAACAGAACAAGGAGGTTCTGAACATGAACAGCTTTACCCTAAACTTGTTTTCTCAGGTGCTTGTGTGCAAACCTGTCCACTTTCACACAAGATATGAGGTCTGCAGTCTTCCTGAATTGCTTTGATGTAGTAACACAGTTGTGGTTTGTTTTTTTTTTTAATTGGGTAGTTTCTGCCATGTGTTTTCTTTGTTGTACAAATCGGGTACAAAATTATTTTGGTTCTGCACTCAGTTGAAAAGTCCTGTATATAAAACCCACCAGCTTTTTGACTTCAGATTACTTGTAGAAACATGTTAGTGCCCCATGTCTCATGCTTGTACTTGAGCATTTATGGTTGAACTGCATTTGTTGGTATTTCAGATCCTTCTTCAGCCAAAAGAGGTGTCAAGTTGCACCAGGGGAGGTTTAGGCTGGATATTAGGAAAAATATCTTTACTGAGAGAGTGGTGAAGCATTGGAACAGGCTGCCCAGGGAGGTGGTGGAGTCACCATCACTGGAGGTGTTCAAGGAATATGTGGACGTGGCATTGCGGGACATGGTCTAGTGGGCATGGTGGTGTTGGGTTGATGGTTGGACTTGATGGTCTTAAAGGTCTTTTCCAACCTTAATGATTCTGGGATTTTTTTCTCAGCTATATAGCACTATGCTTGAGTCATCTGAGACTCTTATTAATGAGTTTAACTTTGGATTCCAGCTGAGAGTCTAGCATCCATGGCTTCTCTGAGAACTGTGGTCTGACCTTCAGTTGTTTGTATAGGTTGTACTTTACTGATCTTCATGGCCAGTATCTTCTGTTGTTTGGATGAGGGTGTGATCTTAACAAATGTGAAGTTTGCTTTGGTTTCAAGCGGGCAAACTCACAAAAGAAAGGGGGGGAGGCTTGAAGTTTTAGAAATGTCTGCTGGAGTAGGCTTTTGGATCCTTATTGTAGAATATAGCTATATGGCCTTATTGAACCCAGTTTGAGTCTATAAAAAAATCCGGAACCTCTGCTGTAAAGCTGTTGTACAGTCCTCTGATGAAGAGGGAATTTGGAGATGTGCCGTGCGTTTGTGCTGCACAAATTCTCTACACAACATTCGTCTTATAAACAAATGCACTGTTGTACTTACTTTGCAGGAGTTAGGTAATAGGACTATGTCACTGAAATTCTTTCTCTTACAGAAATTTTCCAAAACATATTTTGTTCTTCAGGCAGAAACTACTAATGGCCCTGATCATATGTAGGTATAGAGAGCTGGGATTGAACTGTAAAGATACCTGCCTTTTTAACCTGCTGTTTTATGTGGAAGGAAAACAGTTAGACTACATTCCATAGTTAAAAATATTAGCATTGTTAGAGCCTTAAGATACAGGTTCAGTGGATAAGTTTTTGGAAAAACAAGGTGATCTAATTAGGCTATATATCCGTTGCTTTTTTGTGTTGGTCTTTTCTTTCCTCTGTCCACAATGAGGCCTGTAGCAGGGCTTTAATCATACTGTCTGACAGCTGTGTACTTTTATTTAAATCAGCTGGAACCTAAGCTGGCTTTGACAGCATTCCTTTCAACAGAGGCAGGCGTTTTAGTGGGAGTAAATTATTATAGAACTACAGACTTCCTCAGTCAGCATTAAAAAAAAAAAGAAAAAGGAGGCAGTAAAAAGACTATTATTATGCTTGCAGTGTTCAGAAATCCAAGATACAGGTTGTTAGCTCGTATGTAGTTTTTGTACCTGTGGAATACTGTGTGTATTTATTTGACTTTTCTAGGTCTTACCAAAGATGTCACTATTTTTTTCCTACACAAACATCTGTAGTTTCTTTTTTCACACAGAACAATTATTGGCCTGTATCAGACACCCAAGGTCCAAGTTACAGAATTATTTTTGGATACGGGCTGAACATCAAGAAGCTGCTTGAAATCAGTGGGAGGAGCAAATGCTTAATGGCTCTGAAAATGAGGACATTTTTATAAAGGTTTCTAACTGTGAGTTTCAGCATTTTAGGCATACATCAGTCTTTAAAAGCTAGACTTGTTAACATCTGTGGAAAAAGGAGGTTGTGCTTTTGATGTGGCACACCCATTGACTAGTATGTTCCAGCATGCTCTCTAAATAGCATCTCTTATGCCCCTGTTGAGCATACAGCAGTGGACTAGATCAGCCATTTGACTGACCCAGTAGGGCATTTATTATGTGCTTAGATGAAAAGGAGAGTGACAAATAACAGCTGCATGATTGTGCTCTGACACAGAGAATTTTAGCAGGGCAGGGGGATTTATAGTCATAAAACCAGAGACTGATTTTTAGAATGGACAAATAGTTTTATGAAAAGTGTCAGAACTGGTTTTGCTTTTTACAAATCTCAAAAGATTTTATTTTAATAATTTAAGGCAAAATTCCATTGTAACTTTAGTCAGCTGTTATCTCAGTAGAGACGTCAATGATAAACATATTGAAAACTTTCTGCAAGAAAGAAAAAAGGTGAGTTTCAAGGATGTTGATAACTTCCGTTTATAGGGAGCTTGTTAAGGAATATATCAATAGCACTTTGTAAAAATCAGTGCAAAGCTTTTGTGCAGACGACATGACCATTTGTTCAGTGTCCATAATTTCCATGTCAAAAAAGGTGATGCTTCAAATGGGAGGACTGGAGGAGGAGGAGGAACACATAAAGAAATTCAGTATTTTAGATTTACTAGAAAAGTATGCAAAAGTTCCTGTTAATATCCACTGTGTTTGTTGGGAATATTGCTTGACAATGCTGTTCTTTTGTAGCTGAACTTGGAGACTACGATCCTGCTGAACATGTCCCTGAATTGGTGTCTGAGTTCAGGTTCGTTCCCACCCAGACTGAAGAGATGGAACTAGCCATTTTTGAGAAGTGGAAGGAATGCAGGTACTAGATCTTCCAGTGCATGCTAACCAGCTGTTTGCATGGATTTTTCTGTTAAGAGAATGTATAAAAAGATGCTGCTGATGCTTCTTCTGTGGTCTTGTTCAGAAACATAATTCTAATATGGTTCTGTCATATTTTGTAAGAAGATACAATATGAAAAATGAAGCTTTTCAAAGGTCTGGGTAAAATGATGAAGTACAGAATCTTGAAATGCAATAATTTTTGCAGCAGTGGTTTCAGATTAAAACTTACAAAAGTGACCTTGATGTTTGTGAAAGCGAACAGCTGTCAGCAGTATTTAAGTTTTTCACAAACTTTCAGGAATTTTTTTTCCTCTTTCCTCATATACCAGTTTTTCTTTTCTGTGCTTTTTCAGGCATTTACCTAACAGCAAAAAATTTATTTCAGGGGGCAAACACCAGCACAGGCTGAAACTAACTACTTAAACAAAGCTAAGTGGCTGGAAATGTATGGTGTAGACATGCACATAGTCAAGGTATGTTTAACCACAGCATGGTGACCTTTGGAAATTATAATGTTAGCTTTGTCCCGCATTTCAACAGTGGTTTTGCTTTGAGAGGAAAGAAAAGGAATATTACACTCATCTAAACTGTGTAACAAGTGATCTGGCTTTGCGTCAACATTCCGCTTTATACTATACATTTCTAGAAGGTATAACTTTAGCCTAAGCATATCTGCTCTGTGTTAAATATGTGATTGGTGTGGCAATATGTACTACAGTTTGTTACTTAGACTGAGAGCTATGTGAAAATCATATTAATTAAATTAAAATTGGCTGGGGTCCAGTCAGCTACCAGCTGAAGAACTACAAGTAAAAATAGATCTCCTGTGGAGAAGGAAGTGCAGAGAACTGCACAAGGAGGTCTTTATTACACAGACAAATCAAGAAACTTTAATTTTCCACTTCAGTCAGCCTTATTGAAGGGTTGCAAGCTAGAAAAATCTATTGCATAAGACCGTTGAAGCACGTGAGTTTTGTTGTATAAAATAAGCAGATATATGTTTAAATGTAACACTGGGAAAATAAGTGACATTAATCACTGGAGTAGTTTGGATAAAGGGTCAAACACCAAAACGAACATAATCTTTATTTTGTGGCAATTAGGCAAGAGACGGCAATGATTACAGCCTGGGACTAACACCTACAGGAGTTCTTGTCTTTGAAGGAGACACAAAGATTGGTTTGTTTTTCTGGTAAGGTCTCTGATTGTAGGTTAAAATATATTTTAGATTTTTACTCTTGTTTCTTTTGCGCTAGCCAAAAAAAAAATATTTACTGGGGATATGAGAGCACCGTGAATACTAGGTACTTGCAGAAATATTCTGTACTCTGTGAGTGTTTTCATGGTGTCCAAAAATATTCTTTCTTTTTTAACATTCTTGGTTGATATGTTAATAGGCTGTATATGTGTAACATGCTAAAGGCAAGTAAAAGGTGGGATGTTTTTATTTTTTTTAATAATGTGTTTGGTTTTGCATTTTGCACTAGATTGCTTTGGAAATAGAGTATGCACCCGGTCAGTGAAGTGAAGCTTCTTCAGGCATTCTAGCCAAGTTTTACACCTTACTGTTGAAAAAGAGGCAGAAGCAATGGTGCTAGTGCAGTTTTTACATATAATGTCATCTGGGCAGGCTTTTCATTAAGAAAATGTCTCTTTGTGCCCAGTAAAGGGCAGAAATGTACCTTTCTGCCCATCAGTAAGGACTAATTAAAAACAAACAAACAAAAAATCCCGAACACCCTTCCCCGCCCCTCAAACAAGATCTATATATACTCAGAGAATATAGAGCTTCCTTTAGTTTTTATGAACATGTGCTTCTTTATCTGTCAAATACCTGAATAACACCCCACGGTTTCTTAGAAGCATTCTGATGAAATTTTGCAGGACTTTATATTGCATAAAACACAAGGTGGAGAACCTTCTAGCTAGGTCTGGGTACACTGGCATTTATGGATTTTTAAGTGCTTTATGCTATAATTCCTATCCGGTCTTTCAAAACTGTATACAAAGAATAAGTAGGCAGATGATGAGGTGAAATTTCATCATATGAATAGTTAGTTTAGTTTAGCCCAGTCCAATTTTATAAACTTCTCAGAAAAACACTCACTTTGTAGCAGAAATGTTATCTGTGTGTCTTGTCCCTCCACCATCATTTCTGGGTATTTTTTTGGTGGGCAGGGAGAGGGAGAAAGTGGTTGCATTTTTTGTGTCATGTCACGTTCACGTTGTTCTCTTTTGCTGAGATTTTCTGAAACAGTCTCATCATAGGAATTGATCTGCGATATAGTGTACAGTGATTTACATTTCTTTAATTAAGCAGAATTATTTTAGCCTGCCTTTGTGTCTTTCTGAGTTCAGTTTTGTGGGCTTGCAGAAGAGTAGGCAAGCAGGAGTATTTTGTGGGCTTGTAGAAGAGTAGGCAAGCAGGAGTATTTGGGTGGAGTTTGATTTCAGTTCAAGTAACTGTTATTTTAAGTTCTGATAAAATTATTTCTTTAGAAGTTGTTGACTTCTTATCTTTACTTTTTCTAATCAAGTGTTAAATTTTGAAGTGATACATTGGTATCCACAGTATAATTGAACCCTATTGCATGAACTTAAAAACACCCACAAAACCAGAAAAAAAATATTTTGTAGAGAGGCTTGGACCAGCATGTTGAACGTACCTCTCAGTGAGTTACTAAGAGAATTAGACAAAACCTGCTTTTTCTGTTCATCTTGCAGGCCAAAGATAACAAGGCTTGACTTCAAGAAGAACAAACTCACTCTAGTTGTTGTTGAAGATGATGAACAGGTAGATAACTATCTGTTTAGTTACATCTCAGTCTTGATTATACAGTACTAGTTTACATACTCCTGATCTCTTTCTTTATATTTAAGTTTTGAGAATTAACATGGATACCTTGAAAGATTTTTAATTGTGACTTGGGGGGAGGAGGGGAATGAAGGGACTTAAGTATAAAATAAATAGGCTCAATTACATTTTTTCTCACACCTTGTGAAACTAGTATAGACCAGATAATTTGGAAACAGTGTATATTGTGCAAGAAAGTTTAAAAAATGGCCGTGTACCACATTTAGTGGAATGAATTCTTTAAGCAGGTGCCAGAATTGTTCCCATGGGAAGGAATTGCTCAGAGGTGAGATAATAAAAATGTGAGCATTGGTAATTTGAGGAGATCAGATTTGGAAGTGAGACCAAGTTAGCCTCATTGAGAAGTACCTTCCTATTATAATGATACCTTCAATTTGTAGTTATACAGAGGTTTGACTTGTTAAATGTATGGGCTCTAACCCTTTCCCACTTCAGACAATGGAGCAGATGTTCATTAAAGCTTCTGAAAAGGTTGATTTTTCTGCCTAAAATATTTTTTTAAAACATACATTTCAGTATTCGTAAAAAAAGACTTTATTTGGCTTGCATTGAATTGTAGCTTTGACTTATTCAAGCCCCTTGTCAATCGTCAGTGTGCTTTGTGTGCTTTAAGGGAAAGGAGCAGGAGCACACTTTTGTCTTTAGACTGGATCATCCCAAAGCCTGCAAACACTTGTGGAAATGTGCAGTGGAACATCACGCCTTCTTCCGGCTCCGAGGTCCTGTCCAAAAAAGCTCAAGTCGTTCAGGCTTCATTCGGTTAGGATCCCGGTTCCGATACAGGTCAGTGTCATTTGTCATTTCGCACGTATCTTCTGTCATTTCTTGCTTTTCTTGGATTGTGCATGGAAACAGGAGAGAACTTCGTATTCATTCACCTAGTACATATAGAGTAGTGAAACTTGCAAGCTGAGTGAGTTGCATTATTGGTTTTATAAAATAATATGGACTTTTACCCCTGCATTTTCTGATTTATCTTTAGGTGATTCTGGTCTGTGCAGTAGGAAACCAAAGGTTTCTCAAGGTTTTTGTTCCTTACATAGCATATATAGTACATTGTGTTTTATAGATCACTTCATCTTGAAAGCCCACCCTTTTTTAAAGGAACCGTAGAGGATGGATGATTGACTTGCACAGTTTGGGACATTACAAGTCTTTTGACTCCTGCGTTCTTGACTGTTTCAGTGATGGTAGTGTTTCAGAAGCCTACGACAATGCTCATTCCATGTTAGGCACTACTGGTGCATGTAACAGACTTCCAAATGGCTTGTGGTCCCAGGCTAGTCTGCAGGATGCTGTCAGTTGCCTCACCAGTGTTGGTGAGAACATACGGAAGGGGATGGGATGTGACCCCAGGCAGTATGCGTGTATTTTGCTTCCATTTCCAGCAACTGTAGCATACCATCTAGTCTGCATCAGAAAGGATCAGTGGTACCAAGGAGTCAGCAAAACAGAGGCTGCTACTGCCTTGGGGGCAGAGTCTGGCCAAACTTGGGGAAAAAAGACTTGCCCAGGAACAAGAGCATCTAGATGCTGGTTTTTAGTCCTGTTATCATCTTTCTATATAACCTTTGCCAACATACCTTAAGCTTTACTCTGTCCTAGAATTTTCAACCTCTCCCAAACCACATGCAGTGCGACCACAGAAATATGCAAAGGGCAAATGTGCTTTTTCAGCAACTTAATGTTTAAGGAGTCATTGCTTCAGCCTTTTGTTTTGCGAAAATGGGGTGAAGATTAGGATGTTTGTAAAACTCCTTCCCTTTTTTGTGAAAGGCCTTCTGAGGTGTTAATTTTGTGATTTTTTTTTTAATAGAACTGAGATCAGATTATTAAGCTATGAATTTAAAATAGAAATATGATGTTTTGATGAGCAGTGTCTGTATTCTGTCATTAAAAATAAGTGATTTGTTTTATTGTTTTGTACTTTTACATGGCATTGTTAGTGGGAAGACAGAATATCAAACCACCAAGACCAACAAAGCCAGGAGATCAGCATCCTTTGAAAGAAGGCCCAGCAAGAGATATTCAAGACGAACACTGCAAATGAAAGGTAAAAAAGACCTTCCATTCTGAGAAGTATAATCCGCTGTGAGAATCAAGTAATCATATCCTTTAAAGCTTCTGTGCAGGAATTCTTCTGTAGCTGTTTATCCTTCTCTTGAATTTTCAAAACTAGGTTTTCTTTGATTTATTTGGGAGACCACATGTATTTATCGGAAAAAGCTTGTGTCCAAAGCATGTCATTCTAGCTTGCCTAGCAGGTGAAACACCCATGAATGTTGCACAATAGGTCTCTATATGAAGATGGGAAAACCTGGGTCCAGGAGACAGCGATATATTAATGTTAATATTTGAAATTTATTAATCAAGTTTGAAATTTTTGTCATTGAGATTTTTTCATTGTTCTTTGGAGTTGCACTCTGTTGTCACAACCTGGCAGCATGTGATGCCTCATCTCTTATTCCCACTCTTGCATAGGTCAGGCATGACCTCAATGCATGCTTTCAGACACTTACTTAAATCCAACTCTTTGGTTTGCTCCTCAGATTTTTTTATTTTATTTTTCCAATTTAGAATTTTATTTTTCACACATTATACATGGGATACATGCAACTTCTGCTTTTTTAGTTGCCTACTTTTAGGCAGTGCTAGACTATTTTTATTAATAATATACTTAATATTTAACTGATAACCTACTTACAAATTAAATTTTAATTAACACTTTATATTTTTGCAGCTCATGCTGCTAAACTTGAAGAAACAAGGTAAGATGCATTCCAGTATTTAAATTTCTTTGATGTTTGCCACCTGTACTTGAGCACATGTCTGCGGAAGGAGGTTATAAGATTAGTTAAATGTAGAGAACGTTAACCTCTTAACTGTGGTTTTGCTGTGGGTTTTGTGTTTGTTTGCTTTACATAAAACCTACTGTTTCAAAGCAAAGCTCCTGTGTTGCTGTCACATAGAAGATTTTGCCAGACTTGCTTACTAGCAGGTGAAGAGGTTTGTTTATGAGTGGCTATGATTCTTGCTGGATATGAGCTGTAGTTCTGTGTGCTGCCATGTAAAGAGATCAGGTAGAAGCATGTGAGGATGTCTTCTTTTTGAACTCTGCCTACTCTGGCTATGTGACTGGAATATATAATCAAGTGAAGGTCAGAGACAGGAAAAATAAAGTTAAATAAATATTTGAAATATGTTGATGATTTTATATTCTGTACTACACTTGCATTTATTTCTATATACTTAAGTATTTATTTTTATATATTTATACTAAATTATTCATGATCAACATTGAGAGGGAGGCCTTTTGGTTCTTTATTTCTATATCTAGATTCTTTCTGCATGAATAGGTTTGTACTTGCTGTTGCAATGTAAAATACTCATATGAATCTGGATCATACAGTTTTCTTACCCCTCCTTGAGGGAGGAGGGGAAACCAGGCTAAAAAGAATTATCTGGTAGCAAAGGAACTAAGTCGCTCAGTTCTGGTGTCTGTCCTTTGCCCTAATAACTTGTGAACACTGTTATGATCAATTGCAGCCAAATTATTTTTAAAAAGTAGATATTCATAGGTGGTAAGCGTCATGAGAGTCAGGAGCTGGGTAAAGAATGTCAATATAATATTTTAAAAGAACAGGCTTAATACAGCCATACGTTTTCTGTTTGTGGCAGCAGGGTTTATTCTTGCATGAGAGGGGGAGAATCTAGGAAGTGTGGGGACAAGGCTGTGGTTACTGTAGTGAAGGTCTCTGTGACCTTCTGTGTTGTCTTTTCTTTTTATAAAATGGGAAAGTACTCTTCAAAACTGGCTGTCATTAATACGCTTAAAGACCCTCTGCATGCAAAATGTGACTGTCTGATTAATTAGTACTCTCGTCATCCTGTCTTGTCATGCCCTTCTCCAAGTTTCATGCTGCTTAAGTCATTCTGAGAGTGGGAAGAGAAACTTCATATGCAGTTTCTCCTTCTGATAAGATGGCGGTCTTCTGATCTGCATCTAGGTGTGGCACTGTTATGTTAGTCTCCAGAGCAATCTATGCCATTTCTGAAACTCTACACTCAAACGTTGCTAATTGAAATGCATCATGAAAGATGTATGTTGTTCCATTCTTTTGTATTAACTCAGCACAGGGGAATGTGCTACCCAGAAGGCATTCCTTAATATTTCTGTTAGATGTGCAGTATTCTGTAGTAACCTCCACATTCTCTCAATAGAGAAGGTGCGAAGTTGAGAAACAGGCAAGAAACAGCTTGTTTGGTCTTGACATTATGGTATTTAAGTAAAATAATTCTAAAGAATTGCTGAAGTAGATACAGAAATCTATTTGAATTGTCAGCTTGCCAGGTTGGATAGCTATTGTCCAGACTGTAAATCAAAAGATTAATGGGTCATAGGAGACTGGAACCAATTTTTAAAAGATTAGAAGTGTGGGAAAAAAGTTTGCTTTGCATGAGATTTATAATGCATAATTATTGTGCAGGGTGTTAATGCTTTTAAGTCTCTCAAAAATGTGAAAATGTAAGATGTCGTTTGTAGATTCAGAAATCATCAGGAATAGGGATATGAGTCTTATTTAATTTATTAAATATATTAAATATTTAATAATATAAAACTTATTAATGCTCTGCTGAGCTGCTGTGCACTTAATTTCGAATGGCTGCTTTTAAGACTGAAGCAGTAATTCAGTCCATTAGAGGTTGTATGCAGGAGAAACTCATGAATTTTTTCGATAAACTTTGTGATGTGAAACTTCAAATCAGAAGAGTCATAGTTAGGGAACAAACGTAGTATCTACAGCATGTAGGTGAGGTTTCGACAATGTCACATTTTGCTGGGTGTTTAACTAAAACTATATCATTTTTGCTTTAGAAGTGCCCTGCCTTACTGCTGAATCAGTAAGACTTTGTAAACCAAACTGCTTTAGGAAAGGAAGAGGAAAAGCTAGATGAATTACAGATAAATTACAGCTTGAACAAATGAAAAATAATGTAATACCCTTAGTTACCTAGAATAGGGCAGCTGACCTAAAACATAAGTTTTTAAGTTTTCTTTTGAGAACAGTTAAGTACTTTGGAAAGATCTTTGTTAGACTTTGTGTTTCTTTCTGAAAATCCTTGCGGTTATGCTAGCCTTCAAAAACAGTTTGTTGATTTGATTCTGATTTAAATTCTTTTTGTCTTTCAGTACTGCAAACAATGCTGTTACCAGCCAAACTAATGGATCTCAAGTAAGGACTCTCTCTTTCACTCTTTTTAAAGGCAGTTTTCATATATTTCAACAGATTTGAGGATTTCATTATTTGTTCTTAAAATCCAGTGATTGACCAATTGAAAGTTACACATAGTTAACTACTAAATTGCATGCCAAGAAGTTACTATTAATTTACAAGCAAGATAATTGGTTAATTTAGCTGCAGTAAGGAAGATACCCTATGTCCCAGTACTGTAGAAACTATGCTATTTATAGATGCAGGTTTTCATAGGTACACAAAGTACCTCTGTGTGAGAGTTGTTATTATCCAAAGCACATTAATTCTATATGCTAAGTAACATTAAAAAAAAAAAGGCGTAATTCGTCAGCACCTATGTTGATTCCTGATTACAGTATTTTTTTTCTCTGAGATGAATGCAACTGCAAATTAAAGAATATATTGTTAGCAAAAATTCAGTGTTTTCTGAGTTTGAGAAGGAAATTGGAGACACCTGTCCCCTCAGTACTTGTACACAGAATACCTTGTTTCACTGAAAAGGGACCTTAGTGTAAGGTAACTCTCCTGAATATCAAAAAACAGGACTTGGAGTTTGGAAAGACCCTGTCTCACTTTCTGGAGTATTTCAGATGCAGAGTGCAACAGAAAGGGTCATGTATTGGTGGGAATGGGATTATGGGTTCTTTTAACATTAAAATACTCAGTCTCCTCTGATAGATAGGCTGGGCAGAGCAGCAATCTTTTGCCTTCCATGCAAAAGGAGTTGGTTTTTTTCAGGAGCAGTTACGTTTCAAATGGCAGTCTAATGGTGCCAATCATTATTGCAAAGTTAGCTACAGAAGGAAAGCATTACTGCATGACTTTAAAAAGAAGGCCGTAGCTTTTTACTGAAATCTTTGAGCAGCCTTAGATTCGTTACGATCCCAGTACTGTGTGCCGTACTGGAAAAGACTGGGCATAGGCATCCAGTGCTGTGGAAGTAATGGAAGACAACAGCTTTGTGCTTGAGGAGAAGTGGTGATCTGTTTTGCTATGTGTAATGTGTCATCACTTCATTAATGTGTGTATAGTAACTTTCTTGTTTATATTCTGTCTCCAAAGAGCTGGAATGCAAAGCCAAACCTACCTGTGCTAACAGCAGTTCCTTCTGCCCCAGTCTTAGTGGAAATAGAAAACCTCCCAAGGAGCCCAGGAGCCAGCCAGCAAGACAAGAAGTGGTATGTTCTGCTTTGCTGGGAAATGAGTTTTGCTTGCTTATGCATGATTCAAGTGGCTATTTCTTTATCTGCACTTAAATAAGCTGCCTGTACAGCTTGTACCTGTAACGTAAGTTAACAGTCAAGTTAGTGATGATGCAGCTGATTTGTTGCTGCGAATGTACTGTGGGGAGGTGAGGACAACAGGCTTAGTCACTGCCAACCAAAAGAAAATTTCCTCAGAGGCTGAAGAAATTATTACGTCAGGAACAGCATTTTCAAGTCTTGGAGAGAGCTGGGTCCTTCTCATTTGCCATAATACTGCTTGTAACCCTTTGCTTGGTATCGTGGGGCCAAGGACTTACCTTGACCCTTAACAAAATGCAGAACCTTGTAAACCAGTATCCTTCCGAATCGTCTTTTGAACCTTTTGAAATGGGCAAGCTGATTTTTTTTCATTATCTTGGGTAGAATGGGAGCTTGAGGAAAATGACACAAGCTGAAGATAAGAGCTTTGATTTCATGTAATCAGAGTATTTGTTTTATGGATTGAATGCATCTCAAAACGAGGATGATTTGTTTGAAGGTAAATGTACATATAATTTATCTTTTCTTAAAGTAATTCTATATTGCAAAGCTATTTCAAAACCAAAACTGACATATATCAACCCAGTACCTGTGCACACATCATCTTTTTCAGCTTCTTGTACATTCAGAGGCAATATGGCTTATCCTGAAAGGATAATTCTGGTTTCTGCATGACTCTCCAGGAGCAGCAGTGATGGAATGGAGTGACACAAAAGCTCTTATCCTAAGCAGTTTCAGCCCTCAAGAGAAAAGGTCCTTCTCCTAATGTCGGGCATATGAACCTACTTTGCTTCAGTATCTCTTAAAAGTAGATGGCACCTGTTTCCAACAGTGCAATGACAAATGTACTTAATTTCATAAATCTTATTGATTAAAGACTTTTAATGCTATGGATTTTGGATTATAAGGGGGATGGTAATTCTGCTTTATGTGTTGCATTTTACTGAAGTTTCAATCAGAACATATGATCAATGCTGTTTTTCTTTCTTTTGCCCTTGATTTGTCTAGTATCTGAAATCTGTGCTTGTCTATGGTGAGATCCTGTTGATCGTTCGATTCCTTCCTTGGTGGTGGGTGAAAGGTGGTGGTTTCTTTATTGTTCAGTATTCTCAGTATGGTTTTATTTTTATTCTTTTGGACTAATTGCAAGATGTGTGCTAGAAACCGCTGTTTCCTGTGGAAATGTTTGACTCTTGCTCCAAACAGTTCTTCTTGGGTATCTGATTCGTGCTAGCGTTCTTGCTAGTATTTGCAAGGCTTCTGTTGCTTATTGAAATCCCACTGCTTTTGTTCAGAAGCAGAGAGGATTCCATAGCCAATCTGTTTCTGTTTTGGTCTTGGTACGCCTGTTTTAGGATTAAGAACTTGCCTGTCTGTCTTAACATTGTCAAGGAATCTAAGCTTACATGCCAGCTGCTGCAGTATGTAGCCTTTCTATAGAAGAGTGGGAATGAATATAAAATATACCTGTGTGTAACCCAAACCAGTATGCCATAAAGAAAACAAGCTTCTTGGCAATTGATGTGTTTCAATCAAAAGTGTAATGCCTGTACTGTGTTTGTGTTACGTTTCTTAGAGACATATCGTTATTATTGAAGACAGTTGTCTTCTGGCAAAGACATTTTAATGTGTTCACTGGAATCAGTACTGCCTGTAATAAAGGGCAAATCCAGCTATAGGAAGAAAACAGTTTGGAGCTGAGTCAGCAATTGAGCTACATTCTGGTTTCCTAGATGGGAAGTGGGGTTAGGTTAATATAATTGCTGGAACATACTGTATTTATTGCGGGGACTGTGACTTGGCTATTGCGCCTTCAGGTCTTGGTGTCTTGATGCTGCTAACAAGATCTCTTTTCAGCTGCTGCTGTCTTACAATTGGTCTGTTTCTGCATGAATTATCTTTGCTTTCTGTCAGAAAAATAGTCGTCTTTTAGAGAGAGTTTGCCAAGGATTGCTGAGAACACCAAAATCTTTTGGACTGGAGATTTTGTAGATGGTTAGATTGAAGGGGCTTAGAAGTAAGGTCCTGACCTCATGAGTTTCTTATGCTACTTGGCAGATGCCTGTATTGGCTACCTTGCAGCTTAGATTCCTTCCTAATATCAATGTTTCCTTTAATTTAAAATGTTAATGCTGCAGCTGCCAACAGCAATTGTGCCAGACTGTAGAAAGTACTTTGCCAGATAGGAAGGATTTTAGTGTTTTTATTTTTTTTCTTCGCCCCATTCCTGTAACATTGTCAGTACAGGAAAACTGTACTGGTCTGCAGGGTCTGAAAACAGTCTGGAATGTTAGCTACAAGGCTGGGAAGCCTAAAAGACGATCAGGGTATTTCTAACTTTAGCCTTTTCTCAAGAAGCTGTTTCTTTGCTAAGATAGCACAGGGGACAAAGGTTTAATAATTTTTTCCTTATTGTGGAATAAGTAGGGGATTTTTTTTTTTTTGCTTCCTAGTGGATATAGCTTTCACTTAACCGCTTAAATTAGAGAAATGGGAAAATAATGAACTGTTGAGGATTGGAGCCTTCAGTATTCATAGGTCAATTCCTCACCGTATTTCACAAAAACCAAAACTCTGAATTTACCCATGGGTGACCTTTATATAAATCCTCTCTCTTTTCTAAAGGAGGACTATCCCTGAGCGTTAATTATTTACTGCTGTTGTGAATCCTGCATGCTTTTCTGCTTCCCTGCCTTAACACGTGTGATCTTCCAACTCATGTGCTGGCTGTTCTGGCAGGGCTGGGAGTGTTAAACCAGGCTTTCTGGAACATGAGAAGGTGGAATTTGAGCAGGGGCCTCTCCAGGACCCCTCTAGATGAACAGCAACAATGTTTCCACTTTGTTTAGATTTGGGTCATTAAATAGAGAATTTTACATTAAACTGAAGGAATACATTTGTTTGGGGAATTTCATTGCTTGAGTAGTTTGTGAGAAAAGTGCTTTTTTCCAAGCACCTTTTTGATACCTGACTGTACCTTGAATCAGCCTCTCCTAAAGCATACCAGTGAAGGATCCTAGTACAACACAGACAACAGTTAACAGATCATTGTCCATTTTTGAAGTCTTTTAAAATTCAACTGCTTCAGTAAAGTGCTTATCCCTGCTGCTTTGGAGATGCTTGTGCCTAAAGTCTTACAGTTT
Organism: Gavia stellata; assembly: GCF_030936135.1. NCBI lineage: Eukaryota > Metazoa > Chordata > Aves > Gaviiformes > Gaviidae > Gavia > Gavia stellata. Next base: position 14,768,738 of record NC_082601.1, on the reverse strand, counting down.
TCTAGCTAAGAGCTCCTGCATAAAAATATTTTTCAAAACTCTGTTTGAAGTATGAGTGTTTTCCCCTGCTCTTCTTTCTACCTTGTGGAGGACTTAATTCCAGCTGTGGTATAAATTAGCCATAACTGTGCATGGCATTTTGGTGGTTTTGATTTTAGGAATTCAAAATTTAGCATCTACAAACCATTATGCTTTCATATGCAAAATTAGAAAGCAAGGTCTCAGTTTCTATTGTGACCTTTCTTAAAACGGTTCTTTTTCCAACTAAGTTTTTTATGTTAATCAAGTATAGCTACAGTCAGCTTCTTCAGTAGTATTTAGTCCCTTAGTCAACTAAATTGTGAATGATTTGTGTGTGCTCTACTGTTCGCTCGTGCACAGTAATGCTCATGTTTCCGAGTTTCTGTTTTCTTCTCTTTTTTTTTTTTTCCTAAACTTGCATTAGAATCTACATTTTCCAGTGACTTTGAAAACTGGTGTTGCTTATAGATGCTTGTTTCAGGTGTACATTTAGAGCTGCCACTTAAACCCTTTCAGCTTCCTGCAAATAAAATGTGCTGTATACTTAGGAGGTCTGTGCCTCCATCACATTATTTTCTCCTACCTGTAAAATGCACATGGTTCTCGCTCAGTTTTGTGAAGTGCTTTGAAATATGAAATGCTTTTCATTTGTTAAGTGTAGACAACGTATACATGAGGTAGCTTAACTTGTTATTTCAGGCTTCTGCGAAAATGTGCACAATACTGAGCAGAAAAGGGGTTTATTTGACAGTGTCATCATGTACACGTATACTTGCATGCCTGTTCCCTTCAGCGTTTACCTTCCAGCAACGCCCTTTTTCCTTGCCTTTTCGCATCTTCTTGTCTTTACCTTTCCTTTACTTTTCCACCCCCTTTCTCATCCATACCTGTTTACTAATTGTGCCCCCTCCCGCTCCCCAATAATCCAGGCCCTTTGACGCTGCTGACCGCTGTCAACGTGGTGGAAGCCTGTGGGACGCGTGGGCCCCGCCGAGGACCCGCGCTGCGGACGGACAGTACACCGCTTTTGTCCATGAGCGCAATGTGAAGAATGCAGGAATGCATAGCGGTGCTGGTACCTATGCTGTCCAAACCACCATGACCAGTCTCTGAGATGTGGGCCTTTCTGGAGCTTGAGACTACTTTCTAGCAGAGGCTGGGAAATTACTTTTTGAGCTGTCTCTGAGATAAGGACAACGGATCCAAAGCTGACTATAGAGGGGGAAAAAAAAGCTTTTATTATGAAGGCTCTGCATATCGTGCTGTCGGTATTTAGTCTTTAAAGAAAAAATAACATATAGACCAGAACTCACCCGTCACTGTTACATTAAAAAGAGTTTATATGTATCTCTTCAATTCTGTTAAGGGTTTCCTTAATGATTGAAAGAAATTTATTTTTTTTTAACTGGGTTTAACTTTGAGAGCCATGCAGAAAGTCACATTTGTAATAAAACAACCCACATGCAACTAGTGGGTTATAATGTGGTTTCAAAAATCTTAGAGATAGAGGATGTAATTGCCCCTCCTTTTGAACCATGATTATTTAAAAATACCTAAGTTAGATGGTTGATCTAAAAACTAACCTTTTTTTTTTTTTTAACAAGTCCACTTCTGAAAAATATTGTTTGGAAATGGGATAGTATTATTTTAATTTTTTAAGAATAAAATTATCAGAACTCCTGAAAAGACAAAGAGTAATACTTCTTCTGCTTTCTAGAAAATTTTCTTTCTTTTTTGCTGCAGTGCTCCAGTTGAAATGCAACAGAAATATTTCCTGACAAACACCAGTCCTACCATATGATTCACAAAGTTAATTGTTAAGTCAGAGGTTAAGACTCCAGCTTCACGGCTCATTGGTGTTCTTGGGGGCCTTTAACAACATGAAGAACTACCTTTACCCTTGAACGCACTGTGTTTTCACATGTTTTCTGAAGTTAGTGGCTTTTAAATTGCAGTATTATTTTCCTATTTAAAAAAAAAGAGGAAAAGTTGTGGTACAGCACTTGTAAAATTCACTTACATTTAGCTTTTAGGATAAAGAAGGTGTTTGAATGATTTTCAAATTGTTTGAATAAGTTTCAAATTGCCCCAGAGCCCAGAAATACAAAAACATTGTTTTCAGATATCCAGCACCGAAGAACCAAGAAAGCAAGTCTCAGCCAGGACATAACTTAATATTACCTGAGATATTTTGGCCTCCTCACCACTGCGTCTGACGGGGGAAAGAGATTGCTAATGAATTATGAGTCTCTATTTTACAACTCCACTTAAAAAAAAAAAAAAGGATATGCAAGCTACATATTAAAGATCTGTGGGATCTACAGAGGTGATTAGAGCAATCTGTTTGCTATTTTTAGTTTTAGATTTTGCAAGGTGGATGTTGTAAACTTCTGGAGCGAAGCAAACCTATTTGTTTCTTTATTATTTATAAAGTTGCATAAGAATATGCAAAGGAAAACAGGTGTTTTAACTTTAAAATATCGTATAATTTCTGTGTAGATGAGGGAGAAGAAGCCATTAATTTGACTGGAGGAATTTGGGGTAGTTTTGTATGTAAAATGCAAGAACATTGTTGCAATAACAAGTCACTGTTTTATTGCAGAGTTTTAAGATGTGCTTCTGTAGTGGTCAGGTCACTGTAAGTAGTGGCTGACTTGTTGGGTATCAGAGAAGTTTTGTGTAGCTATCATAGTATTAAAGAATGGTTGAGGTTGGAAGACGCCTCTGGAGATCATGTAGTCCACCCCCATGCTAAAAGCAGGGTCGAGTAGAGCAGGTTGCTCAGGACCATGCCAGCTAGGTTTTGAATATCTCCAAGGATGAAGACTTCGCACCCTCTCTGAGCAACCTGTTCTGGTGTTTGACCATCCTCCCAGCAAAAAAGGGTGGTTTTTTTTCTTGTGTTTAAGTGGAATCTCCTGTATTTCAGTTTGTTCCCATTGCTTCTTTTCCTGTCTCTGGGCTCCCTTGGGAAGAGTCTGGCTGTTGTCTTTGCTCCCCCCATCAGGTTTTTGTACGCATTGGTAAGATCCTCCTGACCTTTCTCTTCTCCAGGCTGAACAGTCCCAGCTCTCTCAGCCTCTCCTCCTATGGCAGATGCTCCAGACCCTTTATCGTCTTTGTGGCCCTTTGCTGCGCTTCCTCCAGTATGTCTACGTCTCTCTTGTCCTGGGAAGCCCAGAGCTGGGTACAGAAGTCCAGGGGTGTCTCACCAGTGCAGAGTAGAGGGCTGGGTGGCCAGCCGCCTGCAGTGTGCCGACTGTTGCAGACTGCCCTGGGATTAACTGCAAGTTTGGTAATTAAGGCTGTGGCTAAAGTTTTCATAGTAGGTTTTTTGCATGACAGCAGAACTAGTTCAAGTTCAGGATAGGGAAAGCAACTCTGGTTGCCTGAAATCCATCTGCCTTTAGAATTTATTTGTTTTGGGGTTTTTTGTTTTGTTTTATTTATTTGTTTGCATGCTTTTGCCACGTGGCTTTGAATCTTGCATACATCCTGAGGGTTGATTTTGCTCTTTGCTGGGTTTATTTTAATGTGACTTCATTGACTTCAGGAGAATTATTATCCTGGTTTCCACTAGGGTAAGTGACAGCTCTCAACAGCAGACAGAGAAATTGTACCATACTGGCACACACTGATACTGACAACACCTAGCTGCATTTTTACAGGGACAGGTCATGTGCTTTAGGAATAGCATTGAGGAAACACATAGATGTCTTTCTAAACGGTGGTGACAGATCTTTGCTAATATCCACACAGGTTCTGCAGCCAGCACCTTTTCCTACGGGTGTTTCCTTTCCTTTCCTGTAGCTGTTGGCTTGCTTATATCATGCTGTGTCAGTATTTGGAATTATCTTCAAATAAATGGGAGACGGCAGAAGTCTTGGAATGTGGGACTCAGCCTGTGTGATTAGAAACTGAATGTGCGTGGACAGTCTCCATTTGGGGGATCACACATCCCCAGGATTTTTTCTTTTGCTTTCCTCACTTAAAAAGGAAAATTACGTTCTTTTTTTCTGAATATTTTGCATTCTTGTTTAGGGGAAAAAAGGTATCTGAAAAGGTGACAGACTTAAATTTACCTTCAGACACAACATTGAATGCCCCAAAATGAAGGAGATGAATAAAGAATTTCATACTGTTGTACTATCTTGCAGAGTCAGTGTGAGAAACTATTCTGAGTCACTCTTTGAGGAACTCGTCTTTTGTGCCTGCAAATTCCAGTGTCTGAGGGTCTCTGTAATATGACTTTCCTCTTGTGACTACCTATCTCAGGGTGGCTGAGTAGGTGTTTCAGTAGGTCTGAAGGCAAAATGGGGTCAATTCCTACTTGAATCTTGGCTTAGGAGGTTTCTCTTGAGTCTGCCTAAAATTCATTGTTTCCCTGAGACCCTGCTGTGATACAGGGGTGAAGCTGCAAGGGACTGACCCCAGTTGTCCTTGCTACCTCAGCTAGTCCTTCATCCCATGGCACAAATGGCAATAAGGTTTTCTACAAACTTTAATCGCCTTAATGCAAGTAGTACACTGGTTTTGGAACAACATTAGACATTGAGTGTGCCATTTGAATATGCCACCAGATTTCAAGACTGCCCTTATCTCTCGCAGGTGGGTTTTTGAATCAACTCTCTTGTCTGACTAGTAAATGTTACTGCAGTTGTCATGGGGGGAAAAAAGGCTAGTGTAATTTTATCCTAGCAATTTTCTAATGAAGATAAATTTCATTTTTCACTCATTTTCTCTCTGCTGTGCTGCAATGCTAAGATGATTCTATGGTAAGATTACAGCACAAAGAAGTGTTACTGGTGTTCTACGTCACCTCTCTGATGTGGAGTTCACAGGAGCTTATACCTAGTTCCTTCAACATGCAATGGCATCAGCACCTCTCTGTGCTGTGGGCGAAATCTGAACTTCTTATACTGGTTGTCATATTAAACATTTGGGAGGCTATTTACAGAAAACTGTCAGAAAATAGGAAGAAAAGTGTTGGCTTCATGTGAAGATTATAAAACATTTTCACTCTCATGCATAGGCATCCTCTGATAGTAAGGTACAGGATTCAGTCTCACTTTCTTTGTTGCCTTTAATTGGAAGAGCATCTATTCCTGCCTATTACTTCTAATAATTGAAATTCTCTGTATCCATCATTCCCCCTTTGCAAGACTATCTGCTGCTTGCCAATTACCATTAGTGGTACACAGAGAGGTTGTACAGTGGATTGAAAAATTTCCTATTATTTGCTTTGCTAGCACCTTGTTATTCCACTGCTTAAGAGAATCAAGCAAGTGACCTCAGTTTGCTTCAGGACTATTAATTGTCTTAAGATGATTCGTACGTTATTAGCACCAAAACAGTGATATCCTGTAATCTGTTTCAGAGGTGTATATTTAACATTGGAAGGATTCTTTTGGGTGCTTCAGCAGGAGGGAGGAGTTTTTTGCTGGAGCCTCTAGTGACAACACGGGACTGCTTCCAAATTCCAGGGGCTGGATGGGAGGCGAGGGGCATTAATCCAATAGTGGTAAGGGAGAAGCTGGTCTGAACTGGCAAGTAGGAAGTGTCTCTGTCCGTGCATAAGGGTAAGTTCTGTTGTGGTGGATACTTGCTTGGTATCATTGTTCTCGTATTTGGGACAGGACTTTCAAAAGTGATAGATTTTTCTTCTTAAACGAATATTGCAACCAAACTGTATGTAAGTGTGATTGTTGGTTGAAATGGGCAACAATCAAACTGCAGCTGTGTGCACACGTCTGACTAACCATGGTGTTCTGCAGCAGTTGTTTCCGTATTTGTTGCAGTCTGCAGTTAGGATAGCTTTAGCTGTTCCTGAACTTTGAAGAGACAGATGAGATTGCTGACTGTTTGCACAACATAAGCATCATAATATAACTTTTGTTTTTGTAATTGTTTTTCTATTTGCATTGTAAATACAGATGGTAGGACAAAATAAAAAGGAGACCTTTCCATTGGAAAGGAAAGGAGGTGAAACAAGTGGTCTTCACAGGGTACAGAGTACATGCTGTGGTTCACTTAAAATATCGTGACTGCTAAGGTTTCGTTCATGTCTCTGCCCAAGTTAATAAAACTGAAACTAGTTATAGGTATGGCTGACTGCAACATAGTGTCAATGCAGACCTGTGCAGTGCGCTGTGAACAGTATCAACTTCCCTCCCCAACTTTTCTTTTTCTCACGTAAAAATCCTAAAGTGTACCTTGAGTTTGTTAGAAAAACTTCAGATGTTTGTTCCAAAAAGTGTATTTCATGGATAAAAACTTCCTTCTTGTCACTTTTTCCACTGCTATGTGATGAAGCAGCAGGCAATGTGGACCTGTTCTGTTATGAAGTCAGTTCTTCTACAGTTCCCTTTTTTTTTTTTAAACTCACTGAAAGCCAATGTCTATTAATTACCTGAAACAATTTTTACAGAATGTGTCTGGTTACCAGAAGACAGCTTGAAAAAAGAGATTGCATGTGTTAAAGCTTTTTCTTGTTCAGGAAGAGTGGTAACATGATTCTGCGTATCTCTGCCCACCTTTCTGCCTTTGCAGCGTACCTCTTGTTGATTTGCTAGACAGCACGGAGTTGCCAGAAACTTGTGTCGATGATGCCATAGGCCGTCCAGTTGTTGGCTTGGCAACAGGAGATTCAGAAGAGGCTGTTACTTGCCCTCATCCTGGCACAAAGGAAATTGCTGCTGAAAAAGCAGAGTCTGATCGTAAGCAAACTTAGAGACTTTTTTCCCTGTTGTCATGATGTCTGGGGTCAAAGTTAACTGATTAGGTTGTTATGAGGTTGTTTCCTTACAAAAATCCAGAAGTGTTTTAGAAAGCTCCCTTAGATTTTATGCATAAGGACAGTTTTACCCACCACTGGGACAACAGTCAGCTCTTCCCGTTTCAGCTGGAAGCAGCATATTTCCAAGGACAGAGGTACAAGGGAAAAGTCACAGTTCATGGGATCTGACTTTAGCCACAAATACAAGTGAGGTGAAGTACAACCATCCGAGCAATTAACTCTTGCTGCTTGCTCATTCACTGCGAGGATGACTGGGTAAATGAACTTGCAGGAGTGCAGAGTGTTGTGATTAGGTACATATAGTCTGTAGGCTTGAAAGTTGCATTGAAGGTTGAGCAAGTAGCTGCCCTGATCCCTGTGCTTTTTTCCACAACTTTAAAACCATATAATTAGTGTTCAGGAGTAATGCAAGTTACAAGTCAAATAACTCCACAGTGACATTGGGAAAGTGATATCTTTTCTGTCTCTTTCAGCATTTGAAGACACGTTCCTAAAACTGAAACAGCTGGAGACAGAGCGCAGCAGCCCCGTGCCAACTGAGCGTCCCAACGTAAACATAAACCTACAGGTACTTGGGCTTCATTCCCCCTGGCAGAGTCGCTGAGTTTTGTTCAGATCATTCTGAAAAGTCTCCCACTTACCTTGGGCAGTTTGCAAGATTTTTAAGACTATGAGTGAGTAATATTGGGGGATAGTAAAGGAAATACAAATACTTTGTTATATATATACCTGTGTGTGACAGGGCAGCGAGATAAAGATGGGGGACAGAGGTGCATGTGCACATATGCAGACTGCAGCCTGGTGAAATTTTCTAAAATCAATGGGAGTAAAAGGCATAAATGCTTGAAATGTTCCTCAGTTGTCTTTATCTGTAGGTTATTAACTGTACAGTGTTGTACAGTTCACCCTCTTTTTTGAGGGGATGAGCTGCTTTCCTGGTGTTTTTCAGTTGCCTTTGGTAACCCCCTCAGAATGTTGTTTTGACAGTTTGTTTTGAGTCAAGTTTGCTGGTGATTTTTTGCTCCTGTTAAGTAGCCGGTTTTTACCTGATCTCTGCAGTAGGTGTTAGTGCTGTGTGTGTTTACATAGAGAGGAGTGATGTGGTTTGATTTAGTGCTCTCATAAATCCTTTTGAGCAAGTCAGGCTGCATTTCTATGGGCAACAGAGCCAAAGTACGAGCTTCAGTGCACTGAACAGGGCGAGGGCTGTCTTCTCCCTCGCTCTTCTTTGCTCTTCCTTCCCCAGCTTCCTTCTCTCCACTGTCACTGCCAGGAATCATTGCATGTTTCGGTGAACGATGTAACCTACAAAATGGCAAACGAAAAATTTTTTGCCTTTTTTGTTTTGAACTTTTTGTTAAGGTGTTGGGGTTTTTTTGTTTTTTGATTTGTTAAATAGTGAGTTAAGTAAGTTCATGGAAGGGGTCAAAGAAATGCCAGAGCCATAATGAAAACAAGTAGTGTTGCTAGAAGGGATGGAGAGGACAGGATCCTCCCTTACAATAGCAGTGAACTTTCTTTCATGCATTCACCGGTTCTCAGACAACTGCACCCATGTAGGACATTATTCTTTTTTTTAATGAGCTTTAAAAAATTTGGAGTTTAGATTTCCCTTACCCTGTTTCCCCCAATGTTAAAGCTGTAGGTGCTTTATTGCATTTTGAACAAGCAGAGAGAGTAAAACACCTGGCAGTGTTATCTCTGTTTGTACTACCCTCCCTTGCAGGGAGGCCCGAGGATTTATCTAACTTTCAGGGAAGCAGCTACAATTTTTCTTGCTCCCTCAATAGTAAAATGAACCAGGTGCCAAGAGAGCTGTTCAGCAGTGCATGTTTGGGCTGAGCCCATTCCTGAGCATTTGTTCCCCTGCTCCATGTGAGAGAAGGCTGCTACTTTGGTATGCTCGGTGCTGCAGGCTGTTTGGCTCATGTCCCCTTTAAGGACTGTTGTCAGGGATGCCTTGTGCACCTCTCTGGTTGCTGTGTGCATTACAAAGATTACCAGGTCTCTAAGAAGATTAGTCAGTAGCCTGTAGGTCCTGTTATGCCAACACTGCCCCCGCATAAACTACAGCAAATACACACAGTTTGTTTCAGACTCTTTTTGCCTGTTGAGCTCTGTTTTAGTTCGAGAGGGAAAAAACATTTAATTGGTTAAATGGAGAGAATGGAGCAAAAGTGTCTTGTGTTTTTTAAATCGTGGCTGATATATAGTAAGCAAGATAAGGTTCCTGTAATGAGCTAATCTAACAAACAGCTGCCAGTACAGTACAGTCACAGTTATCCAGCTGCTGTCATATGAGGTGCTGAGTAACTTTGGATATTAGAAGTTACAGATACTGGGGTGATACTAACCTGATTAGAGAGCAAGAACAGTTGCATAATGGAGAAATATGTGAAGTATAGATCAACAGTATGCCAGTATGATTCTTTCTTTGGGTAAAAGAAACTTCAACTTTCAAGAAGGAAGTGCAAATTGTGTTATGAAAACGTAAGAGTAGATCATCAGTGGTTTTCCTCGGGTAGAAAAGATTGAATAAAGCTTTTCAGCCTATGACGTAGCTTACCAAGGAGATCACTTTGAGAGTGTTTGTTTAAAAAGCTAGACAAAGATAGGAGGCAGTCTCTGTGTACATTAAATTCTATATGCTTCAAATTGCAAAGACATGTAGGTTACAGTAGCACCAAATGAGCACATCCAGTTGTGATTAGAGATGGAAGTTAATGGTTTGGAACTGAGACCTAAAAAGTCACCTAAGAATAACTATTAAAAACACTTTGTTTCCTGCTTTTGAAGGCTGCTTTAGAAAAAATACAAATTTCCACTTACGGTGTTTGTTACAAAATGTATCTATTGGCTCTCCTCCTGCGCTTACTTCTGTTCTTCATCTATTTGTAGAAGAGGTGCTCATGGCATCTTCTTCTGACTGAACTGAATGGGACTGCAATATATTCACTAAAACCTTGCAATGAGCTTAGATCCTGGAGTTTGCTGTTACTTCAGATGAACACAGTGTTACAGTGTTCTCTCTGAAAGTGTATGATTACGAATTCCAGCATGTCTCATCTTCCTTAAGTTTTACCAGTGCCTAAGTTACCTACCTATGTAGAAACAGTTACAGCACATAAAAGGATTGGTAAAATGCATTGGGGGAAAGCATTGGCTTTCTGCTTATGAAGGCAGAGCTGCATCCTGAACTTTGTAAGTGACACTGTCAAATGCCAATGAACTGCTCACTTCAGCTTTGTTAATTAAAAATCTTTAACTATTTTTCATCAGGGGTCAGAGATGGCCTGACAATCATCTTTACGTATTCTATACTTGCAATCAATCAATCTTGATTGATTTCTTTGATACGGAAATGTTTATCTAGCTATCTGTGTTCTTTTAGAGGAAAAGAGAAGTCTTTCTAGAATGAGAACTGGGAAGGGGGGAATGAATGGCTTCATTCTTCATGGCTGCTCCCTGCCAAAATCTGTTGGGATAGAAGAATGCAACTTTGTCCTTTCCCAGCTTTCACTAGCACAGTGACCAGATCTGACAAGAGAGAGCAAATAGCTCTTTAAATAAACCGACGCTTTGCTTTCATCAGCTTCTGAAGTGAAATGAACACTAAAACATTCACCCTCTTTGCCTGTGTTCAAAGTCTGCTCCAGAGTCACAAATACAAGGACATGAGGGTTTTCTTTTTCTGAATTCATTGTGATCTGTAAACATGTGGAAGTTGCTCCAAAATGTGCCTGTGTTAGACGTCATCTCCCTGCACAGAGTGATTTTCAGTGGCACCAGGAACACTGCTCGAAAGCACCAAGGATTGGGATCGTACGCCCTGCTGCTGCCTTTAATCTTTGCTTCCCTTTTTACATCGCTGCCCAGCTCCATGTTTTGATTGAAGAATAAAGTACAAATGTGGTTTGTCTCGTATGTGGAAACAATAAAAATTCATAACAAGCTAGAATATTGATAAACCCCAGCAGCTTTACAGTTTTATATGAACAACTGAAATGTCTTGCAATTTAGACATCTTGAGGCATTATCAGCTGCCAAATGCTTTCCCCTCTAGCTTCATACTCTTTCCGTTAAAAAAAAAAACACCAACAGTAAAACACCAGTGCTTTTTTCAAGCACAAAGTAGAAAGGATTGAGAAAAATGTATCTTTAATATTGATGGAAATATTTCCTTGGTGGTATAGAATTTATACTTGATTACATTAAAATATTTCTTAATTAGTACTAAACTTTTGAAAAGTTGGGAATCTAATCGTTATTAGACTAGAGTGACCTAATTAAACTGGTTGTTCAGATAGAGGAAGCTGAGAGGAAGTTAAACCACATAGCGGTGCTTAAAGCACCAGTGTACTGATGTGCTCAGTTAAAATACTCAAATTTACTAAATCACTGGTACTAAAATAATGCATTAGAAATTCTGTGCAGGGACTGTTCTATAGAGCATCTGGTTCAGTGAGGTCCAGTGTAAGGGTTTAAGGATTATCGCAGCTGGGTACTGCGACTGTACAAATAATAATAATTCAGTTTTAATTATTCCAGACTTTGGGGAAATTCCAGCACCTTCTCTAAAATAAAAACACTTAAATGTTTAATAATCAATTGTTTTGTTAGTCTTCATGAATTATGTGAATGAGCATCCTTTAATATCTGCTAGCAATAGTCATTAGCAACACTGGTTGTTGGTCCTTATACCTTTTTATGTTGACAGTGACCCTTAAATATTTTGCAAAGTTCATTGCTGACCAGGGCCAAAGTTTTTAAATGGCTTCTCCTTTAGATAGTCTTGTAAGTTCCTATTTGGATACCCTGAAAGGTGATCTAGAGGGAGACAAAAAAAGGAAATGTTTTTCCCCTCTCTAAAGACCAAATACCTAGAAGTTCTCACTAGTGTTTCCAGTGAACGAAAAAAGCTAAAAGTGGATGGAGAGCTGTGTTGGGAGACAGGTATTCACTTCTCTAACTTCTCTCCCCTGCTCGCTTTCTCTGCAATGGGCTTCATTCCTTCTGGACATGCTGCAGTTGGTGCAAGTAGGAGTGCAGCAGGATTGTGCCTGCTCCGGAGCATGTTGCTGGAATGCAGCACTTGCTTCCAGGAAAGAACCTGCCTTAGCCAGTGACAGTGGCATATGGCGAGGAATGCAGGACTCTGTCTCCCCCTGCTGAGGGATACCCCAAGAAGAAAGGTCACAAGGTTTAGTTTCCACTCAGTTAATTAACTTCTGTCACTAATCAAATAGCAATTAGTAGATTGAATGCTTAATTAACATTTTATAATTAAGAAATGCAATTCACATAATGAAATATACTGTAGTGGAAGGTATCTCATTTTTAATTGTCTTCATTATGTATCTGGCTGCCAGCTTGCTCTGATATAATCAGTGATGGGAGAGGTAGCTAATAGCACATTAAACTGTTGTTCTAATTTATAAGTGGATTTTAAGGTAAAAATCTTCCCAACTTGCATTTGAGAGTAAATTATCAACTCATAGTTAGGCTATACTGATACGATATAATACGGTGGCTGCTATATAGATCTCCTATCAGTAAACTAGGCTGCAAATTTGGGGTCCACTTCTGTTCTTGCACACTGTATTTTAAGCACAGCAATGTGCATCTCCACTTCTAAGCATCGTGCTTTTTTTACTTTGTTTTTCTGTGGCTTTACAACAGAGTTCCAAAATAAAGGAAAAAATTGCTTTTTCATTTCAGTATATATCTGCTGACTTTCACTGAGAGCCTTGTTGATATTTAGAGATGTCACTAAACTTCAGCCCAGACTTTTCCGTGTGGGAACTACTTCCAATAAAGATTTTTTCATGTCTAGGATGAAGTGGTAAAGCTGACAGATAAATGTCTTAACAATGCAATTGAGAGCCCAATCGCAGCAGCAACGTGGCTTCCGGTCGATATCAAAAGCAATATCCTGAAGGCCCAGGCAGAAGCAGGGCACAAGGTAAATACTCAACTGATAAGGACTGTGACATTCTCAAATGTTTCATTTCTCTTCAGTAGCCTGGTGTTGGAGAAGGTGCCTTGCAGATAAGGGTGCTCCAACAGCCAAAGTCCAAGGAACGGTTGCCCCAGGAGGAATCTCCATCCTTGATGCTACTCAACACGTAACGGGACAAGGCGCTGAACAAGCCCTGGTTTGAGTGCTTACTGAGCCAGATAACCTCCAAAGGTTGCCTTCTAATGAAGAAATTATTCTGTGATTGTGTGACTAAGACTATGCTTCTATCGTGTTCTAGTAAATTCTGTAGCAAACAATGGTGGTGAATTATTTTTATTTCTACACTGAAGTTTTCACATAGAATTGATGTTTCAAGTCCCTGAGCAGCAGATGAACGGCACACTTCCGTGCTGGGAGGGAGGCACTCAGCTCTTCTGTGAATCTCAGAACTGACACAAGATGGAAACAGGCATCAGAAGTTTATATCTTTTTTTCATTTTTTCCTCTCAGGTCATAAGAGAAGACAGCCTGACAGGTGTGAAGAATTCCAATATTCAGGATGCTGCTGCCAGGTACTGAATAGATTTGGAAGAAATGTGTGATCATTGCATTTTACCTTGTCATAGTGTAGCTTAACCTGGTGAGTGTGAAGTCTTTTTAAATTGAAAACCAGCAAGCACTATAGTTGTTAACTTTTATTATATACAAGGTAATCCAGATACTCTTAATTCTCCCATACTTTAATTTGATAAACATTGTTCCAACAGCAGCTTCAATCACTAGTTATTTCAACCCATGAACAACTTCAGTGTGGGGAGAGGGGATGGGTCTGTTTACAGTAGCTGTTTTCGAGTGGAGAAAAAAAATTGTGTACAAAAACCTGACACTGGCAGTTATTTCCTGAGAATTACTGAATCTCAAACGATTGCTAGTTCCAGTGGGATTTCAGGCACTGAAAAAGTTAAAGGGTTACAACATGCAATTTCTTGACCATTTGTGAAGATGAGCGTGTGTCAGACCTCAAAGAGCACGTGAGGATATTGAATAAAATGTACATCTAGTGATCTCAAAAATGTGCTGTAACAAGTGATTCATTAAGAGCTTTCCGTGGAAGGTTGTACCTGTTGTTTTGTTTTGTTTTTTGTTGTTTTGTGCCAGGAACATTCTCCTGTCAGGCAAAACACAGAGTAGCCCCCCAGCAACCAGTCCAGTATTTCAAGACCCTAGAGAGCTGCTGAAAGCCATCTCTGCCTCAAACACCTTTGTTCCGTAAGTGATTCAGGAGAAATATGTTTGTGGGGTAAGGGAACCATGTGGAGATTATCATGAACGGGTCTGAAAAGATGAGCAGTTGCTGAGCATTTAGGCTACACCTAACTCAGCAGGTTCACCAATGCATCTTTAATTACTGTTGCAACAGTTAATCAGCGTAGGCCAGGCCTCAGGGTGAGTATCCTAGCAAGCAGTAAGTGAATCTCTCTCATCTTCTGAAATACCTGACATCCTGCTGCCCCTGGCTCTAAAGAAGAAGACAAGGGGATGGCAGGGAAGGCTTCAGGCAAATTAGAAACAAGGGCTGAAGAAGCTCCTTTGAGATAGAAGACATTGATACTGTTGGGTCTATACACATCTGTAGCTGAAACTATGAAAGAGAGCAGCAATCTGCGGAGGGAGTTGGAAGGCATTTACTTCAACATACTCACAAACATCAGTCTTATGTCTGTTTCAAATGGAACTGGTGTCAAGTTTTTGGGTTGAGCTATCAGGGAACCAGCACTGTTTCATGCTATCCAGGCAGCGTGCTGATGAGAATGTTTTCTCCTTTCAGTAATGTGTTAAATGAGGACAACGCTGCCTCTAACCATGAGGACCTGCTGATTCCAGCTAATCTGGCTCCAGCTGAGGAGGCTGCTGTTTCAAAGGTATCACCACCTGCCAGCCTGGAAGGTTTCTGTGTGTCATGTTCTGAGCTACTGATGCCTCCAGGCAAGCGCAGCAGACCTTGCTGCATGCCTCTCATAACTCAATGAATACTAGTCGTTGGTGAATGCCAAAGAGTGCTTTCTGGAGCAGACAGGGACACTGTACAGATCTCTCTAAAGGCCGTTTCTGAGTGTCCTTTCAGGTTCTTTGCCTGACACTTATTTTTCTAAACTGATGGTTTTCCTCACACTGGTGGGGAGCTCCTTATATTCCAATGATATGATGCTCCAGGAAAGAGACTGCAGGGGTGAAATTCTGACATAGGCAATTCCTATCAAAATAACCACAGAGGGAAAAGTTTGAATTGAAATGTTTAATTGTTGTATTCTGGTTACCTTAAGGATAAGGGAATTTTTAACTGGACTCCATGAAATGCACATAGCAATTCAGGGGTCAACCTTTGTCCCTCTCCAAAAGAGGAGTCCAACATTGGACTCTGCTGTTAACTTCAGCAGGCTGAGGGGTTATCCTGAATCACTAAAGCAACATGCCCTTTAGCTGTTGTCCCTCTAAACCAGTATTATGTAGTTGATCCCACTGAGTAATTATCAGTGTTGTCTTCTGAGTTCAAATACTCGTCTCACAGACCTAGCTGACCTTCTTGTCGAATGGCACAGTACCCCATCTTCGCATAGGAGACTGGGACAGTTTCACAGCTTACGTGACAACAACATTGTTTCCAGTACGTTGATGAGAATAAGTAAAATGAAAAGGCATTAAAAAACATCGTATGGAAAGATTTGAGAAAACAGACCTGATAAACAGTGGTGTTCATTAAGGATACTGGTCTATAACTTGGGAAGCCACTGAAGTATTCAGCAGACCTATCTGGTTACTACTGGGAGTTCAATTCAAAACTGATTTATTCCATAGAGCACTCCAGATGACCAGGACGTTTCCTTAACATCATTGACAGAGAATCTAATTGACTTTACAGAAGCCACACCTCGGGTAAATGTATTTCAAAACCAAACTTCTTCCTTCACATGTACAGTGGGTTTTACTCATAAACTCTCCTTTGGCTTTAGCATCTGTCCACCAGGCTTGGATCTGCTCCAGTAGACTGAAGTGGTGATTGACCTGGATCACTGCATATATGCCCCCCTACTTGTAGGGTGGCTGGCCTCGGGTTGTGGACCCTACAGCTAAGGGAAGCGAAGGAACCTGAAGAGTTACCTTGTAGCTGTGCCACAAGAGCCTGTAGTCTTATTTTAGTACACCTGCAAGTGCCAGCCTGCTTCTCAAGCTTTTGAGTGTATATAATACTTCAGAAATGATATGTAAATGTGTAAATACACACAGTATATACACACAGACATAGATATGTGTGTGTATATATATATAAAATAAATACTTGAAAAATAAACTTTTAATACAAATCAACCCTTTTATGTAGATTTCTTTATAATCTGTGCTGGCGAAAAAGGAGTTACATTGAGTGCACCAAAAAAAAGGGGAAGGAGTGGGACTTTTGAACTGTTGACAGAAGTGTGCTCTCAGTTAACTTTGTCCACAAAGCAGTTGAGTTCCCTTTTGGAAGGGAGTGCTATGCTAAAACTGCTACCAGTGAGTTTGTGTGAGTGAGCATGTATTAGCTGTATGCTGTGTGGGTGCCTTCTGCCTTTTGGTATGAAGGCATATCACCTGTAGCTAATCACTGGCATGGTTCAAAGACTAGTGACGGACAAATATCTGAGATCGTTTTGGGAGGCAGTATTGTTCTGGGAGGCAATATTGTTTTGAGAGTGTTCTCAGCCACTTCCAAGCTTTTCTAATGATCGTTTATTTGCTTCTTGTAGGTGTCTTCCCAGCCCACGATAACACCAAGGTGGATAGTGCCAGTGAGTTATTTGAACATTCCTTAATAACAAAAGAAGGAAAAAGAAAAGAAAAGCTTTTGTCATGATTACAAAACAGGAGTTCAAGTAAAATAGCAAAATATAATAATTAGAAAGCCCATAAAATAATGTACCAGACCAAAACTAAAGCAAACTTATTCAGCTGGAGTAGATCAAACAACATACATATCCTGTTAATATTTAAACTTCATTTTTGCTGCATTACATCGCGGGTAAATGCCATAAAGTTTCTTTAAGAACTTGCATTTAGTGAAGCTCACCGTGGAACTTGAAGAATCTTCGTTTTTACTGTTATAAATAAACCATATTGAAAAATTAGCTTGTCTTGTCCTGGCAGGTTTTTATTTTGGTTTCCTGTTTCATTCTCCCCAATTCAGACTGGACTGATTTCCAATGGGCCTTTGGGAAATGATGTTGCGTTATCTATGAAGGCAGTTAAAGGCAGCACGGAGACTCTGTTGTCATCAGCTGGATTGCCACCATCCCAGCAGCCATCCGAAGTCCTTGCAAGGTAAGGTCTCCTCAGGAATCACTTCAGAAGTGTATATAGGGTGGAAAGGAAGTATGTGCTCCTAGTACTTCCACTTAAATAGTTATAGTGGTCATTTAGACACAGTGCCTTGTTTTGCTGTGCTTATATAGTTCTGTCTCACTTTATAGCATTTGAAATCTTCTAAATAAGTGGAGCAGCTGATGTGTGTATATTGTTATATAACATTGTTTGAAGGGTAAGAAAACATTTTTTTTTAATTCAAGTAAGTAAAGGAACAAAGCATACAAATTTAGCTGGAGTTGGAGGTAAAGCTGTTGTCATTATAAGTGCTATAAAATCGATTAATTCTATTTATTTATCACTTCAGTTTCTTTCCTTATCTGCTAACACCTTTTAGTACTGGACTAAAATTATGGTACAAATTAATTTTCTGAGAAATCTCTTTACAGTGTTTCAGTACCTGTCAGAGGACTGGGGTGGGGTGGGATGTCCCTCAGATATTTCCAAGCTGTAAGGAAGTCAGAGAAGAGAATCTGGAGAAACTCCTCCCCTTTCTATTCCATTTGGCCATGCTGCTGAGGCAGAATGATGGCAGTGATGCTACTGCTGCACTGTGTGAAATTGATTCAGTTTGCTCTTCTGTGAGTTGTCCATTGGCCTCATTGAATTATGAGGGGAACACTATTAACACTGGTTGGATCAATACTGGTCTTTTTCTTTTTTAATTCATCATGGCAGATCTTTTTGAAGGAGTGTATTTACAGGGCCTCATTTTTTTTCCTTTTAGCCCAGCCACTGAGGATGCTACAATAAGGATGAAATGTTTACTCACCACTGAACTCTAGAAGAAGGAGTTTCTGCAATTCCCACCTTGTGAAAACTCACATCTTCTAACGTATCTCCAAGGGATCCTTCCAAAAGACTTGCTTGTGTTCAAACCCTTGAGGAACGGGAGTCAAACAGCCAGCTGGTTTGCTAGGATCCAGGAAGAGACTTCTACATTTATTGCAGTCTAACTGGAACTACAGTCTAAACCGGGATATAAAACCACATGCGCATTTGATCTTCTCCCTCAGGAGAAGGGAAATAGCACACTGGAGCTATTCTGAATGTGAGGAACAGAATCTAGTTGTGTTCCACTCACACTGGGTTTAGTCTTACTTACCCTGTGCTGCCTCTCAAGCGTTAATGGGAAGCGTTCACTGTGATGTTAGCTATGTAGTGTTTGAGCACGGTATCTCTGACCTCTGTAGACTAATATGGGAAAGATTAGGAGAACTCGTAGGGCCACCTTGTGGCCGTACAATGATGATGGCTCACAGTAGCGATGGCCGTTTCATATGGCCGAGGACATTTTCTTCTGTGTGATTATTCCCTCTGGTTTTCCTTTGTTTTACCAACACGTACTCTCCTTCTTGGCCTTAAACCCCTTGATAATCCTTGCACCTCTTGTTACAGTACCTGGAAAGAATGAAATCTAGTCCCGCAGTGACCAACTACATTGGCTGCATTTGAGCTGCTTGTTGCAGCCAGGAAAAGGAAAATTAACCTGCCAAACAGCTTATAGCATTATCAGACTACAGCAGAGGTCCAACATTTGACACTGATTATGTCATTTCCTATAGGACTCAAATACATGCGTTTTAGGCTAGAGATATGCAGGTTTTAAACACTGAATCAGTGAAGGTATGAGTACAGCTTACTTCAGGAACTGCTTATTGGTTAGTTTTATTGTCATATAGGACTAGGAAGGAAAATAATTTTCTTGTTTCTATTCATACCGTTTCTGGGTGTTGTTTCCAGAAGCTGTGCTTCAGGAATGCTTACCAGGTATGTTAGTGGCATGAGGGTGCAACTAGATCAGTTCTTAACACCACCTCAAATCCTGTTCCAAGTATCATCTAATAGTTGTACATGGAACCAAGAATAGAAAGAATAAGGTGAAAACAGGAAAAAAAGATGAAAAGTTCCTGTAAGCATTTCACTTCCTTACAGAAGGAAGGTAGGAGCACTTGCAAGAGCACGCTCTACAGAGCTGGTGAAGGCCTTTAGGTGCTCAGGTGAAGTACAGGATTCGGTATGTACAGCTTGAAGAGATCATTTGAGTCCTGGGCAGCAGGATCCTCATGTGCACATGTAGAGGTGAGCACATGGACCTTGGGATACAGCCTATGAAAAAGGTCAATGCAGAGTCAGAGGGAGGAGAAATACAGAAGCCCGATGATGAGCTCTGCATCTCCTAACAGGGAAGCACAGATGAAACAACTGGGATCTTTCTTTTTTTTTAGGAAGAGGTTTGTACATATGACTGGGGTTGGAGGATGTTTTCTGCATAGTGCTGCTGTTTATAAGTATTTATATACATGTGGTTCTTAGAAACATTTTTAAATGTGAAAGTTGGTTCTGAAACCTGTACTCACAACTTCATTTCTGCACACCAGCTGCCTGCACGTCTCTCAGCATAGACAAAGATTTGGACCAAACCACTGTGGGTTGTGCAGGTAAGCCGGTGTCCAGCTAGGCTGCTTCTTTCAGACTAGGGCGTTCTTACTGCTGCTCTTGTGCTCTTGTCTGCAAGATGCTGAATGAGAGCGTTGAGGAAGAAGCCACGTGGCATTTACGTGGCCCACTGCCACTCCTCAAAATCCCCGAGGCCTTAATAGAGAAACATAGAAACCGTGGGGAGCTCTTAGGAGTGACGTACCAGAGTGAGTCTCTGCAGACAATGATTTGCAGTCATTGCCTCAAGAACCGGGAGTCAAAATTGGTGGCAGGCACTCCAGGTCCCACCTCCAGGCAGGGCCTAAAGCACTGCGCGGGCAGGCTCCCCGCACTGCCAGCCAGAGGGGAGCTGCTGTTCTGGACCAGGTGGAGCATTTCTACTCACCAGCCATTCAGCCCTGTCGTCATTACTTCCAGTTGAGTATTGGCTTTTTTTATACTTTTAAGTCTGAGCCTTATTGCATATTAAAATGTAGAAGGTTCCCGATTCAAATATCAAATGTCTTAGTCTGGACTAGTAATGCAGCTGCCAGCAAAGTTCCTGCAGGAAAAGGGAAGCTATGGCTGCAACAGTCTGCTTCCTGCACAAAGCCAGGACTGTGTGGGGAAACTTGGCACTTGCTCTGGATCTGTTTGCTCAGCAGCTGAGCTGGCATTCGCCAGCTACATGTGTTGGTTTTGTAAATAGACAGAATGCAGTAGCGTTTTCTTTAAGACATGTTTGATATTTGACTCTTCCCATTGGGTTCAGGAGCTCTGTGAACTATTAGCTTGAATCCCACCCAACAGTAGCTTAACAGAAGTTTACAGTAATACAGCATTGCATGCTGAATACCATCCTTAGATTCCTCCCAAGCAATCACATACAGCAAATAACAAGTAAATAACATGTGTGGTGAGAGTGTCCCCCTAAAAATCTAAATGATTCCAAGTAGACAGCTGTTACTTCAACATGGTCAGGATAGCGGTGATCGTAGGGGAATGTTGTATTTACACACATGGGCACACACATGAAAATTTCGAAGGGGCAAGTTTTTCCTCAATTTTCAGAGGACTAATACCTGAAACTTGATTTAAAAATTCAAAATTTTCAACTGTTAAATTGGAGACTTGCAATTTCTAGTAGATTTGGGGCTGCAAATGTAACTCTTCCCAGTGACATTTAAGACTTGGAGCAAATATTCATTCCATTTAACTCAATGTAGCTTATTTAGCTAATCCAAATCATTGTTTATACGGGGAGCCTGGTGAGACTAAGGCACCACAGTTACATGATCTGAACAGACACACAGGTAGGTATCTCAACATCCTGTAGTTTGGCATCACTGATTTGCTTTAAAACTATAGGTATCATGTTGTATCATGACTGGTTAACAGGTAACGTAGCATTACTCATCACCTGCATTTTATCGAATGCAAATAGGTATAATAATTCCTACAGTTGGTGTTATAAAGTATTAATTAATGCCTGTGTGATGCTGAGAAAAAGGGATCTTCTCACCATTGCTATACTATTGATTGATTGGCTATAAGCTCCTCTAAAAGTTTTATTATTATTTATTTAAAGAGATTTATAATAAAACTTTTGTGTGAATCTGGTGTTGGGGTGTTGGCAGGTCTGCCAATCACTTAAAAAAAGCTTCAAGAGTTGACAGGAATGAATAACTGCATGTTCTGTTGCAGTCTTTTGGAAACAGCCAGCTCCCTGGTTTAAAAAAGAAAGTTAATTCAATTTTTTTTCCTAAGAAAGTTATCCCCTATTGACTTGCTAACGCCTGTTCCAGCATGTCCTCATTAACTGGCCTTGTACCCTTTTGCTGTGTGTGCATGCAATGTTGATCAGAGATGGAGGCCTTAACTCTGTAATTAAAAAATGATAAAGTAAAAAAGTGATTGGATCTAAAAGTAAAAGTGATTTTACTCCAGTCACACTCCATAACTGATCAGAGTAAAAGATGTTATAGAAATCTTATCGCTTACAAGAACAAAAAAAACCCCACCCCGTATCTCAAAGTGATTAATCTTGGGGAGATGCTGGATCTCAGAACTGCATTTCAGTCTCAGCCGTTTACTCCAGCAGGAAGAGAGCAGCGAGCCTGAGTGCGTGGCAAGGGTCTTACAAGCTTTTGAAATGGGTATTAAAATGTGGCAGTTCAGGGCCTCTTACACGTGGGTTAAGGAAATCTCTTCTTTAGTTCAGCGGTAATGAAGTTTAACATTAGGTAGGTCATATGACAAAAAAATAACTGCTTGCCTGGTAATCAGTCATGGTTAATGAATTAGCTTGAATGTATTCGATTTTAAACTTAAATTCCACATATACTTTGTCAAAGACAGACAGCGGTGTAAAAGCTATGGTTTTTTTGGACACGACTTTGGCAAGAAAATCTGCAGGACCGGAAGAGGAGCTCAGGTGAATAGTCCAGTTACATTTGGGTCTTTTTCCATGAACTCTTTTCAGCCCTTGCCTGTTATCCCTTTGTCTGCACCTTGCTCATTCTCATTTCTTGAAGCAAAGACGTACTGGTAGGATCAGCATGTCCTTCACAGACAGCACTGAATATATTTTTCACATTGTGAACCTATTCTGGTGCAACCCAGATCTTTTACAGATTAAGTGTTAGCAGCTCTGTTTCACGGCCAGCTAGCATTTAAAGCTCTGTCTGGGCACATAGAGTGTTAGTCTAGAAAGTTGTAGTGAAATTATATAGCCGTTAGGCATGGTAAAGTCACAGCTTTCAAATGCAGCTGGACAATCATAACTTTTATACCAAAAAATAAAAATAATCCATGGTAATGGCCTTTCAGTGATGCAGGTGTAATCTGTGTGTGTTTGGTCTGAGTGTTAGCACTGCAGACGTGAGGACAGGGCCCTCCCCACCACACTCAAATGCAGGTAGAGTTGGTGTGTTTTCATGAAGTGCTGCACTGCCTTGCGACAGCGTTCAGGAGGAGATGAAAGCGGTCAGCGCAGCCTGTTGAAAGCCAGGATGCCTCAGCGTCACGCGTGGCTGTGTGCGCCTGCTGGACGTGAGGAGTGGGTGCTCCCCCCGCAGTGATGTCGCACCCTACGCAGCAGGGAGCCGCACGGTTCTCCTACAAAATTTGCCTCCTTTTTACTGTTCAGCTTGAGCACTCTGCTTCATTAACACACACACACCCCGCCCCATAACTGGACAAACTTATTTTTAAAGTATGTAAGAATATTTTTTTAGCTAGACTTTTTTTTGTTAAAGCCACACTAACTACTGTATTTTTACCTTTTATATGTAAAGCTTGGCAATAGCTCTCAATGTGTAATTTATTTGGGTTTTTTTATAAAACAAAGTGCACCCTTTTGCTTCTGTTTCACAACAGTGTTGTATGAACTGTTTTAGGCACTGCACTGAGATCTGTATTGAGATTGAAACTGTACATGGGAACAAGAAACTGTGATTTGTAGTCCACTCAACCCAATCTTGAAATGTTTATACTGTAGTTTTGTCTTAAATATACCACATCAGTGCAAAAGTCTCGCAGAGTCCTCTTTAAGCACCGCTGTGTTACGCTGGTACGGCAGCTGTGAGCTGTGCGGATGTGAGCTGTGCAGCGAGGGCCAGTGGGCTGCTGCACCCCAAGATCAAAGCCAAAGGTGAGTGGCAGGCACGTGCTTCGTGCTGAGCGCTCACCGAGCCTCAGTTCAAGGGGCCTCTGTGGCAGTATGTTAACTCTGCAGGACAGTATTTTTCTGTCTGTATGCTAAGGTCGCTTGGCAGCTTCTAATTTAAGAGAAGGGTAACAGGGTTGGAGAGAGATTTGTAGACTTACTTGGGATATCAAAACTGCAGGCCATGTTATCAATTTGTTGTCAATTAAAGCGTAACTTAAGATGGCATCTAAACTTGCAGATAGATGCAGAAGAATTAAATGCCTGTTTTCCAAAAGAGCTGAGATTGTCTGGGAGGACTGTCAGGTGTTCAGCGGTTTTGAAAATCAAAGTACTGAGGTGTGTGCCCAGAAGGGAAGCTCGAACTTCGAAGTGTGATTCCACAAAAAGCCTGTTAGCTCAGCAATCTTACCCTTATTTCCAATAAGGGATTGTTTTATGTTTTGAAGTACAGTGGTGCTAGTGATTTGCCTAAAGGAAACTTTATTTCTAAACCCTGACATCAGTGAAATGCTTAAGAAGGCAGCAAAGGGCAACCAAATCATTTGATCATCTTCATTTCTCAACAGTTAATAAACTTGGGAAAGTATCAAAAGAAGTAATGGGAAAAGGAAGTGGAATAATTCCATCCTAGTGACTAAGCTCATAGAAAGTCATTTCCCTTGTAGCATAATTTGTTTTGTAGGTCACACTACAATCCTGCTGATAAGCTGCTGAATTATTCTTCAAATCCATTTATAATTCAAAACAATGAAACACGTTTGGTTTAGATTTTTTTATTATTGTTTTTAAAAAACCTCTTTAAATCTACATTTTAAAAGAAAATCCCTCTGCTATTCATGCATTTTAATGTTCAGAAAGCGAGTGGTAATTAAAGAGAGCTTGTTGAGACAGGCTGATTGATTTGCTCTCTTTTATATAAGATTTATGACACAGCAGTGTATCTTATGTCTCAGATGAGATTACAAAATAACACTGCATCCTTTTGCTTTTATTCTATGGATTGAACTAAGACTGTGGGCATATCGAGTACATGCAAGCTGCTCTGTTTTTTCAGAGACATTTTAAAACAGCTAGCTTCAGTGGCAGCGCCTTCAGTCCGTGCCCAGCCAAAAATGGTGTGTTTTGTTCTGTTTCTAAATAGTTGCCATTAGCTGGAGTAATTCCATTCATTATTTCATGCAGGCCACCACAGAGCTTTCAGATGGCAGCAGCTTTTAGTCATTCACTTGGGCCTGGGATTAATTCTCATTAACTGCTACAGTTACGGAGAAATACCATAACTGTAAGCACATCCACAAAGACTCTGCTCTTCCTCTGTGAAAAGGTGACTCTGTTGGATAAAAACATGCCAGGAAGACGGGAGTGAAACCAGTTGAGGTGCTCTGAGAACCCTCTGAAGAGTAGTTGATAGCACTGGTTGAGTTTTGAAAGGCAAGATGACCTGGGAAATGTGAGACAGTGGTAGGAGCAAGGATTGTGTGCCTAGGTCTTGGATACCTGAAGTAGGGGTCATGCATGCCCAGAAGGGACTGAGGTGCCAGGCGCTCCTGCCGCTGAGCGGCTGTGGGATGCAGCCACTTTACATTTACCCACAGATTCCCAGTTTCAGGATTGGAGCTCCCTTCTCTTCCATAGAGAAGGGCTTAACTGCGGCTCAGCCTCCCATGAGCAAGCCCTGAGCCCACCTTTCTCCAGCCACAGCCCCTCCCTGAGCTCCTGCGCACCTCGTGTCCTGCACAGGGGCTGGGGAACAGCGGGGCCCCTGCGGCACTGGGATGGTTTGAGATTTTTAGGTGAAGAAGCTGGCGTTGTGCCGAAGGCGCTGGTGCAGCCACCTGACTTGGCACACCGGCAGAGGCAAGGGGAGGAAACGGGGGAGATGGGCATGTTCTGCAAGCTGCTTTTTCCTCCCTGTGCCAAGCCATCGCCTTTGGGCTGGCTCGTGTCCTGCCTGCATTGGCTCCAAGTAAATGTTAAACCCTTCATGGGGCTGCCAAAGGGAAGAGAGTTTGGGGGGGAGGAAGAAAAGGGCGGAGGCTGGATGGCATTTTCCTGGGGCTCTTGCACATCCCCAGGATACCTGTACCTGCCAGGTGGCCGTCGTGTGACTTGGAAAATCACTGGTTTATTGTTGCCCTTTCCAGTTAAATTTCCTTCCCTCATCAAGCCTAGATAAAAGTCTGTATGTTACAGCAGCTCTCTCTGGATAATGCCAAAACAGACATGTCAGCCAGCAAAAGAAAAACATGCTGCTGATGTAAGATTGCAGTGCTCTGTACATGCTCAGCCCGATTGCTGTATGAAGTCCTTTCCAAACACACCTCCTCTAACTGGGCAATTCCCTGTTCTTGGAGGAGAAATTCAAAGCCTGGGCAGCCCTCAAGGCTGGCTGAAGTGCCGTGAGATGACTGGGGCTTGCAGGAGCATGTTCCTTGTTCAGAAAGGTAAGTTCTTTGTTCATTTTGAAAATGTAAATACATACTTCAAATTCATGAAAGCTCAGAAAATGAGCGCACACTGATGTGAAATGCAGGAGGCTTTACTCATACGGCAGCATACTATCCTTTCTGTTTCCAAACAGAGGCCACGGAAGGTCCAAATAACTCTTAAGTAACTTTTTGCAAACTCATCTATAATTTTCCTATTGAATTCATATGACAGCTACTTGTGAAGAGATGACAAAAGTATCTGTACTCTCACTTAAAATTCATTATTCCTATGAAACTTTTGAAAAGTGATCTTTTCAAATATTCAGAAGTACTAAATCATACTTTCCACTAATTTCAAACATCAGCATCTCTTCTTACAGAAGCCTGAAATTCAGTCAGGCCAGTATCTTAGTAACTTCTATGGAAATAAATGCTTGGAACACTGGACAATACTACCTTTCAAAAAAAGCCGTTTTTCTTTTCAACAAAGAAAAACCATACATGAGCTCAGAATTTACTAGTGTAAGAGGGGGAATGTGTAAAAAATACTACATATATTGACAAAACAGAGAGAGATGAAGCTGGAAAAGCAGAAATCCCTTTGTGACTAAAATCTGAGTTACCAGTCAGACAGCTTATGTTTTGTGCCACTCCTGCCAAGCCTTCCTCTTTCTTTTTCCAACAGGAAGTCAAAACCTTTTGATCCTGTGCTCAGTCATTACACCTAGCATTCACTGGGTAGCTATTTTGTTCTTCCAGGTGTAATGCGCTGCTTCTGGTCTAATGCTGCACATGATTTTCCAGGGGGAACTCGTGGTTTCACTTCCTCAGGGTTAGATGCAATGCTTGAGTATCTTCTAGATTTCACTTGCTAACTTGTCTTTTGGGTTTCTTCTTTGTTATAGGCCACCTCATGTAGCAAGTATCTTGTGCAAAGAACACTCTCTGAAGAAAACAAAATCTTAAACATCTTAGCAAATGTTGCCATTAAGATTCATCAAATCCCTCAGATGTGACCATAACGTGCACAAACTTGATTTAAATACAGTTTTATGGGTGCATATTTATTTTTTTTATGCCAGTGCAAAATGAGCAAGCTTTGCACCTGGAATGGCAGTCACGGAGCCAGTAGGGGTTACTTGTAGTTCTGATTTTCAAGGCAGCATCAGCCACTGCAATTTGAAAAGATACTAAATGACCAGAAGAAAAAGTAACAAAAAAAGAGCAGCATTCCAACAAGCTCCTCTCGGAAATGTCAACTTACATGCAAGTTGTGACTTAAATACACGTCGGGTTTTGTTCACATTGTAAAAAAAATCTGTTCACAGCGAGTATGAGAAGATTTAATTTTTTTTCCTAGTGTGCTGATAGGAAAGTGAAGACAGCTGCAAGCAGTTGGTTTACCACCTACTGGCACATTGGTGGAAATTTCTTCTTTCGCTTTGCAATCAAAGCGATCACAAGCTATCAAACTCCACTTGCCAGAATGAGATCTCAGAGAAGCTGGACAAAGGTTTACCCCCAATGAGCAGCAGCACATTGGTATCACTGCTAACTTCATCCACGGCGGTCACGTGCTGACAGTTGGTTCCCTCCTCTTCTCCCACAATCTGAGCAGCAGCGAAAGTCTCTTTTTCTGAGGAGACAAACAGATGGAGAGACTTGTCCTTTGACAAAACGCGTGTTGCTCCGTTTGGGTCTAGTTCTGCCTCTGAAGAGGTCTGAAACGCACAAAAGCCCCCTGGCTCCAGAGGCAAGCTGAAGGTTTTCATTTCAATTGCGTTGCTTTCCTCATTGCTGAACACTCGGTATGCAGGCTGTTGACGGAAGTAGTTGCAGAAGCGAGTGTGCTTCGGGATGGTCACCAGCTGGCGATGGTCCTTCTGTTTGCTCTTCCAATGGCTGGGGAATGTATTAGTGAAATCTGAGGTAGTTTGGAAATCAACACCAATTCCCAAGATGCAGTGATACATTTTAGGAGAAAAGTTTGCCTTTGTAGTACTACTTAGCTTCTTCCATGTCTGCGTGTGGAAATGATACTTCCAGAGGTCATCATTAGGACTGGAATTTGAAATCCCTCCACCAAAAATCAGCATAGAGTCTTTGAAGACTATTGAAGCATGACCTACCACTGGAGGAGGTCCTTGGCTAAATGTAAGAGAAACCAGCAGTTAAGGGGAGACCAACAAGAAACTAACACTGATTTTTAGCCTCTGTTTTTCTTTTGACTCAAAAAACCCTGCTGAACAGCTGCATTGGGATATCAGACTTACACTGCTGACAGCTGCATCAACGCGTTGCCAACAGCAATTCCAAGCAAAGCCAACTGGAGCCCCAGGGTTGGCAGCAGTACTGTGTCTTGATCTGAACAGTTCCTACAATCACCAAAAGGGCAACATCTCCCCCTCTGCCTGCACGCAGTATCAAACGGTAAGACTAACTCTCTCTTTCTGTGTTAATTTAGTGTAACAAATAGCATAGTTTACCTTGTTCTGATGTTGGACCAGCTGCTGCTTACAAAGTCCCACTTCCATAAGTCCTTCTGTTCACTCAGCCCCATCAGTCCTCCGAAGAGGTACATGCCTGTGCGATAAACCACTGCTGAATGACCATGCCGAGGTCCTGGGCCAGTACTGTGAGATGCGGTGGAAACACACAACCATTTTCTTGTATCTGAAAGCAAAATATTAATTTATAGATGCACCACATTTACACTAGTATTTGAGAAGGGATTTATTTCAAGAACAAAGTAACTATTCTATTGGAGAATACGGTTTCTGCTCTAAGCTTATTATAAATTAACAGCTTAAATTCTGACATTGAAAAAGGGCATTTAAAAAAAATCAGTTTTGAAATAAACTTTTAATGAAAATGTCAGATGCTGTATGACAGATGCCATGGAAATTTTATTGACAGAGCAGTTTTTCCTACAGCTTTGTTAATTCGTTAACTCTGACATGGGAAGATAATTTCCTGGCTATAAGAGGGAAAATCAGTCAACAAAAACATTCCTTCATTTATGTCTGTGCTTATTTTCCCTGTGAGGGAATGAAGGAAGAGATAAACCCATCATTCATTTCAAAATAGCGACTGAATGGCCACGAGATAGCAAAAGCTATCCATTTAGGATGTCTCTGGGAATCATCTGGTTTGCAACCACTAGATTAGCGACAAATATGCTAATGAAACCATCTCCTGTCAGCTTTGGCTCCCCATGGTCAGTTTTAGACTAGAGATTCAAGAGATGGCATTAATAAGCTGAAGTCAGGGTCTCTGCTGCATCTGAAAGTTTTTGGTAATCCTTGAAGAATTTAGTGAATAGCGAACAAAACATTCTCCCTGATTTTCAGCTCTAAAACAGGCAAATGCTGCAAAACTTCTTCCAGTATAATACAGTCTAACTCACTTCAGCTGGGTATTAATTTAATTGACAGAATTCATAATTAAATTCTGCCAAACAGAAGCCAAAACTAACTTACAACATTTCTACAGCAGGCATCATTTTACACTGGTTGCACTGGATCAAAATCTTACAATGATTTTTAACTTACCAAAATGGAAAGTCCAAAACTCTTGTGAAATGCCTCTGATGCCAAAGTATCCCCCGTAGATGCACATGCTGGAATGGTACACTACTGCACTGTGACCTTTTCTGTTAGTTGGTGCTGAGCTCTGAAACAGTTTAATAATAAGACAAAAAAAACCTGTTAACAGATCAAGTCCTATCAGTAGCAATGTCTATCTTGGGAATATTCCCACGCAATGAAAACCATTGCTTTGGGTTGTGTTAAACTTCTTTGAAAATACAGAATAAACCCACCACTGAAGACTTGTATAGATGCAAACACAAACCATTCTCAAATCCAAGCAACCCTCCCTTTTTAAGTCTACCACAATACCATGTGCCTAGAGCCTCCCCCTCTCTGCACTCACTTCAGTAGTACTGCTTTCACCACTACTGCTAGGCATGGATCGGGACATGTTGTAAATATATCCGGCAACTCTTGGGAATATAATGGGGGGATGTAGCCCTTTCCACCATCAAGCACAGCCTTTCCACACCAATGAAACTTTAGTCCCAAGAGTAACTCTCACTCATTTTGCTTGGTGTGGATTTGCCACGCCACAAGTCCTAGGCTGGGCCCAGACCCTCAGCAGGAAACCAGGTGGTGCCCACTGTGTCTGCAGCAGTTTTCAGTGCTGCTGAGATGTGTGGACCCAAACCTGGGGAGGCCCAGCTAAAGCTGAAACAAAATACAAGGCAAGTGTTTGGTTTTGTTCTTTTGTTCTTTGGTTGTTTCTTCTCAAACAGCCCCCCTCCTTTTTTTTGGGTGGGGCGAGGGGCAGAAGCCATGTTCTCTATAGTCAGTTTAGGATAATTACAAGAAACCATTTACTCCTATAGTAGGAGTATATAGTATAGAAGGAGTTAATACATAATTCCATCATATTTGTTATACATAAACAAAATTCCATCAACCAGTCCCAAACTTTCTCTTGACTCCTCCACCAAACACAGGTAACCATAGCAGTAACTATGTCAAATCTTAACCAGTTTTTTGTGAAATTTCATAGTGTAGTAACATTGTGAGGATGGAGTTTCAATAGCAAAAAATAAGTAATTCTTTACACGTAGTGATACAAACCCAATCTCATAAGACCAAGACATAAATGCTTCCACTGAGGTTTCATTTAGAAGTGACAGTATCTTGGTGAGTCCACATGTTCAGACTGAAGAAATGAAAAATGCTGCAGCACTTCACATTTCAAATTATTAGTGTAACTGCTGATCTGTGTTCATAACCCTACTTAAAAGCACAGACTTCGTATACGGCTGCAAGATTCCATTTAAAATCAGTTTTCTTGGTAACGATTTCAGAAAAAGAGAAGCAGTAGTAGAGGAGAGGACTTAACTTCTTATACAGGACTTAAATTTTAAGAGCAGTATTTTTAAACACTGTTTTAAAGAAGGAAAAAGCCTTAGTTATTGGAAGTGCAAAGAAATAAAGTATAGCCACATGTCTCTGAAGAGATAAGATTGGAACTGTTTGGGGGAACATATTTCAAAGCAATCTGTTTAATCAACAAAGCAACAGGCATTTGATTCACACATTCACCACTTCCTGGCTCCTTACCTCAGTCTCTGCTGGTACGTTACGGCACTCTGTCCATCTTGCAGAATCTAGGGGATTGTTTTAATAAAGCGCAGTTTATATCCCAGGCCACAAGAGGACACTCCTCCAACATTAATTTTTCAAATTACAGATCTAATTTTCAAGTAAGTCTCATCCTGGTGTTTTCCACTGACAAGAATGAAGAAATACACTTCCCACTAAGACAGCAGCACCAAGGGACTTACAGGAGACATAGTTTAAATAGTTTTCCTGTATCCTTATCTGATACAGAATCACAGAGATACCATACTGTATTATTTTCTGTTTCCTAAGGCTAAATTCCACAATGAAGAAATAATCTGTGATTTTCAGCCTTTTCTGAATTTGCAGAATGCCTAGATTTACCAATGGATGTATGGCTTCTTCTATTTATTACGTAAACCTTATGACAACAGCCTTATTTTTCTTGTTCCTTTTCAAAGATCCCTTAAAAGTAGTCCTCAAATAACAGTCAAAAATCACTGATCTATGATCACATGAAGGAGCAGAAATATCAGATATCCAGCATCGAGGTAGAGTGAGAAAGCAGTGCAAGCTTACATTACTAAAAGCTATACTCGCCAGGAAAGATTTTAAATAATGACCAAGAAAAAACTAGACATGCAACAAATTTTGAATAACTCATTCCCAATTTTCACTGTTAAGTTATGTGATTAATAAGATGCTTTCTCCTATGAAATATATTCTATCTGAGGATCTCTGGTCTTTCAGCAGGTGACTATTTCAGGCAAATGATGGAAAACAAAGAAAGGATTAAAAAAACCCCATTGACTTAAGGTTACATAGTGAAGTAGCAAAAAAGGCCAGGAAACATAAATCTTGGTCTTGCCACAGGATTTACTAGCTCAAAAAGAAATCAGTCTCTCTCTTTCTCTCTTCCATCTGACATTAAAACAAGTAGCCATTACTATACACAGTATTTCCAAAGGGATAATATATAGTGTATGACATACTACCATTAAATTCAAATGTTGTACTGCTTTTATTAGAATACACACTTAAGAGATCCCAAATGTTTGTTCTTAGGAAAAAAAAACACCACTGTGTTATGAAATGCTGATGGTGATTTCCCACCTTCTTATTTAATTATACTTGGTTTTTTCCTGTTCCATCATTGCTGTTGCCAGCTTACGTATTTCTTCAGTAAAAATACAAAATTAGATATACTTTACTGATCTACTTTCTTCCGTAATAAAACAAAGAGCTTGGTTTTAAAAATTTATGTAACATAAGGAAAAAACTTTAAATATTATATGTAATAATTATTGGGGTTTATGATCAAATAGTAAACTTGGGGGGGGCAATGGAAATTCTTAGACCTTAAAATACATAAAACTTTCCCATAAAATACTTTCTAATTAAAGTAAGAGCTGACTCTTTGATAGCTTAACAGCCTAATTTTAGGGGGAAAATATGCACACAGTTTTACACACATTACTTGTTGTAAAGCCTAGGGAAGTCTATGTTACAAGCAGCAGAAAACAGTTTGGTCCTTACTATTTATTAGTACCTATGGACTTGGAATGTCCCATAGAAGAGACTGGCTATTGTGTATCATACCAATGTCATATATCCAGAGAGGAGTTTTTGCTTGCGTGAAAGCAGAATCCACCATCCCACCAAAAATATACAGTGTGCCCTGCAAAAAGCAAAAATACTTGTCACTTACAGGTAGGCATATAGCATAAAAATAATTTTTAAACAATTCTTAAATGATAAGGCTGCCATCACCAAAAAACAATTAACAATAATGCATATGATGATCTATTAACAATTCAAGAGGCAATCACAAAAAGCCACCAACTTTTAATCATGTCTTTATCCTCTCCCAGTAGGAAACCCTAATGAACATCGTGCTACTTTAATGGGGCGGCATTCCAGAACCACTCACTCCTTCGTCAATCTGGGACAGCTTGAGGGATGCGGATCTAGAGCTCTCAGAGGCACTGCTCAGGTAATATTAGATTATGCATGTTTACAGAAAGATTTCATTGCGTTGCAGCTCCTGATATCCTAAATTCTGTTTCCTCCTCACAGGCAAAGGTGTCATTCTTATTTGCCTTCATTCCCCCGTCCCTCTTCTTTGCAAGTACTTCAGTGAATGTTTTTATGCTGCAGCTTATCATGCAAATTAATTCAGAGCAACTGTTACAACTATACAACTAAGTCAAAGAATGTGCTGCCAAGGTCTTTATTTTGTATTACTATTATGTACTGAGCACTGACTGAGGAAATCAGGGAGCTGCACACTGCTGCAAAGCTAAACTACTGTTGCTTTATTCAGAAAGATTCCAAAACATGAGTCCCGCTACATCCAGAATTGCACTAACACAAAAGTGTTTTCTGGATATAGTATTTCAGTACATAATAAACTATGGTCGTTTATTTCATTGTATAATAGGAAATAAAATGTCAGGGTTTGGACAACATAAATCTTGGTCTACTACCTTATAAGCCACCATTGAATGTTCTTCCAGTTCTTCTGGACCATCTCTTGAGCAATCCAGCATCTCCCATTCATTTTTCACTATAAACCAAAGTTGAAGTTAAGACAGCAGTGCACTCAACACATAAACATTAGGGAAAAGGTGAAACAATCGGCTTTGAATTTGGCTGGGCTGCCAGAGTCAATAGGGGAAAATAAAGCATTTTGTCATCTTTGCTCTCTGTTAGTTCAGAAGACTGAGGGAATTCCCCCCAGATTAAATATATGCATTTTTCTACTTAGCAAATGTAAATGTAATAAAAATTCATCTATTTACTGCATTTATTGTAATGCTATACTGTTACCTACATCAAAACCCAACTATTCCATGAGCATGAACCCCAGCACAATTCTGTGTTTTATTCCAGTAACAAACACTGAAAAGGGAACACCATACATTAAGTAAAAAAATACAAAGCGTTATATTTGATAGTGCATTACTAATATAATCTTACAAGGTATTGTATTCATGTGTTCCCTTTGTGCACTTTTACGTGCATAAACTATTCCCATATTAAAGAGTCAATAAGGCTGTGTCTTTGATATCTCTTGCTAGAACTAGGGTACTTTAAATGACTCAGTATTTTTGGTCCAAAAAAAAAAAAAAGGAACTGAACTGAAGTCTAAACTTTCTGGGACATGTGGAAGAGGAACAAACAAGACACCATTTACCCAATGAACAAAATGCAGATTATCCATCATTTTGATGAAGAGACTTGAAATGGGGATAATCTGTTAACTACTGAGTATCCTCAATTTCGTGATGGCTGGATGTAGAATCTCTTTAATCCTGACATACAAGTGAAGGGGCAAACTTACCTATATTGTATCGCCAAAAGTCCCTAAGACTGGTGGTGTTCCGCCCTCCATAGAGGTAAACAAATCCTCTGCAAATAATGCAAGCATGTTTATATCGATCGCAGGGAGAGGGCTTCTTTTGGGGTGCAGATTTCCAATCACAGTGTGCAGTTTTTCCTTTCATGCTGACAGCTAGGATCTTATCCAAGTATCAACTTGTAAAGGACAGCCATGTCAGGGGAGGGTCCCAAAATATCAGGGACAGGGCTTAAACCCTGCTTGGTCTGTAAAAAGACAAAAAATATTTTCAGGCTAAAAAAAAAAAAGGGAAAAAAAGAAGATACAAAAAAAAGAAAAGTCTCTGCCTTATGATAAAAAGTTACTGTGTTTTCTTTTCATTCCCATCAAAAGCAACTTGATAATTTTGGTCATCTGTGATAATATCTAACTTAAGTAAAGCATTTGCAGTGCTGACTCTCAGAGTCTTATATCAGCGAGACTGGGACAGGAACATTCCTGGAGCTGAAAGTGTCCCAAAGAACATCAGCGAGCTGAAGTGATAAACTGCATTACTCTACATTTGCAATATAGTAGAAACCAAGGCTTGGTCTTTTTTCACTACAAAAAAGTACTTAAAACAAACGTGTACTTAAGATTTGGAAAGAGTGAATATTACAGATGAAAGTAATGCATTGGCAGTGGTCCAGAATTTATTTGTAAATCAGCTGAAATTCGGATGCATCTGAAAAAAAAATGGCACAATCCCTTCATTTGCCACAAGATGTCACTGTATTCTGTGAAGACAGAAGTACCAGAAACAACATGCCTCTAATTAATCCTCTTTAAAATATATCGTGGCCAGGGTTTTGAAGTAGATTATTTTATCAATTACTAAAAAAAATAAATAAATCAGCATTAGGCCAAATTCTGGGATTTGTGTTGGTAACGTGTCTGAGGTGACACATCACCAAATGAGGTGACAAAGACTTCCAATTCCAACGCTATTTCAGTGAGAGCTAGATTCCAGCCATATTGAGGACCTAGGATGGAAATTCATAGGTAACAATATGTCAGTATGGACACACTGGTAACTCTTAAGTACTGAAAAGTAATGCCTCTTCTTCCACAGTTACAGTGTTTTCCACACTTAACTTCCCTAGTGTGAGCATGCAGGTATTTAGCATCCCAGTGGATAAAGTTGTATAACTCTCAGCTAACATAATGCTCATGCAGCCAACCCATTCTTTTGATTTGAGACTATTTCCAAGATAAATGTGATAAACCTATGCCTACTTGGCCCAGTTATTTCCAATTAAAAAGAAAAAAGAAAGAAAAAAAACCAAAAAAACACAAAAAAAAACAAACAAAAAAAAACCCCAGCAGACATACCAAATCTGCCCTGGATGTACAGCAATAAAAACAGAGAACTTTCATTACAGCTGCTGCCCACGGCCTTCCTGAGCAAAGCAGTGACAAGGCTGGAAATTTTCCCTCCATCTCACCAGAAATGGGATGACAGTAACAAAGCTCTTTCAAAGCCTGGTCATTTCATGCCATGAGCAGTGGTATAGGCAGGCACTGGGGCCATTCAACAACTTCCAGCTTACTGCATCGGGCTCTTCAGCCTGTGTGTGCTGAGTGCATTTTTCAAAGTAGCCACTGTGCAGTACTCAAAGGCTATCTTCTTTGAAGAGATGCCTTCGATTAAAAGTTTTAGTTTCCCAGGTTAATTCACAAGGACACTGCATAAAAGCAGCAATGCTGCTGTCAGATCAGAAACCACTTCCAGGTGAAGTTGGAAATGTAAATTGCTTCCTGCAAATGGTAATTTAAACTTTATTTAGGCCGGAACAGTTACTTAGAAATATAGCAATGACTAGGTTAGGTTAAACGAAGCCCTCTTCTTCCGATCTACATGCAGGTATTTTTACTATATGCATTGCCACAGTATAACTTAAGACATATGAACTGTGCCTTGAAGTTCATTGTGTAGAACTAAATTTAGCCATATATATGCCAACATAAGCACTGTTCACCCTGTGTGTAACTGATTACATGATAAGGAGGTATGTACAGAGAGACTACAAAGTATCTAGATGAGTCTATCAAAAGTTGCCGTGTTACAAAAAGGAAAGAGCGGTGTTCTCTTGGATTCAATGATGAACGAGCAGATAAATACAAAAGAAAAAAAATACTATAAAATATTTCTGTAAAACCAGTTTATGTGTCCATAAACATGCTGAGTAATAGTGGCCAGCTACATAACCCTTCATTTGTTTTTTCTATGTACTTCTATAACAAGCCTTCCTTTTTATTTTTCTCTCGGAATCCTGCATGTCATCTGTTTCACTGCTGCACTGGAAGCAACATTTTTGTTTCATGGAGTTTTAAGTACTGTGCCTCTACGCCAACATCCCTGGTTTGGAGACATTTATATATGAAGCAGCACAAATGCATACCCCCTTCTTCAAACGTTTTCTCCTGTGTTCAAGGGTTCCCTTGTTTTCAAAAGCCTGGATTCGTCCCAAGCAAATTCACGAGCTATCCTTCCCTCCACCCATGAACAACGGGGCTCCTTGTTGCCCCTTCACGCTATCTCCTTCCTCAAGGCCCTAGCAAATGAGCCCTGGTAGATCAGCTGCAACGTGACTGCTCCAGGTTGCTGCTCCACCAGGTGTAAAGGTGTGTCCAAAACTCAGTCACTCCAGTTCACAGCCTGCTGCACTGTGTGTATTTCACCCACCCGTGGTCCCTGCTGTGGGAAGTACCTGTCAGCAAAGTGCCCATGTAAAATGTGGGAGAGAAGAAGGCCTTTGCATGTGGAGATGCTGATACTCTGGAGCTGAGTCTGCCAAGCTAGCTCAGGTGTGGATGTCTTCAAGCACTCACTGCATGCTGCTTCAAAAGCTAGCTCAAGGACAGAATACCAGTAGTCTCCTATGCTGGTAGAAAATGAA
Organism: Gavia stellata; assembly: GCF_030936135.1. Lineage (NCBI taxonomy): Eukaryota > Metazoa > Chordata > Aves > Gaviiformes > Gaviidae > Gavia > Gavia stellata. The sequence continues at coordinate 14,731,633 of NC_082601.1, read as the reverse complement.
GACTGGTACCTAACTCAACTCCCTCTTTAAAATCAGATTGACTCCATCAAGCTTGTGCTGAGCTGGTGACAGAAAGCCCAGCTGACCAGGGCCAGTACCATGAGTGGTATAAAGTGCTTTTTGTAGTACGTGTATTATCCTAGGTCCTTGCATTTGCTGGGGTATTACCACTGCTACTGTCCTAAAAACACCAAATGAACTGTAGCTCAGTATCTCTGATATTACTGACCTCTCTCTCTGTTAAATGTATAGGACGTTAGGACACAGTCTTTATAAAATATGAACAGTTTACCTATCACTTTGATTCCTGAAATCAAAATAGCTACAACGAGACAACATGCTACAGTGAGATGCTTCAGATATTAAATATTCTATCTGCAAAAGTTGTAAGTCTGTATTTTCACTGTATCTGAAATTTGTACTTATCACTATTTATTCCCATTGTCAGTATCAGTAACCAAAGGAAGGTAAGCCCAGGAAGTGTTTACAAGATGAATCCTTAGTGCATCCCTCTCTTCAGGTGGTTACAGAGATGTCCAGGGAGAGTTGCACGTAATTTCAGGAAAAACAAATATTACAGTAAAAAAAGCTACAGAAGATAGCTTCATATTTCATATTCATATATATACTTCATATTAATGGGAAATGCACATATTTAATTTAATTTGTCACCGTATTTATCTCTAAAATTTACCATTTGTAAGACCGGAATAGATTCAGTGGCAAAAACATGCTAGAGAATCTCTTGCAGCATATTCCGGCAAGACTAGCTATTCAAATTGTGTTAATATTTTTTATGCAAACCAGTATTGTAAGCTATTACTGTAGAAAACTGAAGTATATTCTTTTCATGTTTTGTCTGAAAGAATACAAGATTGGCAGCATTTACAAAGGTATGCATCTCTTTCTTCCAGGGGAATTAGCAGCTATGAAGCAGTGACACATTATAGGTGTGTAAGTCCCATAATACTTCATGGCATGCCATTGAAAAGGGATAAGCAGCTGAAGTCATGAAACATGGATTCTCTCCCTAACTCTGCCAAAGCTTTTGTGTAACCGTGGCCAGTTCATCTATTTACTTCCACAGCTAAATGGGGACAAAGACACTGCCTTAGGAAAACACTTCAAATTTGCTGATGCAGTGTCAGCGTGCCAAGGTATTACTAGTATTGATATAATTTAATGTGAAAAAGTGATAGGTCTCTGCTACTGATACTTTACGAAGGTAAAACAGTCTTGTCCCCTTGAGGGTTTTTTTTCCCCAGCTATAAAACTGGTTATTCCTCTTCCTACATATTTGTTTGTTATTCTTCCTACAAACCTTGCCTCCTGTTATACAAACATTCAGAGAAGAAGACAGCCCTGATTTCATATAGCAGATTAGCAACAAAATCCTGTTCACTTGTTTATCTACCCTAGCTGAACTCTGTGTAAGGCAGGCGAGCAAGATGGGATAACAAAAGGCCAATCTGGGATTAACTGAATGGGTGTCTCCTCCCAGTCACACCTTCTGGGCATCAACTGACCCTTGTGAATCACGGCCGTTTACTCACTCAGCATAAAGCATTCTTGGAGGCAGACCTATAAACACTTAGATCAGTTAACAAACTGCTTCATTTCAGAGTAGGGAAAAAAGCACGTTCAAAATTAATGTTGAATCTTGCCTTTCGTCACTGGTATTTTATATTGTAAACCTGACTCCTGGATTGCCTTTCTATAGAATCAGACTCACCAAAGCTCATCTACCATCCACCTTAACAGTCCCGTTTCCAAAGAAAAACTGCTGCTCTTCAGAGAATAATGTCACCGAGCAATATCCTCTGTGTCATGCAACACTGACCTCATTTTCAACTTGGTACGAGCAAGATCAATTATCCAATAGGAAGCTCTAACTTCAGCAGACTTTCCAAAAAAATAGCCAAAAAGACAACTCAGAATATTTTTATCCAACTTTTTTTTTCCAAAACAGATGTAGCACACAAAACAAATGGCTGCTGCTCTCCAAACTCTGCTGCCATTTCATTCTAAAAATAGCTCCTGTGCAATCAGTCTCAATTGTTAAATGGCTAGAGGAGCTGTGAGACAAGGACCTAAAGAGCTGCAATTACTGTGGTAACTATAGCACAGAGTGCTTATCAATTAATGGCGCCACACTACTGTTTCATAATACAAATAATTCAGGAAATGTAGAAAGGCAGGAATTACTTCAGGAAATGTAGTTTATATGTTCGTTATATAATTATTTATATTTCTATTAGATGTGGTTTCTCAGACGAATGATTTATTTATTTAAAGTATTACTTAAATAGATCTTCATTAAAGCTTTTTTCTACCTCTGTCCCCTGATTAATTTCCATCTGTTTTCAATAGACTCAGAAAAGTTTCAGATTTAAGAGGATTGAGCTTTTTGAAATATAATGAGATATGAAAGCACTCACATTGGAGGAAAAAAGTAGGAAACCTTTTTTTGTTTGCTTTGTTAATGACCCACTCCTCTGAGCTCAACCCTTGAACCATCATGTGGAGAACACTATTTTCTTATTAGGCAACTTGATGTTTTACTGCTCTTCAAAAACAATAACAGATCTTCCTGATTCTACTTATCTTATAAACCTTTACTTTAGTGGTGGTTTTATTGTAATGTGTGTTCCAACAGGACTGCCTGCATGAATATGGAGAAAACTTTGACCAAAGACTTGCAAGGCAGTTACGAATTACAAGTTTTAAAAACAAACCCACTTTGTTTAGAATAGTTTAGAGGGCAGGGCTTTTTTCAGTATATCACATTTACTTGCAATGCTTTACTCTGTGTGATAGATTTTTAGTATCCTCAAGTTTGCTATTTTATTATTTCTTAAATTCAAGTTACTATGAACTGTTTCTAGAGTGGGGTGGTTTTTGTTTGTTTGTTTGTTTGTTTTCAAAATACAGGAGTTAATTTTCAGAGATGCTCAGCTTCCAAATTTGAACCTGAAGGTCCAGAATGGCTTTGGGAATACAGAGTATGTGTAATATTTCTGCATTATTAGAATTCTGAATTGAAATAAGGGCCTTGTTTTGCTATGTGTTGTAAAACATGCCGTTACTACATGACTGAGCTTACAGCTGAAGTAGTCAAGACAAAGGGAAGGAGATGGAATACGGTGTTTGTTCTTACAGGAGGAAGCTGAAGGACAGAAAGAAGATTTGTAAAATGACAAATCAAAACAGGAGACACAGCTCCGTCCTGATTTCAGGGTTCAGAAAAATGACAGGTACTTTCACGTAAAACAGTAACACCTCTGTTGTCTTTATAGAGCTTAGAGCAGACATACTGAAAATTTACAGAAAATCTGTAACATTTTTATATTAAATAACTCCTATTTGAATTTTAACAAGTTTAGGGTAGTACTCTTAAATGTTATCATTGTTACATTTCAGTGCTTCAGAACGCTTTCTGTAGTGGACAGGTATTTCAAAGCAGATAACTCTTCTAAAAGTCATGTATAATTACAGCTCTTATATACTGCAAACCTATACATGTAACTACTACTTCTGGAGTGTGCAGTCCTAGACCACCAAGGGCATTGGCACCTTTACTGTAAAACAGGTGAGAGCATCATGCACCTTTCCTTGTGAACAGCTGTCTGCCTGTTTCTGGAGCTCTACAGGTAAGGTATTGCATTTCTATAATTCAGATCATATTAAAGCTCGGATTTCAAAATTTCAGAATAAATTTATAAGTTTGCATATAATTGCAAAATTAAATTTTGCAAATTGACATTGTTAGTATATTCTTTTTTGTTTTTTTTTTCTAGAAGCTTTCACCCAGAAAAGAAATCCTTTACGTTCATTACTGTGTAGCATTACCCCATCTCTATTACAAAGCGAGTTCTTAAGTAGTAATAAATATAAGAATTTATTAAATTAAGAAGTATAAATATATCCAGTTGTATTTTCTATGTGCTGGGTATATTTCTTATTTTTAAGTAAATAAATACAACTTGGTTTGGTGTAATACAGTAAATGTTTCATCTATTTCCTAAATATGGTGGAGGGGGTGGTATCTGGAAAAAAAGAAATGCAGTACTTAAAATATTCCTGAGATTGTTACATCTTTATATACACCTCTAGTATATGAACCAGGAAATGACCTTTGCCACTGTATTAAAATAAGTTTTATGGTACAGATAAAAAATAAATACATCTATACGACCTTACTTTCATGGCTTATTTTTCTTAGTAAATTAAGGGTTGTTGGGTTTTGTTTGGGGTTTTTTTTGGTTTTGGGGTTTTTTTTAAAGAAGAACAGGGCTTTTTTATAACAAAAAATAGAATATATAGTGTTGAGTAGTAGATCTCCCCAGGTAATCTGTTAATTATGATTTCCAGCACTGCAATTAATCATTTGACTGCAATCCAATTTTGAATGAAGTTTCCGAGAAAGAGCTTCCCGAAATACAAATCTGTAGGTGGCACAAGTACAGCATGTTATGGACATATAAAACCAGTGTACCAGCCATGCCTGATCAAAAGTTTATGCTGACAATCAATGGGTGTATGGGTTTTATTTATTTTTGGTCCTTAATAGAATATTTACTTCAGAAATCTAATTTGCTTTTCAAATCTTATTTAAGGTCTTGTTGGTCACTCCATCCACAGGCATGTCAAGAGTTCAGCCTCTGTTGTGGTCTTACAATATAACTGGGATAGACGCCCCGACTGCAAAGTGACACTGCAGCAAGATGGCGCTTTGGACGTTAGCTGAGACAAACAGGTAATTTTTCAAGTTCTAGATATGGCAGAGGGAGAAAATACAGTTCCTGGTCCTCACACTTTAAGAAATGAGAAACTCCCAACCATGTCTACGGGGCAGTCTAAGATGTATTTGGCCTTTTACCCTTTCCTTGGAAGTAGTTTGCGCTGTCACCACTGGAAACAGGTCATTCGATACATGGGTCATCACCCCTTCCCCCAGAAAGAGCAGTTTTCAGTGCTCCTAGAAGGCATCATTTTGGGATTTCACAAAAACTTACTAGTTGGATTCTTTCAAGATACAGTAGGTAGATGCTCTGGAGATTCAACGTATTAAATCTGTACTTAGGTGTGACTGAATGCAACTTCTTGACAGCTCGTGACCTGCTGCTGAAGCAACTTCAAAATACTTCATTTCCTAAGGGAGACTCTACTAGTGCTAATTCAGAAAAATTTCTAGGTTAAGAAGAAAGACTCTGGTTGACAAAGGAGTCAGTGGCTGCGCCAGTCTGCCTACTCTCCTCAGGCACGAATTAGAGTACTATAGTATATACTTGACAGCTGAGAGTATATCAGTGAAAAGCTATTATCGTCCATAAAAAAAAAAGTATGCACTGAATTTTACTTGTTTGTTCTTTATATTTCCTGACTGAGGAAAAGCAACATCTTATAAAACACTCAGCCACATTTACAACTTAATGCCACACTTCATGGAAGATAGACAACGTGTTTTACTTGTCTCCAAGACATCTTGCCCTTAGACGAACGTGGAGCAATGGGGTAGAGAAGATGTACAAGGTTATGAGAATAGCAGAAGCTGTAGCTTGAAGAAATATGAGGGAGGAAAGAGAGGGCATTTGGCAATGAGAACAATAAAATGTTCCAGCTGGCAAATATTAAAACATCCAGATATCATGTTAGAATCAGTATGAATTTAGATTACACAGTATGGGAGAAGTCATGAGAGACTTGCGTGAGAAAGAATCAGATGGCACAACTGGAAAGACTGTCAGTAATGACTGGAGGAAAAACTGAGAACAAAAAGGATCTTTTATAGGGAAGATGAATTTACACAGTCAGGTGAAAAAATGGTTGCATAAAAATAGATGATACAATTGCATAGCTGGAATAGATTGCATAGAGAGGAATAGCTGGATTTTAGTCTGGCAAGGAAAACAAAGGTGTCAGGCGGGCAAACAGTAATAATAACCGTGGTGGTTCACAATAACCTTGATGCCAACAGTTACTGGGCTGCACCAGCAAGTGGAAAAAATACAAACCCACATAATTTCAATATATAAAGAAGATAGAAAGCATATGAGTAACTTTACACACACACGTTGTCGCTCCAAATTCAAATGGAATTACTCATGTGAATAAAACCAGTGATATGCATGAGCCTGCACAATGTAGCCTAGATACCAGAGCAAAAGAAGGACCAACTCTTTTGTTAGAAGCCTGAAAAAACGTTTTACAAGCTGTTTTCATATTCAGACGTCGAATGACAGGGTCCATTTTTGACTGGAGCCTGGCTTTCTGAAAAATCCTCACTCCCAGCTAACATGGTCCAGTATTCATCCCAAGCCAGATGCACTTTGGCTTGGGTCTTGGATGGTTGCATTTCTTTCTTTGTCTTTTGCTCGGTAGAAGGCATTTTATTGCTTTATGCTCTTTGATTGTGGAAAAGGGAATGCGCAAAAGGAGGGTGGTGAATCTCCTAAATTAGAAGCGAGGGAACAAGAGCTCTGGCTGGCCCTACCACAGACCTCCTGCGCAGCATCGCGGAAGCTGCAGGTCCCCTTTCCCCGGCAATCTCCTGGCTGCAGAGCGCTGACGCTGCTTCCTTCCTTTCATGTGCTTTGTTTTGTTTCGTACCTTTGGGCGAAAGCAACTTTGTGTACAACTGCACGCAGCTGTACAACGTTAGTGTTGTAGAGCAGTACAACTCTGTGTACTGAAAGGCCGTCTAAGCGTTCCCTGTGCTACTCTGTGTGTACTAGAGCTGTGTGCCCTCACCACCTTCCCTCTGCTCCCCTTCTCCGGGCGGCAGTGCCAGCCTCTCGGGTGCTGGCTTCTCCTCGGTGGGCACTGGGGTGGCTCTGGCTGTATCAGGTGCCACTGGGGCCCACCGCCCCTCCTACTGCGCCCCTGCCCCAGGCAGGCCTCACCTCCGCACCTCACTCTGCTCTCTGGGTGCTACTGATCGCCACCTCAGCTGGGGTTTGGTTCTGACAGGGCATGGAAAAAAAAAAAAAGGAAAAATAAGAGTCTCATGAGCCTGTATTTGGCCAGGAGTAAACCCGGCCCTGCGTCACCCACCGCCTCCCCTCAGGTCTGCCCTCCCCGGGGGACACCATACCGTGCACGCCCCTCAGCCCCGGCATCAAACGGGGACACCCCCGTCCCCGTCCCCAACCCCGGAGGTGACGGGAGGGATCCCCCTCGGGCGGCCCGCACCGCGGCGGGAGCCAAGGCCGGCAGCCCTCAGCCGGCAGCGGGGCCCCTCTGCCCGGAGGCCGCCGGGCACAGCGTGAGGCGAGGGGCGCTGCCGCGGGCGGGCCCGGGGGTCGGCAGGCCTGTCCCGCTTGGCCGCCAGCACCCGGGAGCGAAGCCCCCTCCCTCGGGTAGCAGCCGGGAGCCTCCGCCCGCCTGCACCCTCTCCCGCGGCTCCCTCTCACCTCCCAAGGGCGGCGGAGCCGGCGGCGAGCCCGGGCCCAGCGGGCGGGGGGGAGGCGCGGCCCCCGCCCCGAGCCTGCGCGGCGGCGGCGCGCGGGCACCGCGGGGTGTGGAAGCGGCTCGGAGCGCTGCCGTCTGCCCGCGCCGCTGCTGCTCGTCCCCCGGTGGGGACAGGCTCCGGGAAGAGCTGGCGGGTGTCGCGGCCCTGGCGTGCCCGCCGTGACCGGGGGCAGGACCGGATCCGCCTGCCTGCGGGGTCCCCTGGCGCGGCGGGGGGGAGGCGGGTGGTGCTGGAGGCGGGAGGCTGCGGGGAGTGGTTGTGAGGTCCCACGGGCCGCGTACCGCGCCGGGAGAAGCGCGCCGTGGCCCTTTACTGCCGTGCCATGGCCCTGTTATTCGCAAGGGATGTATAAAATCGTGTCTCTGGCCTGAACACAGCCAGAAACAAACCATTTTCTGTTGCTGGTGAGCGGGGGGAGCACGGAGAGCGGTTGTTTGTTTCTGCGCTCGGTTCCAAGCCCTTTTAAGTCAGCATTTAGCCCGAAGGTCCCTCTCTGTACGCTCTCCTCAGAGCCACAGGCCCACTACTTGCTCGGACTCGTGTCCTTGGCTTTCTGCTCATCTGCTCCAGCTTCCACCGGCTTTGCTTTTTTTCCCTCTCTGTTTCTCCTGTACAGCTACATAAGGCTTCATGAGACAGTCAGGAATGAAGCTCCCCCGCCCACGAGTGCCTCTCTTTTCCATGTTGACATGTTTTCCTGCTTTGGCGTGGAGGCTACTGCTTTTTCCTCCTAGTATTGCTCCTGAAAAAGAAAGAGTGTAGTTGTTGTTTCAAGTTACTGTAAGTGGAGGCCAATACATACACCCAGTCCATAGCCATGCAAAGCATGTGGCCTGGACTATATGAATAATATGAATACCTTCAGTTGTAATATATTGTGTATAATATATCTGAGTATGGTAGCAGTATATGCTTCTGAATTTTTCACGCTAGGACTTGAGGCATTATTGGAGGCCAGTTCAGAACTAGAGCGCAGAACTTTCCCCAGCCCCTCTTAATTGCCTCCTGCTAGGAATTTAAAAAAAAAAAAAAACCAAACCCAAACCCCAAAACAAACCCACACATTTTTCATAAAAAGAACTCTGAGATCATTAGCTAACATTTGGAAGTCCCTCAAATTAACATGCGTGAAGGACTGTGGCCAAACTCCCACTGGCTCCCATAAAAGCAGTAATCAGCCCTTCAAGGAAGATTCTCTACACAATAACACCCAGAAGCCCCTGCAGAAGGGATTGCCAATCTCACCATCTGACTAGATTAAAAACAGCAGTAACAATGTGATAATTGACAGGAGAAACTTCCCTGACAAGGAATGAATCAGTGTTTATTTTTAGCCTTTTCCCTAAACGCTTTATTTAAACAAAAGATTAACTAATTATTTCCGTCGTTATATTGTCCACACTGGAAACAGGAGGTGGCAGATCCTTATGTATCTGCAGGGAGCACTTTGTTTTGGCTCATCCTTTGAGGTCTGCACCCTGGATGGATGCGATTGTACCAATTGTCCTTTCATTTCTAGTCCAATCAATCTGAAAAGTATCAAGGCTTCACTAAATTTAGACACCCTCCCAATCAATATTTTTTATTTCCTAAATAGCAAGCCTCAAAAAAGGTTTCAGAAAATGTAAATTGTGATCTTCTCTGTATCCTATCTTTGCTCCAAAGCTTTGCTTGAAAAACAAGTCAATATTAATCCTGTCACTGCAACTGCCTACTGCAGCCTTTTGCAATGACAGAGCACTCGCATTCCAAGAAGATAAGGTTGCTCTACCTGTGCACAGGAGCCAGCAGTAAAACCTTATCTAGGAGAAGACAGCTTACCTGAGAAAAGACTGGCCAAAGATTTGTCCTGTTTTACAGGTCAAATGCAAGGAAACAGTATCAATCCCAATGACACCAAATAATACCTGTGTTTCTGGTAATAAGCTTTTTGGGTTCTGTTTTGTTTTGAAGTAGGGGACTTGAAGCATTTTTCGTAAATTTTGATTGAATGGTGGGTTTCATTAGCAGAAAAGGAATCAGTCTTCTTTGAAAATGTCTGAGGATATATTTTTGTGGCTTATCTGCTATGGAACTAAGAAACATAAATGACCCTTTGTTTCATTGTACTGCATATCTATAACACCAGATTGGTACAAAACGTACAAAGAGATGATTTACTGGTCTCCTACTTTCGTAGTCGCAAAGCAATTGTACCACACTAAATTCATAGGTCAAATTGTATTAATTTTAGTCCTGAAGAGTGAGTGTCATCTTCAGCATCCAAGTATTTATTCTTCAGTTGAAAATGTTTGTGTAGAATTTCTTTCCATGCTCCTTAATATTTCAGATAATTTTCAATATGACTACTTGGGCCAGGCCTATTCTAGGTAAAATAGTTTATTTGTACCATTTTAGTACATACCTGATCATTCCTGAACAGAGTGAAATGTGAAGTAGAAGAAGTAGAAGACCATAGAAATTATGGAAAATTATCAGTTTCTTTATATGTAGCCCACTGGTCTCTTACAAATGTTAGAGGGAGAAACTCCACTGTTATATTGCTCATAGGAGCAAGCGGAATCTTTGGTATCTCATCTCACATGTTAGCGCAAGAGATGCATCAAAATGGAATTTTACCTAGAAATAAAAGAATCCTTTCTCCCGTTTCTACATTTCCTGAAGAGACCATTGCAGAAACAGCTGCTCATTGGGAAGAGCTCTCTGCCTTGCAAGTATGCGCCTTGCAAGTATTATCTGCAAGGGTGACCCCACAACCCCGGATAATTTAATTTCTGTTTAGCAGTAAGATGAATGTAGAACACTAACAGGAACATTGTACAAAATGATTTAATCTGTGGGCAATCAGGCCAAACAAATCCATGAATCATTCATAATCATTCGTACGCATCTGCATTGCAAAGAGATACAGTTAACTACAAAGGAAAACATTACAGCTGGGGGGGAGGGTGAGACAGGGAATAAGGTAGATCAGTAAAATCTGCATGAAATACATGGGGTTTTAACCAGAATTTATTTTACTGGCTACAGGCCAAATCCAAAAAATAAGGGTTCAGGGCAGAATTTGAGCTCCTAAATCTAAAACAGAGATGGTGAAAAACTCCAGTGAGCTGTGTCTGACCTTGCATCATGCCTAAATTCCCAAGCCACCTTACATGTTTTTACATAAACTACTCTGCTGTATAGAGCCTCCCTGTAAGTGCCCAAATCTGCACCAGTTCAACAGGGCTAAGCAGCTTGGCACGCACTCATATCTCAACTTAATCAGGAACTAAAAACCATGTGTTACTCCATACAAGCCCCCAGAGCGGCTCCGTTCAAGAGGTAATCTTCAAACCCGTCTAATGGATGCCGGTGGGACTGAGTCTTCACAAATGCAGCTGTGCCCGTTCCCTCTAAAAAGCCGTTTTTATGATATACTAGAGCGGGTAAAGCATTTATCCAGGAAGTGGGAGGTCTGAATTCAGGGCCAGTTCTTTGCAGATCGGAGATATCAGCAGTCACACTGATGTCTGGGTGCATAAGTACTCACCTGAAACCAACTTCAAAGCTTGACCGCTCTCACTCTCAACTCTGTCCCCTGCACAGGACACGTCTAGAGCGGGTGGTGAAGCTCTCTGTGCAAGGATGCTCAAATTAGCAATGACATGTTCCTATCAGAACTGGGTAAGGCCGTGCCATCGGAGGGGGCTGAAAAGTAGCAGAGTTTATTAGCTGAGATGTAGTGTCTGTTAAGATAGTGGTATGTACTGCTTCCAAGCCTAGCTAGCTCAGGAGCCTCCCACTTCAGCACATTCCTACTCTCAAGCAAGCAACAATCTACATCCGTTGTCTAAACTGCTTCAATATGGAAAACTGATTTAAAAAAAATAGAAGTTATTAATCTTTAAGAGAAACGTTCCTCTCAGCCTAGCAATAGCTACTTGGGAGTTTGGATTTGCAGCTATCAGATTGGCAGTGTAACCTGTACCGGCTAGTAGTGCTCTCTCCGGGGATGTCCCCGGCGAGTACAGATTTGGGAATTGCCGCTGGATGGCACTCTTATGCCACGGAGTATGTAACTCTGTGGGATTTTATTTGGCTGCAAATACAGACATCTTGTAAAGACAAAAAACCAAGTTCACTTCTTTATACCGTCATAAATTTGGAGTGGCTTCACATAAGGCATTCAGGTTAATTTAGAGTTGCACCAGCATAACTGGGAGAAGAATACAAACCAGATGTTGAGAAAAGACAGTTTGGCTATTAATTCTATCGATAAAGTTTTGAACAATTTATGAAACTTAAGTACAAGGAGCAGGCACAGCGGCTGTGGCCACGAAAGACCAAGGGCACTCAGCTTCAGTTCTTCTGTGTTGTTAGAGGCTACACTAAATTCTAACGACCTTAATGCTTTTTTACATGCCAGTGTTTTTACCCTTAAGGCTGCTATATTCTACACACTATTCTATAAAGATAGAAGAAAATTCTTCTATGGCTGGCTGTAAAACAAGAAGTTATCATTCATTCCAAAAGTCACCATTTGAAGTATTTGTTTTCAAGTTTCCAGTCTATACATTTAAAATGTTTGGAGAATGTTTTCAGTCATTTCTAATCACAAATATTACGCTTTTGTTTTGAAATATTTGAAAAATGGCTCAACTATTTTCACACAGAATAGTCATTCTCCGAAAGTCAATTTTTTTTCAGAAAGTATTTCGTTTTCTGATAAGAAAACAAATTTAGACTCAATTTACCTTTTAAAAGTGGTGATTATCTCAGCTCTCTAGTGAAATAGAATCATATCCACAATAGCTCTTTAATAAAGGTAACATATTTGCCTTAATGTACTGTACATGTGTTATGTATCAATGGATGTTATGTATTAATACATTCTCCCAATGTATGGGAGAATACCAGGAAAATTCTGCAAATACATTTGAACACCAGGGAAATATCTGATGAATTTTGTGCTTCTGCTCTGTTTCAGTTGGTATAGATGGTAACACTTTTCTCCCCTGTAAAAAGGTTCAGTTCCCCCACCCCCAAATCTGTACAGTACTCTGAATATTAGGAATGTCTGATAAGTCCAAGAGCTCTTTCAGCAAAGTCATCTTCTCCACCTTCACTTCCACCAAAACCAACAAGAGAGCTAGTAATTAATTTAAGCTGAGGCATTTTCTATTTTGGGGCTGGTAGCATATCTCTGGTTTCAGCCAGGGAAGGAAGTGCTTAGAGTGTTTTATCACAGCCAGCTCTTGTGATTTACTTAGCATAACTGGAAGAAGGAAATTGTGTAAATATGGGCTAAAGCTTATTCTTGGGAAATGCACAGTTCCATGGACTTGGGATCTTTAATGTGTATTTTTGGTTATCACTTGTATGCCGTCACTTCAATTCTCTCTTTGTAGCATAAGAATAATATCACACTAATTCTGTGATTCTTGACAGAAGAGTTCCTGTACGTGTGCTAAACGTACTCAGAGGCAAACCTGGCAGGCTCAGGGTAAGAATGTTTCAGCACATCTTTCCTGCCCTCCCTGGTTTTGCCTTATTCTGAGGGTCATCATGGCCCTAGCATAATTTGGTCACACTGGGAAGATGCTCTAAATTAAGCATTGGCTGTTATGGCTGAATAACACAGTAACCTGAATCTATTCAGAGAACAGGATGGAAAACACTGTCTTCTCACACTTCTGCCCTTCCATCCTTCCACTTTATACTGGGACTTACAGCATCTACAGTTGGCAGGATGGTCTGCAATTACTGTATAAAGAACCTGTGTCTCCCCTCACTTTCTTTTATGTACTGTCACCACTTACTGAATAACTAACTGGTAGTTAACTTAATTTTTAAAATCTATTTTATGGTAATACCCCAGGGCTATGTTCTTATTACGGTTTCTTCGCACTAGCTGTTGTAGATACTGGTAGTTGAGAGGGGCACTGTTGTGGAGAGCTTACGAGCTCTAGGTAGGACAAGTGGAGGACTGAGATCCAGGGAAATCAAGTGATTTGCCCAAGGTCACATGCTAAGTTTATGGCAGTGTTAATCTACCTGATCTGATTATCTAAGGCATGTAGGCACCAACACATGTTCTGGTGTATGTATCAGCCACAGGAATCCTAAACTGGAGAAGTTCATTTGGAAAGATAAAGGGGGAAAAAAAAAAAAAAGAAAGAAAAAAGGCATGCTTGGAACTACTTGAAGACTTGCAAGAAATTTCCACTTTCCCATTCTTCGAATACTTTGGAAATACATAAACTCTCGGGATCTGCATTTTAAAATGTTGTTTCAAACTGGAACAACATCTGTTAAATGTAGCCTAGAAACATCTGGTTTTCCATTCCTGGAAGCCTGAGCTGAGGCGGCCGTTTTCCTGTCAGCTATGCCGTGGAGCGAAATCGGTTCAGTAGGTCATTCTGTTCTCTCCATTTCTTATTTCTCAGTTTCCTATTAAAAAGATGGCCAACAACGAGAGTAAGCAGGAGGGGAAAGGAGATTCTGTGTAATGTATGTATTAGCCTATGAAAGAAAAAATTTAGCTTCAGACTAAGCTAGATAACTGGTGAGAGCAGAGCTATTAAGCATTACAAAGAACACCAGGGATTATATGGAACTCTAAGATTTATTAGCCCCAAAATGGTTTATCTTTCATCAGTGGAAATAACAATCTGATACACATCACACACAAAACAATGAAAATCTCACACTGATGGTCACTGGACTTTGGATTTGACCCTCTCTGGTATCACTGGTTGATGGCTTAGTGGAAGCTGGTCACCCGTACGTAGTATATTAATTGCAAGATTGTTATTAACTATCATCTGAGCAGCTCTAGACAATGCAGTAATTGAAGGGCCAGAAATGGTTGATGCATTGTATACGCCGTCTCTTCAACAATCGCTCACTCCAGTGGAGTTAAACTGAAGACAGCTGGGAGGGAGAACAAGAAGAGTTCAAAGGCCTCAAGTAGAGAAGAACATAAGCATGTTGTGTAGGTTTTAGTTCTTACGTGCTTTGACAATGCCTTGGACAAACAAATACATTCTTGAGAACTGCATGATTTTTTCCCTTAATCTTTTAAGAACAGGACCAAGCCTCATAAAGGCATTTAGATGCTTATGCTCCTCCTGAAATAATCAGACATTAAAAGCGTAAATAACATTGAGAGCATGCACCATGATCTGATACTTAATTACCAATGAAAGTCTGTATCATTCAGTCAGTGGCATTAATATTAGGAGAATAGTAACACTGAGGTGGCGGAACCCTTTGTATGTATCCTTACTGAAAAATGGCAGCACCCTTGTTTTTCAGGACCAATCTCAAAAACAACTAGGAAAAGAAATGCTGTGACCTTCTGCCACGAACATTTTGGTGAGGCGAAAAGGCTGTTGGAGTCCTGTTTTTTATACAGATGTAATTTGCCACCACTCACATGACTTGAAAAGCAAAACTAATCTGGAGGAAGAGTTTCTCCAGTTTTTGCCTTAGATGTGACCTTTCCCTTCCCAATCCATGAATTTAAAATGCCGAGGAAGCGAGTCCTAATCTGAGGAAGAGTTTCCAAAACAGAATTAGAGATGCAGCACTTTCTGTGTAAGGGTCTTGCAAAGTGCTGATGGTATAAATTAACTAATGGGGGTCAGGTCTGTGTGCATAGAGGAAACTTGCTAAAGGCAGATAGGGTGCAGGAAGGGACAGAGTCGCACAGCTCGCCGGCAGTTGCAAGCAGCTTCCTGACAATATTTACTTAGTGGAACATTTTGTTTCCTTCAGAGCAGTGTTTGACTTTGCTTTCACCGTCACCGGTGTAAATCAAATGTCTTTATTGGTATCATGCCTGTTTTACGTTGCCCAACATTGACAGTTTGATACTGAAGTGACCATTTCCCAGCTAGTCTGTAATTATCTAAATCCACGTAGTGGTATGGTCCACCCATATCCCAACTAGACTACCGTCAAATGTGTGCTTTAAATAAATAAGATCTAGTCCGACCGCCAAGAAAAACTGTGCCATTTTACTTCATGAATAGCAAAAAAATCTGTAATAACATATGTATATGGAAAATGCTGTTGTCAATGAATAGTTGGGAATGGAATGAGCCAGTTTACTCTGTGATGCATTGATTTGTGGCCTATTTTGCTCAATGCCATCTTCATCTATTCTCGTCAAACTCATCTGATTTTTGTATTTGCCATACATACACTTTGTCCAAATGCAATTAGGTTTGTTGTGTGTTTGGCACATCAGTGTTTGGAATTGCCATGATTTATAGAATCACACCCAGTGGCATGATTCAAAGGACCGACATTTATTACAGAAAATCCCTGCATGCTGTGAAAACAAACATGCTTCTGCAGTGCTTGAGTTCCAACTTACTCCCGCTGACTAGTCATGGATTTGCTCATATCTGGAGCTTCATGTGGGAACCAGGGACATCTAGTGTCTCAACAGAATATAGCAAATGAAGATGTTATGCTTAAAAAGGTACATTGTTGTGCAAAGTAGACAATTCAGTGAAAATGAGACTAAATTGAAGACTTTCTCAGAGTATATGAAACGGCTTTATCTAAGAGTCGAATAATTTGTGATGAATTTTATTTTTGTGTTTCTACCTTCTTGTGAAAAGGTGAGCTGACTTTGAAACTTACACAGGTTAAAATGTATTTGCTACCTATTTTCAGGAGGACATAGCATCCTCTTTCATTAGGAGAAGCTGGGGTGGAGGATGGAGGGATAAGAAACAGAGACAAATCACACAACACAACCCCATACATTTTTTCTTCTCCCAAATGAACACACTTATTTAATGCATGGTAATTCAGGATGTGATTAATTAGACCAGGTGATACCTGATAACTTACAATGACTAAGAATAACTATGAAAAGCAAGTAAACTTTCCTTTCTCTGCATTTCCTGTTTTAATACTTAAATGATTAATTTCTTTAACAAGTAACCCGCTCTGAGTCATGTTTTCCTCTCTCTTCTTTGTTCTTAACCTAACCAATAACTATGTGGCATCACAATAACTTTTATTACAAACGATGAGATGCTCATTGTAGAAGCAAAAATATCTGCATCGAATTGTAAGCTGTTTTTGTATTGCGAGCTTGTGTTTGCATTAGGTTTGCCATACTGTCTTTTTCTAGTCTGTGCAGAAAGTCCAGATGGACTATGTCAGTCTATTATGCTGCTCAGACCAGGGACAGTGCTTGACCTCTCCTGCAGTAACTAAAATTGAGAGACCAACATCAAGCAATCAAGGGCTGTCATCTCCGAATGTCTCTCACTCCTATCCTAAACCCACAAAACAACTAATTCAATTTATGCAGATGGAGCTGGAGTGTTTTGGCTGGAGCATATGACTAAAGGAGGCAGCCTATATATAAAAAAAGGAGGCTTCTCTGCAAATGAGAGCAAATCATTGCCAAATATTAAGACAAATAATCTGGAGAGAGCAACAGGAGGCATTCTGTCTCACCTGAGATGCTGATAAAACCTGGAAGCCACAGGAGTGAGATCAGACTGAGAAAAGACAAATGACTTGTTATTTTGCCAAGATGTGTAACTCTGGAGGATTTTTTTAAGGATACGAAGTGATGATAAAGAAAATCCTTTGCTAAACAAGTGGATTTTTTCTTCCTTTTTCCCTCTGAACAGCCTAAACTAGAAGCTTGTGGGCCTTGGTGAAACTAAGAAAACCGTGAATAAGCAAGCGAAGTGTTCTTCCATTCCGTCACACCAGTTCACACCATTCTCAGCCTATATATGTGCCATAAAATGATATAGGAACAGTTACTTAAACACTGCTCAGATTGCATTAGGAGCTTGGGACACAGAGATCGGGTCCAGTGGTTCAGGCTGATGTTGTGGGGGGTTGAATTTACAGAGTTTATTGTTTCATCAAGGTACACTGGAAGCAGGGACTTTATTAACATCCTACGATTAATGAGTAGTGAACACACTGAGTATATGATAGCCCCTGCATCATTAAGATTAATGAAAGTATTTCTTTAGAGAGAGGAGTTAGCAGCCTTTATTTATGTGATAGAGTTTGCAGGTTTTAAACTCCTGAAGTTTTAGGGGCACTAGCATGTACGAAGTTATACTGATGAGGGCCCATTTATCTCCAGATTTGTTTCAACAATAGCTCATTGTAGAGAGAAGTTGCAATGAAGAGAGCTTCCAAAGGATTTCTCTATTTGGACCTCTTGTGAGGGCTATATTTAGGATATGAACACAGATACACCAAAACGCTATTGCTGACAACACTCGAACTTCATTTATCAGTATTATGGAAAAATGAACTAAATTTGTTTTAGCTGGCAAACAATCAAGTCTCTCTATTTCAGACACTTCTGGGAAAGAATGGCAAAGCCAAGGTACACCTGACCATATGAAGTACCCTGCTGCAAGTGTGGTCAGCTACCAGAATGAAGAAAAAGAAGTGGGCTGGCATTTTAACGCATGTTTATTGAATGGGAAGGTAATGACTTCTTAAATCTCCACTTACCTTTGCCACTACAACGTTCTGGTTACCACATTACCACTTTATTGATTAATAGGGCAGTACAAAATGAATCTAAAGTAACATGAGCTTTAGACTGAATAATTTCCCGTGTGAAAAGATCTAGGAAAAATTAGCAGTCCTGTACTGACCCCAGATAAGGTGAAAAGCATTGGGGAAAGGTTGGAGTATGCCTTGCACAGATCGTGAGCAGAAAGGGTAAATGGGAGAGCTGAAACTCGGCACCTGACATCCTTCAAGCGTAAGGTCTGTTACAATGCTGGAAATCAGCCTAGGACTCCTCTGCTCTTACTTCTGTTGATGATGGAGTGCCAACAGCAAAAAAGCTATGACTACTCACCTCAGGCTTCCACTCCTGCTGCCCTAGTGCTTTGCCCCTGGCCTTATGCAGGGATGGGTGCGTATTTACTAACTAGTACAGGCAGACACAAATTTCCATTGACTAATCTTCCTCTGCCAAGGTAAGTCATCATATACAAAAGGTTCTTTCTGCTTGTTCTCTGTTCAAATTATAATCCAGTCAGAGCTCCAAAAAAGGCCAGGCCAGTAGCTTCAACACCTACGACCACCTCTGTTCTCCCATAGTAACAGAGGGAAACTTGGAGACATGTCTGTAGCTACAAGTTTTCTGCAGGGAAAGATCTTCCTTGGAAATTACTTTGAAAGAAGCTGGCAAGGATCTTGGTAAGAACTTACCCTTTTCTGTTCATGTTTCTCCATCTGTCAAAACAAGGCATAATCCTTCCCTATGTCACAACGGTATTGTAAGGACTCATCAGTTAACATGCTTACATCACTAAATGTGATTTCCTATTCTAAATCACCTAGACTTTAGTTCTTAGGAACACAAACTCCTCTTACCCTTCTTAAAGAACTTTCTCATCTTTTCACACATCCATATTCCTCTTTTCTTTATGCTACTGCAAAACACAATTGCTGCTAGTGTTGCTCTTGGACACCTGAGAGCAATTTTAACAGTCACACTGAATTTTCCTGAGCAATTAAATAACCAGCAAAGGAAAATAATTCTTCTCCATTTTCTCTTTTTCCTTTTTATTAGTGTTGGAAAATGGTTTATACCTCATAGTGCTCACTACTAAAATTTCTCATCACTGCTCCAACTCCTTGGTATTGTCACGAAGAGCAATCTTTGCATATATTTATAAAGCATCTTTTAGTCCAGAGATCTCTGAGACAATTGTGCTTGAAACCAGACTTATCAATAAACAAACTCCAGTAGAAGTATCATGTGTTGTCTATGTTTGTATGCTGCAAGACCTGTACCTCTTCCTACAAAAGGCAACTTTCTTTGGAACAGAACAGTAGCAGACCAAAATATCTGTGCTGTCTTAAATGTGAAGTGTACTATCCAGTTGAAATTGCACAGGGAACCTAAGAAAGCAAAATTATGTGCAAGCTCCTGTAATCAACTTCATGCCAGAACTGGCAAGATATTTTTAGCTATGGTGCACTGTTGAAGATTTATTTAGGGATGTAAGAGGTACCCACATCTGGAGGTGGTGACCATTTTAGTTATGGTCCTGCTGCCTTCTCATCATCCAAGTTATCCTCTCACACTCAACCTTGCCTGACCTGTGAAACAGCCCTTCTTTTCTCCCTCCCTGCCAGGATCCCTTTTACTCCTGCTCGCCACTGTCTCTCTTACTGCCTTCTATAAAACTAAAATCTTGGATTTTCCTCATTTCCCCATATTATAGTTCCCTCCCACCTCTTTCCCAAGCTTCAAACTACTTCTCCATACAGGTTTACTACCAGATGCTGTATGTTAATGTGGGAAAACATCCCAGCCTTATATATGCACAGAGGAACGTGAGTTATACTTCATATCGACTTCACAGTCAGGATGGTCAAACCCTTAACCAGGATGCTCAGTGAGACTGGAATGTCTACCCGTGGAGATATTCACATCTGGACCAGCCAAGGCACTAAGCAACCTGACCGAACTTTGAAGATAGCCCTGTTTTGAGTGGGTAAAGGACCAGATGATCTCCAGTCATTCCTTCTAATCAGAATTATTTCATGATTCCATAATTCTAACTAAATCTTGAAGGAGAATAGGAAAAGGAAGCAACACGCAAGAATCTAAGAGAAAGATGGTCTTCTGGCAAGAAGAAAAAGAAATACAACAAAACAGAGCTGTGGACAATTAGTCTGCTTTTCATCTTGTTTGCACTGAAGTAATTCAGGATGAAGTCAGATGGATGTTAAAATCAGTAGAGAACCAAGAAGAGAATCAATACCAACATGCCTGTGGTTAGTCTAGGCTTGCTTCATCTGTCTGGACTCAAGGCCTGGTTACTAATGTGTGTGTTGTCTTCAGAATATCCTCAGCTGGAATATTCCAAGGTACCATCTGTTTTATTTCCTGCAGGTTGAGATAGGAGCATGATGCAGGCAGTACCCCACCTCCTCGGAGCTCGGGCTGAGCGATGACCCAGGTGCTGCAGCCAGATGTGTGCTGTAGAGTAACCTTGTTGAGGGGCTGGAGAGGAGTAGGACCAGACCAGAGGTACCCCTGCTCCCTTCATCGCAAGCAGCAGTTCCGGCTCCCTCATCCTCTGAACATTTAAAAGTATGGTTTGCATTCCAGTGTGTGAATACATGAAATGGCCAAATCAAACCGGGAGCTGTGACAAGTCTATGCTGTTGTGGGGCATCTTCTCAAATCCAGGTGATCACCTATGTAGGTTTTATAGTACTACTAAAAATCAAGGTGAAAGCAGAGGAACAGAAATGTAAATGTAAACTGTATCTCAGTTTTTGAGAAGGGCCTTCCCAAATTCTGCTAAGTGAATGTATTAGTGATCTTAATTCACAGTCCTCAACCTCACAAACAATTTGTGTTTGCTCGATTTGAGAAGTCACTATCCTTTACTACACAGAACAATTAAAGATGATTGATCCTTGATTCAGAAGTACAATTAGTTAAAAAGTCCCTAGAATCTTTATGAAGAAAAAGGTTCTGTGTTCCAGTTTATTTTGCTGCTACTGCTGTTTTATTTAAGAGACGCATCACCACTGGATAAACAAGCATTGGTAATACCAGCATCTGTTTAATAAATACTATATTATAAAGTATTGTTCTTCCACTATCCTCTTAAATAGAAGTTGTTCCTGAAATTGAAAGTCCAGTAACAAACAGCACAAATAGAACAAGAAATCTGGCAGCAAAATATTTCTGTTTAAACAATAGAGCTGCAAGAGCAACACCCTGTTGCACAGCTCAGTAGAAGGGTACTGACAAATACTGACACATAAAATGCCCAATCACTAAACTGCTTTAATGTGATAAAGTTCCCCAAAATCCAAGCCGTTAAACTAAAAGCCAATACAGGAGCTTGAAAATTATAGTAAACTACAATATACCACTCATGGGTGGCCTTAATCCCGAATCTGGGATGAATTACATGAAAAATATCACAGGAAATTTTTAACACAAAAAAATCTGAAAGGCAAGCACAATGACTGCTGTAACAGAGAATTTAGCAATTCCAAACACAACATAAAAATGTTGTGTGCTTGAAGCTGCGCTAAATTTTCCTCTGAGAGTGTTTTATGGGATTATAATAGAAACAAAAATATCCTGACAACTTCAGAGAAAAATGAGTGACTTATTAGGCCAATTGATAAAGCTGGAAAGAACAGACAAGCTTCCAGGCACACAGGTGCTTCTTTGGATCTGAAATAGAAACAGCAAACTTCAAAGCTAAATCCAGGTTAAGAACAATTGTGCTGAGTTAGGACATCTGCTTTGCTTCAAAAGTTTATTAATTTCTTTTTTAAAGGCTGTAAATGATGACCTGGGAAATAAATTTATAATAATACAGCCCTGTAAATAGATTATTATTTCTAAAGCAGGCTTGCAATTAGAAAGGGATCTGAGGAGTAAAACTTACCCCGGCAAATCTGCACAAAATCACATTGACTTTCCATGAGATTTACAAGCCTGTTTGCTTATATTGCTTTAGGAAATATTAATTGCAATCCTAAGTTACTTAGGTGCTTTAGAAGACTTTACTTTCACTGAAAAAGGCAATAAACAAGTCAGGGTACTGCCAAGGAGTGGATACACACGGGCCCTGGTCGCTTACGCAAACCCAGTTGTGGCTGCAGAGCCAGCTATGCTGGGGACCGGTGTATTTGCCTGAACAGACCTGGCAACAAGCTCAAAGCTTAATATCTGACATAAGCACAGACAACAGACAACGCCAGGCAACACTAAGCAATGCTCTGGGGTGGCTCGGCTGTTATACATCTCTTAGGCTAGTCCTAGTAATGATGTAAATATTGTTTTCTAAGTTTGTCAATTTGTATTTATTGAAACTTTTCACTGGGGAGGGTAGGGAAGGTGAAGCAGAAAACTAATTTTCTGTTATTGGCCATTCAGGAATTTTTAAGCTGTTACTTTTTCAAGCATCTACAACAGTTTCCTTGTTTTTAGAATGAGTGCGTGATATCATATCCTGAGCCCTTCCCTTTTCTTGCAGCTTTCTGAGGCACTAGGAGGAGTCCAGCTACAGTCATCCTGTGAATTGGTCTGTAATACTCTAGTGGAGCTGCTTATGCCATCATCCGCCTGCCTGCCTTATTCATACTCGTAAGAAATTGCTGCTCTGGGACGAACGACCCTTTAAGCACAGTGAGTATCAGCTAAGAAAGCAAACTTGTAAAGCTGTATCGGAGAAAGATGACTTCTCTGTGTGTTTACATGTGAGCGCAGCTAGGGACACAAATACAAGTGAAAGGAGAACTTGCTGTCATTTTCCATCACTGAAGTGAGAAGAGAAAGGAGATCCCTGGCCCAGCTGGGGTGAGAAAAGGGATAGCAGCAACCTGTGAGGCTCTCGGGGTGCAGAGACTGGGTTAAAGGTGTGGGCTAGGTGTAGGAAAGGGCCAAGGTACATGTACTCTGCAAGGCAACATACCCATTCGCTGTGGACAGACAGGAAAAAACAGCTGCTAAAATGTATACACAAGCAGCTGTGCATGAGCATATGGCATTGTATTAATGCTGGATGACAAGCACCTCTCATTTATTCTTAATCTCGCTTGACTTAATGAATGCAGTAGTACTAGCTAGTAATATGCAAAATAAAAGGAGAATAAAAGAGCTAGTTTTCTGCACTGATCTCCACTCATCCCTAAAGCATACAGGCCAAGTAAACATTAACAGTGAGTCATTGATTCTTTTTAGTATAACTACATAACCCGTGTAGTTGTTGTTACTTCTGCACTTCTCCATCTTGGTCTTTGGCTCTGAAATGCAGAGCTAAAGGCTCTGCCATTCTTGGTGGAGGGCCTAAGGTTTTGTCTAGGTGTCTCTGCAATGCTACTGTAGTAGAAAGTTGTTAAATATATCAGTAATATATTTATAGTTATATTTCTATTGTATGAATAACATAGTATGATCCAGAATTTGCGGTGTAAAAAATGTTACAAAGAAAGTGAATAATCGGCTTGCATTTGTACCTACCAAATGATATTGTAGAAGTTATTTATTAACCTGGAATGTTGTTTTTGAAAGGATAGAAAATCTGAATTTTCCTGTGCATGTTGCCCTGGTAGAGTACCAAACACCAACTTCATTCCAAAGTTGTAAAATACTTATGACCATGCTTTACATAAAGGCCTCACTCTGTTTTGAATGGAACCAACAGAAAGCAGTTGTGATATTTTTGTGAATATTTAAGATAACAATAACTGGCTTCAGAAAAGTGCAAATAAGTTGTGTCCTTTCCCCAAATGGTCTTTGGGGAGGCAAGCAACTGTACAGGAAACACATAACCTTTGAATATGTCATTGATCATACTACTTCAACCATTTTTTCTTTGCTCACCGTGGTTTTCATCAGCTCATTCATAGGGTCACAGCACAATGTTAGTAAAAATCATTGCTTTTTGTTATCTGCTAAACTGCATTGTGAGGTAAAAACTCTTCAGTTAAAAGCTGCTGGACCCTCTTCTGCTGCTTATGTAGTTCATTTTATGACAGAACAAACCTGCCATTTTCTACAACATAGTTATGAAAAGAGTAGAAGGATGCTAAAGATGTGCTCGTGTGCTGCTCAGTCTAGCCTCAATAGCATCGAGATTGCTGTACTAGAGGCAACCATTAGTGCACCTACTCCAGGTTTCTTCCTCCGACAGCAGCCTGTACTAGGTGCTTCTGATACAGTTGTAAGTCAGTCCAGAGTGATCAGCTGTCGAATAGGCTTCACAGATT
Organism: Gavia stellata; assembly: GCF_030936135.1. NCBI lineage: Eukaryota > Metazoa > Chordata > Aves > Gaviiformes > Gaviidae > Gavia > Gavia stellata. The sequence continues at coordinate 14,707,404 of NC_082601.1, read as the reverse complement.
TTTTTTTAATGCCTATCAGCTATTAGTTGACTTGTACTGTGCAACATGAGGGTTTTTTAACTCATTTCATAAAATATCACAGGGGATATTCACATTTCCATATAAATGTTTCTCGAATTCACTGAGATCTTGGTTCCAACAACATCGTGTGGCAATGAGTTCAGTAAAAAACATGGGTTTTTAAAGAAACATTATTATTTGCTTTCTCCAGAATTAATTCTGCTGCCTTTCACTTCCATTAGATGTAAATCTGCTTATATATCATAGGAGAGAAAAACTCACCTTAGCCTTTTAATTGTGCACTCTACTGAAGAATAGCAAAGTATGTTTATTCTTAGTTATAGTTTGGTCTGTCTAGTTTGTGGCTATGCTTTTTTTTTCAATTTCTAAACTCTTTTCAAGGGCTTCACCCACAGTTTTTCCTGTAGTTAATTATTTTGTTGTCATGCTTAAAAAATTCAAAGATGAAAGGGACGTGAGTTTCCTTTATAGAAACCACCCAGCTCTGCTCTTGTATCCTGTTTATATATGTGTTTAATAATAAATTTTCCACCACCTTACATCCAAGAAATGTTAGGTGTGCAGCAAATGTTTAATTAATTAATTTCACAAAGAACTTGTGAGGTAGGTTCCCTCATTTTACAGGTGAGACAGAGAGTGAGACAGTTAAATTAAGTGACTTGCTTAATATCACACAGTGAGTCAGTGCTAAGGCTGAAAATAGAGTTTATGTCTTCTGGTTCCTTCCCCTGTATTTTAATCATCAAACCAGACTTAACTCTAAAGTTGAACAAACTCCTTAAATGATTAAAATAATTGTTCTCAATTTTGTGTTGGAGTATTATGTTTTTATCACCTAAGCAGCTGAAATACTTGGAAAAGGTTTCCTTGCTTAGGACTTTTTTAGTCTTTCTCATTCAGATATTGCTTCAGATATTTCTTCAGATATCAGCTGAGTATGTTTTGTTTACAATGATCCTGAACTCAAAAAATACACTCAAGCAGATCTCCACAAAATAATAAGGAACACACTGAAAACTCAGAGCAATCTTTTGCTGTCAGTGTAGCAGTGCTCTTTTACATACTCTCAGCAGTAGTTCCACTTAATAATACCCATAGCTTTAATTAATGGAGCATAGTTATTGCCCCACAGAAAGCAAAAGAGGCTGCTGGTTGGTTACGCTGTCACGACTAGATGAAAATGTAGCCTAAAGCACAAAATTGCGTCTGAAGGAATATCTGCTTAGAAGTGCAGTTCTGAACTATATGCTGTGTCATCTCTGAATAGACTGGTACATAAAGAGGTGCAATCCTTGAAAACATGTTTAAATTAATAGTACCTGTGTTCAGGCTAATAGTGTGTTCCAGCAGCTTTATAGCTTTACTGAGTATAGTCCACATATTTGTTTACGCTGATAGGACATATATAAATGTTTCCAATCGTCACTATCTTACCTGTTCGATAGTGTTCTTCAGTATAAGAAAGAATAAATGGCCCAGAAAAGATGTACATAGGCATAAGACAGAAAGAGGCTCAGGAGAGCGAATGAAGAAATAATATTATCGTGGCTTGCTTCCTATTAAACCTGGCTATAGAGACAGCTGTCTGTTACACACCCTTATACAATGCTTTGCCTCATATAGTGGTTTTGGTGTGTGTGAGACAAGCAGCACAAGGCTGTGGTCAGCTCCAAGATTTTTGCAAAGGCTTTTGCCATATGTAATGAATAGGGCATTGCTGTGTACGCAGCCTTCCAACTTAAATGCAATTTAACAACAAAATACCTTAAAATTCAAGTGCTTCATTGCTGAATGCAAGTAAAGCTCCTAGGTGGTAAAATCAGTCTGTAAGCACTGGCATGCTGTATTTATGGAAACAAATCAAAAGTAATTTAACATGTTGTACTTGTAAAGAGGAAGAGAATCACATCTTGCCTACTGAACTGGGGGCTAGACAGAAGGTTCCAGGTAACAAGCCAGGGAGAGATGTTCCAAGAAGTCCATTCTGTTTCCTCTCTGTGGTCAATACTTCTAATTTACCGTGTTGTTTTCCTTTTGGGTTTATCTTCTCTTTAAAATATTAACTAAAATATTTAGTTAAATAAAAATACTAATATAAAAGCATATTTTACACTTTGGCACTAGGGCTCTGTCATCAGTAATCAACCATGCAATATTAGTCAGAGTACTGCTCCAACTTTGCTTTCAGCTTCTGTTAGAGACTAAGGTGTTTTTCTCACAGACTTCAGAAAATGGCCTGATGCCAAGTGATGAGCGGTTTGCGAGACAACACTGCGTCTCCGCCCATCTATCAGGGCTTAGAGATGCTGCCTTTCAAATGGGTTTTTGAAAACCAGGCAGGAGTTGTCCAGTACGAAGTGGACAAAGAATACACTTCTCTGACTTTCATAGACTTTGAAACCAAACTCAAGAAAGCAATGCAAATAATTGCAATTTTTTCTGTGGCTCTTCACTCATGTCTCCTTTTATCCATAGTTCCTATTATTAACCCATCAAACGTAATGGTAATAATGTTTGAGAAGCTGAAAAATTTAATCAAACATTAGATAATATTTGTGAAAAACAGGGTTTGAAATTATAATGTACCTAGGTGTTCTCTTCCAGGTTGGGAATGGAAAGAAGACTTTGTGATCTGTGTGTCTGAGCAAAACTAACCAAACCAGTAGAAATTAAATACATGCACATACAGTTCATGGGCAGAGAATCCTTTTCAGCAACAATTCAGCTAATAGGTATGAAGAATGAGTCAGCTTGAGAAAATCAGAAATTGTTTGGGGTAATCTGAATGAGAATGGAGGATGCATAATACAGTATCGCATTTTAGAAGAGCTCTGAAAAATATGGGCCTTGCATTTTGGATGTAGAGAGAGTTATACTTGCTTCATCTATTACTGAAGAGAATAGAAAACAAGCCAGCCTTTATGATTAAGTAGACATCATGCTATTTTACATAATTAACTTTATTTAAGATCCTACTTTCAGCGAAAACCTCAATGTGTCCTGCCTACCTTAGGAATCTCATTACTAGTCACCGCTCTTTAATAGGTCTATCGCAGCCTTGTTGTGTTGATTCAGCACAGAAATAAAACATTTTAGGAATGTCAGTTCTTCAAGCAGTGGGGATTATAGGCATGGTAACAGTACATGTTTGTGAAAGGTATATGCTGTCTGCCTTCATTCCCCATACAACAGTGAGAGGGAAACTGAGGTACAGCCATAGTACTACTCTGAAGAGTTAATATAAAGAATAAATTATTATGTAGATTTGATTCACAGAATTGAGAAAGCATTTGTGGTAATATGGTGCTTATACATCAGAGCCAGAAAATGAAACGGAAAAGAAAGTGAAAAGAAATGCATAATGAGGGAGTTGGCCGGTTTAGTTCATTATGCAAGCACAGTGAAAGGTACAAAGGTAAGGAATGCCACAAGTAACAAAAAAATCCAGTATCAGTTACCTTAAATTATATTAATTATAAAAGGTGGAGTTAGCAATGCAGGCAAGGTACATTTTTTCCAACATTCCTTATTATGTGTTAATCATGGCACTATAAAGATCCAAAAATCTTGGATCATGCCACTTGCAAAATACCTTGCTGGAACTAGGTACAGCAAGGCAAGTACAAGCTGAAACTGTAAATATGGGGAAGGACTTCTCTGTTCAATAAAACAGGCAGTTTCTGCTGAAACTAGTTTTGCTTGAGGAACTAATTTGTGGTTCCAAGTGTCTTTCAGTGCTGACAGCTGAAGAAGGTAGCTCTGGGCCAGATTGTAATGTTCACTCCTTGCTCTAATGGGCGGATGTGTTTAATTAACCTTTGTTTCTGCAGAAGCAGACATTCTGGCAAGCTGTAGGAATGCTAAAGGAGGGAAATCTAAACAGCAGTGAACCTAGGCACGTTCTATATATCTAGCACTAGGTAAAGAATGTTAATGTGGACAACTACTGTTTCCTAGGAGATAGGTCTGTATAAGCAACTTCTGTAAAAGAAACTTAACAGGGTTCCCCCTGTAGGGCTCCCCCCATTAATTTTACAAGACCCAGCTATGGTCCCATGCCCTTGGGACTCTTGTCTCTCATGTCTGGTTAAAGACTGGGCACAGTTCTTCAACTGGGGGTCACAAAAGCATGTGTTCAAGGTGGAAATACTCTGCTTAGTATCTCTTCTTGAGAGCTAAACCTGACAGCCTTGCTGCCTGTTCCATGTCCAGCAGTGACTTCTCCAGATACCGTAGCTTGGACAGACTCCTCCCAGAGCTTCCTGTAAAGTGCAGATCTTCAGGTTTATAGCTAATGCTTCAGAAGGCATACGCAAGTCTAATGCAAAGCAGATATCCTTTGCATAAAGTTGCTGAAGGCATTGTTTTTCACTTGAAAAACTAAAGCACTGTAGATTACAGCTCATATAAATACAGCAAACTCGCTGGCCACAATGTCCCTTGGCCCCAGTCTTTCACTAAAAAAACCCCACCAACTTTGCATGAGTGTTTTGAAAGTATGCAAATTAGAGCTTATCTTCTCTGACCTTCATCAGCTCCACTGCCACAATAGCATCATTGTTTCCTATCTCCTCCCCTTAGTAAGCAGCACCCTCCATTCCTCTCATTTCCTTTCCAGCCCAAACCTTTCCATCTGGGACACTTTTTAAAGCTCTGCTTTCTCATCTAGTTTTGCTACTACTGTGACCTAAATGCCATCCTCCTTCAGTCCTGCTTGTCTCAGACTCAGTCAGCCAAGACCCTGTTTTTACTCAAAAGGCACTTTTTAAACTTGAGTGATGAACATTCCTTCTACTCTCATAGTCTTACAAACGAAGTGCATGCCCAACTGACAGAAACCTTTAGGTTACAGCATTTTCCTTACTAAAACTATACTGTAGCAACACAGTATGAAACACAATCATGAACAGTACTTTTCCCACCTCAGCACTGTGATGCAGAACTCTTTCCTGCGTAATACTGCACAACCATCTCCACATTGCCATAGTACGTAGGAACTACTGTTAAGGCTGCAGTTAAATTACTAAATTCCTAACCCCATGCTTTGTCCACTGCGTTTCTGTTCCAGAATGGAGAGTCGTGACAACAAATAAGGTAACCATGGAAAAATAAAACTGGCTAGAGTTGTCAGAATTATGAGTTCAATAGAATTCTTCAGCTTGTTCATACTGGTCTCTGTTTGTTTCTGGTAAGGACGGATGACTCCAAAAGCCATAAGCTGTCTGTTAAGTTCTTGGGTGATGACAATTTCCTTTCTAATGTTGCCCAGTGTCTCAGACTGTAGAAAGAGGATTGTGTAGGCCTACTACAAGCAGAGAGTGTCCTATTGCAAAGAGAAGGTTTGCACAAAGACTGAGGATAGCATAAGAGTCTCTGTCCAGATACAGACGGTGATTTCCAAAGCATTGGACAAACTCACAGCACAGTCAGTGGATGTAGTCAGGCTGACACAGATTACTTTTGAAAATTCTTCACCAGCATGGTTCAACATGCAGCCCACTGGCCAAATCTGGTCTGCAGGATCTGTCTGGCCTGAACCAACCACCTTTTCTATGGAAATTCCAAGGAGCAAGCTACTGCCTTATCCCAAAGAGAAGGAACGGAGGGAGGATGCTTCTTCCCCATGTTTCTGAGAGGTGAGCAAGAACAGCACCCTGATACAGATGAGTTGTTGCTGTGCTTCTGTCTGAATGAGCTGCTATTGATTGTCAATCGCCTGTCCTTAAACGGGGATCTGGCTCATGCAGCCTCTGGGGCTTGACTATCCTATTAATACACTTAACGTCGCTGTAGGTATTGCTCACTGAGAAGGAATGTATGACAATACATTTCTTTTCTTTATACTTGTATTCTTTGTATTATATTTGTGTCTCTCTCTTCTTTGGCCATCTGCATGTGATGCATGACTCGATTTCCCTGCACAACTGCAGGAATTGTGATTTTCTTGTAATTTTGGAAATAATTTCAGTAAGTGTGAATTCTGTATGCTTACAACGATACAGGATCTATGGGTTAATCTTGCAGGCTTTTTATTCAAGTGGATACATTCAGCTGGTTCTGGGTCCTATCTTCCTTCAGTTCAGGAAGCATAGCGCTGTTGGGGATTGAAAAGAAGCTGCTGTCCTTGGAGTCGACAGCAGTGCTTTTTCGCTAGTGCCAACAGGCACCATTCTGAGCTAATACGAAGATTAAAAGCCAATGGAAAGAATTACTGTATCAGATTAATTTTAACATAATCTATGTATGAATTACCAAAACTGAGCGCACTCACTTAAATACAAGTTGAAACAATTACTTTATCTTCAGGGAGACTCTCTAAGTAATTGAGATGGATGAAAATCTCAGCTGAAACTTCTGCTTGAGGAAGCTTGCTACTGGATGTGTCCATGGCTTGGTTTCAGCACATGCAGCCAGTTACAGTACTGGGAAAACCTACATTAACTTTCATTCAAGCTAAAGGGGTACCTTTCCTGATTTTGATAGATAGCAGTTAATTACATTTTTCCTCTTTGGAAGAAGTATACATTTCTTTCTTTTGTTAGGATGTCTGATAATGGCAGGGGATTTTTCTGAGGGTAGTCTTGTAACAAAACTGCAGCTCCAGGCACTCTGTAAGAAGCTAAATACAAGGGAAGGGTGGAGTGAAGTTGCTATTTGATAATAGGAATAGTCTACAAGAAAGTTTCCTTATCTCTCTTCAGTACTTGTTTTTCAGAAAGTAACTGTGATGAAAAGGCAGGAGCTATTCTTCTCTGCTGTAAATTCTTTTCTGATAAGTCTTTTGGAAGAAATCACAATGCTATCTTCATTTAAATCCTTCCTAAAATGCATTTCTTCCATAAAGTGTTTCTATGGTAATCCACTAGGCGTTGCTATTTACATCTTTAAAAGAAACAAAGTACTTAACTGGGACTGATTGTAGATTAAGAATTACTAAGCACATGCATGTCCCATAGAAAACCATAGTCCATGGAAAGAATCTATTGCCTCCTGGCAGTAGTTCTTTATATTGTGTTTTTATTTCTTATTGTTGATTGTAATCTCTACAGGGAAGGGGCGTTTGTCTTTATGCACCTTTAAGGCATCATATATGTCTGTAACTTTATGCAAATTAGTGAAGATCAAGAAGGAAACAAGAAGTAATTTTACAATGCAAATTAGCTTTGCCTTGAATAGCAGTCAAATTCTACTCTGTCATCCCAATGTAAATCCAGATTTGGTGCTGAAGTCACTGGAATGGAATATGGTCATAGCTCTTGATACAAAGAAGACTGAAGGGGATGGGAGGCCAGTAATGCTGCATCTAATAGATTCATTCCCACGATTTTAGACTATGCAAACATTAAATAACCCTAGTCGTCTCTTCAGGACATGCTGACTCTATGCTGCCTTGTGCTATAGGCTGCTAATATAACTCAGAAATGCACATCTGCTGTTTATCAGTGTATAAAGCAGTGGTTCCCAAACCAGGCACTTTTATAACTAGTGAGGCCACAACAGTTTCAAACGAGGTCACAAGCTACATGAAATTCAATTTGATCACATATTTATGCTAGTATTTGGGGTTGCATTAAATTCTTGCTTTACAATAGCAATTTTTTGCAGTGAAAAATTTGGGAAACTGCTGTGTTTTACTCTGTGAAAGACTGGGTGGAGAGGCTATTTCCTCTGAGTCATCAGTGGGAAAAGTCCATTATTACAGGGGTGAAACATGTGAACATGACAGCTAGAATTGAAAAAAATCACTACAACTGTGAACATATTCAGATCTGTTGATACAGCGTATTTCAAGCCCTAAGGTGTCAACACGATTGCTTTCTAAAACTAATTAATCTATATGTCCAAAATATTATGTTGCTATAATAATTATAATAACAAAGTTAATTATAGATCAGTCCTTCACAGCCAAAATACACTCACCACTAGGTAAAACATGGCAGTTATTTATGCATGATATACAACAGATAAGAAGAAAGAAATAAGATTATTACACCCATCAGAAATGGCTGGGCCCCCCCCTTTTTTTAGCAGTGTGTGCATATCTGTGCTGGAATCTGGCAAGGAAGCCCTGCCAGTAAAGGCAGGGGATGTTATAGAGGCAGCAAGCTGAGCGCCGGGAAGGAAGGCAATTCTTCCTGATACTCATTAGCAAGCTCAGAGGAAGGAGAGCATCCTGCCTAGTCATGCTAAATCAGCTAGAGAGTCCCTATTAACACAGCAAATCCCTTACCCATCCTTGTTTAAGCAGAAGGATATTCAGATTTGGTTAGGAAAGAGAAGCCATGATTTTGTATACGGGTGTGAAAAGTGCCCATTGAAATTCACTCTCCTATACTGGACTTCCTAATTTGCTCAAGGGAGCTGTAAAATTAAGAACCTGAGGACCTACCTGTCTTTGTCTCCCTTTATCAAGCACACTTGGACAGTTTTCACCTTTTTATGCTACGCCTCAACTTAAATATTTATGCCATGTCCCATTAAAATCCTCAGCTGAGAACTTTCATCCTTTCAGCTGCACAACTACTGCATACTATTTGTTAACCTGTGAATTTAAAATGTATTCAGTGTGACTAAATAGCAGAGTTTGAAAAACAACGGCCTGTCTTTATACACTGAACTGCCATATCGCCTAAGACAAAGCAATTCTATTCTGACCTGGAAAGGGACGTCAGAGTTGGGTCTCTCATGTCCTAGTAGTCCTTTGCTTCTTGTCTAGAAGTTGCCAGTTCCACAGGCAGTTTTTGTAATATTAATATTTTCAAGAACCAACCACTGTTAACCACGTACAGCATTTAGACAAATTGACACAAATGGCAGCTTAAACGACAGATTTAAAGCTGTCATCCTCATGGGGTGACTCCACACACAAGTTATTATCAGCAACATTAAACTGCAAAAACACTTGTAAAACCTTTGTTAAATAACATAAATTGAAACTGGTATATGCTCAAACCAATGTAAATAACAAGTCATATAGACCAGAATACATAAAAAGAACCAGCAAAAAAACAACAAAAACCTTAGAAAGGAAAAACATACAAAGAAGAATGCTGATGTTAGGCTAAATTCTCAGGCTATGTTTCATTACTATTACTGTAACCATTTATCAAGGACTTTAAAGCCAGTTCTGATATTTCTACCCTTTGTGTTTATAACTCCGACTGTTACATTCTTAACTCTCATGCTCTTAGCTAAACTTTCCCTCTTAAAACTTAGTCCACATTATTTCTGGTCAGATTTGAATGAGCAAAGCAGAGTATTTCCTGTCCTTGGGGGGATGAATCCACACTGGATATTAGGAGCCTGTGTCAGCACTAACAGGATGCAGACCAGGAAGCTATGCATTTTATTACCAGGAACTAGAACAAGAGGGGCAAAGTTTTGGCAGAATTAGAATGAAATGTTTGTACATGGAACAGAATAAGAACTGGAACTAAAACATTTTTTATATAACTAAAATAAGGTTGCCAGCAAACTACTTTGGTAGATTTGGAAATCATCAGGAGCTTATGAGAAAAAGCTTACGCTCAAAGCCTAGGATTTGAATGAAAGTTCTAGCTGCCTAACTAACTGGAGCAGTCTATCTGGCATGCTGAAAAAGGCTGCGTTGGTGAATTGAGAGTACAAATGAGTTACGTTCTGGAGCAACAAGCCATTGACACTCTACTGACAAATGAATAGTTGAAAGTTTGGAATCTAACAAAAATGGAGCTAGAATTAATATCGATCAGTAAGAATAAATATTGACTCAAATTCTCATCCTGGAACACAAAGCATGCTTCTCAGGGAGCTAACAGTTCATGGGGACCAAAATACAAATAGGAAGTAGCTCTGTGGTGTGGATCTAAAGTAAGACCAGGAGTAGCCACAAGTGTGGTGCCACCTAATGTATCGTAGCTCTGTCCGCTGGCCAGCACTTCCTAATCTGGACCAGCATGTTTTCATACCTCTTCTAGCAGCAGCTCAAGAGTCTTCCCATGATCCAAACCTGTGACAGAGCAAGCTTGGTTGTTGGAAATTTGCTAGATGAAGTAGGAATGTGTGTCAAAAAAAGCTGAAAGACATTTTATCGGTCGTCTTTAGAGGCTGGTCTTCCTGTCAATGATGGCTTTGTACTGGATGAAGTCTCTAACAGGGGTATGTGAGCATGGGCCTCCATTTGCTGGCCAGAAAAGCATAAAAAGCCTTATTTCTTCCATAGCCAAAAGGAACATATATTTAGCTTGAGGGATATGGAAACCATCTTTTTTGAGAAATAAATTCCACAGCCGTTTTCATTGCTGATTTGTGACCTTGAAATCTGTAAAATAATGCAGTATCCTCCTTTATGACAGCTGCAGATTTATTACAACTAACATGGTAAGGGGAGCAGCCCTTCTATTATAAGCTTTTAAAAGGGAGGAGATGAAAGTTGCTGGTGAAATTGATGCTGTAGGTGCAGCAACCAAAGACAAAGCATGGCAATCACACCTACTTGTTTTTACACTTGCAGCTTTTGGAGCTGACAGGAAAGATTACTTTTGATTTATACCTATTTCTGAGAAGCAAGACCTGATAATTATCAGGTAGTTCACCTGTGTCATGCAACAGCTATGTCAAAAGCCAACAGTTAAACTACAAGGCAGAATGAACTTGTGTGTGGAGTCACCCCATGAGGACAGCTTTAAACCAAGCTGGAAAATTCTGGGGATGAGACAGTGTATTTCCCACAGCTATTGAATAAATCTCATTTTCTTTTAACTAGAATAAACTCATGTATCTGAGGTCTCTTAAGGCCCTCTGGAATCATATTACAATGATTCCTATCTTTCAATGCAGATAATAAATTCTTCTAACACAGGTAAGAGTCCTAGGTGAACCTTTTATTTCTATTTGCAAAATAGTGCCGCATCAAGAGGTTTTGAATTTCTTTCATGCTGCAGTTTTTACCTGCTTCTGCTTTTTAACTGCGTTGTTTGCATGACAAACTAAGAAACAAAACTTCTATGAAGATACATAGAACCATCATGACAGAAAAGCAAGCTGTGGCTTACTGTACTGAAAATTTTTGCAAGAATCACAGCTCTCTTTGGCCAAGGAATTCTAGAAAGAATTCTAAAGATGAGCTCATTTTTAGACAATTACTAAAGATGAGTCCTGAAGTTTAAGGAAATTTGAACTCTACATGCAGAGTAGTGCTGCAACTCTTTCTGCCGTGATTCAGACTGTATTCAGAAATGGCAGCTTAGACCTGTCTCCGTTAACATCATAGAACAAAGTAAGAAAGTACAAATCAGCTAAGTGGAAAAGGAACTGAGTTTAACCATCCTTTCCTGAATTGAAAGCTTCCCAAATTATCCCCAGAAAACCCTTGGGGAGGTTTAAGAAACGGCACAAGGAAACTGTTGCTGAGCCTTCAGTGTTGAGAAGTCAAAGGAGTCCAGCTGATCCAAACAAAGGATTCTTTACATGCTAATCAAAAGAGAGATTCAGCAGGTGGCCACATTGCTTAGGCTCTGTGAAAAGAAACTGAAAAGGCAGAACTACATCAAGCTGAATCTAGCATGGACGTGACATGACTATTGCATTTTGCATTTGACATAATGGGTATCTTCAGCCACAATGCACAAATCCATAGCATTTTTGCTTTCCAAAGAGCATGAAGGGCTGCCCTTTCTTGGAAGGAAGTGGCAGCTGCCACAAGACTATAATAATATCTCAGGCTTGATCTATTTAAAGATCTTTTCTAAATTTACAAGGAAATAACTTGTTGGGTTAAAGCATTTGTCAAGAAAAGATAAATTGTTAAACATTTTGGATCTTCCATTTACTTTGCCCGTTCCCAGCTGTGTACCTGCCTCTTAGCTGTCCTAAGTGTCTTGCACCCTAAATTAATTATAACAGTTAAATGGAAGAGCTAAGATTACAAACATTGTCATCTACCGCTCTCTTAAGACCTTTGACAAAAGGACTGGGCAGGCTTTGGGGAAAGTAGCCTCTTAAGCCAATACAGTAAGATTCAGTAACACTCTCAGATCCCTTCTCTGAATGTAATCTATGCATGGCAACAAGTTCAGTGGGAAGCTGACAGGAGATGACTTAGGAAGAGAGTATCTTGTAAATCCTGCCCCTCTCCATAAATTGAAAGAGGGAAGGAAGAAGAGAGTAGCAGTCTTTTCTTTCAAATCGCAGGAAGAAGATGTATCCTTTGTATGCAAGGTCTTAGGGGATACAGCATCTATCTAGCATGTAGTAAACCAGACATCAACTTCCTCCTCTTCTAAGGGGATCTGAGCCCATATCTAGTAGGAAAATGCCCCAAATAGCAAGCCAAAGACTATCCTATGCTAGGCAAGGGGTGTATTTAGTCCTTGTTAAAGCTGATCCATTTTGCATGGAATACTATTTCCTAAACCAGAGACACTACAAGCAAGAGTGATCTATCTTTTCTAACAGTTACAGCACACACTGAACAGTCATTGCTCTCATAAAGATATCACAATTTATATTGACTACACTGGTGGCATCTGTGCCTTTACAGCTCTAGCTTCCCTGGGCAGGCTTATATTATCTGCTTGGCATCGTCCATCTATTTCTATGAACCAGGCACAGTATAAATGACCAATGCTAGTTTTTAACCTTATCAATTAACTTACAGCGACCCACAAGTTCAAGCTTGAGGTTTGCAGACTGAAGTCTTCTACTGATCTGCAGAAGGAAAAAAACATTATTTATTCCCTTATACTGTATATATGCAGATACCACTCATTATCTGCAGAAACCAGTTCTTGAAGGGAGTATACTTCCTTCTTCTGTTCACCTCAAATAATGATCACAATGCTTCAATATAAAGTTGATTTTTACACTATACAAACTGTCCTGAGACCAACAGTTAATTTGGCATGCACCACCAAACACCTCACTTACTTATGGCAACTCAGATTTCTCAATGGACACTAAAAGTTTGCGGAATAGTCTCCCTAACTAATCAGTTTTCATCCCTTCTCTCATTCCAATAATATAATTGTTAATATCCAAGGCTAAGAGCAAAGAGAAAATAACCAAGTGACACTGAAAACAGCATAAAAAAAATCACTATAAAATCCAATGCTCAGAGACAGCAATGTGTCAGATGGTGCTGCTTAGAATCAGACCACTAGTTTCTGGGCTAATTCTCCATTTTCTGTTTTCAAAGATTCCACATTAATTTTGATGCATTGTGCATTGCTTCCAGAGAATTCAAATTTTATATTATGGGCCACCTTCTCCATTATCTGACCATTTCTGTAGTGATTTAAATCTGTATCAATTGCCATTTAGCATTTTGCAGATGCTTTCACAGATAGTAATCAGTATGGAAGAAAAAAAGTAGGGGAAAAGCAGGCCTTGTATGTCTTATGACCTGGTTGTAATTCCATTTAAAATGTTAGAGAACTGTTGCATAGAAAAAGGAAAGCCTTAAAAAAGGACAAGGGTTATAAGGGGAATAAATATAGTTACGTGAGCCAGAGCAAACCAATTCATTTTCTGCTATTGAAAGTCTGATGAGAAAAAATGAAGATAAACGTCTGTTGTTGCCCTTCAGGAAATCCAGCTTGAGGATGAAATTAATGCCTGAATAAAGAGAAGCAATTCTGAAAAGTGAAAGTTTACTTTATTGAAAAGTTGTGTAAAGCTTCTTACTAAATATCTCAAAGTTACGCAAAGGTAGTTTGTGTGATTAAGGGCAATCATAGTTCTGAAAGACTCTTAGACAGCTTGGGCTTATTTCTTATTTACTGTAAACTTTATTTTTTCATTCTGATTGAATGGAACTTCTTAAATTAATTCGTTCAGCATTTGCATTACACAGCAGTAGTACAGGTGCAGATCTGCAGTATATGATGTATACAGATTCTGCTCTGATCTATGATAATGTCAAATCAAGTAAACAAGATTTGAGAAAGCCAAGATATAGCAATGTTCAATAAGCTGGAGTTGATCAAAAAATGTCCAAAAAAGCCATTCTTTGCCCAATTTGCTCTAGGGCAGAAAATCTATAACACAGCTTGCAAGGTCTTAAAACATGGCCCTGTAATAAAAGGGAAAAGATAAGACCAAATTAAAGCAAAGGTTCACTGCTGTTCAGCAAACAATTTCTTTTATGCCACAAATATCAGATGAATTTAGGTTTTCAGTCATTTATTTTGAGGAGATTAGTTTAGGTAGAAGGGTGGGTGAATTTTCTTGTGAGTACATAATGCAGTTCTCTGTGCTGTGAATCAGTGTAGCTCCAATGAAATTTGGGAAAAAGAAGCATTTCTGACCCTTAAACATGATTTTAGTTGTGTCTAATCACAATGGCTTCAACTTTTAAATTAAAAATATATATATAATCATAGAATCATGGAATTGTTTAGGTTGGAAAAGACCTTTAAGATCATCGAGTCAAACTGTTAACACTGCTAAGTCCACCACTAACCCACGTCCCTAAGCGCCTCATCCACACATCTTTTAAATACCTCCAGGGATGGTGACTCCACCACCTCCCTGGGCAGCCTGTTCCAATGTCTGACAACCCTTTCAGTGAAGAAGTTTTTCCTAATATCCAACCTAAACCTCCTCTGGTGCAACTTGGGGCCGTTTCCTATTGTTCTATGACTTGTCACTTGGGGGAAGAGACTGACACCCACCTCTCTGCAACCTCCTTTCAGGTAACTGTAGAGAGCGATAAGGTCTCCCCTCAGCCTCCTCTTCTCCAGACTGAACAAACCCAGTTCCCTCAGCCGCTCCTCATAAGATTTGTGCTCCAGACCCCTCACCAGCTTCGTCGCCCTTCTCTGGACACGCTCCAGCACCTCAGTGTCCTTCTTGTAGTGAGGGGCCCAAAACTGAACACAGGATTTGAGGTGCAGCCTCACCAGTGCCAAGTACAGGGGACAATCACCTCCCTGCTCCTGCTGGCCCCACTGTTTCTGATACAGGCCAGGATGCCATTGGCCTTCTTGGCCACCTGGGCACACTGCTGGCTCATATTCAGCCGATCGGCTGTCAATCAACACCCCCAGGTCCTTTTCTGCAGGGCAGCTTTCCAGCCACTCGTCCCCAAGCCTGTAGCGTTGCATGGGGTTGTTGTGACCCAAGTGCAGGACCCGGCACTTGGCCTTATTAAACCTCATACAATTGGCCTTGTCCCATCGATCCAGTCTGTCCAGATCCCTCTGCAGAGCCTTCCCACCCTCGAGCAGATCAACACTCCCGCCCAACTTGGTGTCATCTGCAAACTTACTGAGGGAGCACTCAATCCCCTCATCCAGATCATTGATAAAGTTATTAAATAGAACTGGCCCCAGTACTGAGCCCTGGGGAACACCACTTGTGACCGGCCGCCAGCTGGATTTAACTCCCTTCACCACAACCCTTTGGGCCCCACCATCCAGCCAGTTTTTTACCCAGCCAAGAGTGCACCCATCCAAGCCATGAGCAGCCAGTTTCTCCAGGAGAATGCTGTGGGAAATGGTGTCAAAGGCTTTACTAAAGTCTAGGTAGTAAAGACTCGTCCACTAAGCTGGTCATCTTGTCATAGAAGGAGATCAGGTTAGTCAAGCAGGACCTTCCTTTCATAAACCCATGATGACTGGGCCTGATTGCCTGGTTGTCCTGTACGTGCCACATGATGGCACTTAAGATGATCTGCTCCATAATCTTCCCCGGCACCAAGGTCAGGCTGACAGGCCTGTAGTTCCCCAGATCCTCCTTGCGGCTGTTCTTGAAGATGGGTGTCACATTCGCTAACCTCCAGTCCGCTGGGACCTCCCTGGTTAGCCAGGACTGCTGGCAGATGATGGAAAGTGGCTTGGTGAGCCCTTCCGCCAGCTCCCTCAGTACCCTCGAGTGGATCCCATCCGGTCCCATAGACTTGTGGGTGTCTAAGTGACCCGCTGGTCACTAACCATTTCCCCTTGGATTGTGGGGGCTTCATTCTGCTCCCTGTCCCTATCTTCCAGCTCAGGGGGTGGGTACCCGGAGAACAACTGGTCCTACTATTAAAGACTGAGGCAAAGAAGGCATTAAGTACATCAACCTTTTCCTCCTCCTTCGTCACTATGTTTCCCCCCACGTCCAGTAAAGGATGAAGATTCTCCTTAGCCCTCCTTTTGTTGCTAATGTATTTACTGTTTTTTTTCCTGAGTTCCATCCAAAGCTCTCTGTTCAGCCAGGCCAGTCTTCTTCCCCACTGGCTCATCTTCTGGCACATGGGGGTGGCCTGCTCCTGTGCCTATGAGACTTCCTTCTCGAGGAGTGTCCAGCCTTCCTGGACTGCTTTGCCTTTCAGGGCTGCCTCCCAAGGGAATCTGTCCACCAGGCTCCTAAACAGGCCAAAGTCAGCCCTCCAGAAGTCCACAGTAGCAGTTCTGTTAACCCCCTCCTTACCTCTCTGAGAATCGAAAACTATTATTTCATGATCACTGTTCCCAAGACGGCATCCCACCGTCGCATCCCCCACAAGTCCTTCCCTGTTTACAAACAACAGGTCCAGCGGGGTACCTTCCCTTGTTGGCTCACTCACCAGCTCTGTCAGGAAGTTATCTTCCACACACTCCAGGAACCTCCGAAATTGTTTCCTCTCTGCCATTATGTATTTCCAGCAAACATCTGGTAAGATGAAGTCCCCCACGAGAACAAGGGCTAGCGATCGTGAGACTTCTCCCAGCTGCTTATAGAATGTTTTGACTGTCTCCTCATCCTGGTTGGGTGGTCTGTAACAGACTCCCACCATGATATCTGCCTTGTTGGCCTTCCCCCTGATTCTGACCCACAGACACTCAACCCTATCGTCACCATCGTCAACCTCTAGACAATCAAAACACTCCTTGACATACAGGGCTACCCCACCACCTCTACTTCCTTGCCTGTCCCTTCTGAAGAGTTTGTAGCCTTCCAGTGGAGCACTCCAGTTGTGCGAGTCATCCCACCTTGTTTCTGTGATGGCCACTATATCACAGTTTTCCTGCTGGACAATGGCTTCCAGGTCCTCCTGTTTGTTGCCCATGCTGCGTGCATTGGTATAGACGCATTTTAGCTGGGCTATTGATCCTGCCAGCTTTTGGGGAAGAGAAGCCCTAATTCCTATGTGACTGATCTCAGGTGCTTCCCTGGTTTCCAGCACATCAACAACTCCTACGTCTTTGCTGCCGCATGGGTCCCCATCCCCTACCTCTGTCGAGACAGCAGTTCAAAGGTCCTTGCCAGCGCAGCGCCCCTCAAACACTGCCGTGCCACCCCCAGGCTTATCTTCAGCGAGCCTGGTTTTATTCCTTCCCCCCCTTCAAATCTAGTTTAAAGTTCTTTCAATGAGCCCTGCTACCTCCTGTGCCAGGATTCTTCTCCCCCTCAGAGACAGGCGTTCCCCAACTGTTGCCAGCAGGCCTGGTGCCGTATAGAGCGACCAATGATCAAAGAATCCAAAATTCTGCCGGTGACACCAGTCTCGGAGCCAGGTATTGATCAGCTGGCTCTTCCTGTTTCTTCCCTCGTCGTTCGCTGCCAGTGGAAAGATGGAGGGGAACCCCACTTGTGCTCCCTGACCAGTCGTCCCAAGGCCCTGAAGTCTCTCTTGATCGCTCTCGAGCTTCTTGTCGCAACTTCATTGCTGCCTACCTGAAGAATCAATAATGGATAATAATCTGAGGGCTGTACCAGGGTAGGAAGTTTTCTTGTCACATCTTTAACCCGGGCCCCAGGGAGGCAGCAGACTTCCCTAAGAAGTCGGTCCGGTCTGCATATCGGGCCTTCTGTTCCCCTCGGGAGAGAGCCCCCTATGGCAATGACCCGTCTTTTTTTCCTCATGGAAGCTGTTTTTATGCAGGGCATAGGCCAGCTTAACCTTGGTGACACCTCCAAGCCAGGTGAACCCTCATCCTCGTCATTGTTTGGTTCCACTTGCAGAGCCTCGTACCTATTATGCAAGAGGACCTGAGAAGGTGGGGTAGTAACAGAGGACTGTGTACACACATATATATGCATATATCTCTCTCTTTCTCTCTCTTTCTCTCTCTACTCAAAGGCTCTTTTCTCCTTATATTGCACTTTTGCTTCCTCACGTTATCCACAGTATCAGAAGTCTCAACGCAGAACTTCCTGGCTCTTGGAAATTATTTCAGTTTTATAGCTTGACGTGGTGCTTCTGTTTTATTTTTATGGTTTTCCAGAAATAAATCACAATGAAATCAAAAAACTTGGGGATTGAAGAGAAGCTTGGGCTGTGAGCTTGCAGTGTCTGCTGGAGTCCCATACTTACATTTTGGCCACGGTACATTACTTTTGCAGACTGAGGACCCCACAAACCAATACAGCTCCTCCCAAGCTTTTTCAAAGTAATATGAAGCTTAATGTAAATTGCATCAGAAAAGATACTTATTTTGGATTTACATTTTATTTATTAATTAGTTAACAGGTTGACTATTAATTACTCTATTAATATGTTGAATAGTAAATTGCTACTACTGACATAATTAGCTTCTAGCAAATAGTCTTTTCTAAGAAGTTAATCTCTGACTCTTTTGACAGATCCTAAGTATGTGCTACTGTTCACTGGAAAGATAAAAGACAAAACTGAAGCCAGAATGTTATGGGATACGATGCATGCTTATTTTCAAATTACTTTCCTTAATCCTCTAACATAAAGCATATTGTACTCTTATCGATTTAACACGAAAAAACAGGAGAGGCTGTTTGTAGACTGAATTAGGCTATCAACCACAAGTAGCATGTCTTTTCTAGAGAAGAATGCTGTGTAAACTTACATATGAACAGCTCAATAGTGAACATTTTCTCAAATGCAGCAATATTATCACATGACTGTATTATGTTCTTAGAAAGCTCTATAACTGAGAATAAAGTAATGTCATAACAATATGATACTTACATTAGCGTATTCATAGACACACAAACTCCCTCATAAACTTCACTGGTGGAACAAGTTCCTGCAGATTTCCCACAATACCCACTTTACCCACTTTTTTGAGGCTTTCACCTCTGAGTTTAAATACAGCAACTAATGAACAAGGAAGTGTTATATTGTATAAGTTTAGGGAGTAAAGAATCTGTAGCAAAGTGCAGCTGAAGAGGAATTTTGGTAGACAACATTTGTAGCCATTGGTTTCACCAACCAAACCACTTCATACCGAACTTGGATTTCCAGAAGAGATTTTCCATTCAAGAGGTGCAAGAAAAGTCTGATTTTTTAGCCACTGAGTCATATCAGAGTTAATTCTAGAAGGTGTGCCATTGATGAATAAGTAAAGTACTATCATAACAATAACTCACTTTTTATTATAAAATTCAGGTCCCAAGATCCCTCTTATAAATTGTGAGATGCTTGGAAAAAAAAAATTTCTATTGCCACTTAAATGGTAAAGGGGCATCAAAGCTCCCAAATGTTTGCAATAGATGTTGCAATTAAACATTGAAAAGAGAAAACTGCATTGATAACAATGAAGATAGCAGACTAAATATGAAGGGCTTTTATGGTGTAAGAATATGTTTGCATAAAAAATGCTCTGTTTTAATTTGCAGAAGGACATTTTAACCACATTCTAAGTTACCTCAACTTAATTAGAGACTGCAGACAGAAGCAGGTACTTAAAAATTATGTAATTTTAATTGACAAATCTTCTTTCTGAAGTATTGATCTCACCCTGCTAGAATGCTGGTTGCTATCAAAGTCAGTAATTTTCATTATTAATTTATTTGTCAATAATTTCATCTGGAAAAATTGATTAAAAAATAAGGGATACAAGATCCGTTAACATGAAATTTTTTTAAGCATGCTCAAATCTCCAACAGCAGCTATTCAGCAAGGTAGCACTGTTCAACTCAGTGAGCAAAATTTGCAATAATGTTAGCTGCCTTATTATTCTGGAAAAAATCCCCTGCCTTATCTTTTTCCGAAATAATTCCAGTTTTTACACAACTGACTTCAGTGTGATAATGATAATCACATTCAACTTTATCTGTAAGACATTAAAGTATGCTTTCTACCCTACATATAACTGGTAAAGCTTTAATTAATACATCTGCTTCAGCAGTGCACTTCAGGAAATGTGGGCCAGCTGGAGGGAGTCCAAAGAAGAGAGTGACTGGCAATTAGGAAACATGACCTATAAAAAACAACTTAAAAAACAGGTGTTCTCTTAAGGAAGAAAAGAATTCTGAGGAGTGAAAAAATAATGATTTTTGAATATTTAGCAGATTGATGCAAAAAGGAAAAAATAACTGATTCGCTATGTCCAGTATGCAACTAATTAACATGCGTAAACTGCAGTAAGTGACATTTAAGGTAAATGCTGTTGATTTTTTTTATGATAAAGTAATCCAATATTTTAAATAAACTGCTCTGATGATACCACAATCTTAACTGCATTACAAAAAATACATGACAAAAATTACATACGTATAACTGATCTTGCCTTTGGTCCATGGAATATGACTACCTGACCTCTTACAAGTCTCTATTTTTTCTTTTTTTGATTCTTGGCTATCAAGATATTTACAATAAACTTAGCTCCTTCTGTAAAGGCTCCAAGATCAGGCGCTAAATCTGTCATGTGGTTGATAATCATGACGATCAGAAGAGTAACACTTGCAAAACTGTAACGTGAAATCCCTTGCCTCACAAAATGTCAGTAAGAATCTCCTTAAAAATGACCTTGTGATATGAACCTGACAAATCCCAGCTGTATCTGAAATGGAAAGGTGATTTGACAGTGAACTTTATTTTAGTGTGGTGACTTCCTGCTGTCTGTAACAAAAACGAATTGCATTATATAGTCAAAACATCATAAACTCCTACAAGGCCAAAACCACAGTCATATTTCATTTACTGTTGTTTGTTTCTGATATATTTTAGTTTACTGCTTTATGGTTTTTGAATGCTGAAATTCATAAATCATGGCAAGGTCAGCTTCATTCTCTTAAGTATACAAATAATCTGTATAATGTAGTTCTTGTTAGACTAGCCATGCCCAAAGAGAAAATAATCTTTGACTAAATTATTTTTTAGAACAAACTCTGTCTGAGTGCACATTATGTACATGTACCTCTTCTGACAACTTATCTGAGCCTAGATTAACTCTGGCAGCTGAAGTCTGCACATACAAAAAATGTATTTGGAGAACAAAAAGGACATCACAGCATTCTAGATAATCCAATAGCATTTTTTTCTGTTTTCCCCAATTAGCTTTCTTTTGTTCTCCCCAGTTTTACGCTAGCATTCATTTTGATTAAAAAATGGTTTACAAAGTAGGATAAAAATTACAGTGGCTTTGGATTGAATAAATTAATAAAAACTTATGGGTCTGGTTACCTTCACTGCACCATTGCTTTGTGCTGCAGAGGTGGTACAAGGGACTGGCTGTGTGTAACTGAGAATTCCTTCAGAGAGGGACAAAGCCTCCCTGCTGCTTTAGCCTGTTCTTATGCTACTGGCTCAGCCTCAGTGCTGGAGATGTGGCAGCACCCCTTCTTTCTCCACTGACCCCTGACTTCTCTGTGGTTATTACTGGCAACAGTTCTTTTCTCAGTCTTTTGTGAACTGAGGCTAGGGTAAAAGTTGTGAATCAGGTACCTGTCCTGCAGCTGTCCCTCTTCAGCATTCAGATGTCAGCAGAGAAGAGAATCTGCCTCTTATTTCTGTTATTGCCAGAGACTGCAAAGGACATCAATAAATCTGCAAAGACTGACTTCCTAGGTAGCACTGATTCCCTTGCAATTCAAGATCCTCCCTCCAAGTTCCTCATCAGTTTATATACCTTTCTTTTTACCCCTGAGACTACTACTACATGCTCCCTGCAGGAACAGGGAATTCCTTCTGTCCATCATTTGCAGCCTGCTAGGCCTTATAGTTCCTCAAAGACATTTTTCCTAACTGGCTCCTTACCTTGTTCCTCCTGTAGTCACTTCAAAAAAAAAAAAAAAAAAGACAGAGATGCTATAAAACACTGTCAAAGGAGAACTAGGTATGCAGATGGTGGTTTTACACAAACACTGTATAAGTGTAAATGACAAACATGGAGGCCAAGGCAACTGCCAGTCCCATCTAGCAAGAATTTGTCAGAAAGAAGAGGGAGATGAGATAACAATGTTAGTCTCTCTCCCCTCAGCAGTGGTGGATATGGTAATCCTTGGGATCTGATCAATACATCCCATAAAGTTCGCACAGCTCCCCTCTTCCCTGCAGCACTCGGGCTACATTTGGGGGTCTACCACCCATCTTACTAGGAATGGGTCTACTACCATCTTTTCCATTTAATTCCTTACATGCATCTCCTTGATTTTCTTTGTCAATTACTTCCACAATTAAAAAAAAAAAATTGTAAAAATCAAATAGAGCTATACACCTGGGTTTTACATCTTTCCCATTACTGGTTTCCAGAACTAATTTCAGCTAATTCTTGTTTCAGCTAACCATCTTTCTAGAATACATTTCTACTTACAAAATAGAACTGCTCAGAAGGGAAGCATGAGTCTTAATCTCTGCAAAGAAAAAATGTTTGCTGCTCAGTCATCCCACCACACCTACTGTTGTTCATGACTCTAGCAGTGACACAGAGTGCCCTGTTACATTCTTAGTGGGCTAGAAACTAAATACATGCATCAAAAATACTGTCCCTTTCTCTAAGAATTTGCAGTTTAAAACATATTATGGCATGATAAAGCTGGAGATAAATTTTTCCATTTTACTGAAATTTTACTTGTTTAGACAGTGAACATTTATTGTCTGCAAAACACTTAGAAGAAAATAAATGCAATATAAATGACAATCAAAAGGAATTTTCTCCCCTAAATTGTTCTATAGAATTTTTCTTCCTAAAGTACTGAAGCAAAAATATATCTATAACACCTATGGTAACCATGGAGAATATCCCAGGCTACATGCATAACGATTCAAAAAGTGGCATCAGACAAATGTTCTTTCTCATGACTGGATTACTACAAAGAAGTAGGTTTCCCCTAAACAATTTGCAAAAGCAGGATGGATGTGGTTAATTTCTCAACCCTTTTTTACAAGGGAAAAGGGGAAGTGTCAGCACTGTGGTATGGGCAGCAGGCTAATACTGTGTTTGGTTTGAAAAGACCCATCTTCCCAGGTTCTTGGTAGTTTCATCTCATAGATATGATTTGCTGAAAATATTTATCTTCTGTGAATAGTCACATCAGAGCAACTGGTCCCACTACATTGCCTGCAGGACATGAAAGATGGCCATGGAGACACATAGTTACAGAGTAAATAGGAAACAGTTCTAATGAATTTTTACTTGTTTTCTTTTAGGACTACACACAAATGCACAAAATCTATCTTAAAAACAATTCATGCATAATCCTAGAAATACCAAGATTTGGATAATTTAAGCGTTAGCTATGAAACAACATTCCTTCACATTTGACAGTATTTATTTCTCTGCTTATTCCTTCTCTGCATGGATGGCATCAAATAGTAAATCGCTTTCAGTCTGCCAGCTTCTAAGGCAGAGTGAATATTGATGCTGTTCTTAATCTGAGACAATCTATAATGCAGCAGGGAAGAATTACTGGAATTGGGACCTTTCCCAATAAACAAACCCGAAAAAAGAAAGTCACTTTTCCACCTAAGGGGTTAACTAAAATTTGGTGCTTGAGTTAGGAGAAGAAACTGATGACGATGCAAGTATGATGTCAATCCTTGTCAAACATATCAACAGTGCAGAAAACTTGGTTTCCTTCAAGACGGGAGAAATTCAGAAAATACTTCCTTTTTATGCAGTCCTGAAGTACTCAGCTGTTTCTCAGAGCCACACACCTACTTTTTCCTGCCTCTGTAACTTCCTTTTTCCAATTCCTGACATTTTTTGCCAACGCTGAAATTACAGGTTACAGTAGATCGCTTTCCAGTTCCTCCTCCTCCATTTTATTTTGTTTTGGCAATAGGCCATTGTTTCACTTATCACTTTGATAAAGCTGGATTGCTATTTTTTTGCTTTTTTTTTTCTTTCCATTTACTTTAAGTGAGAGGCCTTTTTTATGCTCTCCAATTTCGAAATACATTTTCACACAGCCATCAACAGATAGTGGTAGAAGGTAATTAATTCTTTCCCTTTCTCTTCTGTAGGAGGCTACAAAGAGGCCCAATGTGAAAGCATGCGTTAACACAACTATTTAACCTGTTACTTCTGTCCCAGAGGATCTGAACACCCCGAGACCACTGGTAATAATGACTTCCATCGTTTCCTAAAGTGGGTGTTATCATGCAAAGCGCTGTTTTTCTGGAAGGAAGAATTTTACCCAACATATTCACTCTAACTTCAGTGTGTGGAATTTAAATGGGTCAACATTTAAATCTAGAAAAATTAACCAAATTAAAGCAGAGAGAAAAGGCATGTTTTCCTTTGTAATTGGCAAGACAGCTTTGTCTGACAGTGACTGGTAACATTAGAACTGGGCAGAGATAATTTGGATTCGGGGACTGATAGATTTTGAAGAAAGAATTGCAGTAAATACGGAAATAGCCGGTACATTTTTTTTCCTGAGCAGTTAAAACTGCTCTGTGCCGCACACATACACAACAGTATTGCCATACAACGATTTAATAAAATAAAGCACTCAGCACCCTCAACACTTAGAGAAGCAGGGGCATTTCCATTCCTTTGCCTTTTAAGCTCAGAATTCTTAATTTCTGCCGCCATCAGTAGAATTTGCACTAAAATACGTGATGTATTTAAGACACAGCCCTTCCTAACCTCTTTTGGGTTAAAACAGAGCCTGTAGGGTCTATGGGCTCGGCCTCCCCAGCAGGGCTCTCTACAGGACTGTGGGGAGAACTAACGTTACAGCAGCTCCCCACAGGCCCCTCTCCCTCACAGGCAGAAGCAGTAGTGGGGTGGGCAGCCCCTTCTTGCTGCTCTTTGGCTGCTCCCGTTGACAGGACTGGACCCGGCGCGAACAGGGCCAAACGCCACCTCAGCAGCCCGAACACACCTCCAGACACTCCGCCGACAACCGGTGTGCCCGGGAGGCGCACCCACTGCACGGCAGAGCCCCCGCATACCCCCACGCCCTTCCGCCTCAGCGCCAGCGGCCACTCCCTCGCCCCGCCCCCCCTCCGCCTTACAAGCCGATTGGCCCGTGAGCGCCACGTGACCCCCGGGCGGGCGGAGGAGGCGGTGCCGGGGCGGGCGCGTGCTCGCGGGTTGCCAGGCCCGGCGGGAGCGGCGCCGACGAGGGCGGAAGTGCGCGGCGGGGGTGCGCGGGCGGCGGCACCCCAATGAGAGCGCGGGGGGCGGCGGTGGCGGCGGTTAAAGCGGAGCCGGGCGCCGGGCTGGAGCCGCAGCGCGGAACCGGGTCTTAGTCCCCAGGTGAGAGGGAGCGTGCCTCGGAGCGACCCCGGCCCCTTCCCCGCTTCAGGTTTGCGGGGACTTCAACTGTCCTGTCCTCTCCTCGCTAAGGGGAGGCGGGAGCCGCCGGGTCCCGGCCGCGGCCTGAGTGGGCCTGGGCCCGCCGGCCGGGGGATGTGGCTGACCCCCCTCATTCCCGTCCTCCCCCCCTTTCTGTGGAGAGGGAGGGGAGGTGTCACCCGCGGGTGCGGGGCAGCCCTCTTCCTCCCGGGTGCGTGGGGCGAGGGGAGCGCGGCCGCTCCTCCTGCCCCGGAACGCGGCTCCTCGGCCCTCGGAAAGCTGTGGGGGTGAGGAGCGAGGTGGGGGAAGCAGTGCCTCGCGTGTAGCCTGTGTCCTGGGCCTGCGTGGGAGCCGGTGAGGCTCGGCTGCGCCGCAGCCCCTCTCTCGTGAGTTCGGCTACTTCTGCTGCGTCCCAGTGGCGTTGGGGCCGAGGTGGAGTCATCGGAGCTGGGTGGTTGTTGTGATCTGTATCTACAAGTGGGGCTCGGGGGAGGGAGAGGGGGAGGAGAAGCTGGCCTTGAGTGTTACTTTCTCTGGCGAATTCCTTCTGTGCAGGCTTCTCTGCCTTCCCTTGGCTGCTCTGGGATAAGTGATAACGTTTCTTCATCTGTGTGAGGTAAACGGAGGGTTTGAGATACTGTCGGTTTCGGCTGAACCAGAAGTTTCTGAGGGATCTTGTGTTATCTGTCCAGGCTCTCTCTGTGCTGCTATTTATTCTCCCTCCAGCCTTACTGGTGTAGATCTTGGAGGAGGAAGGTGGTGCCTGAGTGTGACCTTACCTGGAGAAGGGCACGGAGAGTGGTTGTGGGACAAAGCAGCCCAGTCATGCTTCCTGAACAGCTGGTGGAGGCCTAACTTGGTCTTTCTGCTGGACCCTGTTGAATCAATTCTGATCCTGGAACAGAGACTTAGTCTTGACTACCTATGGGTATTTTTGTAGGGGAAGGGGAGCAGGGAGACTGTACCTGCACTAGGACCAGCCTTGCCTTTTTCAAAGTTGAAGTCTGCAGTCTGGGTAGTTTTTTGCTTGTTGAGCTGTCCAAACATTACTTCTCTACATTACTTCTTTAGTTCTGAGATCCTTGTTTCTCTTGTGAGGGGGAGGGAAGTGCTTGTCTGTTCAAGGACATCCTCAAAGCCATGATTTTCAGGAAAAGCTGTCTTTTTTTTAGGTGCCTTAAAGTCCCTCCCAAGCTGAAATTATCAAAGCTGAGAGAAGAACTAACAACTGGGAACCAGACTTCTGGTTCTTGCAAGTAGTTTGCTTGAAGGCTGAAAATAACTTTATTGTAGAGAATTTAATAGCAACAGCTCAATCTTACTTGGCAGTAGCATCTTTACAGCTTATTCACTTATAGCAGACTTGTTAAAATAGCTTTATCTACTGCTTTAATCACTTCTGTCCCCTGTACACTGAACTTAGGGGTTTTTTTTGCTTATGATCAGATGATATCAACTTACCATGGTAGAGGTTCTTACATTTACTTCCTGTATTAAATATTTTATTTACAGGAGTAGTCTGAAAGCTCTTCGATTCCTTAAATAAGTTTCCTATATTAGCTTTTTTAGTAGCAAATTGTTCTACACCTCTTTTGGAGTAGACCAACTTGATTCTGTTTTGCGTGCCTGGAGAAAAGTGAAGCCAACCTATTTTCACTGGTGTTATGTATATGCTGCAGAGGAATGTCGAGTTTAAAGATTTAGCTGGAATGCTTTACAAAACCTCTTAACTGAAAGCTTAATTTGACCAGACAATACCCTTTCTCGGTCACCCTTTAAAACTCTCAAACTTGTCTCTAATTGTCAGTGCAGTAGTACTGGATGTCTGGGTAGAAGAGCCGTTGAGACACTTTGATCAAATCAAGGCAGTAATGATGGGACACTGCCTAGACAACTCAGATGTGCACACTGAAATCCTGAATGATATATAGATTCTGCAATCTAATGCCTCTTTCAGGCTCTAAGTTTTTTCAGTGGCAACTTAACTGATTAAGCACTAACTATTATTTGACCAAATGCTGGATAAAATGGCTTGCTTCTCTGGGAAGTGTTGGAGACCAGGCTTCACAAGCAACAGAATTGTCCTGTGAACAGAGCAGAAGTGGCCAAGTGATGTAGCAGAACAAGCCTTAACATCATGGTTTGGGAATCTGGTTTGTAGATTGTTCTTGTCCTGTTGTTTTGTAAACTCTGTTCACTTTCCATGCTGTGGATACTTGCACTTTAAGAAATTATCAAGTTAAACTTATTAACTAGATTTAAACTCCACGTGACTGACTACTGATTAAGTGAATTGCTTTCTATTACACAATGAATTAATCTGCATTAATGGCCTCTTAGCAGAGGTACTGAAGGAGGAGCATGTTTCTCATAACAGCTGTGCAGGCAGTAAGCACTCATGGGAATGCAAGTGCATAGTGGTATTAAGACAAACAAACAGGGCCTAAGGTCAGTAGGTGTCTTGTGCCTGGAGCAAACAACTCACGATGGGAGTAGTGGTCTCTGGGAGTTTGAGTGAAAGGCAGTGGCTGGGGAGGCCACAGAAGTAGGTGAGCGTGGGTCTTGTGTGCTTGCTGCTTTTCACACCCCGTGTGCCTGACTTCAAGTAACTTTTGCATGATTGACTTAAGAATGGTGCTGATCCTAATTATCAACCAGGTTAGTAACTGTGTTCTCAAACTCTTTCTGTATTGACTTCGAAGTACTAGTCTGCTCATAAAAACCTTAAGTTCTTTGGGTTTTCTCTCTTCACCCACCTTCATGTCTCTGGTAACTATTCTGCACCACTGTCAAGCAGTGGTGATAAGGTTCCATTGCTTGTTACCTGCTATTGTGTGGAGTGGCAAGGTCAGCAAACAATCTTGGGTGTTTCACTCTCCTAGTGGTAATAATCAATTTTGTTGCTTTTGTAATAAGATACAATTGATATCTGGCTCTTGATAGGGAGGCTATGGAGCAAATATTTTAAAAGTACTTGTTGATAGCTGCCAAAGAGCAATCATTTTGTTGATGGCTCCTTTTAGCCTGTTAAACAGGACTAAGCAACTTTTATCCATGCCTGCCCCAGAAACATCAAGTCATCTTGTCATTTAAGCAAGATAAGTCATATAACTCATGCTTTGTCTCTTCATGTTCTTCCAAATACTGCTTTAATAGTAATACTAGAGGATCTGTTTTGTCTCTTATGCCTGAGATGTGCAAATGTGTTTTTCAAGACCTGTCAAAATGAGAGTCATGAAGTCATGTAATGTGAGAATGTTATTTAGGCTGCTGTGTAAGTAGCTATTTGAATCTTTGTGGTGACAAAGTGCTTGCTTAGAGCAGTCACTTTCAACTGTTTTATATGGGATCTTGAGCCCATAGCCTTACTAATGCTTGCTGAAGTGGTTGAGAAAGGGGCAAATAATGGTTGATTACAGGAATATGAGACTTAATGGAAATGCAGTCCTGACTGGGAATCTTCACAGGATCATGAGTCAAAGACTGAAAAATTGGTCCTGCTATTAAAAGCATTTGTTAAAACCTTAATCCTGTCAACTGTTACTCTGTGAATTAGTATTGCTGTCAGTTGATGTATATTAGTATTAGGCCTCTAAAAGTGCAATGGAACGGGAGTCTTTAATATGTTCCTCTTAAATTTAGAATGTGGCAGAACTCATCTGAAGTCCAAGTGTAGAACTGGAAAGCTGAGAACATGCTGAGTTAAGCAGATGCTGTGATTTCTCCGGTTTCTAGCTCTTTCTGTATGTATCTTTACCTGTAGTGAAAAAGATCATTCTTCAGAAGAGTACTGGAGACCTAGACTTAGCCCCAACTTTGGATATGGTTTTGTTCATGTAGATGGCCGTGTTAAAGAATGTTTCCAATTTAGATTTAATATTGATGACAGTTTTTTTGCAAGCTAGTGGCTTAAATCACAGGTTAAAAAAATGAATCCCACCTTACAGATAAGATTATTGTAGAATACTGCATTACAGGATTATATTCAAAACATGACAAAGCACTTTAAAAGTTTAATTGTAGGAGCTACCTGAACTCTGGACCCTTATGTTGCAGAACAC
Organism: Gavia stellata; assembly: GCF_030936135.1. NCBI lineage: Eukaryota > Metazoa > Chordata > Aves > Gaviiformes > Gaviidae > Gavia > Gavia stellata. The sequence goes on along the minus strand of NC_082601.1, from coordinate 14,677,934 downwards.
TAAAGTGGCTTTTTTTAAACGAGTTGGTTTATAAGGTTAGTGCTGCCCTGCTCAGCAGGGCACTACCTTGGGCACCACTCTAAAGCAGACATATAATGAGTGAAGTGTTTTTAGATCAAGCTGCATGCCAGTTGTCTCAGCTTACCAGAAAAGAGGTGGTTTTGCTAATTGGGGAAGCTGTTCCCTGATTAGAATGAACTATTTCTGAAGTATGTAGTGATCTCTGATACAGCCTTTCCACTAAACTGCTGCTGCGGTAAGAAACTCCTCCCGATGATGGTACTCTTCTGCTATTTAATGTTCTTGGCTTACTGTGAGATCACGTTTTCGGTAGGTAAGGAATTCTCATTAGTGTAGTCACCAAGAAGTCTCACTGACTGACTTTCATGGTAGCCTTCTGCTTCTATCTACCATATCATAAAATAGACTAGCCAAGCGATTTAAAGAAATAGCCTTTCAAAAGACAGGAATGTGTGCTTGAAACTGGTGCTATTTCTCATTCTACCTTTTCTACCTTCCCATTTTCAAAACCCATTTTAGGAAGCAATTTAATTTTTTAAACAATTCTGCAGGCTCATTGAGAATTTACTTTTAAGTTTGTCTTATAAGGCCAACTAAAGTCAAAGTAGGCTTTATAGGTTGAATCTGTTCTGAAGCTATAATGTAAGCAAACTAATTCAAAAAACTATTCGACATAAGTAGGGTGACTGGTGGTGATACTGTACATCTGTATCTTCATTTAGTTTGTAAAACAGGGATCAAGCAGTGATCTTGTCTCACTCCCTTTCCTTAAGTATTCATCACTGCCTTCTATTAATAGCTATCATCTGATGAGCATGCCTCCTATTATACTCTTGTAAATAAATATTAGTTAAAGTTTCTAATTAAGTGTTAGTTGTGAAGGACTTGCTGTAAGTTTTTTTAGCTCTGCTGTACTATTTGTGCAAGTGGTCAAATAGGCCTTCCACTTCCAAAGACTCCCCGCAAATAAGATTTAAAGCAACTCTATTGCAGGGGCACAGACTTGAATTGTAGTGTTGCTGAGGCTGGAAGACACTTCTGGAGCCTGTCTGCTGACTGTGCTAATCCTGACCCATAAACTGGCTCATCGTCTATCCCTAGGTAGAACTTTGTGCATTCTTGCTTTTCTCATGGGAAGGGCAGCTCTCCTGCCTTGCCTTTCTGGCCTGTCTGTCCTAAAAAGCCTGCAGCTATCCACTGCAGCACTCTAACCATGAGAGCTATCCGAGCTCATGCCTGTGATCCCAGTGAAGTTATGGTCCCTGCAACTACACACAGACCCCCAACATCTCCTCTTTGTTCCCCGTGCAGCACACATTAGTGTACAGAAGCACCCTGTTGTGCTGATTTCCCAGGAAAGACATGAGAGCTATGAGATGAGCTGGCTGTGTATCAGAATAGTAGTTTCTTATTCTAGTAATGTACTCTGTGGAGAGAGGAGATGTCTCAAAAGAGCACACAAGGATAAATGTATAGTTTATATTCTGCATTGGTTCTGTATTTTAATGTGACCTGTCACTTGCTAGGTCATAGAGGGAAGTGTACTGAACTAAATCTGTCCTAATTTCTCTGAAGTCAAGTGGTTCTGAGTTAACTATGGTTTTGGGTGGCAGACTGTTATCAACAAGCATGTTATATCGTGCCACTCTTCCTTCTACAGCCCTCTGGAGGCTCTGTGGTTGGAGAGCATGTGTTTGGCTGTAAATGCTTTCATAGTGGTAGGCAGAACATTCTCTGTGAGGGAGACCAAGAATAGCTCTTCTCCCATGAGGGAAACTCCCCACAGCTTTTTAGTTTTATTAACTTACACTTAAAGTAGGGATACTGAAATTGCATGTGACCCCTGTACTGGTGTAATAATCCAGATTCTATTTAAAGATAGAAATACTGCTTTTGACTTTGAGATGAAGTATGTGAATACAGTAGACTGGAAAACTACTTGTCTTTTTGTTATTTAAAACATCTGTTCTTAGTCCAGTAGAAAGGTAGCTGCTTGTATGTGCTGGATACCTTGGTGTGGTATTCGCTCTTCCTGACTGGGGAAACTAGAGTGAAGAAATCTGTTTAAAGGCAACTCAATGCAGCAGATGAATTATGGATAACTAGTAATTATCTGAAGTGCTAAATGTCACTATTGTTGCTTTGTGTGATGCAAATGCATTGATTGAAAGTTGGGGGAAAAGATTCAGTGCTTGGCACTTGTGTGGTGTGCCTGATTGAGGGAGCTTAGTGATTCATAGTATACATCTGTGAACCCTTCAGTTGAGTGCTTAAAATAGTGGTAGTACTTTCAGAGGCTACAGGGAGATGATGATTCCCCAGTGCCCCTGGGGAGGTGGGACTCTATGCTTAAGAGTAAGCTGAGAGTAGGGGTTTATTATTCACCTACCTCCATCAAATGTGAGCACAACAGTGGTGTACATTTCCCCAAATGGAGAGGTGAATTTGAGACACTAACTTCAGTTAAGGAGCAAGAAGTGTAATTGTATGGGCAGAGACAGTTGCTTCTGCTGCTAGTACCTAAGCCAAACTAAACAAGTGTTTGGGCTTCTAATTTATTCCAGGCATCCAGTTCACTGGGGAAACTAAAGATAGCGTGGTCTAGCAAGATCCATCTTCTGGGGGAGCAGTGGTAGCAGCTCATGGCCTCTGTCTGCAATGTCCTGTGCCATGTTTGCAAAACCAATGGGCTAGCTCTGACAGCTCAAGGATCGGGGCACAGGGGATGAGGGGAGGAAACATGGCTGGGTAACATTTCATGAGAGCTGAAGAATTAAATCCTGCAACTCTGTAGCATGCTTATGGCTGAATCCCTATTTGTTGGAATTTGCTAGATAAATGTTAGTGGTAACATCCTTGTGGATTATACAGCTGCAGGTTATCCACTGAAGTGAGAACTGAAATGGTGGTGTAACCTTGTACTGATACCGGATTTGAATCTTGGGTTATTTTGAACTCTAGTGTGCCACTTAAGACATTGCGTAAGCTGAGATATTGAGATATTTGACTTGTCTGTTGTATTTGCTATATTCCCAGAGATCTGATTAAAAATTTGTATTAGATTAACTATCTGAAAAATGTCATTATCTCTTAGCAATGGTTTGGTGGACTTGGTGTATGCTGTGTATTGAAGACTAGCATGGTCCTGCATGGATGAGCTTTCAAAGAAAGCATAGTGGAAATATGCTTTGCAAGTCGATGGGAGTGAGGCTGTTGTACAACTCTGTAGCCTGAGTGTCATTTCTCTGGTATGAGCCTAGTTGACTTGTGTGAGAAATGGTGTCATAATTTGCCCTAAGTAATTAGGCAACCAGACAGTTACCACCACAGTGACAAACTCTTAGCATAGTAATACAGATTAATGGTATTAACTCAGTCTTTGTGCTTGTAGAAGGTTTCTATCAGGTTTCCTAGCAAGTTCTTGCTAGGATGAGAGCAGTGTGGTAGATCCATTTCTGCTATAGTCTGTCTGCAATGTGTCTTCTGGGCCTTAATACTAGACCCAGAGGCTTCCTGAAAGTGCTTGGAGAGATCTGGCTGGATATCTCCTACAGAAGAAGTGTTTTTAGCTGTAATGGCACCAGTGTCTTATGACTTCCACTTCAGGTAACACTGTGTTGTTGAAAAAAAGTATATTCTGCTTGGCGTTATGTATAATCTGCTAGTTGCTCAGCTCTGAGTAATACGGAAAATGGGATGATGGTTTCTTATTTTTTCCCCCCATAAAACTCTGTATAACTATGATACTTGTGTGCCATCTGTGAAACAGTGAGGCAATTTAAAGTATTAATAACTGTATTGCATTGACTGGTAACTACCTTATCTAAATACTAAACCTTTTGTGCAAGAGTTTAGGGGGACTGTGACGGACTGGGACCTTCCTTGAGGGACTTCACTTCTCAGGAGAAACTTTACTTTAGGGTGGTGCTGCATGCCCCATTGTGGGAGTGTATAATGCTTGTGAGCTTGATGTACCTGCTGCTTCTTCTGGTGAAGAGAAGTAATGCTGCTGGTTAGGGAAGGGAAGCAGCATGTTTGTGCTTAACTAGTTCGTCACTGACATGGGACAGGATGCTACAATAACATGGCAGAGCTGGTGGGTTGCACCCAATGAAGCAAGGCTACTGATAGAATCTAAAAGAATTATTATCTAAAAATAACATTAAAACTGCAATTCTACCATGCTGTTAATAAGAAAGGTACACACCATCTCTAGAAAACAATGTCAAAAGCCTCTAAAGACCAGAACAGGTAAGAAACCTCCTAAACATGTCTCCAGTTGCTGCATAGCTTCTGTGGACTTAAGAGGACACTCTCACTTTGATTACTTCAAAATGATTGGAGTAACCTAGCTTTAAAAGGCAGAGTATTCTATAAACAGTACTTTAAGTTGTTTTACAAAGGTTCTCAAGTGTGGTAGCCTCTTAATCCTCAAAGATGCCTGTTGTGCAAGTTCCTTACTGCTCTAAAAGGATGATTGTTCTCATTGGCAATGTTGTGGGGACCAAACTGCTCAGGTACTTATGAGGAGGGGTAATTCTAGATCTCTCCACCTTGTTGCTGTTGTCTCTTCCACATGCATTCATCAGTGTCACTAGAGCTGATGCTGCATTCAGGACAGAAGTTCAAGCTTCCAAATAGTGATGATCTCCTGAAGGCACAGAGGCACAGTATCATGTTAGGTCTCTCTGTGCCTCGGTAGAGTCATGAGTTGCATTTTCTGACATTGTAGCAGCATGAATACAAACTAAGCAATGTCACAGTTGACTTGTTAACATGGATTTTTATGGTACTCTCCCTGGGAAGTTGATGCATTCTGGAGCATTGGCAGTTTTCCCACCATTACATTGTCTCTGTTTTTGTTGATCCCCGTTAGGATCTATAAGGAATCCTGTAGGGGAAACTGCCAGTTATCTCCTTCCTCCATGAGGTAGTCTGGGTAGAGATGACTCATCTAATGACTGTAGGGATACAGCACTCTGTAGATTATTTCCATGCATCATATCCTAGGGGACTTCACCTTGTGAAGAGTATGGTTCAGATAAAGTGGAACAGCAGTGGAGACAACCATTAGCTTCTGTTCTTGCAAGTATTTCCAATGCTTTGTATGCATTAGTATACACGAATTTAGTACAAACATAGTTGGATTAGTGTCATCTGTCCACTTAGAACGACTTACATAGGTGACTAGGGGATTGCAGTTGTACAAATGCATTACTGCACAACCAAGTAGCTGCATTTCCACTTCCTGGCCTCAATTTTGAGATGAGCTGTGTGTTTTCTTTATGCAGGAATCAACTCGGTATCATAGCGTAGTCTTAGCTTGGTAGTAAATTGGAAAGGCTTTTGTGTAACTCTGTCCTCTTATTCTAATAGTCTCTTTAATGCTGTCTTCCATGATTCCTCCCTTTGTTTGTTGAATGGTCTTTGCATTTCTAAAGACTGAGTGGGTGGGGGGGAAACAGGCACTGCTTTATTGGGCTGGGAAATGGAGACACCTACCTAAACACTATGTGCCTGTGACAAAAATAGAATAATTGTAATGAAATGGGCATTTTATACAGATCAGTGTAAAGATGCCCCAAGACCAAAATGAAGCAGCAGAAGTAAAGCTTGCATTCTAGTGTCTGTAATCAAGCTCTAACTAAGATGATCTGCAAGGCTTTATGAACTGCATGTGGCTGCAGTATAGCAGAACAGTACTGTGTTGGGATGCCTACATGCAGTGATAATCTCTTTATACAGTTGTTAACTGGCTGTTAATACTTTAACTTTATATCATGACCTTTGCAGCCTTATTTAGTCAAACATAGATGCAAGTGATTTTTGGGTGCTGCAGTGCCTTAAGAAGAGAAAGGACTGCCCTTAAATAGTACTTTTTACTTAGGTACTGGTGAGAAACAAGTTACTCAGATATCTTTCTTTCACTCTAAGGGAATCCTAAAAAAAACCCAGATATGTAGTCCCTTAGGAACAGGTATATGTATGCATTTGCCTGTATTTTAGTTCGGCAGAAGACCTGACTTTAGTTTAAAGGGTTGCTTTAAACTGCTACTCTTCTGATGCTCAGACTGACCAGAATGAGTCCTTCGTGTGACTAAATCTTTGATGGTTGTGTTCAAATATGCAACCTTGCTGCAGACTTGGATAGGATTTAGTTCCAGTTTTTGTTGGACATCAAGATTATTCTAAGCAAGGTTATTACCTTGAAAGTATAGCTAACATGTAAGATATTGTCTATTTATTTGTAATGAATAATCTAGAATTATCATCTACTGAGTGATGTGAGAAGGCATATATTTAAGAATTCTATCTAGCAAGTAAATACCTGCTGCTGTCAGACTGCTTTCTAAGCTATAATGATGCATCTCTCTGAAAACTCATAAGCGAAGTTGGGCTGTGCTTGGCAGGGATGGCAGGGGGCCAATGTGCTGAGTTATATACAGGTATTTCATAGTTAAAATAGATCGCTGTTCTGGTGACCCGAATCTGAAGATAGCCTTAAAAGGTAGGGTTGTCCAAGTCTAGCTATAACCTGTAGCAAAGAACAGTGTGCTAGACTTTGTAGGTTGCTAGGGCAATGATTGGTTAAGGTAGCAATGCATCTGGGAGTCTTCTGTTCTTCATGACCTTACTCTCTATAACGGCATGTGCCTTTGTATAGTAAGTCCACTCTTAATAAGATCACTTGATCTTATTAAACAATTTTAATCGAAGAGGAGAGCTGAAGATGACTTTGCATGCAAATGTGTGGAATATTGAAAAGTAAGATATGGCATGAAGACTTAGGATCACTAGCAGGAATTCTTAATCTTAACTGGCTGGCATCCAGTGGCTGGATGTCTGATGCTATTGATAGTGTTAGAATATTTTAGTGTGATTTCTGGGTCCCAGTGCCAGTGTGGAATGCTTGCTTCCTCGTGTATGCATGCAGGGAAGACTCCTGATCACAAGTAAATTAAAATACTGCTTTTATACTGCATATGGTATGCTCCAGATGAGCAAGTCTAAGGATTCTCCTGCAGTACAAGTTCATTATACAGGCTGCAGTCTTACTTCTTCTGGAAGCTAACACTCTAATCAAATTAATTTGATGAAATACAATTCCTGAATTAAAACTGTTCCTCAACCTGTGCTTATCCTTTCCCCAGCCTTGTAAGAGATAGGAAAGAATCATGGTCTGGCTTTATTGTCTGGTTTAACCTTAAACTGCTGCAACATTGTGAATTTACTTGTCTTGGGCTTACTTCTTGTGCCTGTTAACTAGCAGTGTATGTATAGCAGCTGCTAGAGAGTAGCTGTGACAGCCGATGTTTTCAAATGTAGATACAATTCTGGTTTTTGGGTGGGATTAGTAACTAATTCTAACTGATTGAAACTACTGTAGTGTAAGCTTGTAACTTTCAGTGTATCAAGTAAATGTGTTAATTCTGCAGTTTTTCCTGTAACATGGAAAGGGGTATGGCTGCCACTTCTTCCAACAAGGATCCAGTCTGTAAAGAGTATACATTTCATGCGTACAGAGTAAGGTAGTTCCTCACCCTAAATTCTTACTTTTCCTCCTGATTTTATAAAGTATTAAGTTTTCCAAATGCATTTCTACTTTCCTGTCCAGTGCCCTTATCTTTACAACTGCAAGTCTACTAATAGATCTTGCACAGAGAAAATGCTTGATTACCAAAAGCCAGTCTCAGGCTTGGGTTTCACTCTAGGGCTCAGCCCAGACACTGCAGCAGGGTGTCAGCTGCACCAGCACACCTGTCTAAGGAGCATAGTGTGAACAGGGTCAGGGACCTTCCCTGTTTCTGCAGCAATATAAGTAACCTTTTGGCTGCAGTAGTTCTACCTTCTTTGGCCTCCATTGTACAAACTGTTTTTCTTCCCTCGCATCAGCAGTGGTACTGAGGCATGTGACCTTGCTGATCTGACTGGCAGACTCAGTCAGCCATGCTGAATGGCTTTCCTACAGGAGGAGATGGCCTTGAACAGCCAGGGCAGAGGGGACTGAGGAAGAGAGGATAGTGATAGCAGCATTGGATGATATAAATGGGGGCTGTGAAACTGCTGCCCCATCCTGCTCTGCAAGACATCTCAAGCTGCATGAATTCCCTGATCTGATTAAGCATGGCCCAGAAAAATCTTTAGTGACAACTGAGAAGGGAGAAACACCCAGCAGTATGTGGGGAAGGATACAGGATATCCCAAGCAGGAATTTCTGCCAAACACATCATAATCTCTGTTTAGCTTGAAAACCAGTAACTGGAGACATGCCAAGAGGTAAGATATTAGCACAGCAAAAGAAGATACAGTAGCGTTTTTATTTTTAGCCTGCATATCATAAAAATTTCAGTTACATTAAATATGCTATTTAATCTCAAACTGGTTTTTTTTATAGTTAAATTACCAGTTGGAGCATTTAGTCAATTGAAAGCTAATGGAATTTCAGTATTTAAATATTTTCTGGATAACCTCAGAACAGCTGAGGAGCTCTTACAATTCATAGCTCAGTGAGATTGTTAATTAGTTTTGTGATCCAGGGAATTTCTGTGGCTGCATTCTTGTGGGCATATCGCAGAACCATACACCTCAAAGCCTCTAATTCATATTCTGATAAATGAGGATCACTAAAATACTGTTGCAAAACCTTGTGCTTTCTGTGCTTGCTTTTGATGACATCATAATTAAATCTTTAATAGGTTGAATACCCAGATTTTCCTTTAAAAGTAGGTATCTGAAGGGTTTAACAAAACTCCTCTGTCAAGCTATTGGGCTAAGGGTTTCTAGAATCCTGTTTTAAAATCCAAAGAATGGCTGCTTTCAGTGGCAGGATAGCAATGAAAAGAAATGTCCAAAGATATCAGCTGCATGGTGAAAGAACAAGGGCTGATCTCAGCAGTTTTGAGCTTAGAGCTTTATTTTGGTTTTAAATCTCTCACTGAACTGGAAGAACTAGAAGCAATTCCAGTTAAGCCTTTGAGGGGTCTTACAGTAACAGAACAGTTATTGGAAAACAGGTGGGCAGTGAAGTTTCTCATGGGTTTTTCCTATGTATTTGTGTGGGCTGTAGCAAAATGGGTTCCTTTCTTGTGAAGTGACAAGTGCTCTTTCCTTTCTTTAAGTGACTGTACAACGGTGGAGTCTTAATGCAGGTGAGGTGAAAGGGATGTAAAAATGCAACCTGGCTTGAAATATGTGTAGTTATTAAGTAGTAGTCTCTGAATCTTGGTATTAGGTAAACTAATCCTGTTTATCAATGTTCTGAACAGTTTAACTCTTTAGGCTGAGGAGAGGATGGAGAAACTAGTGAACTGATGCTTAAGTTCGGAGTTTATAAAGCTGTTGTTTATAAAAAAAAAAAATGCCTTGAAGTGCTCAGTTTCAAGGGACTAGCCAAGCATGACACAACATTGTGCAGGTTTCTCTACAGCAGGAGGCCTTAGTTAACCTGGAGATGTTATAATCTAAACAGGTAAGACAAGGGAGGCTGAAATAGTTGGTGAGCTTAGGGTTACATTTCTTTTACTGAGGGTGGCACAGTTTGATTAGTCCTGTGGCCAGGTACAGATCTTCAGATGTCTAAGTCAAAACAGCGTTTTAGTAATCACTATGGTTTGATTTGTAGATCTTGCTGTGCTTCATGTGGCCAACCTGTCTGTTGGTGTAACCTTCATTTCTTGATCTGAAGAGCATTAACGATTGGACTTGATGATCTTAAAGGTCTTTTCCAACCTAAATGATTCTATGATCTTTCAGTAGCACCACAAAGCTCCTATTGTGCATATGGCTTTGTATAACCTGTTACAAAAAAAATCAGAGTTATCAAGTCAATGACTTAATCCTTATCTTTAAAGCAGATGAAGCAGGTAATTACTTCTAATTTCTGAAAGATGAAAGACTGCCTGAAAGTTTATGCTCTGACCTGGGCTTTCTCTAGCACTTTACTTTGAAGCAGGATGAACTGTAACCAGAAGAAACCCCCAAAAAGTCTTTCAAAAGGGTTTTTACAGCTTATGACACTGAACACACAAAGTTCAACATGGTGTCATTAAACCTGAGGGTAGAATGACAGATGGAAATTAAGTGGATTGAATGACTGCCATTGACTGGATTGCTTCTCTTCCTGGCAGAGGATGGTAAATCTTGTTGTTTGGGTACAGTTTACTTCCCAGTGAGCAAAGAACAATATGGGAGAGGAGGGAATACTTATCACAGAATTAGGTGACTGGTCTGGACATTTTCTCAGAGTGGGCTCTTCAGCCAGGTGTATTAGACACTTGGCCTTAAGTTTACATTCACTTAAACTGAAGGGAATTGAATAATGTTTTAAAAGCAACTGCAGTCATCACAGGTTCTTTTAGATGCTGCTACTTTTTTATGAGAGGTGGTTGGATTTCCCAAGACTTCCTTTTCTATAAGGAACAGATGAGTTAATGTCAGTGTCTTGACTGCCTCAGGGATGCTTAATCTACAGAATAGGATAAAAATTCATCCTTGCCTACTCAGAGATGACTGAAGATGAGGAGAGAGCTTCCACTTGTGTTAATTGTTTTTTTAACTTCAAGGAACTGTTAGATGTGAGCTTTGAACCATAGTGTGTAAACTGTCTTGGGCTGCAGAGGTGGAAATGCAAGTAAACAAACAGCTCCAGTGAATTCTCTTGTTGTTTTTTGTTAGAGTATTCCTATTAAAATCTCACCGTGCTCATTTCTGAACCACTGATGTGCTGTTGTTTTGTAAACACTGGTGCTGCCTGTGTCAATCCTGTACCACACTGCTTCAGCCTGGCCTTGTTCTGTACTGCCTGGCTATTCTGCAGCTGGAGGGGGCCATGCTCCCTCTGTTGCCACCAAAGAAGAGATGCCTTGTGTGAAGCTTCTGGCATTTCACTGAGGGTATACAACATCGGGGTTGTGTTGTGAGCAGATTCCTGTATTTAGAGGGTTCATATAGTGTTGATACTCTAAAAGATTCAAGTGGCACTTGTAACAGCTCTGTAGGGAAAGTTAACTACCTTGGTCATTAAGAGCTGGGCTAGCTTTAGATGCAATCACATGGTGAATTTATATGCTATTGGATGGGTGTTGTTTAGACTTTGATTACAAGTCAGGCAATACTGTGTTTGAAGGCTGACCTTGCAGTTTCTACTGGCTGGTGTCAAGGTGGAATGGAGAAGGAAGAATTTAAATATTCTCTCTACTTACATCTATGATGAGCTTGTACTGAATCAAGGTGGTCAGAATTTTACCTAAAAGGCAGTTATTCCTTTTAATATGACCAGGTAAAGATGTGGTATCTCTATTGACAGGAGGGAGAAAGTTGCTATCTTCTCTCTTGTCTGTTAGTAAATTTTTTTCTATTGCAGTTGCATAGGCACAGTGGACTTAGTGCTGCTGCCTATTAAGTTGCCCTAAGCTTGTGTTGCCAGAAAAATGTTTAACTTGAAAGCTTTGTGTTAAATAACACAGCAGCTACAATAAGCTTAGGATGTTTGTTAAAGAAATACTCAAAGGTTAAAACCAGTCATGATTACACTGAAAAGTTGCTGAGGGTCACTTGCCTTCTCCAGAAAGCAGCTTATCTATACTGTCAAAGTCAGATCACTCTTGAACTAAGACAAAATAAACTGCTCTACAACTTACTAAGAGCAAGCTGTGTTGTTATTGGAACACTTAATCTCCAAGCTATCTCATTGTGTAGTCAGTCTGTAGCTCTTATGCCTTAGGTGTCTATGTCCAAGCAAGCTGAATTCTAGTTTGTCATCTGTAGAACATGCGGACCATAAGCAAAGAAAGCCTTTCAGCAACAACTTCTGGAGTTCAGATGCTACCTGTTGTGTTTTCTCCCAGTTTTTCTACACTTCCCAAGCAGGGAGCTCTGTTCTCTTCCACTTTTGCCTCTCTGGTGACTGAGAACTAAAAATCAAGCTTGCAATCCTCTTCTAGTTTGGAATCTCTGGGGTAATGGCTGAATTCACTGTCCCCAACACAAATGTGTGTTTGTGCTGTACAGGGAGAATCTCTGAAAAGTATGAGTTATCACATCCCGTTTCTGTACTAATGAGTGTCCTGGATGAGGGAGCTGATGCATAACATAATATAGAAGATTACCAGAGGAAAATATGTCTTCACTTACCAGTGTTTATCCCAGAATGAATGGTTAAAGATAATTAATTTGCATTACTGTACCCAATGTGTGTAGCAAACAGGTGTGAGTAACATACTCTGCATGGAAAAATACTACTGCTCAGATGTTTGAAAATGCTGTCCTGGGGGCACTTGATTGTTGGCATGTCTGTTCTTGTATGAGTAGTCAATGACAACTTAGTTTGATTTGTTGCTTTTCAGTACATCAAGTCATGACACAGGGGGAAAGATCTTCACAATCAGTGTACTGCAGGGCAGGTTGCCCAGACTGGTGAGGGAATTGTCAGCCTCAAAACACAGGGCACATAAACTAGATTGCTTGGAGCAAACTGCTTTAAGGGAGAGGTTTGGACTGAGCAACATCCAAAGGTCCTTTCCAGGTCAAATAATCCCATGGCATGTTTATAGGTTGACAATCCTTTAGTTCCTAGTTAGTTTTGTTCAGGGCAGCTAGTTATCCTGAAGGTTTTTACAATATAGTGCTCTATAGCTTCTACTGTAGGCCTTGTATTTCCATCCAGTAGAACTTGATGGTGTGATATGGCAGTTCCAGTGTATTTCTGGAGTAACCGTGATGTTCAGGCAAGTTTGAGATTCCTGGTAGGCCTGTTGCTTCTGGAATAACGGGCACTTCTGTAAATCAAAGCTGGTATAGCCACTTTCCATAGCAGTGTTCCCTGAATGGTCTGTTATCCTTACAGCACTCTGCCAGGATATGAACGGCTGGGCCCTTAGTTGTCCTGCTGGATAGTGACACTTGTGTCCTCACTAGCACCCCTTATAAACATCATGCATCTGGAGTATGCATCTCTGGGTTTTTTCTCAGTGTGGGAATCCTGAGTGGTGACACATCTCTTTTTGTATTGGTCACTTCTGTGTTTGTCCCTGTGCTGTTCTTAGAGCTGCTGCTCTGTGCTAATCAGGGTGTGGCAGCTGATGCTTGTGTTTCTGACACAACTACTGTGTCCAGCTACTCTTAAAGAAAAAAAGCAGTATTTTTAAGAGGTCTCCAGCACTTAATTACTGCGTTTGCATGACACACAAACAAAGGCTTGTTAGCTAGTACTTGTCTATTGAAGCTTACTCTTCATGTCTTTGCAACATCAGAAGAATAGGAACTAAGAATTTCTTGCAGTAAAGCAGGATTTTATTTTTTTCAAAAGCAAATTAGATTTGCAGCATCAAAAGGCAGGAAGAGTAGAAAATAAATGCTAATGCCATGTCATAAGACTTTCTGCTGGAAGCTTTTGCAACTTGTTCCTGCCAAAGTTTACTGTGTATCTCTGCTTTTTTCTTAGCCTACATAGGGAAGAGATCAAAAGTAATCTTTCTACCTATAAGCAGATATAAATTATAGCTCTGCTTCCAGCTTGAAACTAAGCTGCATCAACATTAAAGAAATATTTTAGAAAGGTGTAAAGCCTTATAACAAGAACAATAAAAAACACTTAATTTCATGTTGTTTGAGAAAGTGAGGTTTTTTCTTTGGAGGCTGCTCTAGATAGCAGTCATGTAGGATGGGCTTACAAATAAGAACATTTGTTCAGCTAGTAGCTGCTTTGAGAAACCTTTGGTACTTTTATTAATGGTACTGTTGTCACAAATACCTTTTTATTTGTTCTAATACCTTGTTCCTACTCATATTGTAGACATCAGTGACATGGTTTGCTTGCCAGTGCGTTAAAATGGCCCATTCTTCAGGCTTGCTGGGCAGGGTTTTAATCTGCTCTTTCAGTGCTAGTGAGATGCTTTACCTGCATGCTACCATGATGTCACCAATCTCATGGATGGTGACTGTTTCTTCTCTCTGCAGATCAGATTGGTTGCCTGGCACTTCATCTGTGGCAAGCAGGATAATGGCTGCCAGCAAGAGCAAGAACCAGAGTTCCTTGGCCCTCCATAAAGTAATTATGGTTGGCAGTGGAGGTGTAGGCAAATCTGCACTCACTCTTCAATTTATGTATGATGAGGTAAGTAGCTTTGGTTCAGCTTGAATGGACTAAAGTATATGTCTGTGTAATATGGAGCAGGTTTTCATGTTCAACAGCTGGATGCTGTCATCTACATCTGTTGAAGCTTCAGATACCCGTACCTGAAGTACATGCAATTGATTTTTCTTGATATGGGAGATCTAGATAATGCCACCAGGTTCCTGGTAGCTTATACTGTGTCTTTGTCCATTAAATTATGCTGAAATTGCTGAACGGTGTTTCATGTAGCAAGACAGTTTCTCTTGACTAGGCAGACTGGCTCTTTGATGTATTAAGTGCTTAAATTACTTGCTTTTTATAGTAAAAGTAAAAAAAAGTGGAACTTAGTAGCTGACTGAATCATGAGAAGGTTTTTGGGAATTTAAATGTCACTGAAGTGAAAGAGAAAGGATATGGGCAAATACTGAGACCATTTGACAGTAATTCTGAACACTAATCCCTTTCTTATCTTCAGTTTGTAGAAGACTATGAACCTACCAAGGCTGACAGCTACAGAAAGAAAGTAGTTCTGGATGGCGAAGAAGTTCAGATAGACATTCTGGACACAGCAGGACAGGAGGATTATGCAGCTATCAGAGATAACTATTTCCGTAGTGGGGAAGGGTTTCTTCTAGTCTTCTCAATAACAGAGCATGAATCCTTCACAGCAACAGCAGAGTTTCGGTAAGTAGTTTCTCTCCCAGACAGAGAGAAATACCTGGTTCCTATGTTGCTCTGACAATTCTTTTTAAAAGCTATAGCTCTTCATCCTTTGTCTGTTACCGTTTTCAAAAGTGGCAACCCAACTGTTTTGCTCTCACTAACTGGTAACTTAAACCACGGTATCCAGCCTCTGGCTCTAGTTGTCTTCATGCCTTCAACTTCTGAGTACGTTACACCAGCAGCAACTTCAGGCAAGTAACAGATTCTTGGACTCCTAAAACATGCGTATTCAAGCCAATTTTTAGTCTTTGTGGATGTGAAGTTTAATTACCTTAGAGCAGTACTTTTGGAATTAAGTCTGCCTTTTGGCCAGGTTTCAGACACTGTATTGCTTACTGCTAGAAGCAGGTGCTCTAAGGAAAGGAAGGATTAGCCTCCACTCTCAGGTGTGGATTGGTGCCAAATAAGGGTTTGCAGCCAAGCAGTACTATTGTAGACAGATGTATTCCTAGAAAGACAAATACTAGTAGTAAATGCTTCCATTTTTGTTCTTGGGATTAGCAGTTCTATTGTAAAAAAAATCAGTGCCAGACTGAGCACAGAAACTGCTTGTGTAGTGTAAAAAAAAAAAACCAAAAAACACCAACAAACCCAAAACCCCCCAAAACAAGGTGTTCAATCCATTGTTCTAGTCTCAGAACTCATGTAGCCAGGTTCTTTGGGGCAAGTGTTCTAACTCTTATTTGATAATAGCTGTTGTCTCAGTGTAGAAGGTAATCCAGAGATTCTCTAGGACAGCTATAAAACTTCCCAAAACATAGGGAAAGTATTAAGAGTGCCTTACGTTTGCCAGAATAAAAGCTCTTTATTAGTCTGGCTTATGTTCACTTTGCTTCAGTGGTACAAGGTTAACAGATACTAATTGGTAATGCTAGTGCTAAGGTGGACACCTGTTTCTAGGGTTTTCTTAAAGCTATGGCAAACTCCCCTTGCACTCTAGGACTTTGGTCCAGGTTCTTAATATATTATACTGTTCCAACAGTAGTAGGAGACTTCATAACCTTAAGAGGTATAAAAATATTGTTCCTCTGTCACAATACTTTTGTGACTTTGCTAGACTTCAAAAGGCTGACAGCCACAGGGGACAGAAGCAGAGCTGTTCTGCTCAGTTTGCTTTAACTGGAGCACTTAAAGGAGCTAAACAGTTGTACTGTTGTACGACTGTGAAACTGAGTACTTGGACTGTTCCTAGTATAAAATTGAGGGAAAAGTCAGATACCACTCAAAAACAGGAAGAAAATGAGACCCTTGAAAGTACCCAGCCTGGGTTTTGGCTTGTGTGCTTAAGTGAAATATAAGGTTAAACCAAGGCTTAAGGCTTTGCATGAAAAGGAGTAGGAGTGTTTATCTTAGCAGTTTGTGGTTTTTGTCAGACTTCTGTAACTAGGTTAACTGTGTGTTGGTTCAAGATTCCAGCACAACAAAACAATGAAAAAGCAATGCTAGCCCTAAAGACGAGCAAGAAGGACCTAAAAGCTTTGAGATGGAGAATCTCCTGCTTTTCAATGGGTCAGAAGTAAACAAACAGTGAAATTAGTTAAATGGAGTATTTAGTTAGGCTGACATGTAAGAACCAGCTCCCTGGAAAACTATTCCCATGGAAGGAGGGGGGAATGGGTAGTATGTCACCAGCATCATGGGCTAAACTACAGATTGTTATTATTGATCCTGTAACTTCCAGGATTCTTAAACCATGAAAAAGTTGAGTACTGAATGAACTATGGGCTTGTCTTTAAACCCTAGCTCTTCAGCTGATGCTATGCGTTCAGTGTTTGCTTTCAGTGCCTCTGTAATCTGAAAATGTGTGAAGGTACAGCTGAATGCAGCAGCAGGATGTCTGCTTCAGTGTTAACACTATTTTAGATTCTCATGTACTCTACATACATTCAGGTATTTTGTGGATGGAAAGTGCAAGCATCTGAAGTAGTGTGGTAACTCAGTGGGATGAGGGGGTGCAGCACCATGCTCATGCCTAGTTTGGCTCTTGTTCATAACAAAATGAAGCAATCTAAAAATAACTGTAGACTGGTACAGTTCTTCCAGCGTCCTAGATGGACAGCAGCATGTGTCAGTCTAGCTTCAAGCCATGTTTTACTTCAATAATAGCACAGACTTTGACATGCATCACACTGTCTCCTTTCCTGGATGGTGGTAGGTCCTTTTAGAATGACAAAGGATAGCTGGGTTAATGCCAATGGTTCAAACATTTTCCTGGAGTCTTTGAAGGAGTAAGGTGGCTAGCATTTTAGTTCAGCACTATTTAGTAACTCTGTCCTTTGTGTAAAGTTTAGGTAGCCATTAAGAATCATCTCTGACAGCTACTTAGGCTCTTCCCAACCTACTGCTTTGACAAAGCCTTGATGTTGCTCAGACCTGTATTGAGGTGGGATGTAGACTGGAAACTGAAGATCGTGACTAAATGCCAAGGTGAAACTTGCCAAACAGGGCACTTGTGCTCTTTTCCTCACTGAGGTGTGAACTCCTGTTGTGACTTGCTCTTCTGCCATACAGTTCTTCTTTATTAGAGCCTGGGTAGTAAACTTACCAACTAAATGGTAAAACTGCCTTCTTGGAAGTGTGAGGCTTTTATTAGTGTAAAGTTTATAGCATTACTATGTTAAACTTGGAATAATTTTAAAGTGTGTGTTCAACTGTTGGGAAATGTACTGTTGTAAACACCACTTGATCCACTCCTGATAAGGGTGGGTCTTTGCTACTACTAACACAGATTTTTATTTTGAATACCTGATGCATTAGGGAACAGATCCTGCGTGTGAAGGCTGAAGAAGATAAAATCCCTTTGCTGGTAGTGGGAAACAAATCTGACTTGGAAGAGCGCAGACAAGTACCTGTAGAAGAGGCTAGAAGTAAGGCAGAGGAGTGGGGTGTGCAGTATGTAGAAACCTCTGCCAAAACTAGAGCGAATGTAGATAAGGTAAGACAAATGGCATCTGCTCAATTAGAACGTTACTACTTGTTTAGTAGCTGAGTGACTAATTCTTGACTCTTGCTGGGACAAAAGCAAATCCACAGTTGGGCTTCTGAAAGCCTAGGTTTTAAAAAATCAATGAACTTACTGGAATGCGTACACTTAAGCAAATACCTGGCTTAGAGGAGCCAGAGACCCGGTACAAGTTAATGCTATTGTCTTGTTTTAACTTTTTGTACCTGAACCAATAACTTTCCAGTAGTACATTGGGTAAATGGGTTTAAGGATTCCTTGAAGTATGTTATTTTGTTTATAGGCTGTGTCCTATTATTGTAACAGCAATAAATAGCAAGCTATAATCACTTACAAATTGTTCCCCCTTCCCTGCAAAGCTACATATGGTGTGGCTAATGTTAAAGGTTTCATTCTTATTTTCTGCCAAAACTACTTTGAATTGTGAGAAGAACTCTTCTTGCTGTGTCCCTGTTCCATTTTAACTTGATTGTCTGAGACCAGCATAGACATTCTCAGCATGTTTCTGCTGCTGGCTTCTTGCATAAACGGTGGTGGTGGGTTATTCCAGAAGAGAGATGAGTTGTGACTATGGAGTGTTTGCCCAGTAGGGAAAAATCAGTTTCAAGCATCCCCTTCATTCTGTGTGTAGTGGGGGTTTCTTAAAGAAGAGGGTACCTTTTTTACTTCATAAATGCATAGAAGATGGTCTGAAATTACCGTTGGGCCCCCTAAGGACTTTAAAGGTGTGGCTTGGTAATCTGCTTTTTTAAAGATTACAAATTGTAAGCAGTTTTTCCTCTTTTTGGACAAAGAACATTTGCAGTTAGCTGTACTCTAAGTTCTTGTAGACAGCTTCCTGTTCTTCTAGTCTATATTAGTTTACTAATGGAAATGCTGTTGGTGCGTAAGTTACCTATAGGAACTCATTTATCTTATTCTTGGTTAAAACAGTGTATATGGAACTCTTGACTTGAGACCTTTTGGTTATAAAGGACATAGCACAATTTAAACTTGGTAAAGAACCATTCTGACTTGTGGAATGTTATTAAAAGTCACGCTGTCAGATGTATAAACTGTGTGATGTAGTAAAACATGAATACCTAGACTTGCTTTTGCCTATGAGCTGTCTCATGTGACTAGAAAATGCCTAGCCTGTTTTATACTTAACTCGCTTTCTGATCAGTTTGGATTAACAGCAATGTAGCAGTGTCTGGAGTATACTAGCATGGTGTTCTAGATGTGCTCTCATAGGCCTTCTCCACTACCTTGTGTGACATACTACTTATCCTCTATACAAGCACTGTTTTGTGTATGTTAAGACAAGTTATCAACCATTGTGATTGTGCATTGACACTGTAGCAAAATAAAAAAACCTTAAGAGGGTTTTGAATTATAAACTATTCTATTTCTGATCAGTAGTGTGGTCTTGTTTCCAAGTATCAAAGACCTGTGTAGCTCCTCATTTAAAAAAAAGCCTAACTCAAGAGCGAGACACTAAGCTCTTGTCCTGTGATCCTAAAAATATTTTTTTCCAATAGCTCTCTACAGTAAAACAGCTATTGCATCTTAAATGGTGTGCACCTGGGCATCAGGCATACAGGGGTGAAATCAGCTATATTTTGAAGAAAACAGAGTAATGACTTTCTCTGAATCTTTCTTAAAACATAGTCTGAGAATTTTTTGTGCTTCACACTGTCACTTGAATGCTGCAGCTTTTTAATTATAAAATGGGCAGAATACTACTGAGCAGAGTGTGCTTGTAACTACATGAAAGAGCTGGACTAAATGCTTTGCATAGTTAAGAAGAGTGATTTGCCTGGAAATGTTTGCTAGGCACAGACAAATGTTCTCATGAACTACTTTTGTGCAAGACCAGTACTCAACAAAAAGCTCTTAAAACAGGGCTGTTGAATGACTCAGTAGACAGGTAAGATTGTCCAACTTCTTGCCACTGCTTGACTTGCTACATAATTCCTATGTTGAGTTTGTCACTGGTATCTGTGTCTAGATTCCTGCTGTATTAGGTACAGTGTGGTGCTACATCTTTATTTGCTGCTGAATACAGTATTTTTATCTGCTTTCTGGTGGAAGATTTTGTTTAATCTTTCTTTATTTTTCCCTCCTAGGTATTCTTTGATTTAATGAGAGAAATCAGAGCAAAGAAAATGTCAGAAAACAAAGACAAGAATGGCAAGAAAAGTGGCAAGAACAAGAAAAGCTTTAAAGAAAGATGTTGCTTACTGTGATGCTTGGGAACTGTAAATATCTATCTACAGGTGGCATGGATAAGATACCACTAAGGATATAGGGCTGGATTCATGAAAGGAAGTCTGTATTGACTCCCTGATCTTTTGTTTTGCATATCACACCTTCAAAATGTGAAAACAGAACTTTGAAACCATTTCTGGTATCCAACAAAACCTATGCCTACTTAAACTGAAATGGGCGCCGTCTTCCCAGTGTCTTTCAAAACTAGAAACAGTTTCAGAACTGCAATCCTTCTGCTTGGTTATACAAAGTACTTTCGTATTAATGTCCTAGTTTACTGTAATGTTTCTTTGAATATGTTTCTCTTGAACCTCTACTGGCCTTAACAAGCACAGCTGTTCAGGTTCAAACATTTTTTCTCCACTGTTGCTGCCCTCCTTGGTGATGCAAACTGCAGAAAAGCTAGATGACATGTGGTAAAGGGTTTGAGTCTCCATCTTCTGTTAGTTGTCACTGATATTTCTTACACTGAAATCTGCTGGCTTCCTCCACACACTCCATGTAAGAAATAGCAACTGACACTTGAGAGTCAACTCAAAACAAACTTTCTTCCCTGTTCTGTTTAGTCAATACAGCATTCATGAATCAAGCCTATGGACTCAATTCAGACTTATTTAGGCAATGCAAAAATTGATATTTAAATACTGGCTAGATGCATTCCCTGCTGGTCTGTCTTCTCATCCTTAAATTAGTGGTATGGGGTGAGAAAATGACTGTAAGACTTTCTTCAAAAGGAATAATATTGTCACAATCTTCTTGAAATGCTGTCCTGGGTTTCTTCCATGTATAGTGGCTAGACTCAATTTCACTCACTCTACATCCATCATCCTTCCCCTCACTGGTACTGGAATGGTGGAAAATCAAAGTGTTGATTTCATTGGTTTTGTTTATATTGGAACACTTGTGATCATGTTGGAAAAGTGGGAACATCTCCATCTGTCTCTTGTCTTGCTGAAGATGAAAACTTTGAGTAAGGATGGGTCACATCACACAATCGTGACTTGAAATAGGTGAGGCATACATGCTACCTCTCAATGATTAGCTGGCTAGTGAGTTGTATGGTGTCAAAGCAAATGAAGTTAAGCAGTTACCACATCTGTTACTCACTGTTAATTTTATATGTACTATTTCTGATGCACAGCAACCTAGCACATGGAGATGCATGTTGAGTTTTGCTGTCAGTTATGCAATGGTGGTCATGTATTGATCAACAAAACCCAGACTAGAAATGGAAAAGTCAGTACTTAGCAGGTCCTCTTGTCAGCTGACTGAACTGAGCTTTCTGATGCGGTTTAAGTGCAGTTGCCAAAAACCCCTTCTGTCACTGTTGTGGAAAGTAACTGTCTCTTCCGACTGGAGTCTCTCAATGAATTACGGCTATCTTCTGTTTTGAAGGAGTAGAGAGACTTAAAGCAGTGACTGTATCTTGCTTGTTAACTGCATGCTTAAAACACAGTTACTTGGTGAAAGGAATATGCTATGTGGTTGTTCAATGAAGCACACTACAGCACTAAATTAACAAATAGTGTTTTTTCTTGAGGTGAAGGAGTAGCGAGTACTGTTCAGTAAATAGTATTGTAATTTGAGGTTGAAAAATGTTATTTAACATGTACTAGATTGCTCTTGTGCATTCTATCTCTGAACTTTGAAAAAAAACCTAAGATGTGTTAGACATCAGAACCTCTGTTGCTCTGAGGTTTCACAAGGACTTAGCACAAACTCATTGTCTTCCATAACTAGTTCAACTTGTCAGGCAACTCATTGGATTGGGGAAACTGTACTAAATAAAAGGTGCTGTAATCTTCATTCTTGTCAAGTTAAATTCCTTCTTTGTTAATTTTAACTTGTATGTGCAGAAAGAATGGTTAACCAATTCTGGAAATATTTCTCTTTGAATAGTGTAATTAATTTGTATTACAAACCCAGTTTGACAATACAGTTTTGAAGCAGAGGCTGGGAGCCTGCTGGCTTACAGAACTTGTCACTTGAGCTGTATCACCTGTGTCTAAAGCCTAAGCACCTAATGGGATACTTGGAGCTGTAACACTTCTAACAAAGTTTCCTCTTGAACTTCCATGGATAAAGTCCATTTTTGAGTGCACATTGTGCATACAGCAAATGAATGTCTGCTTCTGGAGGAAGGCAACTCACTTAGGTTTGGTTTTAGTTGACACCTAAAGGTTAAGTCCTTAATTAACCTAAAGGATAAATGACAGCTGAGTTCACATTACGAGCTTATCTAGGTCAAGCCCCTCTGAGGTGGATTGTAAAATGTGACTAACAAAACTGACTAAGCTTTCCTTAAAACTGAATAAGCTTTCATTGCTATATGAATAATGAACTTGGCAAAGCTCACAATGAGCAGCTCAGCTGTATTGGCTCAAGAGACTTGCATGCTTTGACCTTTGATTGCTTTAAAGGTTAAAGTACCTTACAGTATTTGATAAGACAAATGAATTTCTACTCAGAACAGTGAATCTCCCACTGATGTTCTTACAGTCCATGTGCTGTTCTCACTCAGGTTATTTTTTAACTGATAAAGCTCTACCACTGAGGTGGGCTTACTTGGAAGAAGGTGCTTGCTGTTTCATGGCTTGATACTGCATTTCTTCAGTGTTCTGTGCTTGTCACCTTTTCCAGAAAGACTAGGCTTGGAGACTAAATACAGCAGCTTTTAAGTATTTCTCTGTACTTGTGACAAACTTCAGTTTAACTTTCCAGTTACAGCTGAAAACATGATAAACAAGGCAGCTACTTCATAACAGTAGGCAACAATTATTCTGACTTGCACCAGGAAGGCAATAAAACTGCTCCCCTGGACTGGAGTCCTGTTGCCTTCACCTCATATGGTGGAAGTGCCTGAATGTATGCCCTTCTAAATAGGGCAATACAATTTGAGGGTCCTTGAATGAATGACTTCCAGATGTGTTTCACTGGGCATCAATGGACATCAGCATCAGGTGGGTTAACTAGAGAGAACAAAAAATGGCACAGAAAAATGCTTCCTGTGAGCAAAGGGAGCTTTGGCACCTAATGTAAATGAGTACTTGCAGATCAGGTACATCAAACAAAGAGGATTTCGGCAAGAGGGAGTGTGTGGCTGCCTGCTAGCCATGCTGTGTAGTTGAGACAACTGAAGGCTGTATCGAAGCTGATATATTCTAGCAGCCTTTGCACGTTGGGTAATTAAAGACCAAGACTTCTCTTCATCAGTATAATGTGCTCTTAATCTTTCTGGAGCATGGCTGTAGGCAAGTAACTGGATGTTTGAAGCTGGAGGTCATGTGAGACTTGACTATGCATTTGCACTTAAGCATTCAAATATTACATAATGGCTTAATATAAAGTCAGGGAGCTGTTTCCTGCCATATGCAATTTTCTGTATGTGGCTTGTCTGTGGGTATTCGAGTGCTCCAGTCTTCCTTCTAGTTTGAGCAAACATGTATGAGACAAGCGCCCATTATAACGGGGGCTAAGTCATTATATGAAATTCTGCTTCAGAGAACAGGTTAAACTCCAGGAGTGCAAAGGCAGACTTGACTCCTTTTTTTGGCAGAGCATATCTCCAGATGAGAGTACAGATGCAGCATGAAGTCTAACTTCAATGAACTGTGCCATATGTATTCTATACAGACTAATATGCCTTTACTGCAGTTTCTAGGTCAACACTTAACTTGATAAAGAGAAAGATATATGCATACATTTACTGGGCATTAAACTTCAGTAATATGTTAATAGCCATCTGAAGTTCCAGCTGAAGCTTATCTGGCTAATGCAATGCTTAAGAATACTTTAGGTCTAAGGCACAAAGCTACAATCTGGAATGTAGTAAGAGGTGGGGGGGAAACGCATCTAACTAAATGCTCACCAAGATCTTTTAAAGCTTTCCAAAGTGTTAACCCAGGACTTGGGGCTGACAGGTCTATCAATTCTTGCTCAAAAAGAGGGTCCTGTTTATCAATTCAACTCAGAGCTTATGTAGACAGAAGCTTTCTTTAATTGCTTTAAGCATATGTTGCAATGTTCACCTCCTGTTGACTTCATAGTTGGGAGAAGGAGGGAAGAGGAACAAAAAAGCTATGATTTTTTCACCATAATCTCCACACTTCATGGGAATAGCAGGTGTTCCTCTTGGGAGGGGAAGGTGTTATCTCTAACACCATGAAAGAGGTTTAGCATAGAGGAAGTAATTGGGGTTGCAAGATTTAATAAAACTGCCTCTAAACTATGTATGCTATACTATACAATGTAAATTTCTTACATAGCTTCAGAGCTTTGTCTAACTTGCACAAACATTTTTAATGTCTATAAAACTCGTCACTTTTCATTATCATGCTAATACAACTGTTTTGTATTACTATTGATAATAAAAAGAAAAACAGGCATAATATTTGTTTGTTATTTATTTTTACAGCATTCTAAAAGCGTGTCTAATCCCCAAATTCTTTAACCAGGCAACTGCTGACTTAAAGTGTCTGGAACTAACCCTTGCATCAAATCTGTAACGTGATTATATTACAGACTGTGGGAAAGGAGGGGAGGAGGTGACTGAGGACCCCATCATTGGTTTTCCTGAAATGGTCTACGTATGTTTCAGTACTGAACTGGTACAGTAGTTTGATTCATTCATAGTTAATGTTTCACAACCTAATTGGATTAGACAGCTTGTATCAGCTGTGTAAATGACAGAGTTGCTTTCCTCTTTCTTCAGTCAGTCTTGTGGCTCAAGTAACAGAATAAGCAACATAGTGTGGAAATACTGATCCTTAGTCTCCTGAGTGTGCTAGAGTCCATTCTCTGTTTTGGTTTGTGATGAACAAACTGCAGCAGAGAAGCTGAGATGCTTCTGAGGCAGGATGGTTCAGGACAGACTCACTGCACTGTTATGCCACTTAACTTGGAGTGGCATAGAAATGGGATTCACAGTAAACTTTGGATGCAGGTTCTGCTGCCGCTGCTGTGCAAGTTGGAAGCAAAACATCCCCTTGCTGGTGACTTCTGGCCAAGCATTACAGCAATTTACATAATCTTGTTTACATGGTGTTTGCCCTGTGTTTCAGATTGCCATGGTGGCTTACATAGCTCTCCTTTCCAGTGAAGTAATTTTCTTTAATATTCTGCAGCGGAGAAAGGGTAGCATGAAAAGTGTTGTGTAGGAGGCAGGAGAGGGTTCTGAGCACAGCAATATTACATAGCCATACCTAAAGCCCAGAATGGCACCTTTTTCGTCAGATGCCTTGTGGATGCTTGTGAAGAACAGGGCTTCTTAAGTTGCAGCAGGATGAAACTAGAGAATGATTGCACGTACATAGCTTGGTTAGCTTGGTTTCTGCCTTCATACTTGCCTGTGTTCTGGCCCAACCCGAACACTTAACTGATGTGGTTTCTTCTGTGTTAAATGCTCTGCGGGTTCCTGGGCTGGTACAGGCACCTCTTCCTGAGAACTGTTGGCTCCATCTCGTGGCTTTAAGAGTTAAAGCTCTGCCATGGAGAGGAGCTGTTCAGCAGGCTGGGACGAGCATACAAGTAGCTGCTATTAATCTGCTACCTGAACTACGGGTAGAAATCCATGCGAACTAGATTCTTCTGGTCTTGTTGCTCTGCTGTATGATTCTGTCATGCAGTAAGAGACCTTGTTCTAAATTAAAATTTTCCTTTTGCATGCAAATGCTAATGTTAATTCTTGCCTAAACATTCTAGTGTGCAGCAGAACACCCAATTTCTTATAAGGATGGTGGCTTTACGATTTCTATGGCATTAAACCAGTTTGCATTGCAAGTGTAAGTTTGTTCTGCTCACTGAGCACCGATTTGCATGCCAGAAGGAATACTTATTGTTTCATGGGACTGGGCAGTATTTCGCAAAACACTTTGTTTCTAAGGGTGACTAAAGATGCTGTTTTTTCTTTGCAATATAAAGCCTTATTTGGGGCTGGGGGGGCAATATCCTATTTAAAAATCTTTTTTTTCCTTGCCCCTCAGTCTCTCCTCCCCCCAAACTACAAGCTACTTAGTGTCTATTGTGGGAATACAAGGGAAATGCCAGCAAATGGCCCCTTAAGCCTGTAACTCTAAAGGGGTTGGAGGTAAAATGCTGAGGTGAGGCTGGGACCGTATGCTCTGCAGTTGCCTTCCTGATAAAGTTGATTAATCTCCAGAGTTTACAGTAAGTTCTCTTCAATGTGCTTTGTTACTTGGCTTTGAGGCAGAATCATGTTTTTGATATAATCAGAGTTTATAGTTTGTTTTTAAAGTCTAGTGTTCAGGGTATTAGAGGCTTTATGCATGTTGGCTTCATAGGCCAAATACCAGAATTCAAGGACAAACTTGTGCATACATGTAGCATTGAGAGACAAGGAAAGCTACTCCCTACTGTTTAATACTGCTCTGTTTTGGTTTTAAAAGGAAAACGCATACAACAAACTGAACTTGCTGTTTGGATGAGTGTTTCTCAACCTGTGGTCTGTAAGAGCGCTCTGTAATGTGATTACCCTCCCCACAAAGTGATGGCATTACACTTCTATAGGTGTAAACAAGGAAAACAACTGTGGACTGGGGGAAGGAGTAATTATTTAAAAAATAGCCAAGTTCTTTCTTGCTTCTAAATGAAAACCAACATGGCAACATTGCCCAAGGTAGCCTGCAGTTTCACTCCTAAAAGTTTGTCTGTCTCTTCAATTTTAGAAGAGCTGATGAGAACCTGAGAGAGATGGTCCTGGTCAGACACAGACCTCCCTCCTTCGATCCTTGCCCAGAGTGACTGGATTCAGAAATCAGAAGTTAAAACTTTGTTTCCTGCTTGGGGGGTGGAGCTATGAAAATCAAAACCTACTAGGTTGCTGAACAAATGCCTGCAGGGTGGACTAAGTGTTTGGTTTTAAATACGGTTATTCTTCTAGTTAGTGCCCTGGTTTTGGCTGTGGAAGAACCTCTTTCACTCTGGGATCTTTGTTTTCATTTCTTTATAGGCCTGTTTGGTTCTTTGTCCTTGGATGTTCATCTTTACCCCTAGGGTTTCAAATCTTCCTGGTTTTACGCGGGTTCAGACAGCTTAACTAAACATGAGTCCTTCTTTCCTTTCACTCCTGGTGACTGTACTCTAATTAGATGCTGAGCAGCGCCACCGGATGACAGGCACTCACATCACCAGCTATGGTCAGCTGCCCCGTTCCAGCTCTGAATACTGCAGGACAACGGAGAGTGAATCAGACTATGGGAAGAACAACTACCCACAGAAGGATTATGAGCACTAGGAGAGCTGGACACTTCAGACTGCTAATGAGAGCTGCTTCCTACCTGAGGAACAGCAGCAGAGCAAGTGATTCACCTGCTCCTGCAGCCAGGTTAGAGCTTTCTTATGTGGTACCTTGAGTAAATCCATTTAGTGATGATGGTAGTGCAGCAAATAGTTGTGGAGCAGAGGGTAACACCATGCCTGTTTTGAGTTGTTTTGATTTGCCTTCCCCCCCTTCCCCTCCCTGAACAGTATGGAGGGAGGAGGGCAGGCAGAGCTTCTCCTGCGTGGGAATAAAGGCCACATTTGCAGCTTTGCCTCAGGAGCTTGAAAACCATAAGTCAGGCCTCCAAAACTACATTTGGTTTAGAAATAATGAGATGCTTTAGAAAATGAACTTGGAGTTCTCTTTCACAGTCTTTTTGTTTCCAAGCCTTTTGAGTGCACTTGCTTCATGTTTGCAAGCTTGCTTTCTTCAACAATGATGGTAGAAGTATTTTTTAAGTGAAAACAAAGATGTTCTTATGCTTGCTGATTCCAGCACCTGGGGCATAAATTTTCAAATACTGTGGCATTTGGAGAGGAATGGAGGCAGGACACACAAAACACTCCACTTTAAGCCCCATTTCCGCTGGATCACCATCCTCCGCAGTAGGAATCTGAAGGATTGCAAAAGCTGAAGCATAAGGACCCCCCGTTGGTGGTCCCAGTGTCTGTCTTGGCAGCTTGCCAGAAGCCCAAGGGATGCACTTAATTTTCTTTATTCATTAGCATATTTTTAATCAAACCCATCAAACCACAATGTTTCCACATGTCTCTCCCATGGCAGATGAACAAAAATAGGTCAGTGCTCAAATGCACCTTTAACACACTGCAGTTCTGCAGATCACTCCCCTTCTATAGTTGCAGTTGGAGGGCAGCAAATGACCTGTCTTCTGCACCTGGTGAAAACTTGTGATGAAGACTTCACTTCTCTCCTGAAAGAGGAAAGCACATGGAGTTTGTCCATGATACAGACACTTTTCATCCGCTGCCCAGTCAGAGGGCAGGAAAAGCAGCATCTGAATCCTCTCCAACTTAGCTTCAAGTTTACGGCATTTGTTTAATGTTAATTTCTAGTGAATAATCAAGCAGGTGCAATGTCCAGGGCTGAATTCCCTGGCCCTAATGAAGTTTCAAGACTGCTTACACCTAGTTTAATAATAGGCTTTTTACATTCTTGTCACCTGTAACCTACCTTCATATACCTCATGCTGCCAACCCATCTCTAGCCAGGCAAGGAAAATGTTGCAGTGTTGAGATCATGTTCACACTTGCAGCTGAGACGTGTCTTGCCTTGTTTCTTATCTCTGAATTGTTCATAACAAGAGCTAAGTAAAAATTACTCTTCATGTTTTTTACATGAGCTTTCAAAGTTGGTTACAGTGTTCTGGGTGGGGTGAATATTGCATCAACACCAAGTTAAAACTTATCTTTTGTTCTTTTTTGGAAAGAAATGGGGATATAGGTTCCAGGGGAACAGTCTTCCCGATGAGACAAAAATCAAGTAAAGTCCAAGGTATTAAATAGGTTTAGAGCATTTGAAATGCGAGTCTATGACAAAGGGATGCATGCTTTACTTTCTCTTCTCTCATCCTAAGAAAACCCAGGACTTTGCATTAAACCAGTTGATGAAGACCTATCCTGAACATAGAAATTGGAACGGGCTCGCAGCCTGTTCCTAGCTGTGGAAAAGCTAAGGAAGTAAAAGGCGAAAAGCTCTGCAGCATCCGGGCCCATTTCCAAGCAGCCCCAACTCTCCTGGTAACCCTTTCCTGCTGACAATGCCATCACCCCAGACAGGCTGCAGCAAGTGATGCACGCACGGAGCAACCCCTGCTTCCCTCTGCTGCCGGGAGATTCTCCCTTTCGGTCGTCACATGCTCCTTTGCAGTTCCTCTTGTTTTGAGAGCTAACCCAAGGGGTGATGGTAGGAAACGTGTCTTAGCAAAATTGTGCTAGGCGTTTCCTGCTAGGAAGGCCTTTTGCATGTATTTTTGTGTCAGAAGCCCAATATACATATATAAAAAACCTCTAAAGGCTGGAAGTGCATAGTGAGAAGGTGAAGTCTGTTCTGCTGTATACTGCTCTCTGCCAAATAACAAAACATCCCAGCTGTGGGGATGGGGACCTGTTTACTCCTTCCTTGTTGCATGCCTGTAATAGTTCACAGCAGCAGACATGTTACGGGAAAATACTCTGCTTCTATCCATTTACTTTTCTATTCATTCAGCTCTTCTACTGCTGTAAGAACAGTCTCCAGCGACTGGTATCAATCACTTGTTTACTTTCAAGTCTTAATACATACAGTTAAGTGTTTGCTTTGTCTAAATCCACCCTTACTTACACCTGTATTCTTTTATTGTTCTTTAACAGCTACTGTTAAACAAATTCAGCCCTGTTACATAGACAGAAGATAAGTTACAGCAGGACCGATCTTGTTACAGGCTCAATCCTGCACGTTTGTGCCTTGTCACTTAACAGAGGGGGAAGAGTCACTTGGCAACTTTAACTCATGATCTCTCTGCTCTCCTGTAATGCCCACTCCTTGGGCAGACCTGGATCTGTACAGCGTTTATCGCACAGTGGTTTGGATTCTGGGGGAGCTCCATCTGTTACTGCTTTGTGGACTGTTAGCATGGCTACGGCAGCACTGTTTTGGTTTGGGGGAAGCAGGCTTACAGAAGGTCTTGGGCATCACCGTGGAGTGTTGCAATGCCTGTTCTTGGCAGCCACCACAAACTCCAGATCTTTGCCTTTCATAGTGAAGTTTCCTGTGCCATGCATAGCCTCAAAATGGCAGCCACCAAAACCAAGAGGCTGCTTTGCTGCTTGAGCAAGTGATGGGGAACACAACTTCTTAAATCTACCTTGCCTGGGGGCTGAGGATCCCTTGGGCTTCACAATTTAGGCTCTCTCTTGGCTTTCTTCCAGGAACAGAGCGTGGGTCCGTTCTTGCAAGGGAAGGGCAGGGTAGTTGGCAATGCGGCAGTGTTTTGTATACACTACACTCAGTGCTCAAAAGGCTAGTGCTGAACACAGGGAATTTCACATGGCTTAATTCCCTTCTGCCCCAGGGAGCGTGTATGTCTTCTCTTCCAGCAGAGTGCACTTACCAGGGTATGCTCCATGCCAGGGAGGGGACTGCCTCTGTCCTCTTGAAGCTGGTCTCATGTGAATTGGCTAGTTCCAGATGTTTTGGCTAGCAGGGTGGGAGGCAGGGGGGCCTGGCCTTGTGGCTCTCTGAACTGTTTACCTAGAGAGCTGTGGGATCATGTTTCCTTCAGTCATGCACCGACTCAGCTGGAGGCTTGGAGAGTGCTCCTGTCCCAGCATCGCCCCATAGCCCGCTCCTTTTGAGAAGACCTGACCTGCCTCTCATGTTCCCTGTGACTCCTGGCAGGCAGGGAAGCCCAGCTCTTCTTTCATGAACTGTTGGACGACTGACTAAATTAAGGTATGAATAAAAATAGCCTACACCCATCCCCTCCACCCACCTTCAGCTCTTTTAAAAAATGGAAGAAAAAAACCCTATATTTATTGCTGCATTTTTGGACACCTGATCTGGAAGGTGGGCAGACTGAAAACACCTGCTGCATTGAGTCCTTAGGGAAGGAAGTCAGAGATGTTCATCTAGTCATTGTAAGGGACTGAAGTCCGAGATGGATGCTGCAGGCTTTACAGGGCTCGGAGGCTTTTGGCTGGACACTAAAGCCAGTGACAGGCACGTGGGCATCTTGAATATATTAGCGTGGAAGTCACTACCACATCAGATGTCTGAGGTTTCTTCGCATTTTGCTATGATGTAAGTGATTTTAACATATAAAGTCAATTAATGGGAGAAGGAATTCAGCATCAGTTAAAACCACAGATTTTACAGATTTTGAGTTGCACTAGCAGAAGTTGAATAAGGCAAAGCAGCGTCGTCTTTCTCCCTGAGCTTTTTCCTGACCTGCGTGCCCAATGTGGTTTGTACTGGGAGTGACAGGGAGTGGACATACAACAAACATTTCCCCAAAGTGGAAACTGTGTGCAACAGCCTCATTTCTCATAAGATTTGTCAAAGTAGTTCATCATGCTGTGGCCAATTGACTTTGCTGCCATCCAGGAAATAGGGGTAAATAGCACACAATCATACTGGTAATATTAAACAAAATACTCCTTTCCATTGTGACTGCACACCATTGGCATCTCTAGTGTCCATTTTGTGGTAGGGGAAATGATCTGACCCAAGGAACACCTAAGAAAATGAAATAGGAGCCCTTAGAATTGCAGTGTGAGCCATCATACCTAATGCTCACTTTTTATGTCATGATGAGACTATCTTCCCTCCTGCCAATACAGGGGTACTGTGATGCCTAAATAATTGACTATCTTAAATTTCCCCCTAACCCTGACATCTGGAAAGAGCTGTGGCTGTACAGAATACCATCTACTGCTAATTCTTTATACAGCCCTAGCACCTCTCACCCTGAAGGACCAGACCCCTTGAACTCTGGACCATGACCACCTTCCCATTCCCCCCAAAAGGACACAGTAAATGATCTCTTCTTAGAAAAGTCCAGCTGCATGATAGCAGCTGCTGCCTTATGCTCCCCTAAAGGGAAAGTGGGGCCTGTTTTGGGGTGTGATGGGACCAACTGGCTGCAAGTCTTGCATTTTCTCTGTATCAGTGCCCTTTGCTGCTCTTGGAGAGGTGGCCCTGCCGAAGAGGGTCCCAAAGGATGTGCAGCAGCCAAACACAGCCTCTGCTGGAGGGAAAATTTGTGCACGATTCAGAGCAAGTACCACTTTATAATAACCTCTAGTAAAGAGGAGCTGTGGAGAATAAAACAACTAATTGGGTCTGCATTGGGATGCTTTAGTACCCATGCTGAAATTTGGCGAAGGAAATGAAGCTCACACCTTTCACTGTTGCACACAAATAAAGCAGTATTTCCAAGGGATCTTTCACAACCAACATTGGTGAGGATTTATCACGGATAACGTCCAACCTGAATGCACCTGGCTCCGGTATGGGATCATCGGTGGTGGTTTTTTGGGGTTTTTTTTGTTTTTTTTTTTTTTAATATTCTGTTTTCAGCTGGAAATTACTGATGTGACCAAAGTCCGATTCCCTTCAGCAGTTTCTCCCTTCCTCCCCCCACCTTTTCGCACTCCCTGAGGTCTGACCATCTGGAAATCCTCCTCCACCTCTTCATCATGTGTGAATTTCCACCTAGGGCTGAAAGTGTCACTGTACTAAAGTGTGATGCATTAACACATTGAGGCAGAAAGCAGAGGGGAGTTGGGGATTATAACACTTCATGACCCACTCTGCAGTTGCTCTATGATTTAATCATCTTTATCAGCTTGTATCCTTTTCTTTGTATCCCTGTATCCTTTATTAAAATATTCCCATAACTTAAAAAAACCCTCTACACAAACAAGTAAAAAAAATAGTACCTTGTCTTGAGACTAGGATCAACTGAAAAAGGCAAATGTCTCAATGAGAACACACCTCACTCAAGCAAGCTGGGGGATCTAGATTGCTCTTTCACAATGAAGCTCACTCATGATCCGTATCTCTTATTGCATATTGCAAACTTGGGGTTCTTTCCCGCCAACCTCCATGCACATGATCTGAGCAATTGTAATTTTTATTTTTATACATATAAAAAGTATAAGCAGTAATAATGCTATCTTGTACAGAAATGAAACCAAGTCCTGCAAACTATGTGCCATGTTGGTTTATCCTTTTGGCAGAGTGGAATGGAAAATTCACTAGTTTGGAAGTCAGTTAGCTGCCTAGCCTCCTTCTAACTAAATACTGAGGCTTATTATGCTTCAAATAAATATATATATGTTTTTTTCTTTTGTGGCTTGGTTGCTGTAATCATCTTGGATGTAATAATGTTACTAGCCTCAGGGCTATATTTATTAAGATTTTAATTTAAAATCTTTCTGTCCTTCAGCATTTAAACAGAGGAAAACCCCATTTGGAGTAGCCAAAAAAAAAAAGTTCATCCTTTTCTTTTCATGTGTTCCCCTCCCCTAGGCCCTCTCTCTCATCTTTTAAGCAAAAAACCTAGAACAACGCACTTTCCTGTTGTAGCTCTACACCCTCCTAATACTTCAGTACCTGTGTAGGTTTGGTAGACCCAATGTCTGCTTAATATGATCTGTGTGCTCCTGTTCCTGCTGTCTCTGGAGCAGTGGTTTGTTTTCTTATCCTTGTATAATAGTACCGGTGTATTTCACAGTAGTATTTCCACATACTGTGATTTATTCTTAATAATGCTCTTGGTAAGGATCTAAACCACAGCAATAAATGTCGGGGGGGTGGGACTATTACTTAGAAATGGCAAAGGGCTGTGGAGAAGTTTTAGGGTTATTCTTTGTTAATAAGCTGCTCTACCTCTGAGGAGATCATGGCAACGAACTAATAGAATAAGAAGACCTCCTTGTAACCTGGGAAGTGAAAAACTCCCACAATCTTAAAACCCTTTTGAGGGGACATTTCAGCCAACATCTCAGTGAAGATGAGCTGTCACAGTGTACGTGCTTTTTCAGGTATTTTGGAAGAAATGGCAGATGTTAGTACCCAAGTCGTATGGAGTTTGCAATCTGGTTTGTTTTAATCTCACAGCATATTCAAGCTATTCCCTTGTGAGGGGACAGGCAGCGCTGACTTATAAATGATACATACTGAGCAGGACAGAAGGTGATTCAGAAATTTGTGTTAATAACCCTCTCACGTGATTTAGGAGTACTGGAACATCAGTGAGGGGTGGTAGCAGAGGTCCTTGCTTGTAGCTAATGTCAGTGTAGCAAACATGGAGGGTGAGACAGCCTGAACATACTTGCTAGAGGCCAGCAATGGCTAGATAGCACTGGGCAAATGACTGTAAATCATTTGGGCCAACTCTCAGCTGGGATAAATCGATAGAGCTCCACTAACTATGACAGTGCTACTGCTCTGCCCCAGTGGAAGATCCTCCTTGTGTGAACTGGGGGTCTTTGGTGCTGTTACAGGAGCCCCTTGCTTCTGGCCCCAGCAGTGAGTGCATAAGTTAATGATATCACAATCATCTTTAAAACCCACTCCAATGTTCTTGTGCAAACAGCCAAACTGCACAATAGTTTTGGTTTGGTATAACAAAAGACTCATGGAAACAAAACTGGGCAATTTAAGCATGAAGAGACAGAAAATTACTTTTGACATACAGTACCAAGGCCATGCTGTTAGTGTCAAGCTCCATGAAGAGGATGGATTCCTGTATGCTCCACTTAATTTCAAAGCAACTTACAGAGTGTAGAATGCTGTCATCCTCAACTTACAGCTAGTGAAAGTGGGGTAAAGAGGAAGAAATTCAGGCCTGAGCACAGGTCTCCTGGCTGCAGCCTGTCCCACAGGCAGTAGGAGTAGACACTTTCTCTACATTGTGCTGCTTGCTTGTAGAAAAGAGAAGGTGGCTTAGTTCAGGTGCTCATCAGGTGCTATTGATGATCTGTCATGAGATGACTTGAGTTTCTGTACCCCATTTCTCCCATGGCGTTGCAAAGGTACCAGATATTTTTTGCTA
Source organism: Gavia stellata (assembly GCF_030936135.1). NCBI lineage: Eukaryota > Metazoa > Chordata > Aves > Gaviiformes > Gaviidae > Gavia > Gavia stellata. The sequence continues at coordinate 14,643,028 of NC_082601.1, read as the reverse complement.
TTGAGCTCCATCTAAAATTGGAGGGAAACGTTTCCATCTTGTCACCACTCCCTGACAATCACTGATTTTCTCAGGACAGCTGATTTTAGCATTGCTCCATCCTACCTTTCATTTTCCTGATCCATTAGATGTATCAATCGCAGCTGGATGTATAGGAGAAATGCACCAGCTGACTTCTAAATGCATTGCCTCAGTAAGTATCCTTCAAATTACGAGAAGTCAAGTTTTAACTACTTTGTTTACCACTTAAATGCAGATTTTATTTTTACTCACTTTGCTACTTTGCAAGGCTTTTGGTGTGAACTTAAACAAACATGAAAATCATGTTCTTTAACAGTATGTTAAAAGTGCTTATATGTTAAAAGTGCTTACCACAAAGCAGACACTTCTTTGTTGGGCAACCAGCAGAGCTTTTTCATGTTGTCTGTGTGTCCTCACCCGCCCCAACCTATTTAGGTCAATAGAAGCAACTTCAGAGGAAGTCACTGCCTGGTTATAAGGCTACGGTTTTGGACTGCAGAGGACAGACTGTGCAAGGAAAACAAGAGCACTTCTGGGCCGTCAACAAGCAGCAGATAGATTTTGAATATCACACTGGGGTATCCACCTGCTGGTGTTCAGTCCCTTTACTTCAGCAATTGAAGCAGATCCCTGAACTCGGTCCCTTTACCAAAGGGCACGCTGCTTTGTGCAGAGACCTGCCTGAGGCGAGGCACCTGGCGGCATCGCTTATGGTGCACAAGGTCCACCTGGTCTTCATTCCCCACAGCAAACCTGGGAGCTTGGATACAAACCTTCCCGGAGCACGAAGGGGTCATTGAAGAGGACCGATCGGCCAACATGTTGCCTGTGAGGTACCACCAGGTAGCTGAGCTGGGAGAGCTGGAGGGAGCAGGACTACAGCCACGTTAAAGCAGGTGCAGTGGGAATGGGAAGCTGAGGCTGTGAGTATACCCCTGCAACCCTCTACTGCTGCCTCCCCCATGTCCCCATCCTGCCTGACGCTTGTGCGAGGAGCTGGCATTCAGTAGGTGCTCTTCAAAACCTGTTGAGGGCTCTATTTTATTTCTTCATGACTCATCTTCCACATTCTCATTGCACCTGCTTTAGATGAGGAGTTCCCAGTTTGGTCAGGTCCTTTGTTTCTGCCTGCTACGCCCCCTTTTTTGAAGTGGCATTCAGAGTAGGACCTTTTTTTTAGAGAGAGCAAATGCCTGCTAACAGGCAGTTTTCAGTTAAAGAAGCACGGGCAGGAGCAAAGGAGCCAGATTAACATCTTAAGTAGGTTTTTTCATGAGTTAGGTCTACCTTTGCCAGTTCAGAAAATGTCCAGGTCATTCAGAATGGCATTTACTCACTTCATCTTCAATAGGTCTTTCTCTTCTACAGAATTATGGTGCTTTTGAAACATCCTCTGGTTTTGTTGCAGTCGTTTTAAAAGTAATAGTGCGTAACGAGGAAGCAGTCTGATTACAGATACATAATTTCATCTGAGGCAAAAGAATGGCATGAATACAAATTCCAGATAGAGCACAAGGCTCCCAGCCTGCCTCTGTAACTGTGCGTCTCAGTTTCTCTGTATTTCCAGCAAGACGACAATGGCTACCTTGTAAAAAGCTCTTTCAGATACGGGACAGAAGTATATACTTCAAGGTCTAGCCTTGAAACTTCTGTGGGGATAGCAATGCTCTTCTGAAGTGCCATTTAAAACAGATTGCGTTTCACTACGTGCAAAAATCCCCCGTGTAGATGCAGCTATATGAGCAAAAAAAAAAGTGCTTTTGCCAGTATAGCCTATTTTATTTGGGAAATGCTTGCAGAAAAAGATGCTTGTGCTAGTAAAACTTGTATTTGCTGGTTATCAAAGGAGAAGCATTTCTAGTGCAAACCGGGCCTCTTATATATGAAGCTTTATTCAGTTCAGCCATCAGTACAGTAAAGAAAATCCTTCCTCAAAGGGATTAGTAAGGTTACCTAATAGATATTATTAATGGTTTAAGAGCATAAAAGGTGCTTTAGCGATTCGTGAGGGGCTAGATCCTTTGCTAGCGTAAATTGTTATGGTCCCGCTGAGGGCATCATGGAAACACAGAGCAGTGAGGGAGCTGCCTTGTGCCATCGCTCTCTGCTCAGTTTCTAGAGCTTCCCACTGACTCAGGAAGGTGCAGAGCCGCATTGGCTGGCCTCTCCGAAACTGTGACTTCTGCATCCGCTGCCCCCCGAGAAAAACGTGCATAAGCAAATATCTAGGGTATAGAGGAAGAGTTGTAGCGGTTTGATGCCTCGGAAACATGCCGATTTCCACTGGCTGAAGATCTCAGTTTACACTGATTTCATTATACTAGTAGCTTTAATAAGCATCAGCTTCCAGTCATGAGAATTGATGTTTCTACAGAAAATACCCTCTGATACTTTACCTTCTCACAGCGGGGCTCCCTGGCTAACCGTGTGCTTGCCCATTAAGCACAAATCCCAGCCATTTCCTTCCCAGTTTTTCCCTGCATTTAATGTATGGAAAAGCATGACCCTGAATCAGATGAATAGCAGCCGGTTTGAGAAGGTGTGTGTGAAAATGTATCCTCACGCAGATGAGCTCAGAACAAATAGACTAGCAGGGAGGAGGGGAGCGGAGCATGGGGAGTGTGAGGCTACCCTTTCCCTGATAGTTCAGCCACCGTGTGTAAGCAACAAGTTTATGCCCGAGGGAAAGAACTGAAAGCTGAGGAGATCTTAAAATTAACAGAGCTTTATGGCTCGATCAATAGGCCGTGCTCTCTGAGCAAGATTAGAAATCAAATGGCACATTTCTTTCTGTTAACCCTGTTTGCTCTCCCTGTAGGCTCTTCTGCCTGAAAGCATCTAAGGTTTGATTAAGTTCTTCTCTAGAAGGAAGCCAGAGAAAGTCCATTGTGTGAAAGCTGCCTCCAGAATGCTGTGTTGGACACACTTTAAATAACAATAGAGGTTATTAGTGTATTAGATTGTTAGTAATTGCTGGAGAAGATAAGCCTTCCCAATATTTGAATATGCAAAATGGCTTTGGCTAACCAAAACAGAGAGGGAAAAAAAAAAAGTCAAAACGTGCCACTGCAGTGAGTAACAGGGATGATTAAAAATCACTGTATGTAAAAAAGAAAACCTCTACCTTGTTTTACTACTAGAAATACATTTCCAGATTTGTTACCCCCACCGAAGACTTGATATTTTCCCTCTTTGGTATTTCATTCTCACTGGGGCAATGAAATAGTTGTTTTCAAAGGGAGGGGGACTGTGTTTGCACCTACTTCTTGTTTGGCAGTGACCTCTATGAACCGGTTATCGCTGCTCTGCCTGTTGTTTTCTTGTTAGCTCTTTGCTGTCAAATTAATTATGGTGAAGTACTAAGCTTGTTGCATTCACGTGCTCTTATTAGCTCACAGGATGTCAGAGTGATTGGATTTTTAGCATTATTTCTTTTTTTACATTCCAGGCTTTCCATTCAAAACCTGTTATCTGGCAGGGAGGAAACTATCTATCTGTATTGAATTCTGATCTCCCATCAGGGTAGCTGCAGTGATACCGAGGATTTGGTTTACAATGCTGTATACGCAATTAGACTGTGTTTATATTAAAACCAACGTGAACAATCAGATTGGGATTGCAATGTAATTTTGAAGCACAGCATTACGTGTCTTTCCTTTTGAAGTACAGAACAAGAAAGAAAATATTTATGATGAGAATAGCATTTGTCCCTTTCACTCTTAAATCACAGTAATGAGCTCATCCTCCAGTTGACCCTCTACGCTCTTGCGTTGCTTGTATTAGTGGCAACTAACATAGCTCACAAGTGTGCAGTCCAGGAATACATGAGAAGTTTTATTCTTCTTTAAAAAACTGAAATGCACAGAAGGGGCTTCTGAGCTGTCGTGCTTGAAATTTGTGTGTCCTGCTTCTGCTGCCCCTTGAAAACCAGCATTCGGCTCAGTGCAAAAGATGAAGCTCCTGAGATTTGCTTGCATTCTTGAAGGGAGATTTTTCTTTGTTAAAAAAAAGAAAAAAGAAGATGTAATTAGAACAGCCGGCAGCCCCGTTGCCTGGGCCCGCTCCTGGGCCGTAGGAGGCTCAGCCCCAGGCGCTCCTTTGCCCGGTTCAGAGCACAGGCAGCAGCGTGCGCCTCCCGTTTCCCAGCCCCAACCTCCGCCTCTGCAGGACCAGCCGCTCTGACCGGCCAGCAGGAACCTCCGCCACCGCCTGCGCCCGCCGGTTCCCCCCCTGCGCCCGACCCGCGGCCGGGGCAGCTCCGGCCCGGCCCCCGCCCGTAACTCAGCGCGGGCCTTCAGCGGCTTCAGCCCATCTGCCCCCGCCGCTGCCCCGCTGACCGCCCCCCCCCACCCCGGCCCCGCCGCCCGCTTCCCCGCGCGGCCCAGAGGGGGCGCCCTCTGCCCAGGCTTCCCCGCAGCGGCGGCGCGCGGGGTGGCGGGGCAGCGCGCAGCGGCCGCGGCTGCCGGGCACGGCGTCCGCAGGGGGCCGCGGGACCGCGCAGGTGAGCCGCGCCGCTGCTGCTGCCCCACCGCGGGTGCCCGGCCCCGGGCGTGCCTGCCCGCCGGGGGGTGTGTGTGTGTGTGTGTGCGCGCGCGTGGGGCGGCGTGTCGCGGAGCGGCGTGCGCAGCGTGGCTCACGGTCACGCCCCGGTGCCGCGGAGGCGCGGCGGGCTCCCCCCCGCCCCCGGTCGGGAGCCTCTCCTGACCCCTGCGGGGGGGAGCACAGCACCCCCTTCGCCTTGGCGGCCCCCCCAGAGCCCGGGGCTGCCCCGCGGAGGAAAACCCGCTCCCACGGCATGGGCAGGGCCGGCACTCCTGCCGGCTCCGCGCCGCGGCTGCGGGAGCGCGGCGTTCCCGTTATCTCCCCTCCCGCTCCCCGCGACCGCCGCCCCGAGCCCCCCCCGGCGCTGCCTCCGCCAGGCTCCGCGCCCGCGTCCCTCCTGCCCCACGGAAAACACACACAATCCCCGGCACCCGCCCCGATTACCCGGCCCGTTCAAACAAACAAACAAAAACCCGCCCCGTCGCAAAGCCAACCCAACGGTAAACTTTCTAATGACTTTCTGCTTTCAAGTGCTTAAGAGGCAAGGAACGGGGGGGGGGGGGGGGGGGGGGGGAGGCCGGGGCTGCTGCCGCTCAGGGTCCGTCCGTCCGTCCGTCCATCCTGCCGGGAGACGGGACGGGGACGCGGGTCGGTGCGCGGTGGGTGTGTTTGCAGGAACCGGGAGGGAGGGAGGGAGGGAGGGGACGGGGGGAGTTAAAGAAACAGCATAGTTAATATTTCCACATCAGGAAGTTACTGTAATAGCCCAGGGGGCAAAAGACTTAACTTAATCTCCTAAATAGTGCGGAGCCCATGGCGTCTCTGTTATAGGTTGGAGTTCCCACGTGGTTTTAACTCCGGTATAAAAGTTTCAGTAGAAAGTGCCACAATGTCGTGATTTTGCAGGGGGGGAAAATTAGCAGGAGGAGATCAGAGGAAGATAAGCGAGGAGCGAGCCGCTTCCCCGAGACCTTCCACTGTGGATCCGAGAGGGAACATCAGACGCGTTAAAAAAAAAAAAAAAAAAAGCCAAACAAAACAAAACACAGCGTTCAAGCCAGCACAAGGCGAGCGAAAGATCAAAAAGACGCGGAGAGAGAGAGAGACAGACAGATTAACTGGAGCAGCAGCAGCAGCAACAACAACAACAAAAATCACACTTAAAAATAATAATAACAATAATAATAATAAAACCCAAACCACCAACAAGGGAGATATTGTTTAAAAAGAGCGAGCGAGGGAGCGAGCTGAAGAGCTGGTCCGACCGAGTGGATCCGTGCAGCTTCTCCTGGGATCGCCGGGATCGAGCCGCTTCCCTCCTCCGCGGCCGCGCAGCGTGCGGTGCCGCTGCCTGCGGCGGGGTCCGCGCCGGGCGGCGCGCAGCATCCTCGCCGGACTCCGGACTCTCCGCGCTGCTTTGAAAATAAAGCATCTCGCTAATAATAAGCGGGGCGGTGGGGGGAGAAGACTCGCAACCGTGGAGCTGCCAGCCGCGTGCCCCCTCCCCGCCGCCCCCGGCCCCCTCCGCGGCTACGCTCCGGGGCAACTTTGATGGCACGTTGAGGAGCAGCGGGCGCTGAAGGGGGACAACCGAGCGGCGCGGAGCCGACCTGCTGAGAGACCTGCACCCACGGCCTGTGGATTGTTGTCTTGCGGGGGCGGAGTGGGCGGGGGGGGTACAAGTGGCACTTCTCCCCCACCCCCCCTCCTTCCAGGCTATAAATTGGATTGTATATAAATCTGCTTCGTTTATCTCCCTGACCCCCCTCAATGACGCTGGACTAAAGAGCTCCTCTCCGCGGCCCGCCCGGACCTGCCGAAGCGAGCGATGGACCAGGAGCGGCTGCGCCCGGGGATGCCCCTCTGAAGCGGCGCGGGGCACTGGGGCAGCGCGGCGCCGCCTCCCCCCAGCTCCCCGGCTCCCCTCGCACCTCCGGCTCGCTCCCCGCTCCCCCTCCCTCCTCCCCGGGCTCCGCAGCCACCCCCTCACCTGCTGCCGTCCCCCTCCCCCGTGGAGCCGGGCTTTCCGTGCACGCCAAGCCTGCTGCCCACCCCCCCATTCCCCCCCCCCCCCGAACTTCGCCCTCGGTGCCTGCGTGTGCAGCCTCCCCCCCCCACCCCCCCCCCGCCTCCCCGGCGGCACACGCCGCTTCCCCGGGCGCCCCCTCCCTCCGCCGCGGCCCCCCCCCCCTGCGCGGAGCGGTTGCGGCCCCCCCCAGCTTGGCTGCCACCGCCCCCTCCGCGCCGCGGAGCGCACGGAGCGGCGCTGCCTGCAGACGGGCTCCCTGCGGCGCTTCGGGGCGGCCCCCAGCTCGGCCCCCCGCTCCTCCGCCATGGACGGGGCGGCTCGCCGGGGGGTGCTGGCCGCGCTGCTGGCCTACGGGCTGCTCCTGCTGGGCGCCGCGGCCACCCCGACCCCGCCGGCCCCCGCCGGCGGCTCCCCGCAGGACACATGCACCTCCTGCGGCTTCCGGCGGCCCGAGGAGCCGGGCAAGGTGGACGGGGATTTCCTGGAGGCGGTGAAGAGGCACATCCTGAGCCGGCTGCAGATGCGGGACCGGCCCAACATCACGCACGCTGTGCCCAAGGCGGCCATGGTCACGGCGCTGCGCAAGCTGCACGCCGGCAAGGTGCGGGAGGACGGCCGCGTGGAGATCCCCAGCCTGGACGGGCAGGCGAGCGCCGGCCCCCCGGCCCACGACCCGGTCTCCGAGATCATCAGCTTCGCCGAGACAGGTGGGCGCCGCTCGGCCCCGCGCCCCCGCCGCCCGCTCTCCCCTGCCCGGCCTGCCTCGGCCCCCTGCGCTGCCGCGCTCCCTACCTGTCCTGCCTCTCCCCGTCAGTCCCCCGGCTCGACCCCTGTCAGTCCTCCCGCTCGCCCGGCCTGTCCTCCTGCCCACCCTCTCTGCCCCCCTGCCTGACCCCCGGCAGCTCCCCTGGCCGCCCTTGCCTGGCCCCGCTGCCCTGCGCCCTGCCCGTCCTCCCGCCTGCTGCGGGCACCGGCCTGCCGGGCTCACCCGCGTGCCCTCCGCCTCACCCGCTCTCCCCTCTGCCCCGCACCACCTTGCCCCGGCCCTGCCCGCTCCTTCCTCCCCTCCCCGCCTGTGTCCCTGTGCCCGGGCTTCTCCCCGGGTTGTGCCCCGCAACTCCCCTCGCTGTGTCCGCGCATCCCTCCGCGGCCTCCGTGCCCCCGGCCTCCCTCCGGCGGTCCTTCCAGCTGCATCGTGGCTTGCCTTCGTCCCTGTGCGTCCCACTGTCCCTCCTCCGCCTGTCCCACTCCATCTCTTGAATCCCTTGCCTCGTCTGCCTGCCCTGCACATTCATCTGGTTCACTGCATGCGTGTCTGTTGAGGCTTGCATTCGCCAGTCCTCCCTTTCCATTCGTTTCCCATTTATTTAGCTTTCATCCATAGTGTTGGCCTTGTCTGTTTGTCCACTGCGTGCAGCCTCCTCCCAAGTGTGTCTGTCCCCTCTCTACCCATCGGTCCGTTTACTAACTGTGCCATCCATCCCCACGGTACCAGCCATCTCAGTCCTGTCCAGCCATTGCAGTTATGTCTCGCTGAATCCCTTCAGCGTAGCTTTCCAGCAGTTTATCCAGGCAACCGCTGTGCCTGCGAACTTTGCACATCTGGCCATAACACCATCGCTCTGCAAATTAGCTCTCTCCTGTCTATCTGCCCATCTCTCCGTCATCGCTCTATTGCTCAGTTAATTTTTCTCTCTTTCTATCTTCCTGTGGCATCTGTACATCATTTGTCCACAAAATAAATCTCTTTCTATCCTGTATGCTGCCCACTCATCTTCTTTATCTACCCTCCCACTTACCAAAGGCATATACATTTACAGTATCTATGGGATCTGTTGCATTATACATATGCTTGTTATATTCACATACAAAATTTATGGGCACACACAATCTCACACAACACAAGTGATGTGGATCGGTGCAGCAACACCGTACCGTTCTTTTTCTGTTGCTGTCACCACAGTTTATAAAGAAGTTGTGTATTTACTAACATGCAAAAGGCTTTCTTAGGGTGCATTTTGGGGTTTATTATTTTTTAATAGGCTGTTGTTGGGAGATCTGGGGTGGGCTTGTACTTCCATTCAGCATTCAATCAATCGCTGTCTTTTGCAGCACTTCCAAAATCGACTTTATGTAAAACGTAGACAAACACAGTGAAAATTTTTGTCCCTGAAATGTTGCAAGGTACCGAATGGGCCCTGGAGGCACATTTGAAAGGCACCTAGGGTAACAAATGAAGACACCGACTATGCAAAAAATCCCATTCAGAGATTGGCAAAAATAATAAAGATTCTTAGGAAAAGAGGAGGAAGAAAAAAAAAATCTACATTTGGCTCTGTACAGAAAGAAGCGAAACAGATAAGGGCAGATGAGAAAATGCCTTTCCAGCAATAATTTTAAATAGCGATTCGGAGGCTTTGATTCAAGGACCACAATTACAGTCTCCGCCATAAAGGCCAGCTTGCACATTTATCACCTACACCAAATTCAGTTAGGACTTATAGTACAAAATCGCAGCAGGGCCACTGGTATTTCTGAAACATTTCATGCAGCAGGCTCTTTTGTTTACAAATAAGGGGTTATGTCAGACATTTGGTGACATTTGGTTTTCCGTGACAATTTCACTCCTTTAATTCTGGTGTTATTGAAAAGCGTATTGAGAACAGACAGTAACGGCGTTACAGCGAGAGCAACCGCTTCATTGCCTCGCCTTCTATGGGAGTTTATCATTACGGGGCAAAAAGGCAGAGATCGAAACGATTAATAATAGTAGATATTCTACCAGGCTAAGTGGGGGTTAGCTCGATCTGTTGGACAAGCAGGCACATTACTGAAATATTTTCCCCTCCGTCTCATGAATCCTCTCTGTTAAACTGTGATGAGAATATGTGAAAATCGAAACAAACCCCCTGGTTTGGCATTGGCGTTTCAGGGGTTATTGAAAGGGCTCTCCCCGTGAGAATCGGCGGGTAGCTGAGAGGTAGCACTGTTCTTAAACCGAGGAGATAGCAGAGTCCGAGTGCTGGTCTTTTCAAGGTGCTGCTGTAGCGGCTTTAAAGCTGGCTGGCTCGAAATACCCACTTCTGGAGAGCTCTTACTGGTGTCTGTGGATCTGACACATCCGACTACAGCCTGATGGTGAGCGTTGCTGTGGGAAGTCCCTTTTCAAAGTGTTTCGATTGCAAACTGGGGATATCTGATTCAGCGCGTGCCTCCTGGCCGGCACAGCCTCCCCGCTCTCTCGATCCGCCGTGCTCTAGCATTGTCCCTGAATCCAGAATGGCACACAAGCTAACGTTTCCTTTTTGACTTAATCTTGCTGATCTCTCCTTATCTTGCAGACGATCTGGCCTCATCTAGAGTCCGCCTCTATTTCTTCATCTCGAATGAAGGGAACCAGAACTTGTTTGTCGTTCAAGCCAGCCTGTGGCTTTACTTGAAGCTGCTTCCATATGTCTTAGAGAAAGGCAGCAGGCGAAAAGTAAGAGTCAAAGTCTATTTCCAAGACCCGGACACTAGCAACAAGTGGAATGTGGTTGAAAAGAAAGTTGATCTCAAAAGAAGTGGTTGGCACACTTTTCCCATGACAGAGGCGATCCAGGCTCTGTTTGAGAGAGGAGAAAGGAGACTGAACTTGGATGTTCAATGTGAGGGCTGTGAAGAGTATTCAGTGCTGCCAATTTATGTGGACCCCGGGGAGGAATCCCACCGGCCTTTTTTAGTGGTGCAAGCCCGCCTCGCCGATAACAAACACAGGATCCGGAAAAGAGGCCTGGAGTGTGATGGCAGGACCAATCTATGTTGCAGGCAACAGTTTTACATTGACTTTAGACTCATTGGGTGGAATGACTGGATCATAGCACCATCAGGTTACTATGGGAATTACTGTGAAGGGAGCTGCCCGGCCTACTTGGCCGGCGTCCCGGGGTCGGCTTCCTCCTTTCACACCGCCGTCGTGAATCAGTACCGAATGCGGGGGCTGAACCCGGGCACCGTGAACTCCTGTTGCATTCCAACCAAACTTAGCACAATGTCAATGCTGTACTTTGATGATGAATACAACATTGTGAAAAGGGACGTTCCCAATATGATTGTGGAAGAATGTGGTTGTGCTTGATTTAAGGTGTGTTTTTTGGGGGGGGGAGAGAGAGAGGGCGAGAGAAAGAGAGAAACATTCCCGTACGAGATGGTGTTGGAGGAAGTTTCACTGTGTATCCAGGCATCAGTGTTGGAAAGTCACTGTGGAAAAGTTTGACAAAAAAAAAAAATAGAAAAAAAAAATCATTTCACTTTGGTGTCAGGACAGTGGCAGTTTGTGGATCTTGGACACTTATATATTCTACCACTTATAAGTTAATGCTATGAAATATCTTAAAGACACACACACACACACGAAACGTGGGCACGCACACAAACACGCGCTCATACACACACACACACACACAGAGACACACACACACACACACAGACACACACAGGAGGCAGCTCGGAAAAGGGACATGAGCACAGAAAGTCAGTGACCAGTGACGACGGACCTAAATGCCTGCCAGTACAAGTGAACGGCTGAGCAGCTGTTTCCCCGCCTGCCGGCGAAGTCAGACCGCAATGAGCTCCCTTTGCTCAGGCAAAAGCACAGACTGCGAGAACACGACGTATTCTTGCATGCAGGTGTCGAAATGACCAAACTTAGAAAATTTAAAAAAAAAAAAAAAAAGGAGAAAAAAGTCAACCATCACCTCTTAGGTCTAACAGGAAGCTGCAGGACACCTGCCTTGGGAGGTGATCCCTTCCTCTTAATTTAAATTTATCTAAACGTAAACATCACAGATACCCGCATCTTCCTACAGCACTTCCAGTAAGGAATCGCGTGGTACCACCAGAGAGAGATGAAAGGAGACAGACACGTAAGCAACTGCTGTATTTCTAACATCTGACCGTTGCGAAGTCACAAGCTGGGCTGGCGTTATCCAATCCTTTAACTGCCCACTAGCTACCCGTGGATGGCTATACCCGCCGTGTCTTGGAAAACGGGATCCGATACCCTATCTGGACTGTGTTGAGCGTTGGCATCTCTCACGGTTCAGAGAATGAAAAGTTAAGGTTTCAATCTGTGTTCTTCAGCGGGGGACTTGGCAAGGACACGTCATCTGGGGGACGAGCAAACAAGCAACTGCTACCACGGCTAAACCAATGAACCCTAAAGAGCAGTGAAGTAACAGAGTGGAGACGTTCTGAAAAATGCGGTGCATTTAATAACAGGCGAGGAAGATTTTAACAAGTCTTGGAAAGGAGGAGACAGGAGAGTGCTTTCAATTTCCTTACCAGGAGGTGTCGAGGATGGCCATAAAGATCAGAAAATAATGATACAGCATAGCACTTGCAAACTGCTTGAATGCACGTATAATAGCACTTGCAAATTTCAATGCCTTGAAAAGTGGTACTTGATAGTGCACTTATCTTTGCTCACTATCTAGGTAAACAGGTGCCGCATGAGCTATGCAATTTAAAGTGTTGACCCATACTAGACAAAACTGGACTTATGATATGACTTTTTTATATTTTTTTATACTTGAAATTAAATCTTTTGCTTCTTTTTTAAAGCGAATGATTGCTTTTAATGTTTGCACTGATTTAGTTGCATGATTAGTCAAAAAAACTGCCATTTGAAAAAAATGTTATTTTTATAGCAGCAAAAAATGAATACAGTTAAATGTATTATACATAAATTTTGGAACCAAAGAGGCCAACATATTAGTTATAATTTTTATGAGATGGCAAAGCCATCATATATCATGTAGTCATACTGAGCAATCCCTCACGAGGCCTACCAATTGTTTCAGGGTACAAAATGGATTCTGTTTGTTCTATTCAGTGTCTTTTATATACCATACGCACATGGAACGTAGAGTGAAAAAAATTACTATTGTAGAATACATTACAATATGTGCATCCTTTAAATCCGATTTTTATGTTTATTTAATAAAGTTCCTTTTAGGTTCTGTTCCATAATAATTTAAACCAAACAATTTTCACTTAGATTTGCTGTTGAAGTATTTTACATTTGTGTACAGTTTAAATAAATAAAAAAAGAACGAAAACTGGATGTGCTTTTCTTTTTTTTTTTATTTCAGTGTATAACATCTGGAGAAACTTGCTTACTTTCGGGACTGAATGCGGCTGCAGACGGTGAACTGTCGCTTAGACCGTAGTCGTATTAGTCATTGCAGAAAGCCTTGTCTGAGAGCTCAGCTGCGATCCTAAAAATGTTACACTCTAGTTTTATTGCTGTCTATACATGTAAGCATCTGCTTCTTTCTATCTGCATCAGTGCAGGGTCTCTGGGTGCAGGAACAACGCTGTTCCGCATACCTGCAGGTCATTTACAGCAAGTTCCTGGTTCACCTGCTGTGTAAGAATGTAACTTCTTGTCTAGGTCACTCCCTGATCAGTTACAAGAAGTAAAAAAATAAGGTGAAAAGCACTTCCAGGAAAAACAGGTCAATATTAAGCTTGATGAACTTTCTTTTTTTAAAATTAGCTGGCACCAAGGAGAGTTTTTTCTGAGTAAAATAGATCCCCTTTACTAATAAAACCCCCCAAATGTTGACAAATATTCATAGAAGTTCTCGTTCACTGCGCATATATCCAGATACTGATTTTATTGATCTTCACAGATAAATTCTTCCTCCTGGAGACCTGAGCAAATGCCAGCTGAGGCTGACAGAAGGACCTCTGTTGACTTAGCAAATGTTAGATCTGACCCTGAGACCTGGGAATTGTGGAAGAAGCAAGTTCATGCAACTATCGATGGCTTCTAGTTACAATTCACATTCAAGCATAGCTCTGCCCACCATTCCCCAAAGCCAGACACTGGGGTTAAACAGCTTTGTTTCGGGAGACCTCTAGGAGCAATTTGCTGTGGCTGTGTCAACAACCTGCTGCGCAGAACTTTGTCCCCCAGACCAAATTTTTTGAATATTTCATAGCTTTCTCACCAAACTGCACGTTTATTGTCAAAGCCACCGCTCGCTGTTCCTGCTCCATCTCTTAGCAGCCTTCTCCCCCGTCTTTGTTCCTTGGGTCAACCCTGTTACTGGTAAGTTCAATAAATTCCCCTTGAAATCAGTGGCAGATACATGTCCCTTCAGTCTGAAGGCACATTTGAACTAATATGACACAGTCTTCATTAATAAGACTGGGCTGCACTTCTAAAAATGGGATATATTAAGAAATCTTGCCCATTGAAATGCAAGGCCCTGGAGGCTGGGTCTGGTTAAGTTTCATTCTTAATTGAAAGTGATTGTTTTCTGGGGTTGAAGCCAAACCCTGCATCGGACACTGGGACTCCTGTGCTCTCCCAGGAGGAAAGCAGGGTGTCTCAATGTGGGATCTGGACCTGCAGCCCCCGGGGAGCAGGGAGCTGTTGGCAGCCGGGATGCCATGAGCTTTGTCTGGCCAGGAGCGAGGACCAGGAGCGGGCTGTGCTTTGCATCCCACTGCAAATCCACAAGCAAGCCCGGGATCCTGAACTCTTTCACAGAAGCTGGCAAAGAACACCCCTTTTCTTGGTAAAAAGGTTTCACAGCTTTCTTCCCCTACCTTCCCTGCTCCCCCACTGCAGCTGTAGTCCCGACGTTCACGGGGCAGAAGGAGAAAGCCAAAGAAAAGCACGAATCAGTACGGTGTGAGGGGCATCATCTGTGAGTGGGAAGAGCTGGACCATAATCCAGGTTCCCAAGTCTTTTTATTATTTTGTGTGAAAGAGTCTCTGGAAATTGATCTGAACAGAACATGCTTTGAGTTTTCTGCGGTGCGGAGTCACTCACTGCTCTGGGCGTGCTGCAGAGCGAGGTATTCCCGAGTCCTGGTGCTGACAGCAACCTGTCGCACAGATGTCTAAGGCTAGAATGAAATAAAATTTGAAAGGCCTTTAATGTTGAGGGACCAATCTGAGACAGTTCGGGCTTGATTCTTCAGAGATGTGACAAGGCTACTGCTCGTGCCAGCTTTTTGCAGGGGGCTGCAGGAATGCCACTTTTTGCAGCTACCACCTCCTGCATTTTTGAAATCAGGCAAAATGAAAAGTGAGATGCCCAAACTTGATGGCTGATTTTGAAAACTTGGGGTTTTATTTTCCCATACGTCATTGCCGTCCTTATAAAACTCAGCATCCAGTTTCATTGCCTTATGCTAAGTTAGGTACTGTATCTACAACACCATCTGGGTCAGGTCCATACGCCCCTGAGGTGACTGAGGTCTCTCTCTTGTCTCTGACAGGCTTTGAATTTCATCCTGTAAATGCGAAATCATTATATTCTATCATGCGGTAGAATCAATCTCTGCATCTGGAAAATCTTTGTCACACAGGCAAACCCCTGGTCCCAGTGCCTGGACCTCCCACTGGCGTTAATGAGGATGATGTGAACGGGGTGGCTGTCACGATGTGGTGCAACAGAGCATTTGGTGGATTAACTCTGCGTACATCACGTACTTCCACACATAATAGACACCTGCTCCAAAATTGCCAGCTCTCACCTTCTTTGCTTTGTGACTTGTGAGAGATGAAGTCAGCAGCTTAAATTAATTGCTGCACTCCCCCTGCCATGGGAGAAGAGGGAAACCCCTCACTGGATGAATCCTTCTTAAGAATAATTTTTATTATTTGGAGTGGTTTCTACTGTGAAGGGTTGAAGAACATTTTGCAAAATGGATCAGAAATACAAATTTTTGTCTAAGAGGAGAGTCTGTTTCTGTTAATACTGGTGTCAGCCTGCAGTAGCTCCCCTAAAGTCTGCAGATGTAATTCAGGCTAGCACCAATGTAACTGAAGACACACCAAAGTCTGGTTTTCTTGAAATCCTGATTGGGCCCAGCTCATTCTCAGTATTTCTGAAAAAAAAAAAAAAAAAATTTGCTTTAGAATCAGCAGCTAAAAGATTTAGCAAAACCCACAGATACTGCATGACAGATCAGAACAAGAGGAGAAGACACCTAACCTGGTCATGAACACAGAGAGACCCTCCCTGCATACACCAGAATTTGGCCAGGAATTAGCAATCTGCGTTGGTACAAAATACCCCAGTAGCTTTCATTTGCTCGCCCAGTCAGTACCCTTGAACCAAAAGCTGGATTTACGTGGCTGCTTGTAATGGTAGGGGCCGATTTTATTTGGGTAACTTCATTGATTTCAAGGGAATTGTTTCTGATTTGTACTAGAATAAGTGGGAGCAGATTTAGGTTCTTTAATGTTCTTCCAGTTTAGCTCTTGGAATAACTTGTATTTCATTATTATGTGTTTATGTAATTAGTGCAATTATATCAAATTATATAATTGGTACAATTACTTGGACTCATGTAACCACTGCATATAGCATTCCATGCTGTAAAATCTTTTGCTCTGGAAAAAAAAAAAGAAGTCAATATTACATGGGAATCTTAATTTGTTTTTAAATTCTGGTATCAAATTTAGGGCCTGACCACATGCAAGGAACTTCTGGTTCACATCAGTGGAACCTCTCTAAGCAGGCAGCTTGCAGCCTTCATCATAGATACTGGGTTTTTAATCTGATTTGGCCAATTTTATTCAACAGAGGCCCTCCTTGAATGTGTGCAGCTCTAACCAGTCTTCCTTGTACAAAGCAGAGATGTCAAGTTTTTACAAACATGCCATATAACCTGAGAGATCTCTGAAGCCATCAGGGACCTGAGATATGCATACAGCTTCCTTATACTCGATGAGATTTACCATCTTTGTGATCTGCTGCTGAGAATTTTAAGCCCATACTTTTACTAAATTCATAAGCTCCCTTTTTTTGGTCCTTGAAACTGTTTTTTTCCCCTGACTATAATTTGCTTTCAGGGTACGTTGTTGTGAAAGCTTGGAAATAGAGGGGTCAGTGTAGGAGTCTGTTGTGGGCGAAGTCAAAGTAGGCATATCCAGCAAAACAGAAAAAAGGGCCGGAAAAAACCTGATGGGTGTATTGATTTCCCTGGGCCAGACATAACCGTCAAGGAAGACCCAGGACGAGAGCTGTGGTTGCTGGCCACCTGATGGACCTCTCCTAACGAAAGGATCAGCCCTCCCCGGTGCGGAGCTTTTCAAGCTCTTGCCTGGCCCAAATGCAGTCATTGAACCCAGCTGCGAAGTGCACAGCCCCAGGTGAGGCACATCTCTACCTAAGGACAGCTCTGCGGGGCCTGGCTGCTGCCTGCTCTTCCTCACTTTGGACCTGCTTTTGGAGAGGGTCCACCTCCTGGTGTGTCCTCCTGCAGACTGGCCTTTGAAATCAGGCTGGGAGAGGCAGCTGCAGCCTACTACAGCACAGCCATTTTAGGGTTGCAGCTAGTGCTGCCTCACTGCCTTCCTCCAGCTGGTAAGTGTGCTCAGTGCCTGTTATTTTTATCTCGAGCTTTTGCTTTGTTTTTGAGGATAATTGCACATTATTGCTGCAATATGTTATAATAAGTGTTATGCAGATGACTATTGTATCCAAGGGGAAAGAAGATGTGGCTGGGGAGCAAACTTAAACCTATGTGTCAGCAAAACAAACACGCCGTGTTTGGGCTGTGTCAGTCAAGTGGTACCAAAGTGGCATTTAGGTTTTGCCCAAGCAGAGGCTGCAGGGCTGATCTCGCCCCTCTTTGTTTTGTCGGATGGAGCAGCTTGCGCCCTTTCCCGCAGAAGACTTTGTCACAAGCTGTGGAAGAGCTGCAGCGGCCGCGCTTTCCTGCGGCCGGAGCTTAGCTCCTCGCTTGAGTGATGGGGGAGCCGGTCCTGGGCAGCGCGGCAGGAGCGAGGTAGGAGAGGTGGGTGCTGAAGCGACATTCATTTGAGGATATAAGGGTTACAAACGCTACCAGGTCTGGCTCCTGTGAGCTGGAGCAGACTGGGCTCTTGGACTTCTGGACCCCCCTGTCCCATCTCCTGTTTACTATGTTCTCTGTAATCAGGTTTGGTCTCTTATGGCTTGTTTTTGGGTCAGGCTTTGGAACTGACCCACAGCTATGGGACTCCAAGCTTAAAAAAAATAATTCAGGACCTTGTAAATTAAGGCCTTGGGCCATTGTGAAAGGAAACAAACAACACTTATCTGTCTTAATGAGAGTCATATATGTGTATTTTGTATCCAATTGTATGAATTATCTTTAGCAGTAATACTTTGTAAGACCATGTAATTTATGAGGTGGTTATTGGTGACTCATAAGTATTTATTTATGTCTTATACGCATTGTGTATGTTTGGCTTGATAGGGGTGGCATGTTTGCATGGGTGAGCGTGCGTTTTGTATGCAAACACACGCAGACAAGAAATGCAAGGCTTTCTTTAAGCAAATCAACTTCTGCCACATTAACGCCTCTGTAATAAAGTGTATTTTGGGGGATCCTGATGATAGATTGGAGGTAATGCGGTGTAGCTAGCCACTCTTTGAGTAGATTTCTTGAATTTTGGGTACCTCATCTAAAGTATGTTGTCTTGCATTAAGTACATGGTGTGTAGGTGCCCTTGTGATGGGTGACGAGAAGGCAGCCTGTTCTTAGATGTGGCTGTGCTCCAGCCAGCTCCACATCCAAGAGAGTGCAGCAAACCACTTTTGCTCAATCTGTGTTTTGAAATTGTTCAGAATCTGGTTTGGTCTTTAGCACAGTTCAAAGCAACCTTGAGGCTGCCTTTAGGACAGCTGCCGGGGTCCCCAGCGCTGCTGTAAAAGCAGAGAAAGAGCCGGAATATCATAGCACCCTGGTCATGCGTTCTCCGTTGGGCCACGCTTCCTATACTGGGAGCTGCTGGGGGCACTTGGGCAGAGTGGAGCCCACTTAAATCTCTGTGCTGAGTGTTTCTTATTAACTATGTGATAGGCACAGAGACAGGATTTAAGCTGGCTCAGTTTATATTGGCTGCACACCCCAGTGGTCGAATCACTACGTTAACAGTGCGTGACAATGAATCAAGCCCTATATTCATTTTATGAGTGGGTTCCCCTTACTTTGTTCTTATTTTCTTCTCCCCACCTTTGACAACTGTAGATGTGAATCTTGGAGAACATTGCTTCCAGACCATATCCCCTTGAATTGGGTTGCTGCACCAAGCAGGAAAAGTAAAGCTATGTTTAAGTTTTATCCCAAATGAAAGCTTTTTCTACTCTGTGTGCCACAAATAGACTTCTAATTATGGGAAGCACAGGCTGTAAGTGCACCCCAGGATTTGATTCCATGCTTTGTCTGTCAAGCTTGTGAATGTGCCAGCTCTTATAGTAATTTTTTCTTCAGCACCACCAGTTGCAGTCCACAGTTACCAGATATAACAACAAAAGGAATGGCAAACCAGTCCATGTGCTGATGGCCACCAGTTTTCTGTCTCTGGCAGACTTTCTTGTGGTGATGTTGAATGTTGCAACAATTCAGACGTGCTCTGTGACTTGCTGGGCTTAAAAATCTGTTGGTGTTAATGTAGGGCCAGATTCAGTTATTCACACCTGTGGAAAGCAGATTCAAAATCCTACCAAATCGGAATTCCCCAGTCAATTACGGTCATAAACAGGCTGCAAGACTGCACCGAGCAAAGCCCCTAGTATTTTTGGTGCAATATCAGAGCCTAGCTGAAGATGCTGCAAGTCCATGAGCTTCCGTTCAGTTGCACCCATTTGCACCAGGTGTGAATTTATCCTGTTGGCTTGTAGACAAAACCCTTCCTTTAGATCAGTCAGCAGTTGGGCTCCTGGTATTGCGCTCTGTGTATCTCCGTAGCTGGTGATAGCAGCTATTGTTCTTTTCTGCAATATGTTCACGGCATCAGGCATTATGACTCATGTCATCATACCATTGTGAACCATTTGTTTAATAATACTGCATCCGTATCATGTCACTCTAGCAATAGTCTTAATTCTTTCTATTATTAACTTCTGTTTTGAAGTGTTTATACTTGTAATTCAGCTTTTCAAATTTTCACTGGGTGTAAGCTTGTGTAAGAGGAAAAGGTTTGTAAACACATCTGAAAGAATCTGACAATTTATTGGCCATGCCTGATCAGAAAAGCAAGAAGTGTATTTGTTTAAGGCTTTTTTTGGTTAACAATAAAAGATAGTACAGGCTTCATCAGCACCTAGAAAGGAAAATGCAGGTGCTACTTTTTTTCCCATTCCTGTAGGACTAGTTGGTTTTAAATGTTAATGATATCTTTTAATTTGACAAAGCGGGATCCTGAAAAAAAGGTAACTTGCCTTTTTCCTGTCAACCAATTTAGTAATTTGTTAGGGTGGTTGTTCTCTTAGGCAGGGGTGTATCCACCTCCTATTTAGAGATCTTTGAAGCCATTTGTGCATCTCTGGTACTGTGCAGAAAATGAAGAACTTCCTTGGGTCTTTCTTTCTGACCACTGGCAGAAGAGAGGAGCAGGATTCAGCAAATGTTAGGGCAGCAGATCTTCTGTTGAAGCTGTTGGAGTAGGAACCCTTAGCCCATAAACAATCTGGGGTCAGGGGACATCTGAAAAGTTCGTTGTTGCTGTTGTTCTGTTGTTATGGGTTTTTTCTGTCTGATCAGCTTAGCTTCTGGCAATGCTGTTATACAATGACAACCCACAGGTGTCTTTCTGGAAAACAGAAGAGTTCTGGAACATAAATGTAGCTCTAGTCTACTCTGCTGGGATGTCTGCAGTGACCCTTTATTGGGGCTCTGAGAAAATCTTCCCATAATTGGTAGAAACAGCTTTAAAAGAAAAGCAAAACAGATCATGAAGGAAAGAAAGAGCTGATAAAGCTTCTAGCATCAAGAGTGTGCATGTTGAAACACTCTCTAATTATATATTTATCCAATCCAGTTAATACTACAGAGCTTGCAAAAAAAGCCCCATAATTAGGGGTTATGAAAATGTCTACATAGCAATAATATGGCACCTAAATATAGCATCTTTCCTCCTGAAGCACTTTACATCATTTGAGAACCATGGACTTGGTTCACAGCTGGCATTCACAGGTGCAACCTTATTGATTTCGATGGAATAGTGCCATTTTTACCAGGGATTAATTTTGTCATAAATAGAAGTTTTATCTATCTTATGGGCTTGTAGGGCTGCCCATCACAATAGTGTGTGCATATCTTTTACATCAAATTGGCTGGCAATAGCAAAACCTTTAGCAGACTTCATGGAGTCTCTGCCACATCTGCCTTCTCATGCTGCAGAAATCTTTGCTCAGGCTAAACTTATTTGCACTGTGTATTTTGGGGATGGGGAGAGAAGAACAGCTGATGGTAGCAAAGATGTATGATGTTCTTTAGGTGGGTAAAGATGGCTGTGGCTATGGGTTTTCCCTTTCTGTGGGAAGGTGATTTCACAGTTGTGGTATCTAGATTGAGAGTGTCAGGACTTTGGGACTCATCATGCTCAGAGCACACCTGGAAGCTCAGACATGTGCTCCTGAGTGTAGCAGGACCCTAATTATGCATCGGTCGTGGTATCCATCATTGATGGGGTGAAAGAGTAGCGCTGCACATAATTTTGTAACTGAAATTAAGACTGCTACATACAAGTTAAAAAATTGTAAGTGAACTTTGTCCAAACCAGAATTTGTCAAATCACCAGGGCTAAGGCTCAATATCAGAAAGTATCGCTAGGCTCCCCAGTGTCAGAATAAGCCCTGGAGATTTTGGTCTGCTTTGTCGCCGCTTTGCAGGTTTCCTATAAAACTAAGGACAAGCCTTTTAGCTACTTCATACTGCCTCTAACATGAGAAATACAGTGTTTCCTGAGTGTGAAGTGAAACGGTCATACTAGGAGCTCAGAAAGAAAGGAAAAGGAGATGGTTTATACTTCAGCTATATTTGCCGCTACCTTGAATAGCACAAGCAGTTCTGGACTGCTCATCTCAAACATAGCAGAACTTGGAATAGTTGAGAGAAAGATGAAAATGCTGAGCTGAACGGCTTCCATGTGAGAAACAAACAATTAGGCTGAAACTCCTTGGCCTGGAGAAGACGAGATGTTGGTGGGGTAGGAGTGAATTCCGCAAGGCAGCAGCATCAGTCAGAAGGTGGGCAGGGATTGCTTGTTCTGTGGCAGTACACCAGTTAAGGTCATTAAATGAACTAGAAGCCAGGCTCAAATCAAACAAAAGGAGATGTTCTCTGTGCAACTGGTAGTGGACACAAGGAATTCGCTGCCAAAGGTGGCTGTGGAGCCTAAAAGCTTATTAGGGTTCAAAGGATGACTGGACAAGTTTGTGTAAAGAAATGCATGGAGGATTACCAAGTAACTAGAAACCACATCTGGCTTAGGAAATACCTTGATCTGAAATAGCTGGAGGCTAGCAGAACTGTGAGGGAAATAGCATAAGTTGTTGCCTTGCTTCTACTGTTTTCTGGCTGTCTGACCTCTACAGGAGACTCAGTGCTGGGCTAGATGGGCTGGTATGGCCATTCTTCTACTTGTACTCGATGTGGCAACTCAGCTATGCAGGTTGTTGCAGCGGGTGGACGTGAGTCATTGCTCCAGAGGTGTTGTGTGCTCCAGTTCTCCTCTGGTCTTGACTGGGGAGCTTGGTCTCACGTTGCTTGTGAAGGTCTGGGTTCAGATCCTCAGTGAAATGCATCTGGATGATGTTTTCTGCTGGAATACCAGCTTAATATGAATGGAGGGGAGAGGCTGTGGAATACTGAAAATCAGCCCCCTTTCCTGTAGTAACTGATTTTCCTTTGAGGCCTCTTCTATGAAGCTTTACACGACAGACCGTGCATAACTTCAGAGCTCTGAAAGGATCGAGGAGCTGTAAAGTCTTATTGTGAAAGAGAATAAATTATATTGAGCAACTCCTACACACATACAGGAGAAAAAATTTCACCTCCTCCCATAATATCAGATTGTTGATATTCCCTGCATAGAACTGTAGGGAATAAACAAATGCATTCATTAACATTTACCCGGTAAGGTGAACTGAGGACAGAATATCAGTCCACATATCCAGGCTTATCTCTGAATTTCCTGGATTTTATGGGTTTAAGTCTGACTCTGAACAGGTCTTAAGGGCATTTTCTTGGTGGATTAGAAGGGTCTGTGTTTGGACAGTCCCGTCTATAGTACCTATGGGATTGTACAAACCCCTAGTTTTACTATTTGTGTCTGTTTTAAAATCCTGCTATTCATTTGCCTGAGCCGAACAGCTTTCAAACTGGAATTAGAGTTGGGTACATAGCATGAGGAGAGTACACATCTGGAAAGAGCTCGGAAGACTCAACCAACATTTCACAGACAATGTTGGAAAACAAACAAAAACCCCTCTGAAAATGTGGTCTGCAGATGGGTCTTTATATTTTCTTCCCCATTATTTTAACGGGGAAAATTCATCTTTAACAGAAAGGCATTCAGCACAATAACAGCAGGAAAACGACTCAATGGGAGTCATTTTCCAGGATATCTTTCTGTCTGGGTCAGAGCACAACTTCTTCTGTGCCAAGAGACTCTTCCTCATGGGGCAGCTGCAGTGTTGGAAATGCCATCACCTTCATTGGTGTCTTCTGCTGAAACAGCACTAGATGAAGCTTTAAATTTGCTAGGGGTATTTCTCCAGTAGTGATTGCTGGTATGGGGCTCTCCCGCAGGCTTGCCCAATTTGCCACAGAAAGTGTCGTGTGGCTCAGGCGGCCAATCCCAGCTCCAAAGATGGTGTGCTTGTTGCAAGCTCGTGCCAAGCCATCTGTAAGATTTGTCAGATAAATGTGACTAGCGAAGTGGCACTCGTGAGCAGATGAAGGGAAATTCCCTAGGGGATTCTTTATTCGCTCGTCATTAGCAGGAGAGGCAGTGGGAAAATTCATTGTTTAGCTGTTCAAAATACTGGCGAACATTTGATACTGAATAATCTTTAAGTGGGGGGGATGTCGAACATGTCTTGAGCAGCCCAGACTCTGTGCTGGAGGCAGAGTATCATGTTCTGCTTGTGGGGCTTACCTTAGTGAAGAAGGATAAGGATATCTGAGTTCCTCAGTCTTGTATTTTGCCTCAAAACCACCTCCCCTCCCTGGGGTAGCCTTATTCAAAGTGAACTGAGGCATGGAGCAGCCTAAAGGTGCATTGCTGCTGTTTACCTGTCTATATCCCTGATCTTAAATGGAAAATAAAATCTGCCCCTGCTGTGAGAAAGTACTGCCTGCTCACTAAATAAAACCTGCTCACGGGCTCTTTGGTGGCAGCTTTGCAGTGAGGACTAAATCTTGCTTGCTCTAGTCATGAGACTGACTTAGATGTGATGACTCGCAGAGCAAACTTGCTGATCTCTTATTTTTTGTGAGCTAAAGTGGGGCCACGGTCCACGCTGATGAGAAACAGGTCACCAGTCTCAATGTTCTCCATAGAACTCCTTTGGTGCAACTCACTTTGCAGTACCAAAGGGAGTTTTTAGTCTTGGAAAAGAATAATCTAAGCTCCCATGATTACCTTCCTCAGGCAAGGTGCTTTAGGCAAAGCCCTTGGTACTTTTTTATTTTTGTGGTGGGACATGGAGGTTTTACGGTATCTCCTTTTGCGTGCTGTGTGGCTATCGGCAGGCACAGAGTATCCTGCTCCCATTGCTATCAGCCCTACTACTCATTCAAATTCCGTTTATACTCTAGGTTTAAACTGGGGCTTGGAAATTAATGGAAACGTCGTCCTTTTGAAAGCTACAACATTCTAGTTGCACTGGTTGGGGTCTTTTTCCTCCCAAGGAGGATTGGGTGAGGGGACTGAGCTGGCAGGTGGGGAATAGGAGAGAGGGAGTTGCAGTGTTTCCAGTTCCCCAAACTCCACCATGGGCTAGAGACCAGTACAGGTCCCCTCTCCAGGGACATTGACTTAATGGAGAACTGGTGAAGGGGGGACGTAGGGAGAGAGGTTTTCTCCTACTGAATCTCACAAAACCGTTCACCCAAAAGGCTTGCTGGTGTAGGGTACTGTGAAAGATTCAGATGTTATTTCCCATCGCTTTTTCACGTAAGTCAAGACCAAAACCATACCAACCAATACAGAAAACCATTGTCCTGTAGAAAGGTTCCCAAATCCACATTTAGCAGCTTCAGTATGTGGGCAGACTTTCAAAGGCTGAACCCCCCTGCAGTTCCACTAAGCTTGAGGGAGACATGAAGCAATATCTGACTTCAGATGGTAGGTGAAATGTAAGACTGTATGGGTGAATCTTTATCAGCGAATAGGTTGTTTGCCAGATGCAGCAGTTTCTGTCAGTGAAAAGGTATCTGTGAATTTGGGTTGAATGCACTGGATAGCTAGAAAAATGAGGATATTCCAACAACAGCTCCAGACCTTGCTTCAGCTTTTGTGTTAATAGATGAACTTCTGTTGACTCCAATACGATGTTACTTGCTCGCATGAGATGGGTCTTTTTTTATACAGGAAAAAGTCGCATCACAAGAGACCTTTGATGTTTTAATGTGTCCTGGCATATCGATGGATACATCCAGTGGAGAAGAACAATCTGGGACACTTGGTCTGCGTTTGTGCTTTGCTGGAGATTTGCTATGTAACCTCGAGCAAATCTATTAATCTCCCAGTACCTCAATTCCCCAAATGCAAAATGGAGATAATAAAACATAACTCCCTTAGCAGGGTAAACACATTAAAAAATGCACTTAAAAGCAGTTGGGTACTAGATTAATGGAGGCCTATATCTTGTGGGGAAGATTTGTTGTATTATAAATAATACATCTTCACAATTATTCCATTTAGTCTGCCTTGAAGCCTTCAAAGACATACCACGCAAATGTTTACTGGCAGCGTGTTTCCCCCCTTTTATTGGCCAACATGTTTAGACCAGACTTTGCTGTGGCAAAGTATTTCAGCACATTGCACATGGCAAATGGCTCTTTTACTGTAAAAGTAGATTTTTTTTTTCAGAGAATACCCCAAATAATGCTGTACTCAGCAAAAGCCTGTGCACCTGGAGGAGCTGTCTCTGAGCAGATTTTCCTTCCAAAATGTTCAGTATGCTTCCACCTAGAGCTTTCGACTGAAATGGAGAATGAAGGAGATCTGGTGGGTACCAAGGACAAACTTTTTAAGGGCGAGTTAACTTTGCAGACCACCTAAAAGAACCTGGGTATGTCTCAAGTCGGCTAAGCAATGTTCATGCCAAGATGTCCCAGACAAAAAGGCCAGTGTTGCAGAGTGCGGTTGAATTACCTTGGGGACAAAGTGGGGGTTTGGGGGACTCCCACTACAAGGTTAGTGCACAGGAGCTATTCAAGCCATTAGGCCACCCACTGTTTTAGCAGTGTTACTTAGCTTCCCTGGACTCTGTAATTACTCTTGTCACATTACTGAGGGTAACATAGAAATATTGCAAGCATTTGCCTTGAACTTGGAGTGTTGAGGCTTATGTAAGGGGGGAAAAAGGGCTACACAGAGACTAAAATGAAGGGTGTGATTCTTATCCCACTTGTGCTTGTTTTAAGCTGGTTTTGCCTCTGCTGGAATAATTCCTCTTTAACATTGATGTAATGGGTTCAGCAGCAGGCCTGTGTGTGTTTGTGAAACATCTTCGCCTGCCTAAAAGAGGTGTGTATAAGGGTATTTTGAGGAAAGCAGCAGCCTGGAATTGGCATTTGCTTCAGTTCAGGT
This sequence comes from Gavia stellata, assembly GCF_030936135.1. Lineage (NCBI taxonomy): Eukaryota > Metazoa > Chordata > Aves > Gaviiformes > Gaviidae > Gavia > Gavia stellata. The sequence goes on along the minus strand of NC_082601.1, from coordinate 14,616,836 downwards.
AAGAATTTTTTTTTTTCCTCATACAGTGAAAAGCCAGCATGATGTGAAGAAGAGCGAAACCTTTGTTTCTGTGATCAGGGCATCAAATCAAGAACTGCATTTGCTCAGGTGCCTTCCCCATGAGGATGTTCCTCAAGAACTGACGATGGCAGGGATGTGCTGTCACACCCTGTGGAGATGGGGAGCTAGACTTGCTAGTGTGCGAGACCTTTCATGCTCCTGCCTACAGAAATGGGGGGAAAAAATGTAGTAAGACAGTGGTAACTGGTGACAGAGAGAATCCCAGATCTGTTTTTGCTGCACAGCTTAGGAGGTCTCATACAACCAGCTAAGAAGGGTTGGGTACCAAGAGAGTTTGCTTTTAACCTCTGCCCTGCAGCACAGGAACTATTGAATTGAGGGTTTTCTTGGTGTGTCTGCTTCTTTAATGGCAATGTAATGCTTTTGGGTGAAAGGCACCGTGGAAGAACAGCAGCGGCACAAAAATATGAAAAACCCTAAGAAGAATACCCTGAGATGAAGATTAGATGGGAGGAGAGGTAGCCTTGCAGATGGGGCTTCCATATCAAGCATTAGGACCTGACAATCCTCCTGATCTGATGCTAACAGAAACCGCAGCAATGTTTATTTTATCTCTGGCAAACATCTCTGCATTGGGTAAGAATGAAAAGTTGATCTCACGCTTGGGAGGAGTTTGGGAAGAGCAAGTACGTGCTACTCGGCCGTGCTCCAGGCAGTGCTGGCCAGTCGCTCCAGTAGGCAATGCTGGGCATGGTGGGAGTGCTTCTGGTCTCCCGCAGGCTGCGGGTGCTGCAGGGAGCACCGCTCTGAGCCTCTCTGCAGCCTGATCTGTGGTCTGCATGTGCTGTGTTAGAAGAACCTGTAAGAGGGCTGAGGTTTGGTCGTCTCTGAACCCCAGATGGGATACTATCCCTGAGAAGGTAGCATTAACTTGTGGGTACCCACGTGTGCTGCTGGGATGGCACTTCTGTTTATAGAACTTATTAATGTTCAGATTACCTCCGTTAGTAGTGTGTCATGCTTTCTCCAGCCAAATAGCTTACAGATATGTGTTGGTTTTAATGGTGTTTGGGAGACAAAATCATAGAATGCAGGGTCATTTATTCTTCCGTCTTGCGATCATCTGTTACCTAGACTAGCAGACAACAAAGAAAAAAGTGGTAGCGCTAATCTACTATGTGTCACTGTATGTATGTATAGCACCTAGCACAGTTGGGAGTATATATTATCGACACCGCTATGGTGTGAAGGGACCTTATTGCTCTAGGAACTACACATGCAGACAACAAAATATGGTGCCTTCCCAAAGAGCTTATGAACAAAATGTAGTTAATGATCAATTGATCTTTGCAGCAGAATCCTGTAGGCGACCAGTGGATCAAAGCTGCATATATAAAATAATGACACATATTTATCCTGCTGATGTTATAAGGGGGTCCATGTTATACTTGTGCAGAGGTTCAGGGAAGGCTATATTTTCGATTATTTGGGAAGACTCTGCAAGTACTACCTAGTGTGAATAACCTAGAATGATGAAGTTAAGGTCTAGCTAAAGGCCAATGGATCAGACAGAAAGGACGGCCCAAAATGACTGGTAAGAGATAGCAAGGATCTTCTCGGAGAAGGCTAAAAGGGTATTTCCACCTATGCTGAGCTCTCTTACCCATAAAGACACGACAGCCAGAAGCTGAGACTTTTGCTTGGTGCAGCAGAGAGGCTCCTGGGGAAGTTACCCTGCTAGACCTGGGTGTACATGTTATGCCACCACCCTGCAGAGAAGAGGGCAGTGAAATCCCAGGCAGTCCTCCTTCCTAGAAACTGAAACTGGCAAGAGGCAGGGTTGAAAGAAGGGAGTAAAAGGATGCAGCGGAAGTAATTGAAGAGGACCGGTGCCACGGGGACTGTGGGAGGGCAAGGTTTCCAGAAGAGAAATGCGGATCTGCTGTTGCGCAGGTGTTGATGACTGCTCAAGGCTGAGGATGGGAAGACTGAAGTTCATGTTTCCCTAGGAAAGGTGTTCCAAGATTCAAACTTCTACCTTTCAGACTGGCAGAGTGAAGGAGAGGGTTGCAAGATGGTGAAACCACGCTACATCTGTGCCTGATTCTTTGGGGGGAAAAAAATGGTGCAGTGGCATGGAAAGAAATGCATGGAAGCAAGGTTGAAGGAGTGTCAAAAATGCATGGAGAAGATCTGAAATTGTGGGAAGTAAGGTTCATTTGCCTTGGAGGAGCAAAGCTGGCCCTAGAGGAAATGGCAAAGCAAGAGAGCAAGTATGGAGACAAAAATTAAAATCCCAGTCACAATGATGTGGACAGGAGGCCTTTGGAGAACATGTGGGGGAGGTGGCCAGCACCTAAGGAAAGGAGTGCAATGGAGGTGTGACCAGGACAAAGAGATTGAGTTAAAGGAGAAAACACAGCTTGTGACTAAATAAAAATAAATATTTGGTATTTTGCTTTTGTTTTCTCTCCCAGATTTTACACACAGCTTTTGTAGGGACTGTAAAGTATTTTGAAAGCTGTTGTTGGGAAACAGTAGTAATTTCAATAGGTAAGGAAACAGTTCAACATATTTGGTGATGATTTTAACTATTTGTTTTATGGCAGAATTGGGGGAAGAGTTGTAAAACCTCAACCTGCATTTCTTATTTTAGCATGAATATGTGAATTCCTTTGTATGAATAGGACAGAGCTTACACTTAAATAGGCATAGAAAGCAGGGAATGGAGACCAAAAATGCAGATTAAATAGATTCAATATGAATTAAATGGATTCAGATGTGAAATCTGCAAATGCAATCTACTGCAGTGTAAATCAGGTTTTTTTCAAGTTCCCAAGTTTGAACTGCACCTGAAAAAGCTTAGCCTAAATCGAAATATGCATCTGTACAAAGCCTCTTGCCAGAGTCTAAAAATTAATTTTAAATTAGTGCAGCTTTTAGTTATAAACAAAAGATGTATGTTAGAGTGGAAACTGAACTCAGATTTCTGGACTTCCAATAGAGCACATATACCACAAGCCCACCGCTTATGGTATGAAAATCAGTACGACAGTGGCAGATGCAGAGCACAGTGGCATAGGATGGTGTTAATTTTTTGATCTTTGTCATGTAATATCCTACTGTAAGAAGTGCAGATGGGGGGAGCCAAGAGAAGACTCTCTCCAGCCCTCGGAGTGTGGAAGGTTAGTGGTGAAGTCTCTATATTGTAGTACTTTGGGGAACTGAGCTTTCAATACCTCACAGATTGTTGATCTGTAAGTGGATGAGTTTCCCTGTCGTTCTTTCCTTTCCTCTCCTCATGGTGTGGAAAACCGTATCTAGAAACATCACCTGCATCTGTGAATTACTTTTTTTTCCTCCCCTGTGGGCTGTGGAGGCTCAGATCTTTCCGCTGCAAAGTCGAGAGCTGATAATCCTCTGCAGGGTCATCAGAGCTGCTGAGGTGCCAGACTTTGGCTGCTCCCTCGGTTCCCATGAGCACAGGTGCCCATTCTTCTTGCTTTAGGGGATGATCTATTTGCACAGCCTTAATCAGCAGCACGTTATGGTTTTGGCCAGTGCAGTTTGTGATGGTGACATAGTATATTTATTTTTAATGTGGAATTGGCCCGTGACTGATTGAACAATGTACAAATAAAAGATATGGAAATCAAAACTGGTTCAGCTTGCTGGCCAGCACAGACAAGAATAAAAAAAGAACAGCTGAACAATTCCAGTAGGTCTTTGGTGGGTGCTTAATTAGACTTCCACATGTTGGAGGGAGGACAGAGCAAGACTTTTCCTAGTAGTATTGCATGCATTTTGGGAATGACAGTTGCGACTTGGAAGCATTAATTCTCATACAAGATGTTCTTCATTGACATTCTGGTTTTATGAATATTAAAATCTTTATCATCTGGTCAACAACTCCTGGTATTCATTTCAGAAAAAGCTGATATTTTCATATTGTTCTGTAGATGGGGATTACAGAGAGACTGCAGGATCCTGGAACAGTGTAGAGCAAGAGTGTGAACAAAACAGGAAGCTGGACACAGTCCTCTGCTATAATCAATCTTGCTCAAAACTTTAGGTGAAATAAAAGGACCATGGTAGCCACTTTCACAGGTCTGACCCTGTTGAAAAGCCTCTGAGAAAGAATAAGTGTCTTGTTATTTCTTGCTATGTGGATAGGCTGCTTTCAGTGTCTATCTCGGAAAGATTTCACTTGATGACAGAATTATTATTAAATCATGTATTTGGTTGCTGGGAGTTACCCCAGACTTGAAATTCAATAGATAATAGGCTTTATGTCACTGATAAAGTAACTAAATTTGCATATATTATGTGTGAAATAAATGGAACAGCAAAAGGAATCTCTAGTAAACGTTTTAAAGACCTTTTCTACTACACTTTTTTGGAAACAAGTGAAAAAGGAAACATTTCCCAGTGCTTGGCTGAGTGCAATGACATCATGCTTGTTAAAAGGTTTAACTGTAGCAAAACAAATAGTCCAACTGCTCTGTCTCTGCTGGGGTAAAGAACTTCTTGGGTCCTAAATGTGGTTGTGGACAGTACCCCGGGATACTCTAGGGATCCTGAACAGTGTTTGAAGCACAAATCTGGAATAAATAATAAAATCTCATTTTCACATTTTTTTATACCTATTTTTCTGTTTCAAAGGCACCTAATAATGCAATGTGGTTGGAGTAGTGATGTCGTTCCCTCCAATCCCTAGGAAAAAAAAAAGGATGATGCAAAGATATTAATCATATTAGTTGTAGCAAAGGACAGCTATCTTCCCCAATACTTGTTCCATGACATAAATAATTTTTCTGGGTGTCTTCAGGGAGGATTAGAAAGTCTACTGTTAAAGAGCGAGGGAGATATGGATATATTGATTTTGTCTTTCCCGCTGTTACTCCCACCCAAGACAAAATGTTAGCAGCAAATTTATCTCTGTTATGTCTTCCATCCAAGTCAGCTTGAATCTCTGCTTCAGAGTGTTTGGTGTTTGATAATTTCCATTTAAGTCAAAGTTCCAGTTAACTTCTGACTGCAATAACTGTCAAGGTGTAAAATACACAGCCTCCATTCCAGCACTGCTTAATCGGCAAGTAATTCATGGTATAGGCCTTCAGCTGTGATTGCAAACCAAACTGATAACATGAGAAATCACTATAGTGAACACTGAGCCATCATTAGCTTTCAAAAATCGAGAATTTCGCAAGCAGTTTCTCTTGTTAGAGACAGAGGGGAAAAAAGGCTCTGGCCAAGCTAAATCCACTGCAGAATTCAAAGGAATTCTCAGGGAAAATGATTAGATGTTCTGTTTTCTCAGGCAGTGCTATAATGGATTTTGTCTCGAAGTAGAAAATGGAGGTCATACTGAGAAAAGGAAAACGTTTCTTTCTTTTATGTGGTCAAAAGTGGAAGCCTTCCAAATTTGGGAAAATACAGTAATAAATCTGCAGCCACCTAGAATTATGTGGTGTTACAAGTGAAGACAGCTCCAAACTTCATTCCTGCAGCAGGAAAAAAACTTGGTTCCCCCACCTCAAATCCACCACTGCCTGAGCTCATCTCTATCAGCTGCTCATACCAGCAACCCAAGGCAGAGCCGAGCTGCCTTCCAGGGCAGCACTGCCCACAGCAGGCATTTTTGGTACAGTTACAGCACAATTTGTACGAATGGGTATTGTCCGTGCCGTAATTAACATCTGGGACAGTCAAATACAGAGGTCCCACAGGACTGGGTGGCACCTCATGGGCTCCTGAATCCCTAGCTATGGCTGGCAGCCACATCAGTTGTATTCAAGAGGGGAACTGACATTAAAATTGGTCTGGTTTCTTCCCTCCATCGCCCTCTGGAAACTATTCAGGTGCCTCATCTGCCTGATAGTTAAGCAGCAGCTGCTTTCCTTGGTGAGGTCCCCCTCCTTGGTGCTGTGCTCAAGCCTGGGAGAGCACCTTTGCTCTCTGGCAGCCTCTCCTTTATGTTTCTCTCTTGCATGCTTAATGCTGTCAATTCATTGCATTTTTTTTTTTTTCCTCTTGCTTGGGGATTTTCTGCCCATTTTCTCTGTGTTGCCAAGTGGTTCTGTGTTGTAGCTCGTAAACTGCCAGTGTGTTGGTGTTGCATATGGTAAAAAAGTATAGCTGGCAACGTAGTATCACCTCTGCAAAAGAAAAACATGTGAAACCCCACTGAATTCAGCCCTGAAGCTGCTCTTGCAGGGACTGTCCAGGTCAGGGACCCTAATGGGTAGGATTAATTAGGGATGCTGTGCAGCTGGGGAGCCTGAAGCACGGGGCTGAGGTCGAGCAAACTTCTGGCTGTGCATTGAATGTCACGCTTTGCCACCAGGAATTTTAAACATCGCGGTTAAGCGTTGTCACTGGAAACTCTCTGGGAAATGGGGGACTCCAGAGGGAGCAAAACAGGTAAGGAGGGCGGAAAGCAAGCTCCGCTCGCGAGCTGGTGTGAGAGGGGAGGGGGGGTGATTGCTTGCTGCTTAGGAGAACACAAGGCCCCTGAAACAGAGGTTGTTTTCCTCCGCGGGGACCAGGCGCGGAGAGGAGCAGGCTTGCGGAGGAGAGGGGCTGGAGGAGGAGGAGGGGGAGGTGGGGTGAGCAGGGCCCAGCCTGGCAGGCGGTGGATGTGCCAGCGCCTCGGGTTGTCGTTTGCACCTCGGTCACGTGCGTGGCAAACATTGCCGCTGTTGTAGCTGGGTACCGCTCGCTGCGCGTGGGTGCAAATGGCAAGGCGAGATGTGGGACGGAGCAGAGCTGGGCCCAGCTGCTTCTGTTTATGCTCTGCGGGAGGGAAGCAGACGTACAGAGTGACTGTGGCTTGCCGAAAGTCAGCCGGGGGCTGGTGTCCATGGGGAGGCTGGCGGGGACCGGAGGCAGTCCAGAGCCTTCCCACCGACCCTGCTTGTGCTCCCCTACCCGTGGCCGGACCACAGCGCTTGGCCGTGGGGTTCGCTTCGCTTGTGATTTGCTGCTCGTCCTCATCTTCAGCAGTTCAACCCTCATCCCTCTTTGCTGTGCTCTGGAGGTCCTGGCAGAGTTCAGATTCACTTTTTTCTGTCTCGAAAACAATAGTAAAATTCCTGAAAAGGGGTTGAGCGTGTACATGCATGCAGGTGTGTTTGGGGAGGGAGGCAACTGAAGCTGAGAAGTGGTAGTGAAGGGAGGCAGCCCAGGGCCCGGCGTGATGATCTCCCACTTGCGCCAGAGGTTCTTGTGAGGCCATCAAGGCTGTGTGGAATTGCATTGCAAACCCCAATTCCACTACATTTCTGTTTTCGAGCCCTCCTCTGTATCCCTGAGGACCATAAACCTTTAAAAAAAGAAAAAAAAACTAAATCCACCCCACACAGTCAGCGGTTGCGGGAGCTGGGGTCTGAAGTTGGTCTTGGTGGTGTCATGGTGGAAGCACAGTGCACCTGGGATGGACGTGCAAGGAAAGGGGGAGAGCCCTGATCTCTCTGGGTTCTACCTCTCTCCATTTCAAATTTGAATAGGACACGTGGCTCCTGACACATGTTGTCTAACCAGCTTGGTTTTATGTGCTACTTCAGTCAGGAAATTAATCAGGAAAAAAGATAAGGGAACATTATGCTATTCAGAGTAAATCGCTGCATTACACAATGCTGCTCCCATGCCTAGGTAAAGCTGTTTAAAAAAATGGGCTGGCTTGAGGGCTTCCTTCTGATTGTCTAATTAAACTTCCAACCTTTGCAATTATGAAAATAACCATGTGGTTAGAACTACTTGTATATGCTATAGGTAACTCTTGAATTAGCTAGAAAGAGACGAAGATATTTGCCTCGAGATCTTATTCTGAGATTTCTCTTTTTTTTTTTTATGATGCACTTTGGGTTTTTTCTAAAGATACTATTTCCATGTAGAGCAGCACAAACTCATAAATGCAACTGCTGTGATGGCTGAAACTGGAAGTCCACTTGTTGCAACATCCCATATGCAGCAACGCCCAGTTAAAAAATGCCTCTGAGGAAAGTGCAAGAAAACTGATAACAGACACAAACCAGTTGGGTCTTTGTATCTCCAGCAATTAGCTTCTGTTTTAAAACCTTTCATTCAATCATAGCCAAGCAATTGGAAGATAATACCTTGTGGCAGAGTGTTCCACTGGTTAACTGTGTGCTGCGTTAATGCTTTCTTTTAACTATTTTCATGTTTTCTGGCCTGCAGATGTGCTGCTTCTGCTATTATATGAGAAGCTAAAGTAGATTTTTTTTTTTCTTCGAAGTATGGGAACATTATGGCTATTATTTTTGTTATCTACAATTTTTAATACCAGTAATTAATCTGTAATTCCCAAATATGGTCCTGTTTATCTCATTTCAGTCAATCAAAGTCAACAAACTCCCCTAGGATGGGTATGTGTCCTAGTCTTATATCATTTTCTATTTTCTCCTGGACCTATAAATATTGGAAACAGCTGTCTGCCTGATCTCCCAGGGTACAGTCCTTCTCAGGTGAAGGCGACTCCATCTTCACAGTACACCTGTGCACTGTGCAAGCAGCATGCTCTGCCTGCCATAGCCATGAAGACTTTCATTACAGCAAGGCCGCAGATGCAAATATTAAACCTGGTCTTCAAAAAAATTGTCACTTCTCTCTTAACCTCCTGGTTCATCACTGTGGATGGCTGTGTCAGATGAAGGAGTGGTAGCAGAGGCTGTGTTGTCCTCCGATGCATCGGAAATGGACTTCATGCCACCCAAAGTGTTTCCTGTCAGGCTCTGTTAGCACCTTATCCTCAGCTTTTGTTGATAGAAGTGAGCGCATCCCTTTGTTAGCTTGCTTGTGCCTTATAATGTCATCCTTTTTTACCCTGTTTTATCTGATCCTCCTTATAAAAACAGAGCTACGTGATGCACAGCTGGATGCACTTTGAGAAATCTGCTGCTGCCTGAGTGCTACCTGTTCATGTGATTGGAGGGGAGTGCTGAGCTGAAGAATAGAATGTGTCTTTTGTGATTGATCTGTCAGGCGGGTTTGATAGTGCGGAAAAAGTAGTAGGTGTTGTACGTACAGAAACATTCGGGCTTGGACTCTGTTTTCAGTCTGAAATATGAAGTGTGGTTGAAATTTGAAGGGAGAGAGGGACTTTGCATAAGCAAGCGGTAAGTGCAGCTGAGCGGCTTGTCTGGTGCGTTCAAGTGATTTTTCGGTTCCTAATGGCGCTGGTTGCAGTGGGGACTGCAGCGTGGTAGCCCGTGGAGGTACTGACAGAAGCAGGGATCTGGTGGTGAAGGTGCGATACATGTGGTATTCAGCCATCACTCAATGCTTCACATTCTTGTGAGAAATCTGCTTTAATCTGGGTCTGGTTCCAACTGGCAGTGCATAACAACAAGGCTTTCCAGCCTTCTCCTCCCCCGGGGTTTCAGTCCTTAAAGATGCACGTTCTGATAGCATGTTTTTCTTTCCAAGCCAAAATTTAGTTAAAAAATTGACAAGCACTTATACCCAGCAAACTCTTTAACCTTGCTGCCAGGCTGGAATTAGCCTTTGGGTTACTTTCTGCTCTTTCATGGTTAGCAGCACTACAGTGATCAGAAAGTGGCGTAGCTACTTCACTCCTTTTCTCTTTGTGTCCAAGACCTCCATGAGGTCACTCTGTGGTCACCATAGCTATTCTGGGATCTTCCTTCAGTAAGATGGCAGATTTTTGTCCGCTATTTATTTTCCTTGTAACTTAAAGACCACCTTCTGACGAGGTCCCAGGAAGGAATAGGTAAGGGTTTGCAGCCTCTTGGGACGCAGGGTGTGGTCCTTGCTTTCCACTCTCAAAATGCCCAACTTTCACGCAGTGGAGGTGATTACCAGGACCTGTTCTGTGACTGACCAGGGCTACGGATAGATCAGAATATGCCTTCCCTGGTTTATTTCAGGGTGACCTTTAGTATTTTGACACCATTTTTCATATATCTGGCAGAGTGAAGATAATGTAGACTAGCGATTATTTGTCTAGATGCGTACTCTGTTGTAAGCTGTTTATGCCCCTAGCCACTGAAATGGCCTGTTGTCAGACTTTTTTATTTGAAGTGTACGATGCTGGGTAAAAATAGGTTTTATATGCAAAGTCAATGCCTCAGTATCTTTAAATTAGGCTATCTCAGGGCAAACCCCTTTCTTTCTAGCCATAGCAACCAAACCAGGCTCGCTGCGCTCCAGAAGGCCAGTTTTTCATGTTTTTTGCAGATGACGTGGTCTATGGTTTTTGTCCTACAAAGAAGCCTCAGCGGTTCTTTCACTGGGTTTTATTTTTATTTTTTTTTATGTGGCTAGTATAAAATAGCTCTTGCCCTTCCCTGAAGACTTCTGAATTGTCACCGACTTTCATAAGTCCCTCTTAAGATATTTATCTGTAGCACTGTAAGAAGCGCAGTCTCAGTGTCTTTAAAACCCTATCTAGTATCAAGAAGGGCTTGGTAAGCTGGATGTAGGAGCAAGGCTGTCCTGTGCTGGTAGCTCCAGGTAGACCCAGTGGCAGTAACATTGACCCAGTCTATCCAAGGGTGAAGGCATCAGTTTTTGGAAGGTTTTACAGGACTCCTTTTTTCAGAGCGTTGCACTGCAGAGCCACAGTGAGCATCGTAGTGCTCCACCCGCATTGCCTTGTGACTGCAGGTGCTGAATATGCCCCCCAATACCAAGTATCAGCCTTGGTACAGCTGGGCTCTGACAGGGCAAGGATTTTAGTATTTTGCAGTTTGCAAATTACACTGATGCTCAATTCTTTGCTGGTCTGGTACCTAAAAATCAGGTGAAGTTGTCGTGGGCTCAGTTTCTAGGTAGAGAGACTCAGGTGACCTCTGAACAGTCCTTGTGAGCCTCTAGATATATTATTTTTACATGCACAGCTCGGCTTTCTCCGAAGAGAAACAGTAGGCACCGACTGTCTAAAGCACACTTGATTTAGGTTATTTTTCCATTTACTTTAATCATATTCTCAACCCATTTAACAAACAGACAAATGTGTATTGCTTGGGGCAGACCCAGTTTGCCTGTGGGAGAAATAGTTATTTTAAATAAAAACAGTCTGATTTTTCTGGAGGTGATGAAGACCCGCAATTCTGATTGACTAGTTCACCAATAGATAAAAATCAAAATATCATCAAACTTATCTATTTACAAATTGTCCAGGAGCAGATTGTGAAATTGTCAGGTTTGTCATGTAAAGTTATTCACTAATTTCTTCAGGGAATAATTAGATCATTAGACAAATATGCCATAGGCAATCTGTGTGGGAACTTGTGTAATTAACCAATCCAAAATGAGTGATAAATTGTATATCGGTAATTTTCACACTTAGCAATTTAAGATGTGTTAAGTAGTTTTGTCATCAAGTTAAGGAACAGAAACAATACATTGTGACTTATATAACTAATTAGCATTCCCAATTTTACAAACACAAACAATTTGGAATTTACCTTGGGCGACAGTTTGCTCATGTGAGGTAGGAGAATATTCATGAGTGCAGAACTTTGCACTCACTTTTTGCAAATGCTTGAACGTTAAAGAGGTCATAAATCTGGTTAATCAGAAATTTGCCTTTCAATTCTAACAAATGTTCATGGTATGTTACTAGGAAAAAAAAAAAAAATCTCTTTTCTTTCCCTGATATTGGCTCAGCTTCTTGTAAAATCCTCTTGACAGCACTTACTGAATCAGAATTGTGTTGTACTAAGGAATGGGCCTGTGCACGTTTTGTAAAGTACTGGGTGATTCCTTTGTTCACTGAATTGCTGAATTTATGGTGCAATGTCAAATTATGACTTTCATTGTAAATGGATTGGCGGGGGGGAAGGTTGGAAACAGAAGAATATAGTAATTTGGAAAGGTTAAATTGAGAATGGATGGAAGTTATTAGGAGAGGTTAAACTGTGGCCACAAGTGGACAAGAGGGGCACACAAGGCTGGTTACCAAGTGGAAAGGCTGTGATCGGTGTGGTATAGGAGAGGTGTAGCCAGGAGAGGTGTCATACCATGAAGTGGTGGAGGTTTGGGGTGAATATCAAAAAAGAAAAAAGTTCTGGATGCTGCAATTCATTTAAGACCTTGGTATAGCCACCTGAGAAGGTGGGATATGCGATGGTAAACTGGGGAAAACAAAGGATCTTGCTGAAGGTTAAATACATATATATGCATGCATTTATATATATATATATGCGCACACATCCCATGTGAAGGAAGATGGAGCAGATGACCTCACGGTCCTCTTCCATACCTGAATTTTAGGTCCACAAACCTCACAGCTCTGCAAGTGTTTAAGGCAAAAAACCTAAACTCTCCTCTCATCCTCTCCTTCTCTGCAGCATCTTTTAGGTACAGAGTGAGCTCATCAGTATAATATTAGGTCAAGCGCTATGCAACACTGTGTATATAACAAGGCTGTGGTGTGTGCAATCCAGGGCTACTGATAATATCAAGGTCTCTGGGAAGAACAAGCAGCTGTCTGCTTTTATACATTATGCTGATACTACAGGAACTGTGAATGGTCTCTGGTTTGCTCAAAACACATAATTAAACACAGAGACAAATCAGTGACACTGTCCAGTTGCATCAAGACACTAAAAAAATCTGCAAACCCACCTGACTTGAACCTTTTAAAGATCAGTGGGTTGGATTCTCTTTTTCTGCTTGAAAAAGATGCTCAAGAGTGCCAGGATGCTTTTAGAATGAAGAGCATTGTGTATAGCCCATTAAAAATAAAATTAAAAAAAAAAAATCCACTGCACCACTGGAGAGTCAGCAGAGGGAGTGCGAGTTAGGGAGCCCCTCTTTGAATATCTGAATGGCTGCAATGCAGGAGGAGGGACATAAACAAAAAGACATGTGTGAGCTAGAATTCTGGGAAAGAAATAGACCTAAAATAAAATCTTGATGATAAAATTAAGGTGACAGCAGCAACACCCCTTGATGAAAGTTGTGATACCCCTGCCCTTGGAGGCATGTGAGCTTGATTGAATACGTACTAGAAAATGTAATGAACTTCTTGAGGTTGCCTAAGCACTTCCAACTCCTGTGATTTTAATTATTATTCTTGCAATATTTTGTGCTCACACCCTATAGTCCCTCAAATCATAGCTACATCAAAATCCTTTGCTTTTCTATATTTTGACTCTTGAGTTTCTACCGAAATGATACGGAGTCTCAATATTACCGAGATTGTTATGGAGTCAAGCTTAAATTGTGATCTGAGTGCATTTCATGTGTGAAAAAGCCATAAGGCAAATAACAAGATTCTCAGGGCTTGAAAAGTCATGATGGTGCTTAAATGCTTTGAGCTGGCAATGCTAGCACTACTTAAAATGACATCTAATGAGAGTGCATTTCTGGGCAACTCCACGGAATCTATTTTGCCTCTGCATCTTGTAGGGTTTTTCTTTTTGGTTACAGAGAAAATACGTAATAAAAAAAGCTTGAAGTGGTGTTTTTGCATTTGTGTTTAATTTATCTGTTCCAAGAATACACACTTATTCCCTAGAGCTGTACTTTATTTTCTTCACGCAGTTCAGGATTTTTCCTTCAGCCATGGCTATAGCTGATCAAGTCTGAGACCAACCCTTATCTTGACTGTGTTTTGGAAGGATGACCAGGAGCAAGCAGCCTTAAAACTTAAACCAAGGTGTAGTTTTAATTAGGGAAAACCTTCTGTTTCTCAATCCTAGAGGTAAGAAGCAATGCCGTACTAGCTGGATGATATTTTAAATAATTGAATGTGGTTTTGTCTTGTCTGGCGCTTCAGAAATACATAGCATGACCTTTTTTTACTTCCCAACAAATCTGCATCTATGCTGAAGATCGAAATGAAGATAAGCAGTTCTATAGGAGATAGTTGTGGGCGACTTACATTTTTGCTCAGTTTTGAATACTGTTCTTTATCTGTACAGTAATTTACTTTGAACTACATGCTCAGAAATAAATGCTGCTTGAGATTAAGGGGGAAATGATTCTGAAAATCTTGTTTGCTTGTTTTTTAAAAGAAAATAACCACAAAAAACCCCAACAAAAGTGTCTAAGGTCCACTCTACTTTTGACTGCTAAAGATCACTCTTTGTAGGACACAGAGGTGTGGCTTTTAACTGTATCTGTCTGGTGTGGGCTATTGTGCTAGTAGCTCCTCATGCATTTTCAGTTTGTTTCTCTCCAGTATTATGTTACCCAGTTTATTTTCAGTGTGGTGTTTTTTTTTTTTTTTTCCCCTCCCCTCTCCCCTTCCTAAACTTCTGTCAATGTGTTATGGTAATGCAGCTCTGCTTTCCACTCATGAGGTGCCTGCATTCATTGGTGGGTGATACGAATAAGTAAAACTTGTCTCTTAGTGCGCATTCACAAGAGTGTTGAACTGAGATTACACTGACATCTGAAATTCTGGCAGTTTGTAACTCCAAGTGCTTACACTTTGTAAATCTCAATCGCGTCCTTAATGTAGATTTTGTTCGTTTCTTGCTAAAGAGTAAAAAATGTAAATTTAGAAAAGACTGTCACTCTCCCCCTTGGTCTTCGAGTGATTTAAATCATTCCTTTGTCAACTGATCTAATGTGTTTTTGCAGCGATAATGTCTGCTTAGTCTCCAACATCTGTGCGCTGGACAGAAACTGAGATTCCTAGATGTGTCTTGGGAGCACTGTATCTTCACTCTAGCACAATGACATGTAGGTAAAATGCATGGCTTTATGCAACAAGTACAAATGAGACTGATTTGAACTGAGCATTGTTTGAAAGCTATGATGAAAGAAACTAGCATCAGGCACAGGCTTATTTGATTTTATCGAAACTGTCCTCATACTTGAAGAAACTGGAAGCGGTGTGAGTCTGCAGTGCCATAACTGGCTCTGGTGCTGCCGACTCCTGGGGAAGGTCAGATGTGGGTGAGAGTGGCATGACTCAGGGTTCTTGCTGGCATAGGCTGATCGCAGCACCGAGTTCATGTGCCTTTCTGTTGCTTGCAAAATCTGACATCTGTGACTATGGTCTGTCCTAAGAAGAGTCTGAACCGCGTCGTGGATGAGTAGGGCAGACACCTGTGAAAAACAGAATGTTTTCTCCTGATTGATCTGAACAGACATCTCTTGCTGGTGGTTGTCCCCACTGGGAGTGCAGGACACTTTAGGTTCGTTTGTAGGTTGAGTTTTGCTAGGACTTTAGCTTTCATAACTGAATGTGATCTGTTTCCTCACCTTCATGCCTTCTCCACAGATATCTGCCACCTTCTTGCCCACCTCTATGTGCATGCCCGTAAAGACTTTTTATCAGCTGAAGTAGCCTTGATGCTACTGTGTGCCTGTGAATATGGCTGCCTGTGAATATGGCTGGTTTTTATTTAGAGCAGGGGGAACCAGAAAGAGATAGCTCCATGCCTCTGACCCTGAAAGAGCCCAGAGGCTAAGCAGGTACCTGAGACACAGTTGTAACTCACAGAAGATTGGGTTTGGTTTTTTTTCTGCCTTGTTGTTTAGTGAGGCTTGAGTTAACATTGCCGCAAGGGTCTTTCTCTGGTCTAGACCGTGGAAACAAAGACTGTTCCCCAGCAAAAAGCTGATGAGCCTCAACATGTCAAACTGATGACTACCATTTGCCCTTGTACAGCATCACCTGCTAAGTAAGGAAGGGAAAGTTCCAGCTACAAAATTATATGGTTATACAAATACAAAATACTTCTTACAAAATAAGAATAACATGCCAAAATAAACCACTGCTCTCAGTAGCGGAGAAATGGAGCAGCTGCTCTTGGGCAAGACGAGGGGTGTAACTGTAGATGCCAGAAGTCAGCCTCCATGCCGGAGAGTAGTGATGGAGTAAGATGGTTTCTGTTGCGCAAAGTGTATGGTCTTTAAATAAGTATAGGGCTCTGCTACCCGATCTTATGCCTTCCTGAGGAGAGGTTGCAGGACGTTACCGTGCTTGCTCTGTGTGCTCTCTGAACTGGCCCGTTTCATGACACTTGTGTGCCCAGCGGCCCCTGGAGTGGAAAGAGGAGTGGGACCGGGGCGGGGGGAATGGGTGTCCAAACTCTGCCCACAGCGCTGGCTTGTAGCAGTATGGCCATGGGTGTCTGGGAGATGTGACCAAGATGGTCTAGGACAGGCTTTGGTTGCTGGTGGGGTCCAGGGCTCTCCACTCGTTGCAGTGGGGCTCAGTCTCAGGCTGTGTCCATCCAGTTTCTGCTGGTGTCCCCAGTGACTGCCCAGCTTTGCTCAGTGACTTCATTGTTTTAATTACTTTTTTTCCTTTTTCCCTTTTTCACATAGGAGATGAAGTAGGTAGCAATGCTGACAATTTCAATGCCGCAGTCACAGACCCTCTGAATTCTCCATTCAGTGTCTCCTTGTAAAAGATTGCTTTGGGTCAATTGAAATATACGTAATTCTTCTTCTGAATAAAAAATCATCACAAGCAAAAGTTGCTTCTGGCCAAACCAGTATCTTTCATTTCTTGTTACCTGGGCCTTTTATAATTTTTATTTAAAAAAAGAAAAAGTAGTGACATTTCAAATTAAACCCTATTTTGCTGTTTAACTCTTCCCCCAAACCCAAAACTTTTTAAAAAGCCTGAGGGAAGCAGTTTGACTTGTATGAGTTGTTGTTCTCAATTATTTCAATATACCAGATCCAAGTTTGACATGCAATATCAAGCCCTGTTGATCTGAAATAAATTGATAAATAAAATAGTTGTCAAGAATGTTGCCAGGCCTTCCTCATGGAGACTTCTGAGTGCCAGCTGTATTTGGTTCTTATTTTTAGGATTTGTCCATATTGTAACAGGTTCAAGCCTTAAAAATGAGGGCTGACATTTTGAAGACCAACATCATAATCTCTGGAAGCCTAGGCCAAAAGACAAGAGTTGCAAGATCACTGACTTGTGTAACAATACATTTTCTTGTGTTTGAATAACAAAAATGCTGCAATTACTTTTAATTAACTTAAGCAAACCAAATTTTCAAGGATGCTCTACTTTTCTTTCCCAAATGAGAGGTTAAGTGGGCCAGCAGAATTTCATTTAATTGGCAGCATTTTTCTTCTAAGCTACTGCAGGTCACCTTGTTGGCTGGACCTTGTATTGTTTTTGGAGCCAATGGTGGGTGGATAATCTGATCCTCTAGACCAAGGGCTCTTGTGGTGTTGTCACCAGTACACCCACAGTCCTTCCCAAGGAGACCGGGTGGGAGGAGTGCTCTTGTGTGTTTTTTTGCAACATGCAGCCAGAGCAGAGACCCATGAGCTGTGCTCTGTTTTGGTGCCTGTGGGTCCTACTGCCTATATTTGAAGAAATACCTGAGAGAGTGGAAGAACCTCCTGGATCTCTGTGATGTTTTATCTTAAAGACTTGCGCCTTGGCATGACTGGTTCTACCTCTTGATCAGACCACGCAAACTGTGCCTTATGGTTTCAGGTGTGAAGTTAAACAGTGCAAGAGGAAATACCAATGGCAAAGTGCTTGGCTAGTTTGGACAAAAAAACCCCCCATCGTATTTGCCGAATATGTAGTAGGAATTGTTTCTTGAGCTCTGGCCTTGGGGGAGCAAGTGCAATTGGCTTTGGAAACCCCACTGATGCCTGTAGTCACCCACAGAATTATGAATATTTTGCCAGCTCAGTCCCTTTTGCTGCAGAAAGCTCAGAGGGGAGCTGGTGCTACAATCTAGGTATATCAGCACTCTCTGCTGCTTGCACTGAAGAAAGCTGCTCGTGGTTGACTGTAGCAGGCCTCATCTGTGGGGCAGCCATCGGGGGGCATCTCTGTCTCTCTCCTTCACCCACCAGCTCATACTTTTCCAAGATACTTGAGCTGTTTGTCTGTGGGTTCAGGAGGGATCAGGTTGTGCTTATCCTTCCTACTGGTGCAGGTGAAACTCTAGGTGTGGTATTTAGCCTGTCTGAAACATCAGCCTCAAGGGCCATGGCGGAGTTTGAAAAT
The DNA here is from genome assembly GCF_030936135.1 of Gavia stellata. Taxonomy (NCBI): domain Eukaryota; kingdom Metazoa; phylum Chordata; class Aves; order Gaviiformes; family Gaviidae; genus Gavia; species Gavia stellata. Next base: position 14,598,874 of record NC_082601.1, on the reverse strand, counting down.
AGGTAGCTTATGTAGCTGTTTGTTGATTTTAAAAGCTCTTACAAAGAAAAAAAGGGGGGTAAAATACCCCACCTTTGTAATTGTTTATTTCTTGGCACTTCTTTCAGTCTGAGTTGGACCAGTGCTGCTTCATTGATCCATGTGAAGATTGTTGAGCCATATAAAGACCCTGCTGTCATGTTCCTGTCAGAGATGCTGTCATGTGTTCCTGCCCAACTAGTAAAATGTCATGCACAACACAGCCGTTCTTACACAGAATAGCCTTGGGCAAATGCACTCTACTAGTGCCTAACAGCCCATGGGATATAATCTCTGCTCCCTTACCGACTGTTCGTAACCTTTCTGTGCACTTCAAGACTTTTCAGACTAATCCTTTTGCATATCATCGTAGCAAATAAGAATTTGGGAAGGGAGCACCAGCCAGGGCTGGGTCTAGGGACCCAAGTGTCTGCTATGGTAAACCTACATTTCAGTTGCTTTTCCACATTATTTTCAGGAAGCAAAGTCCCTGTGATGACTGAACCACAGGGAAAGGTTTAATGTGTTGTTGCCGTTTTGCAATAGGTAAGAAAAGGTAAGAATAACCCTTTAGTTTAACTTGCTATGGACTGTGCTTCCAGATTTTTGAAGACCCTCTATGTGTGACCCTGAAGGTAACAGCAATGGAACTTTAGTATACCTGGTTGTCTTCCTTGGATGACACTATCCTGCATGCTGAGATCCAAGGAGAAGCTAGCAGAGGGATAGCTGACACTCAGCAGTAGTGCCTTAGTTTCCAAATAACTGTGGGTTTCTGTGGTCTGTCAGTGTTGGTTGATACACCCGGAGAGCAGCATGCCTTTCCTGAGCTGCAGTGGGAGAGGCTTATTCTGCGGACGTGATGATTTGGCATTTCCCATGGGATGGTCCACTTGGGGGCATGTTTGCCAAAAGTCCTGTGAGGTCCTGAAATAATTACTATTATGGAGATCATTTTAGAGCGAAGCAGGTGCTGCGAGGTGACATTTGAGGTTGGGTGGAGTTGAGATGCTTGATTAATTGCTATAGTTAATTAAATCCACCTCTGAAAGTGGAGAGAGGTGGAGATGCTGGCTGAGGAGGCATGGGAGTGCAGCAAGTGCAGCATTGCAAACTGTGCTCAGCTGAGGTCCAAAATGTTGGAGCTTGCTTCATGTTGGTGTGTCCTTCCAGAGCCAAATCTCTCTCCAAAATCCAATAGTAATTGGGCCTAGATACCTCCTAGGATGGCATTAAGCTTCGTATCTTTTTGTACACGTGAATCCAACCCAGCTTAGTAGTAGCTGCAGGAAAGTGAGTTAAGTCAATGGGTGCCTGGTGGCTGCTCTCTGCTGGAACCTCTGTTGTGGTACCCACGTTGCAAACCAAACGCACTGCTGTGAGCTGTGGGACTCGGCAGAGCTCGAAGCTGCAGACGCTGAACTTCTGCTCTCATCTCCTGCAAGAAATTCAGCCCTACAGGTCAGGGCTGGGCCGGGATGGCCTGGCAGCAAAGGTGCCTATAGATAAAGAGATCACATTTTTCATCAGCTCTGCCAAAATGATTCCTTTCACCCTGTGATAATTCTCTAAAGTATTTTTACAGCTACGCTTTAGAGAGATGCAAATTAGGTGATTTGTGTGTCTGCTACTAATGACCTTTGCACTGAAGTCATACCAGGAGCAGCACAGATACTGTCAGCTCTGCCGGTGAGCTGAATGCAGCTCCTCTGGGGGCAGGAGCCCCGGCAACCTGCCTTGCTCTCCCTCGGGCAAGGAAGAGACACTTCGTGATTGAAACAGGTCTGGGACCCAGGAGGTCAGCCTCTAACTCCCAGCTCTGCCCTGGATTGCCTCTGTGGCCTCAAGGTGACAGTTCAGAGGAGTGACCTGCTGGTGTGGTTGCTCCCAGACCTATTTCAGTCCAGGCGAGCTGCCCTAGCCAAAAGCATTTGGTTGAGGAGTGTCAGTGGATGGTCCAGGGGTGCTGGCGTGGCAGCTGAGCTGGAGAGAAGGTGGGACACAGCTGGAGGCAGGTTGAGGCACATCTGGGTTTGGGAGGATTCAGGGTCACATGTGCAAATAGGGGGATGCCGTTTCCTTTCTCCACCCTCCCCTCAGTAAACAAACAAATCCCCCAAGCTGTTAGTTATTTCAGTGAATTACACGTGGGATTAACCTGTGCTGTTGGCTTCACTTCCTTTGTGCAAGGCAAGCAGGACCTCTGAGGCCATCCCCAGGAGCTGGGAATGAAGGATTGCTGTGCTATGTGGCATATTCCAAGGGCAATGAAAAAGAAAGACTTTGTATTATTCCTTGCATATGTAGCACCTCTAAAAGTACCAAGAAGCTTGTCCCGGTTTCTCAGTGTGCTGTAATGCTGCAGAGGTGTTTGCAGTAGCAGCTTTGATCGTGTGATACCTCCAACCTCTACAGACTGGAGCGCTGGAACGAATTCAGCCCAGGATGGCTCTGCGCATCGAGGGGAGAGGTCAGACAGCCTGGGGACAGAGGGAGGGAAAGTGTTCACTGGGACAACCAGCGTCTGGACTGATATGCTTTCTTTAGTCTTGGAAAAGGTTCAGCAGGCTTAGCTTGAGACAAACACTCCTTAGAAAAATAAGTTCAACCACGGGAAAGTGCCCAGACATCACATTTTCAAAACAGAATGTTTCCATTTGCTTTCATGCATTCACAACGTTTTAGTCAGTCTGTCTGAAACTGTAACTGTGCTGTTACAGCAGGAGACTCGAGACTCTCTATCTTACTCTATAATCCCCATGTTTGCTGTAGGTATATCTTAGGAAACAGCCAGAGGCTGGGGTCCCTTTCATGAATCGCTTACTGGTCTAAATGACAGATGTGATAAATGAAGATATAACAGACATCAGAAAAGGGCGGAGCAGCATATTACATCTTGTGGATTCGTGGTTTCTGAGTTTAGATGCACCTATGTTTTATTGGTTCCTCTGTTTATACCAACACGGGAGGCCAGATTCTCATGCCGTGTGAACGACGAGCTCAGCGCATGGCCTGCTCTTTGATGTTTGTAGGCAAAGGGATTTCTCAGGAGCAGTTTGAATGAGGTGAGGGGCTGATGTGTGCTGACTAGAGCTTGGAAAGCTGTTCCGAGCATGAGAGAAGGTGTGGGAGATGGTGCAGAAATGCCTCTGTGATGAGGGAATGAAGGGGAATGCAAGGTCAGTGCTGCAGGACTCGCTGGGGGGTGGATTGGGTCACATGCGGGACCATGGGCAAATCCATTAACTGCTCTGTGCTTAAGCTCTACTGCTGTAAAGCAGGGCTGGTAATGCAATATACTTGGCTCCTGTGGTAACTCACAGTTGATAACAGAGATGTCCAGAGTAAACACAGCTAAGCCTGGATCTGGGTATGCGTTTGGGTTTGTGCTGTTCTTTCTTTTCGATGCTTTTAGAAATCCTGCCAAAGTCAAGGGGCTATGAGAAAACCAGGCTTTCTATCAGCATCCGGAGGCTGAAATCCCAGCAGAAGACCAGTTATTGTATTATTCTATTTCATTAAGTACCTCCTTGAGGGGTTAAAGTAGCCTGTGAAAACGTGTTATCGCAAGCAGTCTTACAGTTATCGCAAAAGTCTTACAGCCTTTTGGGAAAAGGAAAGATACACTATCTGTACACTTCAAGATCCATTCGTAGTGGCAGCCTTGTAGATTGCACCCCCTTCCCCCTGGGGCTCCTCTCATTGTAGTACCTGGGCACTTCAGATACTGCAGATAACTATTTGCTCTGCATAAGGAGAGTTTTCAAAGTACTGCAAGTTTAGTACTGGCTGGAAGAGAGTCTCACATATGGTAGCTTGTACATCTTCAGCCCTGGACCTACATAGGTCAAAACTCAAATACTGGTTCAACAAGAATATATGTTCTGTTGCCCATGTAACCATAGAGGGAAAAATAATTTCAGACTCTTGCATCCATGTAGAAAGCTGTTTCTTGTACTGACTGCTTTACTGCTGCTAGCATGCATACGGGTTAGTGCACGCTGGGCTGTATGCTATCCTTTCCTGGCGGTTCCTGTCCCAAAATGAGCACTGCTTCAAGTTACCATTTTCCATGGAGTTCCAGCAATAAATACAGGGAACTTGTTTTGAGGACAATAGAAAGTTTAAACGCGAGTTCGGGAGTTTGTAGGGTAATAGATCCTGTCCTGTCAGGTATAATACCAGAGAGTATAAAATATGTCAGGTAATTCATCAGCTGTTGGGATTAGAATTAAGGTACAGTTTTGCTGAAAAACATTCATTAAGACAGGAATAATGCCATTACTGAATACCATGTGGCAACACATAGATGTCTTTTCTAGAACAATAGAAGAATAGACAGACATCAAAATGGATAAATCTTTTTGCATATTGCTAGAGATGGTAAAATAATTTATGGCAAAATCTAGCTTTGTTTTTTTCCACTTTTAAATCCTTCATAATCTGGTCCTCGCTTCTATTTGCAACTTGTTAGTGTTTGCCAAATTGCTTCCGAACAATTTTCAGCTGACAAGTTGCTCATGAGGCCTCTGCTCTGTAACTAGCTGGTATTTGTTCATGATATGCTTGACTGGCTGCTGAAGTCAGTCTGCGCTCTTTTTCTTTCTGAGTGAATGGCTTAAACTTTTTGAGCACAGAGGAATAATGGAGCAGTACACACTTAAACTGCATCATTTGATAATTTATATGAAAGTCATGAAATCTTTGGGTTTGGGACTGCTTTCACAGGCAGTGATCCAGGCAATCCAAAAAGGGAATGGTATGACTGGACTGGTAGCAGCAGACAGATTTCGTTGACTTTCCCTTCCCCCTTCCCCAGTTCTTTGTATTATTTAACTTGATGAAAAAAAGTATTTGAGCTTCTGGTTCCTGTTCTTAGTGAGGAGCAAGGTGTCTGGATGTGATGGCTGACCTTTCTGCTGGGTTCCTGCATGGATTTGGGTTGGTTGCTGTCTTCCTGCTTGTATCGTTGCAGTAGCACTGCGTGATCCCCTCCGGCTATAGGGCTGGTCCCCTCTTTGCAGACTTGTCTTGGAAGAAGTGGAGGTGGCCTGAAACAGATGGAATAACAGCAGAGTACAGTGGACAATTGTGATGCTTATGTTTGAGCTTGGTCCCTGGCCTCCTTTAACACTGTAGGTATAACCTATGTGGCTTATCCTTGATGTGCAGCTAAGGAATCGATTCTTTCCTACCTTGGAGAAGTATTACTGGAGGGGGGAAATATCATTATTTGGGAGTTGGTTTAATAACAGACTATTTTTTATGGACAAAAGCAATTAGATAAACCAGAAAACCTTACATACGGACTAGGGTAGCCTTCAGGATACCCAATGTTACAGTGTTTCCCCAAAGTAGAGGTTGGATATGGATAAAAGGGCAGGAAAGTGCAACTTCTGGGGTAGTGAAAACCTTGAGATGGCTCCAGGAGAAAGGATATGTAGAATGTCTTAGCCTGTAGGTCACTTCTGTGTTGTCATGAGTAGCAGACTAATGCATGTGAAGAATATGCTTATTTATATCTGTGGTTTTACCAGAGGGGGTTGTCAGATTATACTTGATAAAGCTTGAAAAATGTTTCTGCATTTATGGCACTCTTGATGTGCTGAAAGGAACAACCAAGCAAATAACTGATGACTGATTTTTGCCACCATGTGCAAAAATATGTCTAAGTGCGTGATTTCAGCAGGCTTCCCTACCACTACAAGTGAGATTAACATCAGTATTGCAGACTTTTGGGGCGAGGGAGAAACTTTGCTCAGAAGCAAGAGAAGAGGAAGGAGGAAAATGATCATTTAAATATATTTTAATGGGACATAACTGTATCTGCATATATTTTATGTTTCCTTTGTATTGACTCACATCCTTTGCTTTGTTTATCTTTGTCTTAAGAGGAATAAGTGATTCATCGCCAATATGTAAGGATGCCTCACTTTGCATTTGTATGGTATTGTCTGTCCAAGTGGCTCAAAGGCCTTTACAGACTTCAAGGGTTGTGTCTTCTGGTATAGCAGTGTTATGCTGACACCATCTGAAAATCTGATCCTTTCTCAATTCCCTTTCTGTCTGTGTATTGTAACTTGACATACCGTAATATCACAGAGGCAAAACTGCCCCCCCCCCCCCCCCAAACCCAACAACGCCACCATTTTCTTACGGATGACTTCTCTAACATCAGCTTTTATTGCTGCAGAAGCACCTGTTTTCCTATTGTACCGGAGTTCCTTGTTCCTACAGTTTTACATATCTATACTGAAATGCACTGTTTGAATGAGTCCAGGTTAGGAACTGATGTGAATTATTTTGTATGACAGCCCTGTGCTTACTGTTATTTACTAACTGTCAATCCTAGAGGGGTTCTCATGCGTTTTATGGTGGTTTATCTTGTACATCATAATTTTACGTCAGCAAAAGTTTTGGTGCTGGATGTGCATTCAGGTGCGGAGAACTGCTCAGAACTCCCTTCTGTGATTGCTTTCTGTACCAGAGCTAATTATACCTTAGTTGGGAAATGTGTGCTACTGATAGTTATACTGCTACAACTTTCTAATGTCAAAATGTCACATTAGACCAAGTGCTGCAAAAACCGTACTTCTCTGCAAGTAGCTATATTGATCTTGTCACCTCTGCAGAGACTTTATATGTATGTATCTGGAAAATCTTATATTAGTGTGTGTTTATATACGATTGTTTTCAATCAAATCATATTGACAGGTGTAGATTCAAATCAGAACCTGAATTTTTTATTTCAGCTTTTTGTTTGTTTCCACTCAGCCCATGTTACTCTGAATATTATACAGTTTCATTGGTTACCCTACCTGAATATTTGTCTCTTTGTATACTTACTTATCCTTATCTTTGGGATCTTCTGGAACCAGTCTGATGTTCCAATCTTTAAAAAATAATAACAAAAGAACATTTATAAGATGCATATTTTTCAGGTAGCTATCTGGACCTACTCACTAGCAAACATTGTTTCATGGTTTTTAATAATAAATATTCTTCACTGCTAATAGAAAAAATTTGAAATCTTAATTACCAATGGAAAGTATTTCATCTGTGTAGTTTACATAGATAAGAAACTGTAGGAACATTATAGGCTGGTTGCTACTGGGACGTGGTAAAATTGTTAGCAACACTGCAGAAACAGCAGAAATAGTTTTGACTTGTTTTTGGAAAGAAGCACTGGCTTTATGGTCTCTTAATCGGCTTCTCATAAAGAACCTCAAACTTTCCTTCGTGCCTTTTGCATCTAGCTCTTTCTTCCCACTCAGCATTATCCCTGTCTTTTGAAGCAAAACTTTATTAGTACTGCTGGCTGTGGAGCTGCCTGCACCGATGCTGAATGAGTTTGGGTCAAAACCAGTCCTTCTGGTGACTGCCGATATGCGGTTTGGTAACTAGTTAATTTTGAACCCTCAAAAACACAGTAAATACAAAATAGAGATTCCTCATGTAGAGGTTCTCATGCACAAGTGTTCTGTTAAAAACTATCTGTAATTTTGAGAAATGTCTCATTTCACTGTGGGGGCTTCCAGCAAACTGGAGTCATGTGTAATGCAGCTTTTATTTCTGCACATTAAACAAGTGTTCAAGGATTAAATCATCCTGCTCCCTGATGTGATTTGGTGGTCTAACCCAAACATGGACTAATATTCCCCCACCTGGGCTTTTACATTTCCCTGAAGTCTTATATAAGCTGTGTAGTACAACGGGATGCTGTGTCACTTATTCCAAAGGTATCATCACCAGTGGAGACTTGCCAGGTGACTTCATCCTCCCACTCAGTTTTGCCTCTGTCTCACGGTTGTGTTTCGGGGAGGGAGCGTACCAGCCTGTTGTCCTTGTGCACCTCGCTGAATTTCCTTTCCACGTTTCCTACTGTGGAGTCCTTGAGGATTATTTGCCCTTTTAGGAAAGCTGAAAGGCCTCCTTTCATAGCTGCTTAATTCCTATCATAAAGATACCTTTTCTCTCTGACCCCTCAGTCTTTCTTTTCTGTTCCCCCTAAGAAGGATTCCTTGGTATTTGCTTTGCTAAATATTGGATAATTCTAGCTGGGTAGAAATGTCTCCTGATTCTTTTTCCTTGTGGTCACAAATCTGTTTCTTGTATCTCCAGTTCTTGTACCATCTGTCCTTCCCCCTGCAGCATGTGTGGCTGTAATTTGGGTAACTTATTGTCCAAGAAGTCTTTGTTTTCTCAGATGCTGTGCATTAATGACGTTTGAGTTTTAGACTGTGTGTATCCTTCCTTTTAATGGACCAGGAACACATTTGGACCACTATCAGACTGGAAAACCTGAGCACAGCCAACGCACTACCAGAAACTCTTCCCTGCTCATCTGCTGTTTTCTTACAGGAAACTGCGAGCCTCTCCTACCCAGGCTGTCCCCCCAAATTCGTGGTTAACTGCAGCCCTTCCCCAGAAACTCAAATAAGCTTTATTTCAAAGATTCAGTGACATCATTTTGGAGAAGTGCTGGGTGAAGCATAAGTTCATTTCCCTTGGCACCACTTCTTAATGCTTTTTTGTTCATCAATGCGTACAACTAATGCGAAGAGGCAATTCAGTCTCAGCAGTCGTTCTACTGAGGGTGAAATACTGATAGGTACTTCATTTAATAAAATAATAATGCTGTGCAGCTGTACACTGTCTCTCCCACAAGGATCTTGAGGTACCTGAAAGAGTATTAAATAATTAAGCCTGACAATACCGCTGTATTTCATTAGTTCCATTTCACAGGTGGATTAGCAGAGGTTAAGTGACTTGACCGAGGTCAGGATCAGACCTTATTCCAGCGAGGGAAGCTGCTCAGGGGATGGTTTGTACGTGGGTGGATCAGCCGGTCCCGCGTTGGGTCTCTGTGACAACCGGGGGTCTGTGCACGGAGGCAGAGCCAAAGCCTGTGGCAGAGTGGGGAGGGAACCAGGGAAGCCTGGCTCTGTGTTCTTAATTTGTTTCCAAATGTCCAGGCCTCGGATAATGCATACTAAATGTGATGACAGGACTGAAGGATTTGATTTGCTGAAGCCACAGAAATATATAACCCGGTGCCCAAGAGACCTGTAAGCATTTGTTTCGTATCCACTGACATCTCCTGTCCAGTTGGCTCAGCAAGTCATATTTTCGTAAAGTTATTTTGCACCATCTGTATTGAAAATGGCAACCTGGCCAATTATAATGGATTTTAAGTTTATTCTGTGAGAGTGTTTTAAAATGGAAAGAATCCAGCAGCGAGCCAGGGGGAGGAAATACCGTATCTTTCCCAAGGAAAGTCAGGGTTTGATCCTGCAGGCAGCTGAATCATGCCGAATTAGTTGGGTGCTGAGTGTTCAGCACCTTTGCAGAGATGCTCAGGACTTTGCAGAGTCAAAGCTCTGAGCTATAAGGTTAAGCATGAACATTAATGAAATGTTATCTCTCTACCAGATGGAACTAAGTGACAAGTACTCTGGCTGTCAAGCGCAGAAAATTGTGAATCTGTCGCACATCCCCTGACAACAGCGAGGCAATCTTCTTAAAACTGACTTATGCAATAGGAATTGCACTGCGGTGGGGTATCTCATTCACGTGGTCAGAAAGCTGACCTTCGGTGCGAACTATTTGCCCCTGGTTTTTGTTGGTTGGGTAGGGGTTTTTTGTGTTTTGTTTTGGGTTTTTTGTAGGATGCATCTAGCTTTCTGATCAGCTGCCACCTTGCAAATAATCCACTTAAGAGGATGTTTTTTCAATGTTAAAATAGCTACAAGCTAAGGCTCAACTTGCATAAAAATTACATGTATACTTGAAATCTTTACAACTGATGATTCCAGATAAGAGCAGATACTCCATTCTGATCAGCCTTCGGCTGAAAGGTGTAACCACTACGAGCCTTTTGCTGTCAATGAAATATCTTCCCTGTCTACCAGGATACAACAAAAACATTATGTTGCCATATCAGAGCGCAGCAGAACTTTCCTGGAGCCTTAGGGATTGCCTCATATTTTACAGACTTAACTAACTGCTGATAAATGAACAGCATCATATTTTTTATATGTGCATACTCTACATGAATGATCATGTAGTATTATTGTTTCATCCACAACTGAAATACCTTCTTTATGGAAGTGGAATGCAGAGCATAAGGGGAACGTGTAGGAGAACACTTACGTATCTGAGGTGGGAATTGAGATGAAAAGTGGAGTTAGGAAAATAAAACACGCTTTCAAAGTGATCTCAAAATCTGACTGCATCTCTTTGGTCTAACCTTGTAGCTGCAAGCTGATAGCAAATCAAATGATGTTGATCAGAGGAAACTGAAGTTCCTCTGGAAGTTTGGCTTCTTGTGGTTTTCAGAATAAATTTACCTTTGCCACATAATTGATCTGCTGCTTCAATTCTCACCTGCTCTTGGAAAATGCCCTTGTCTGTTCCTTCAAAGAAGGGCTCATTTTATCATAAAGTTTAGATGAATGGTTGGAGCGGATTTTTTTTGTATAAAATATTCATTATGAACAAACTGTGAACTTGTGAATATGCATGATTCCCCTTTAATCTGTTTTTTGAGAAACATTTCCTTTCAAAAAAAAAAAAAGGCAAAAATGGGTCTGTTCGAACTGACCAACAAGACTTAAGTATCAGTTGCTGAACAATCTGCGCACAAGCTGCCTACAGGCATGATTATTTTTCACGTAAAGAATTTGCTGAGTGACTTTGAAGAAAACCACAAATGTGACTGTGGACAACTCGCAACGGACTGAAACTCGCTCAGTAAGTTATGTGTTTCAGTCTAAAAACAAAACAGTCTCCAGGTAATGGATGTTACATGGTTAAGATAAGCGAAAGAAGTCGTGAAAAAGAGGATTGAAAAACTTGAGGATATACCAGAAAACTCCTACCATACCTGGGAAGCACGTTCACTAGTTTCCTTTCCTTACAGCAGAAGGGGAAATGGTCATCAGGTTAATGCTTGGACAAGTGCATTTAGGCAGTGGCAGAGGTCAGCTACATACTTGAGGTGCGAACATTTCTTCATCAAGTGGTTGCTGGGAGGTTTTCAGAGATTGCTACTACTTAAAATAGTGGCAGCCTGTGGGACTCCCCTGCTGTCATCCAGGGTGCCCACGAAGTTGTATGGAAGTGTTTTGCTGTGGCCCCTCTTGTTGTCTCCTCATCTGGGCAACACTACTTGCTATATGTCACTTTTGGGTGGCTAATCCTCTTTCCCAGTGGTAGACATCCTTAGAATATTTGTGTGGGAAGCGGCTGTGGGGAAGGGGAGAAAACCCCAAATTTCTTATCTCGCGAAATGACTCTAGGAGCCACGAAGGAGGCAAGAGTCATCATATTTGCACAACCAAGCTTAAGCTGATACATCTCTTTCATGCTACTCAGGAATGGAGTTGGGGGGGAAATGTTGGGAAACTTGTCCCACGTTCAGCTCTCAACAATGTTTCGCCAGGGTTGTTCCAGGTAGTGGTTATAACGAGGATGGCTTTTCAGGGACTTGGTTAAGACAAAACAAGTGTGTTGGTGCTTTTTAGAAGGTTAAACTTCTGTCTAAGGTGGCCAAGCCTTGGAGATGTTGACCTTTGAGTTATTACAGTATTTTGAGGTCCATGGTTAGTAGATACATGGAGACACTCTTTGAGAGAATAGTGGAGAGAGGATTATAATCTTCTTCGGTAAATGATCTCCTCATGTTACTTAATTTTTCTCCTCTAACATGTATTTTATTATATGACAATGGTATGGTGCTTCTCTAGATGTTGACTTGCTGGAAAAGATTTCTCATTTCTTTAGGTAGTTTCAGTTGAGGCAGTGAATAAGAGTGAAATATTCTGCTTATGCAACTGCTCCTGGTAATAAAACCTATGGTTCAAATGTATGCATTTACATTAATGAAAGAAGGTTGCATTGCAAGTAGTGGCAGCTTCCGCATTGGTCATAACTCACCACAGTCCCAGTTAAGCAAGTTTTAATTGGTGAGACTTTAGCTTTCTCACAGGCAACTTCCAAACCATCTCATTAATTTCAGTAGATGTTTATGCTGTCAGGAGACACTGAGCTCTCAAGGAGGTACAACCCTGAACAAAACAGTCTTCTGAATGTATAGCTTGCAGCTTAGGTAAGCACAGGGTAAGAGATAAGTGCTCTGATGTGATAGGACCAGAGATGTGTGAGAACAAAGTTTTGTTTTCATTTTCCACAGCAAATACGTAATTAAAAAAGACAACCAAATCAGCTGACAAAGTCTGTGACTGTGGGCAGTGTGGGTCAAGTCAATTATGTGGGAAATCAAAGTGTTCCTCTGACTTCTGAGTGCTGGGCAGCCCTATCCCATTTCTGAAAGGCTCTGAAAGCTTTCTGGGATGAAGTTCTTCACAGTTGGGGAACAAGGATTACAGAAACATGTCTCCATCATGCTTGCCAGATTCGGGGTGTGCCTTTCATCCCCACTGCACCCATTTACTCTTGCCTTAAACTTCTGTGTCATGCTTGCATTGAAGTGGGTGTCAGAGCTGGGGGAGGAAGGGATGTGCTGAAAAGCCATGTGTGTTTGTGAAGTAGGTATTCAAGGGATAGAAATCTCATTTAAATAGTAAGGGAGAAGACAGGACACCCTGAGCATGCTGTAACAAGGGGAGGAGGTTAGAGGAAAGGAAGAGTTTTACTTCCAGAGTTCATCTACTCTCTTCTCCAGAGCATGACCAGGAGCCTTGCATTCGAAAGCTGTCCAAAAGCAGAAGCTGTCAAGGACTGCTGAAGCTTCACGTTACTGGGTTTTTGAGATGGCTCCTGTTGCTTAGTTTTGAAATGCAGCCAGTGCTGGGGTAGGTCGTGCAGTTGCAACATGCACATCATTTTTGAGCAGAATATCGACTACACGCTAGAGAAATCCAGGCACGGTGGAAGCTGGCTTGGGCATCCGCGCTTGCATCTCTGGGCTCATGAAAGTGAAAAATGAAATATTTGACTATTGCAAACAGCTCCAACACAGTGATCTTCAAAAATGTGTTGCAGGAGCACTGCTTCACTGCTGGCTGCAGGGAAAGGAGACTGCAGTTCTGGAAGCACCCCATCCTTTCCTTCTTCTTCCACTTGCATATTGACCCAGCTTAACTCTCTCTGGCAGGGTCAGGAAGCACATAAGTTCAGAAAGGCTACCTGCCAACTTTCATTTTTCATAGTTTAGTCATTCATGGTTTTCCGTGGAAGAAATGCCCTGTTTGGTTAGGAGGGAAACTTATTTTGGCAGGGAGGTAAATTTGTGATTCTCACTGTCAAATTATGGCTAAAAAGAAAGAGAAACCATTTTTGCATTCCAAGAATTAAACTCGTTAATGTATGTAGCATTACATTTTAGCAAAGTAATCACAGCTGAGCATCCAAAATGTTGTCTTGAATGCTTGAAAAATTTACTGAAAGTAGAAACGGAAAGGGCTCTGCAATGTCCTTTATGAGAGAAGTTGCTAGTAATTCTCGTATTGGGTCAGCAATTCAAGATGTTAACACTTTTTATTTATATATAATAGATACATCCATATGTATGTGTGAATATAGGGGAAAAAAAATTTCTCATGATGAAAATTTTCAGTAGTTTTCCATACTTTAAGCCATACTGCTGCCTCAAATTGAGTATTTATAATATCCATTATCTGAAGTTCAGGCTTCTGAAGGGCACATATCTATACATAATGTGGTCATTCTATGACATAAATATAAAGATATACAGAATTAGTGTGTAGCTTTTTAAAAAAAAAAAAAAGTAAAAAGGAAGGAATGAGGCAGAAAGCCTAACTCCTGATTCCTGTGCTGGTTTTGGGATTCCTGTGTGACTCTGTGCAAGTTCTTACATTGAAAACAGAAGTCTCAGCTTTTGAGCCCCTTAGTCTTCGGAAGCAAGGGACTGAATATTGTATGGGTACTTTTTTGGCTTTAAATAGAAATGTGTAATAAGCAGTACAGATAAATTGGCTATTGTGAAGTTTTGTGAGGGCTGATTTCCAAGGGGGTTTTCAGATATCAAATTGTTGGGGGAATATTGTCGTTGATACTTAGTATTTTTGGACCTGGGAGGATCTGCCTAAAAGCTGCTTTTGAGCAGTTGTTTGAGTAGGGATATGTGAGAACTCCTGAGGTGGCTGCATGTAAGTATGTGTATATGTGTGTGAATTATTTATCAGGGAAGTTGAAATGGATGCTTCATTCTTGTTTAGTGTAATTAAGCCCCTAATATTAATATATAATCAAACATATTGCTTAGGGGTTGACTCTTCTGATTCTCAGCCTCAGCCTGAAGATATTGTCTCTTTCTTTCCTCCTTTTTTCTCATTAGTAGCTTAGATAGGCATGAAAAAATCTTTTGAGCTTAAATAAGAGATCTTTGTTGTTGTTGTTCTTGTATAGTTCAAAAGCAGTTAATTTTTAAGACCTCAAACTTGGCACGTGGCCACTCTCAGCTGGCAAATACACCCTTGCTATTTTTGCTGTGTGTGATTTTTAGTTCATCTGGAAGCTGCTGCCAAGCAACTTTAGTCTAATTCTCCTGCCCCTTGCCTCTTCCTATTGCTCTCCAAGTGCTCTCATGTGCTTCCACCCAGCTAATGAACCATCTGTAAAATGAAGGAATAGCTCAGTCCTTGATGTCTCTGCTGAATCCCCAGGCTGTAATGGCAACTGTGGTGGCTGGTGGCTTGCACAGCGATGACCAAGTCAGCTGGGCTGGCAGCACTGCACTTGCCTCCGACCCACCCCGAGCAATCAATCATCCCATGGATAGCGAAATTATAGGCACTTCAAGGCTAGTCTGTTTTGCAGCCATGCTCCCCAGGTGTGAGGTGATCTACCTCTTCACCGTTCCCCTCTGACACCCATCGGTACAGGCAATTGCATCAGTACAACCACATAATTTTGTCTGGTATTCAATCTGCAGCTTGGGAGAAGATTCTCGTAGCTTCAGGTGTGTGAAATAGGAACTGGTGTGTTTGTGAGCGGCAGGTGGGAGTTGTTCAATGGGAAGGTTAGATGAGATGGTAATGGGGAGAGAGTCTTCAGGCTAGTTATCAGAGACAGGAAAATTTCTGTGAATTTTCTTTTCTGTTTTAGAGCTGTTCAGGAAATGAAGGCAAAATTTGAAAGCAAAGGGTGGGAATGAGCTATCCAGAGGTAAAGAATAAATACAACGAGTCTGGCTTGGACAGTATGATTAAGCAGTTATTCTTCAAAAAAGTCCTCTTTTAAAGCAAGAATGGGGTTTCTTTTTTTTTTTGTTGTTTTTTAATTAGATCTAGTAAAGTGCTATAAGCTCTCTTTGCTGGAAATTTTCTAAATTAAACTTCTGCAGAAAAGGTAAAAGAAGCTTACAAATCTTTTGTCTTTTCCCCTTGTCTGTCCCCTTGTTTATCAGTAACAGAGAAAATCTGTCTGGGAAAAGATGCAGAAAAATACTAAACATTTTTTATTCCATCTGTAAAAGGAAACAGTATCTCTCTGAAACACTTCAAATGGCATATCCCTCTCCTGTATCATCACACTTATTATATGTAATGTTACAATAGTATTTTGAAAATATAGTCAAATAATGTAGGGTATCACAAATGTATTGTTTGGTTTCACCAGGAGGAGTTTGGTGAGCAATTGGTTCATCGCTGTGTGTGAATTGCTAACGCTTCCTTTTCCAGAACTGAGTATTATCTGTTGCGTGGTCCACCCACACTTCCTGGCATGCTTGGCAATGCTTACAGTCAAAGGTGACTGGAGGGCCGAAGTCCCTCTGAGACGGAAATACTGTGTAGGTGAGAGAGACAATATCCAGGAAGGATAGAAAAATAGCCATTGAGTGACAATGTAAATTTAAAAATAATAATGAAAATCTTGGAACGGGGGAGTTGAATGTTAATATTATTTTTGATCCTTCGGAGCTGTAAAAGCCCTAGGCAGGCCAGAGGAGTGTGGAAATACAGGCACTTTCATGTTATGTACATTACATATTTCTCACAAACACAGAAGGGTGAGTTTGTACTGAACTGGTAGTAGATTGAATTAAGCAGACAGCACTGGCAGCGTAGCCATAACTTGCTGAGAGTGACAAAGCTGAAATTGGCAACTGCAAATTAAACACACCAAGGTTTTTGATATGGTTTTGTTTAAGATAACAAGTGAGACATCTGCAGAAACTGATGTGAATTGTCTAGATTCCCAGACACTTTTTGCATCGGTTGAAGTTTGGGAGTGTGTCTGGCTGCACATGTGATCTTTGCTACGAGTGTCTGGCACAACGTGATCCTCGGAAGCCATCTTCACTCCATCTGCACTAGGGTCTTTGCTGATGTCATTAATTAGGAGGATTTTTTTTCAGTTTTAACAAGAGGATATGGAAAGGATGAAGTTTAGTCTTGCTGCATGTAAATCCTGAAGACTGACTACAAGTTCCTCAGTCCCTTCCCTGCATCCAAGGTGGAAAGTTATGAAAATGATGTGGGTTGCAGTATCGTTGAAGCTTGGTTGATACTTGTATCTCTAATCGTCTTCTCATTGGACCCGTGTGCAGTGGTTCCTTTGCTTCCCTAGCTCTTGGCAGAGGTGGTAATGAGCTGGTTGCAGCTCAGTGCCGAGCAGGTGATAACAATGAGGATCGTTCAGGAAGAATGGGTGGGACCTTCTGCCTGCCTCAGCTTGTATGATATATGTCCTATACTATTATATGACCTAAAGGCTTTCTCTCAGTCTGGATAAGAGGAATCGAGCCATTTAAAATCAGCTACATAGTCAACTACTTGCTTTTAGACAAGTGTGTATTTGTGGATCTTTAGCTTTCTTGAAGAGAAAATATAAACACAAAGTAAAAATGAAGGGAGGCAAAGAAGTTCAGAGCAGATCCGTACATATATTATGTTTTTTTTTAAAGATAATTTGTGTCCATTTCTTCTCATCTACTGGTGGCAAAACAAAATCTTGGTCAAAAGCTACTAGAGGAAAAGTAATTAGAAAGAGTGAAGAACTTGGAGATCAGAAAATGGGCAGGATGGGGGGATGGATGGGAACAAGCAAAGAAGGAGATGCAGAGTATTTCTGTCTTGCGGCTGTTCTGATCTGCGCTAAATGTCATATGTTCTGTGTAAGTTCAAATGAATTTTCAGGTAGGCTTGTTAAACTTGACAGTGTGGGCTTGCACGTTCCACAGGACAGATTTATGAACTTAACTCATGCAGGCGGTTAGACCTGTGTGCTGTTAGCTATAAAGGAGACGGTAATCTTGGTACAAATGCCTCTGCACCTGCTCAGTTGAAGGTCATGATGTGATAAAACTCAAAATACCCCTGATTCCTGAAGAACCTGTAGCTCTCTAGGAAAAACATATAATTACTACTATTTATTGTATGCATCATCTTTGCATTCAGCTGAATTGACCATCCAGTGCCCCCCCCCCCAAACTGTAGATTGTACATAGCACATATGGTTTTGGTCAGTCTTAACCACCTTTACGGTGCTAATAAGATCTAGGTTTCTAATTTGCCTTTTGTTGTTCTTCATTCAGTTGGCCTTAAGACTGTGTTGAAGCTTCCAGTATGAAAATTCAGGCAGATGCATTTAAAATGTATTAGGCTGATGGCCTGGGCTTTAGGATTAGTGATGCTTTTTTTGTGTGTGTGTAATTGCACAAGGTGCTTTATTCATTTGCTGGTATTTATAGGGCTTCTGTTTTTCCTGTATGTATATTGTACTGTTGTAATTCTTTAAAACAAACAAACAATTATCATTTTTTCTGGTCTTATCTTTTACAGTGGATCTTCCTTGTGGATCAGAGATATATCTTTTCTTTTCACTGTTAAAAAGAACACGTCTTTTCTGCTTTAATGCACCATAGCTAAGCTAATAATACTCGTATGAGGCTTGAGTATTTGGAAGCATGTTATATACATTAAATGCTGAAAAATTCCAATCAAGTTAGTAAGTATTTTTTCCCACATTGTACAGACTAAGAAACATAGTCAAAGTAGTTAAGCTACTTGCCAAACCACACAATGAGTTAAAGACAGAGGTATGATTGGACTTTGTGGTTCCCAATCCGTGTTCAGACTAGTAAAGTATACTGAACCTCTGGGTTCTTTTTGTAATGTAATGTAATATCCAAAAACTGTCTTTGATTTCTTCATGTAGAGTGAAAATGTCATTGACAGAAAGACCATTTGATTTTTCTCAGCATTGAGGGGAATGTGAATTTTTTTAGAACTGAATTTTTCATCAGAAAATTGTATGCTGACTTTTATACGTCACAAATGCCATATGGACTCCTAAATATGGAGAGAGAATAATTATGAGCCCCTTTGTACTGACTCACTTCTCTGATTTTTTTTAACTGCATTTTAAGGATTCAAAAGCTGATTGCTAATGTGGTGTATTGCTTCTGTTGTTAGATAATCTTAGCTTTTTAACTGAATACAGCCGTGCAGTGCCTTATGATTAATTACATGTACAACAGGTGTTGATCTTGTTGGACCGAGATTATGAAGTTCTCTGCTATCCAGGTGGTCTGTTTTAATATAAAAAGACCAGTAGCATAATGAGCAAGAAATTGAACTAACGAGCGGGGGGGGGGGAAAAATACTTGAATGCATTAATCACCTTTAATAAGCTTAGCCAGCTCAGCACAGCTAATCAGCTGGGAAGTCCTTGCTTTGAAGAAGCATCAATTGTTGTATACCCAGTAGGGTAAATAAAAGATAAGCCAAGAGCGGTGGGAAGGGTGTTTGTACATCCAAAAGCTTTCAAGATTTTCCAAATACAAGGCACCTGGTATGATGGTTTTTAAAATTATATTAGTCAAAATGAAGATGTAGTTACCTTTTGGTAATGAAGAGATATGTCATTCAGATATCTCCAGATGCAGTAGTGTGGCAGTAATTATTGAAAAGTGCTGGTTATTTGCAGTATAGCTTGTTTTAATTTTCACACTTTGAAGGGAGCAATGGGCCTAACTTAAAGTCCTCTAATGACCCCTCTTCATCAACCCGGAGCTCAGAAATTTGAAGCTAAGATGCTACTCTTATTTAGGAAGATGTGCTGCTAAGTCCCCTCCTCACACAATATTTTCCATTTCATATACATCAATTCTTTGTATTTCAAATTCTTTGATAGTGAATGAAGTGTCTGTCTAATGCTTAGTTAAGAGCTCTTTTAGCATAGCATGTGTAATTTTTTTCTTTCCCTAATACCATAAATATATTTTCTTCTTCTCTTAACTCCTGGTTTTGCAACTCTTACCTATACGGTAGCAATGACTGTACTTGTGCTGTTGTTATGTTGTAAGCTGTTGGACAATTGCAGTGTACAGAGCCTCAACAAATGCACAGAGCCTCAAATGGTGGATTCCACCTTTTCTTCAGCAGTACTTCTGTGTTGCTGATATTAGGAAAAACTGATCCTGGAGTTTACAGGTTAGGACTGTGCATATTTCAATTATACTGCAATCTCTTTCATGCACGTTCTCTCAGCAGCTTCTCCAGGGCTGGAAAGGAAGGGCAGGCAGCTCTCTCAATACCTGTAGCACCCAGGATATGATTTCCTCAGATTATTCATGTGACTTTCCGCCCACAACTGCTTACATGCTTTCTTTTTTCCTTCCTCCCCCACCCCATCAGTTTTCTTTGGCAGTTGAGACACATGGTGAGCTTGGAGGGGTTTTCCCTCTATTCTACTCTCTTTTTGTTATTGGTGAGCAAATCAGCTTTAAACATTTCTTTTAACTGAAAAACATTTTCATTGCTCTCCCATAACTCTCAAACAGCTGAACAGATCTTTCGCAGACTTCCCAGACCAATTTACCTTGGGGATGAAACTGAGCAAACAAAGTTTAAACATTTTGGAGTAAGTGAGAAAGTAGGATTGAAAGGGAAGTCTGACCATACCTCACAGCCATCACCTGAGCTAGAAATCCTTGTGTGCTGATATAAAGACATTGCTGGCCATTTTGAAGGATTTTCTTAGAAGAAAATAACAGGGAATATTTTTAGATATAATACAATCTGTGCAGTCTGATGCTTCGAGTCAGTGTGTAAGGTGTTGTCTAACTCATGACTGCAGCTGTGTAGCGGCACTTGGTTGCAGCGAGCCACTTGCACGGTAACCTGGTATCTTGGTTTAACTTTTCTGGTACAGTGGGAATCTAACCGTGTCTGTGATCACACCTAGGCAAAAGCAATTACTGTTATGTTTTCTTCTCACAACTTCCATTCGATAACTAATGGTGGTTATATCAAACTTGGGGCATGTCTATGCAAGCAACTCAACACAGATGAAGCAGGACATTGATGCTGTAACTGGGTACCTGGGCATAACCCTCCCGTAACTAGCATGATCTGATGCTGCTGTAATTAGGGGATAGGTAAGACCTAAAATCTTGGCATGTTGGCATTTTTGGTAGCCACTTTTTACATAAAGCTCCTGGCGTTTTTACAGCTGCCTGGCACACAGTTTGGCAGGACCCATGCTGAACTGACTGAGGAGAAGGTGATCTCACCCTCGGAGTATTTTCGTGTTGGTGCAACTCATTCTCCAGTAATGTTGTGATCCGATTGAGGCTGTCGCATATTCCTTAACGTGTTCAGACGAACGTGCTCAGATTTGGCATGCCAGACTGAGATGTGCAGCCAGGATGCTGGAGGGTGAGGAAAGCCTCCAGAAATTGGATGTTCACTGAAATGACCGTGGTGTGACTCATTTAAAAAGGAGTCCTCACAAGGCTCCCTTTACTTACCGTTTAGTAGTTTCCATAGTGCTGTGGCACAGTCCAAAGTCTGTAGGAAACCTGACTGTCTCAGTCGGGGCTCTCAACATGAAGACTTCACCTAAGGTGAGAGGGAGGCTTGGAGTAAAATATGTGAGGGGCAGTCCTGTACATGTGTTAATGCATTTGTGCCAATGACCCTGCAAGGAAGGACTTGGATGTTGTGACCATAGATGTTGCCTTCTCCAATTAGAAGAATTGGACTGTGTCCAAGGTGCTGATAAATGTTGAGTCTGAAAACGGCTGGTTCTTATTTTGGGATATCGCCATCAAAGTCCTTGATTCATAATTATGATCCTTGAGGCTGGAGTACAGCAATTCACTTTTCCGCTTTGGGAGTGGGAAGGTAGGGGGTACAGCTGCTTTCCTCTTCCCTGCTCCTGTCCCAAGGGGTATGCACTCTCAACAATTCTGGGTGCTTTCAGAAAGACATGCAATGCATGTGCTTGCTCTTGTTAACTATACTGGGATCAAACATTCCTATTTCCCTGAAACGTGAATACTTAGTTCTTATGTCATCTCACAATGGATATGTCAAAGTCATATCAGTTGAACCTCGCGTTGAACCTCCTACAAGATTGTAGCATTGTTTCATAGTTCTACATTTGCTTGTACCCTGTTCAGGTAACACGGAACAAAGATTCTGATAAACTGCACACAGATAAAATATCTTTCAGAAATCTGAGGCGAAATCCAAGGTCCAACCCTTATAAAGTGTCTTTGCTCCAAGACTTGAGCCTGGTTAGGCTATCACAGGACAATTTATCCATCCAGCACTTTCCTAGAAGACATCAAATGCTGCAGTATATTAAAAACTTGATAGCGGGTTGTAAAATAAGATAAGAAATTGGTACAATTAGTTTTAATAGTCAACTAGTATTACTGCAAATTCTCCAAAATAATTTTCCCTATCATTCAGCGAATTTGTTCAGTGACACAATAAAACTGAGGTTTGGTTGTTCCAAATGACAGTCACTGGAAGTGGGGGAAGAGGTGGATGGGATGGGATGGAATAACCCCTATTACCCTTGCCCTCAGAGGTCTCAGAAGCAAAAATTACCTGCATTCATGGACATAAATTTACCTTTTATTTCCCTGAGCAATGCTATAATAATGTGTCATACATTAGGGGAGCTGACCTTAAGCTACCTCCCTCACAGATTACATTGCTTCCTGCAAGCTCACAGTGTTTGTGAGCATATGTGCATGTTGTCAAAGCATGATTTCAAGAGATAAAATAAGGTTCTAATGATAATTTGGGTCTTGGCTGCACTCAGATTATTTCAGTAGTGAATCCTTTTTATACCTGATTTCCATTAGATCTTTTTAATGGCCTTTCAGATATCTGAATTGTCATCTTTATTCTGCAGAGTAGATGTGCAATTTTAGAGAGCTGGCAGTGTTTTCGTGATTTTTGTAGTGTATTATATATCCCTTTTTCTCCCACATGTTCTGCCAAACCTGAAAGTCCTGCAGCTCAGTCAACATATAGATGAATAAAACAGATTGTTGAAAACTTTCTTGAGTCTCTGTACTGCTTTCAGAATTGCCAGAGGTCAAGCTGACCGTGTCCTAGCAGAGGAAGTTAAATAGTAAAACTTTCTTTAGCCATCCAAATAAAAGAGAACAAGGAACGAGGATGCAAGGTTGCTCAGCAGTGATGCAGTCAAAAAGTTTGTAGTCTCACAATAAGTAAGTTGGTACTTTGCCTCTAGTTTTAAATAAAGATGATAATTTGAAGTGTGAAGATGAAACCAAGACGTCTAATGAGAATGAATGCGTAGAGTGAAAATTGGCACATCTGAGGTGGAAGTACGACTGAAGAACTTAATGCACTCAAGATGCAGGTAGCAGATAGTCTGCATTCCAAAAAAAGTTGAAAAATCTGGCAGTGCACAGTGGAATTCCATCAGTGAGGATTTTTAATGCATTTGTCAAACTGACATTGTGACTGTGGAATAGCAAATGTATTATCCATAGACATAAGGAAATGTGGAAAAATTATCCAGGCAACTACAAACTTGTTAGTCTGGCCTGAGAAGTATGCAACTCTTTGGAACAAATTATCAGGGAAAGTATTATTAGACAAGATAGTAAGTGGAGAATGTGATAAAAACGTAGTGTAGTTCTAACAAAAGATGATCATGCCAGACTAATCCTATAGTGTTCTTTGCTGTGATAACTGATCTGTTAGGCAAGCCAATGGTGCTAGATCTAACATATTTGTTTTTCAGTGAAGCATTTAGTGCAGTGCTACGTAGGAAAGTATTAGTTGAGGAGAAGTAGGGTTTGGTATTGTAAAGCAGGCAAGAAAATAATGAAGAGAGGAAAACATCATTGTTAGTTCCAGGGAGATGAATAGTAGACAATTTCAAGGGTTGCAGGGCAAAAAAAAAAAAAAAAGTTAGGGTATCAATGAGATACGTTGCCGGAGACATAGATGTATGAAGCATTGTAATACCTGGGACAGCCTAGGTTTTGAATGGCCGGGAATTTAATATTGTGTGATACAAAGGGTGAGGTCATGACTTTGGGAACACCAGCATCAGTTCTTGTCGTAAACTGTGAGCTTATGAACCAGTAACTAAGAGAAGTAGTAATAATTGTACTGTCAGGGTGTGCAAGAACTACTGCAGGGCATAGCAGTTGAACAGAGGATCATTGTGAGTTACCTTGTGATCCGACCACGAAAAAGGCAGATAGAGTGCAGGCAACTATTTACAGTAGATGTGTGAGCTCTTAATGCTTGTAAATAAGGCTTTGTATACACAAAATAAGATGTAACTTTTAGTCACCCATATTCAACAGAGAGTGGTTTACTGGAGCAGCTTCAAAGAAAGGTTAACATAGAGGACTGGGAAAATGGAGAGTCTATTTTATGAGTGGAGCTGAAAAAAGTTCAGCTTTTTCAGTAAAATGAAGGCAGAGAAGGGGCATAATTGCTGCCTGTAAACAAATCACATGGGTAAATAATAAAGGTGGGGAAAAAAGTTATTCCAAAGAACAGTGTTGGCAGCAAAGTGAAGCATTAAGTTGGTCACGAATATGGTTAAGATGGAAATCAAGGATTTCTAATCAACAACAAAACTGTGAAGTTCTGGAAACCTTTTCTGAAAGGACAACAAAGCCAACTTTTAAGATGCAGTAAGACAAGTCTGTAAGTGAGATTATATGTCATAGCTGTCCAGTTGTGAAAGGTTGTGTTGGATGTTCCTGGTATTCCTATGCCCAAAGCTTGTGTGACGGTTCTACCATGAAACCAGTGTGCAGCCTGCTCTTATGTGTAGCCCCAGCACACTCTAAAGGAATTGCTGGTTGCAGTTATGACTGTAGAAACATATCATTTACCAATGTTTTATTACTACAGAGTACAGCTGAATGTCCATTGACTAGATTAATAGTCTAAGTTGCATAAAACTAATTGTCTACAACACAAACCCCAAAATTATTTGTGTTGGAAAGTGCGTAAAATGAGGCACTGATCTGTGAAGACAGGTTAAGGTTTAGGTAAATTTAAATTAGGACTCGGAAAACCTTTTTTGAAAACACAAGACCAGGTTGTAGGGTGGTATGTATTAATGGACTGAAATCCATAATGGATTTATATCAGTTCCATTGTTTTAAGCTTGTTGGTAAGGCAACCTATGGATGAAATTGTCCCAAAAGGAGTTTTCTTAGCACATGGCTCTTTGTCGCCATATCTATCGATGCTTGCTGCTAATTTTCACTGTGTCAACAAATTCAAGGGGTTTGTGGTTGTTTTTTTTTGTTTGTTTCAAAATCTTTTGGTCCCCAAAGTGTAATATTTTTACAAGTGGATCATATTTTCAAAGAACTTAAACATCTGCTTTGTGCTTAATTGTAGCTTCTGTATTGGTTTAACAAGTTGAATTTCACTTTTTATATTGCACCAAGTGTGGTCTATGGGCTGTTTAGGAGCAGCTGCACAGAAAATATGCTGTCCTCCAATGCCAGTATCGTCTAGAAGACTCACCTTAAAATTTGGAGCCCATAATCCCAGATGTGGCCTCTGAAACAGGTTTTATTATACTGATCCAGCCACACTGGCTTCCCGTTACTCCCAACTGGACATGGTTTGGAGGCTCAGGGCGAGACCTGAGGATCTGCATTATGCAAATGTAATTCCCCAATTCCAGCAGTAGCAGCCGCATTAATTCCCAATGTGGCCGTTGAGGCTCGGCCTGCCTCCCTGGCATCATCGCTTTTTTCCATCCCCAAATAGGTGATGAGTAATTACTTGGTCTTGATTTATTATTCAGACCATGGTAGTTCTGTTACAAAGTAAACATTTTTGTTGGCTGTGTCCTAATGCAAAGACCGTTTCACAACCACCTCTTACTTACTTTAGGTTTTAATTGCTTTTCTTTGCTGTCAACTGATGCCTCCCTCCCCCATGCCCTGAGCCCTCCTCCCCTCTCCCCCGCCTTCATGCTATGGGTTTTTTCCTGTTCCCACACGGCTAATGTGATGAGCAACAGTTGCAATATCACAGGGCCCTCTCTGAAGAAGAAAATAGAAAAAAAAAAAAAAAAATCCCAAACACCACCTTGTTTGCTTTTAGAGCGCTCTCGCCTTTTGAGTAGGGGCTGTGTTAATCCTCACACTATGAAGGGAAACTCCTATGTAAATCAAAACAGTGCTCCGTGCTCTCCTACTTCCCCCCTCCAGCTCCCATATATTAAGTGACTGTTCTCCTCCCTTAGAAATGACAAATGATTGGTTGCTTTACTCTCTGCTTTCAGCATATTTTCTTTTACAGCCCTAGATTCTGAGGTTGAATTTTGCTGCTTTCTCTTGACACATCTGGTTGACACCCCCCCCCCCAATCTATTAAAAATAAATAAAATTATGTATTAGTGTTAAATTGAGCACATAACTTTGTTTCTGTTCCCTCATATTATGCTGTACATTCTTGTGAATTTATTTTCCATCAAGATGCTCAGAATAAACCAAGACATTTCTAGATTTGAAGATGCAAAAACTAATGCAACGTAACCCAGAGCAGATTGCAATTTTTTTTTTTTTTTCTAATGCTGTTTCTTTTTTTGTGCTGCATAGCCTTTTCTGGTTTAGCCTGCACTCTAAGGCTAGATTTTGATGTCAATGATTAGTATTTCTAATCGGTTGAACAAGGACAATGTCCCTTCTGCTGTGTAGAGGACACAAAGACCCAGGCACTGATTCTGATCCCCCTCACAGCATTTTGGCTTCGCTGGGCCCTTTTCCCCGTGGCTGTAAATCAGGGGAAATTCCACCCATCTCCTGGGTGGACGTGGTTAGAGATTAGAGCTGCAACCGTAGGGGAGCTTGGGTTCCCCAAGGTGGGTGAAGCAGAGGATGGTGCCGGACGAAGCCCACGCATGCCTCCACCCTGGGCTCTGCTCTTTGCTGTGGATGGGAGCTCTGGTGGTCTCCCGTCAGTGCTGGCTCAGCAGTTGCAGATTTGCTGCTTTGGGGGAAATGACTCTGGATTTCCACCTGTAAAGCAGATTCCAGGGCTTTGTTCTGCCCTGACAAGGGGAACTTCGCTGCTGGCAGCCCATGCCCGCTTGGCTCCTGGCGGCATCTGAGGGGCAGAGGCTGAGGGCCCAGTCCAACTTTCTTTGATATCAGTGGGAGTTTGCAGTTCTTCTGTGCCCCCAGGATGGATCCGTGAAGTGGTCGTACAGGTTCAGGCTTCACTTCTTTTATTTTTCCTGAAACAGTTAGTAAGTTAATTTACATGAGATGTGCACCCTGGCAAATGCCATCTCCTAGCTATTGTTTCAGCTAAGCAGCTGTCATTTGCGTAACATTATGCATCCTTCATTGTACCATGCTAATTTTTTGAGGGGCAATTTTTCTACAATGAGCACTGCGGCTTCTAACAGAAACCTCTTTATGGCATTGGCCCCGGGGAGCTGCAAGCCCTGCCAAAGCAAACAAAGGCTTATTGCTCCAACTGGGCATGTCTGTGCCTTTAATACAGCGTGAAGTTCACAGAACACTGCATCCAATCTGCACATAGTTAACACCTGGTCCAATGCCTTCTGGCAATTAATCAAGATATCAATCAGTGATGACAAAAATTAATAAATAACCCATGCTTCCATATTGCACATTCTCAGAATGGGAGAATTTGCATTGACACTTACAACCCATTTACATTTTTGACTGCATTTTCCAGTGTGTGATACTGTACAATACAATAATTATTGATGTGTATAAATAACTAGTACCTTGAGCACTTATGAAAGAGTACAAAAAGCCACATTAGTTTATCTCGCTAGAAAAAGCTTTGACCTCATTGAATTACAGCCCCAAACTTTGATGTAGGGCCGCGAAACTCCTCTACTGCTAGCAACTACATCAATGGGGTTAGTCTAACTTTGTCTTCTTTCGAAAGTAGTGGAGTGGTTTTGGGTTGAACATGGCTTATTCTTATCTCACTAATTAATGGGAATGTTTTCCTATACCTTAAGCCAAATTCCCCTGTTACACCTTTGTTAACTCCGAGCAAGTACCCAAACTTCTTCCCTTTTGAAGTAACTTGGAAGTTAGCCACAGCTTCAAAGGAAGGAAGATCTGTTCCTCTCTTCATTTAGAATCCATGAAAGTACTCTGGACCGTGTTTAATTTATCAAAACAGAGGCAGCACTTTGCAAATATAGGTGCACAGTCATTTGTATTGGCCATGCGAAGGCGTTATCAAAGGAGTGACTTGTCTTCCCTGAAAATAGAAATCCCTTGGTTGGATATGAACAAAGGTATCCTCTCTTTTGTAAACGTTGGTTCTTGTTCTCTAGTGATGCAAAAAAAAAATATTCCTGGCAAAGAATAAAGCAAGTATTTTTTGTTATCCTAGCGAGTCCTTACTACAATGGTCAGAAATGGTAATTATAAATCACTGTCACAAATGGTTGTTCTTCTCTGCAGCCCGAGAGAGGCCGTGGCTGTACAGACCTGGAGTTCAACCTTTGCTGCTGCTTTTAGGTCAGGGTTGAAGCTCATTAGCGGCGCAGGGGTGGGAAGTTTCTCCTGCTTTCACAGCGTGTTTCTGTCCTACCTGCTCTGTGAATGAGCAGCACTCTCCTTGGGTGTCAACTAGGGTAATTAAACCCGCTGACAAATGTCATGGCTTCGAAAGAGAGGGTCACGCGTGGCCAGGTAGAGTCAGAAGCAGGCAAGGAGGAGTTGTACCTTGTCCTGACCTACTGCGTTACCTTGCTCTCTCTTGAGCAATGTTCTGGCAGTTGTACCAGACTGGGCAGTGGCTTTCTGATGTGGGTAAATATAGCCTTGGAAATTGTAGTTTTGGTGGTCCCAGCCGAAGAAATGGAAATTGTGCCAGGACCCGTTAGAACTGGGTAAACATAGTAGTTTCCCAATGGTCTGGCACACAAAACAAGAATGTAATTCTGCCACCTGAACCCAAACTCTGGTATCTCGAAAAGGTAACTTCTGAAATACTTCTGTTTTGGCTCCTGAATTATTTGGAGTATAACAGTTCCCATGAACTTCAGGATTTAAATACTTTCCAGAACAAGGAGACAAGAACACTTAAACTAGCTTAGTAGAAAGGCATTTAACATAAAGAGACTAATAAAAATACATTACCTGTCACATGTGATCTTTATATGACCTTAGCCACAGAACAATAAATATTACATAACCACACTAAAAGCAGTTTTTAACATCTTATATTTATATTTAATAAGTCATGATTTTCTTTCCTTCAAGATGCAATTTTGATGAGACACTTTAAGTGTGATGTAAAGGCAAAAACTTTGTGACTGGTTATGTAATGCTTCTAGTGGGGCATCATTTAAAGACTGTTTGAATGAAAACACATGCATTTTGTTTTACTGTGCTCCTTACCAGTCTGATAGAGCAGTAGCTATACAGTCCTTTGTTATACAATTTCCTGTTTTCTACCTTTTTTTGTGTTTGACTGTTGGGCAACTCTTCACCTAGATGCATAAAATTAAACTTGCTGAATACTGCCTAGGACAAGTGATCAGTTGCGATCCCCAATTATCAGTTTAACTGTTAGATTTGCACTTCCAGTCTATAAAAGAAAAATCATTGCAAGCTAGTTAGCCTCTAATTGTCCCTTTTAAATTAACTATGTGAGATTCAGATTGCAATGTAAAAAGGCAACAAAGGAAATCAAAGTATCCAGCTTTAAGTTGGCTTTTAATTACATTAGAAAGCCAAATATTACAACTGTAATTATTTTTTTTATTGGAGGAAGGCGCTGATTTTTTTTCATGTGCTATCCTGTCTTACTATTGTTTTGGGGGGCAGTACCTATTAAGAACAGATTTGTATAAAAGAAAAGCTGATAATACTTTCTGTGTAAATATAGGTAATATTTTTTCAGATTTTGAATATTTATATTCAATTTTTCTTTTTTGACTCACGTATGTTTCCTTCAAATATTCTAGACTTTTACACTGGCCATTTTTTAGATTCATGTTGTCTATCCTTAGATGATGCCCATAAATATGTTATATACAATGAGTTCTTTAATCTAACTCAAGAGAAGACCAGGTTTGCCCCTTCTTCCCCCAACAAGTTATAATTATTTTGCGCAATCAGCCTTTAGGCACTAGTCAGCTGAAATGGAAAAAATATTTAATAACAAGAGCTCAATAGCCTGCAGACCTCTGATGTCTGAGATGACTTCAACTCTTATGATGAGCTACATTTCACCTAAGAAATATGATTTAATCCACTTCAAAAGTATACTGAAATCTTTGATATATGGTCTGTGGTCTATTAAGCTTGATCTTAGCCTGACCTTTTAAAGGAATAAAAGCTTTGTTTCTTTTTTAAAAACACAACCAAACAAAACACAGATATCTCTATGTGGGATCCAGTAGTTGCAGCTTCAAAAAAGAAAAGCATTTAAATACGTGCTTTACTGTAAGTGCTTCAATTGTCTCATTGACTTCGTAGTCTAGATATTTCTTTCTTGCCCACTGGAAAACATTGACCTCAAACTTGCTCCTAGCATTGGAGCTCCCTGATTGACTTTGGAGGATCAGTTACTTGAATGAAGCCATCTGAACTACACTTGCTAGAGGGGGTCAAAACCTGGATGTGGCTGAATTAAACTCTTAGCTGTTTAATGCACTCAAGTGCAAAGAAAGGAGCAGTAGCTATGCCAGAGGGTGTAAGCATTCTAGAAAGACGAATGGGGAGAAAACGTATTCATTATATAGGTTAGATGATCAATAAGGTGTTGGGTGTGTATTCAGTAAGGGACGTTTTGTAATATACTGAAGGTTCCTTCATTAACCTTTTAAAAGAATATGGCTCTGAAGGACTGGAAGAGATATCTATTGCATCTCTGAATTCAGCTTCCTATTTTAGAGGTAACCGCATCTCTATTTATCACATTTGAAAGGACTACCTTTTTTTTTTTCTTTCCTCATACCTTGTACTGACAGACTGTCACACCTGGTGGATAGAGACCTTGCTTCAACTCCCAGCTTACATTAATTCATGACAAGTTCACACCCAGTTGTCATGTGCCAGCTTTTTCATTTGACTAAATAGCACTTCTTCCTCTGTGATGCTTATCCCTGTGATCCATCTATAAAGAGCAACCGTAACCTTTTTAGCCATTATTTTGGTAGGCTCACCACACCATACTGTTTCAGTGTCCTGCACAGCCATCCGTGCAGTTGCTCTTTAAAGCTTTTCCAGTAATCTGAGGCATAGTAAAAGGAAACACGGTTGTGTAGGCCCAAATGAGATTTGATCATCAACCATGTAGTTGCAGTTGGGTATGGGATGACCTCAAAACTGCTTCATGATTCTTAAAAAAGTAATTGATGAGAGTAATTGATAAGAGCTGAGAAGAAACCTTTGGTCATGGTGTATGTTGGCACTGGCGTAGGAGACGGTTTTGGCGAGTTAACTTCTGAATGCTTCCACAGAAGGCCTCTCTGATAGTTTTCTCTGGATGTTCTCCAATGTTATGTGGTGCAGGGAGGTCAAGGTAATCTCAAATTCTCCAAAGCGTAGCTAAATAGGTGGGTTAGAGCAGAGAGGGTTAAGCTTGGTTAGGCATTTGCAGACATCTTAAGGAAGGGAGGATAGTGCAGGAAAGATGGGTGATGCATCAATCAAAATGGAACCATACTTCAGGGCATACAGAAAAAAGTATTTCGGAGTAATAATTAATCTGGAGAAACCGATGGGAAATGAGGAACTCGCAAATAGGAGACATCTGCTAAAGATGCTGGTAAAGCAAAGAATTACAATAGAGGGTGGGATACAAATTGTAATTGAATTAAGGGGGAAAAGGGATGTGGCAATACATTATGTAAAGTCAACGGCATGTGAGGTTAAGCTAAAGTAAGTGAAAACCAGGCATGGCCGGAGAGGTTGGGAAGCAAGGCTGGGCTTGATGGTCTTCTACAAAGTTTAATAAGATGCAAAGTTTTGAAGGGGCAGGAAACTCTGTGGATTGTACATGGACAAAAATGTAACCTGGACCTTTGCATATAAACTTGCTTTCTTCTTTATCTGGCACCTACTAGGTAAAGGAAGGCTACAAAATCCAACACAGTCGGTCCAACATAGTTAAATGATAGGATATTTTATTTGCTGCCATACAGAGTACTTAAAGCTGCAAGAAGATGTAGTTTATGGAAGCGTTTCTTGACATTATATAGGTGTTTTCTTTGAAACAGCACATTTTAATGAACCTAAGTGGGTGGTCATTCAATCTTATGGGAAATGCAGAAGTTTGGTCATAAAGCGACAATAGCTGAACAAGAACAGAACTTTTTTGAATTACCTTCAGTGTATAAAGACAAAATAGGGAGAGTGACACAGTGTTGCAAAAATGGAGAAAACCCTTATCAGTTAAATGGAGAAGTTAAGCCAAAACTCTACCTTAAAAGTAAAGAGAATAAAATCTTTTCAGGTACTGTGAAAAATGCTTTAAAACATGTTTCAAGAGACACGTATATTATTTTCTTGGCTCCAAGATCAGTTAGGAGAGACAAAGCAAAGAATTGGATTTGAGGTCTCATTTCATCATGGCTAAGCAGTAGAAGAAAGGTGCCTTAAGTTTGATTTAGCTCATGTGTTACTTAACATGCTAGTGGTCTGCAATGTGTGTTGGGAAAGAGGGAGGTAGCAGCATTTCCTAGATGATGCAAATGTGGTGAGTACTTTCTTTAAATCAAGTGGTGAGGTGGGGAAGGTGGGCAGCAATGTTTACAGATGGATTGCTCTGCAATTTTTCTGCTTTGCACTGAAGTCTTACAGAGGAGTTTCTGCAGAACAAAACTGAGTTTTCTCCTGCCACCTACCATGGTGAAAAACAATGCTTGCTTGAGGAAGGCTTATATTGATTTGTTTTGGTGCTGGATAGGTTATATTTATTGCCTAGAATCCTGTTTATTTTCTTAAGCGAGAAAGTATCACTTAAAATATTTTTGTATTCTACTGGAGCAGGAGGACTCACAGAAGTTAAAACTTTATATGAAATCCAGATTGTACAGGGATTTTTACTTCCACCAGTAAAGTTGAGGCAAAATTTCCTTCAGTCATAAACAGCAACGGGTTCAAGACCTTTTATTAGTCACCTTTTAACTCAATTGATGTGGTTAGAAATTGCATGAATGCTTTTTCTTCTTCTTTCAAACAAGTAACAAAAGCTGAATTAGGCTGCAGTGATGAAATCTGAATCATTTCCTCCTCAGACTAAACTTGCTAAACTGGTACAATCTGGAGAATGATGTAATAAGGAAAAAACCTGTTGTTTGTCTCTTGATACCGTTCTTGAAAAAATCACTGCTACGTAACACAAATATAGTCATCACCTTTTATATCCTTTCACCATCGCTGATATTGGAACCCTTCCAAATAAGTAGCATTCCAAAATTGGCTATAGCCCTCTTCATAGTTTTACATACTTAATTATAGGTTAACACTGGCTTTTTTTTTTTTTCTTCTGGTTTTGGATAAAGCAGTAGACTTTAAAAGATTGTTTCAAGCTATATAACAATATTTTCATTAACTGCTGTCATAGAAATATCTATCTTTAATCTCATTTTCAGATTGACTTAGAGCTCCATAAGATCTTGGCTAGACTTTCTTTAGTCACGTATCACTACACTTTTGATGCTAAAATAAGAAACTGAGGAACTTGAATTATTCATGGGAGACTCCATTTAGGACTCACAGCTAAAACACACAGGAGTGTAAAAGTTCAGAGGTGGCATTTTTTAGGTTTTGTTGTTTTTTGGTTTTTTTTTAATAAAAGACAAAAGAAATTTAACCAGCCGGGTAACCTGTGGTAAGCTATAAATTGTAGATATCTTTGACAAAGATGATAAAGATGAGCCAATGTTGTATAAACTGAACACTCAAGTTCATTAATTGCCTGGCACACATACTTTCCCAGAAATGTAATCAGCTTAAGGAATGCATTCTTTATTTCTCTTCAGCTATTCTACCATGGTTGCCAAACTTATTTATTAGAAAATGGAGAGAGCTTGGGGCAAGATAATTTATATTATTTTTAAACACGAACCCAAAGCGAAGATCTTCTATAAGTCTTACACAATGACAATTTAACTTTATTATGCGAGTTTGTTATGTAACACCAGCCTTACACCGGCATCGCGTTGCAGAAGTGATGAATTGCTGCAAAAGAGGAAAGGTAGTCTCCTGCATTTAGAGCCCAGCAGCAGGGGTCAGGAGATGCTAGTTCTGTTTCTTATCCTGCCTCTGATTTGATATATCACCATGGGAAAGTTTTTGAAAAAGACACTGGCCTTGATCCTGGAATAGGTGCTTTATGGGTAATCCTCTGAACAAACACTGCTTCTGTGCCTTTCTGACTCTAACAGAGGCTCCTATTCAAATGGAGCTCATTGGATGAGCAGGGCGATGGTGAAGATACCCTCTTTGCACAGATGGAGGAAAAAACATAATACTTATGTAGCAGAGGAATTCATTTTAGAGTGTTCTGAGCTCTCGAATGGGAGAGGCTTGTAAAGTGACAATAATAGATTTTAACTGAAGAGCAATCTCTGGTGTCGGAAATGTGAATAGACCTTATCAGGGTGCATAAAATACCGTGTAGGGATTTCTTGTGCAAAATCTTCATAGGGAAAGTTTTCTTGAGTATAATGAATTGTAGGTAGCTGGAATATTGTATAGAGCTAGGATGATGCCAAACAGAAATAGATGAGCAATTATGACAGATAAAATAATGGGAAGAGAGAGACTGTTGTGGGAAATGGTAAAGTGTCAACCTTGGCTACAATGGAGAAACAGCTGCTTGTTACTTAATGACAAAACAGACTGGATTTTTTTTTTTTTTTTTATTTTCGTGAACCCAGGGCTCAATTTGGCATCACAGTGTGACTTTTTTTTTTCTTTCTTATTGAATGTTGCATGTCTTGCAAAGATAAAGGGAGTTTTAACTGAAGAAGAATTAAATTTTGGCCCCACAAAACTGTTAGAGCTTATGGTCAAGTCATTTGAATAGATGCAGAACTGAAACATAAGAGTTTATTGTAAGACATACTTTGTGTGCTGTTCTATGAGAGTATTATCTGAAGGTGTTTTACCTCCTGAAAGTCTGATTCATTCTAGCAACAGGTTCATGTTTTGTATATACTAGGATCATATGTTTTAACATTCAGCTAAATCCATGTAAATGCTTCATACAACAGGAGAGAATTCTGCTCATTCAGTCATGAATATTACATCTGCAAAGTCCTTCTCAGGAAAGGGTGATCAGCTAATCTGCATTTCTGTGTGACACAAGCCGTCAGGTGTCACTGTAATAATTATACTCATCATTGATCTAACATGCTACTGGTACCAGTCAAGGAGTTGTGATTACGTTGGAGCACATCTTTCAGAAAAATATCAACCATAGCAGTAGTAAGTTGTTCCAGTGGTTTAAAACTAGCACTGCTTTTCTAGACTGAAGTTGTCTGACACTTACAGGGCTGAGTGGCAAATGTTTGTGAGGTGTGGAGGTTTTTGAAATGGCTTTTCATGCCAATGGAAAGCTGACAATATTAATTTTCAGGAATTTATGGAGCAAGGGGTTGGGGAGAGAATGAAACAAGGGTAGAGATCACATCTTTCCCTCTTGTCCCCAGTGTCCATGAAGCATAAACAGCCCACTGACTAGGGCACAGACGCAGGATTTAAGATACTCTGGTGCAATTCCCTGCTGGGTAAGAGTTAGAACAGTAATTTGAAACTTGATCTTTTTGCTGACACCCTAACCTTCTGGCTACTGGCTACTTGGGGCGCTCTGGTACAGAATTGAACTGTTCACTGTATATTTCAGAAAAACATAAAAAATCTATTGTCTGAGTGACTTGATGGTATATTAGCAACAACATATTTTTTTATTACTGTGCTTTAGAATATCTTAAGGTTCAGAGGCTTTCACATAATCTTCTTTGGTTCATTTTCTAGAGGGGGGCGGAAAAAAAAGTAAAAAAGTATTGTTATCATTACTGCTGCATTTCCCGTGGCCCCAAAAGCCAGCTAATGACCAGCCTTGACAAGTTCATTTCTGTGGAAGACATTCTCTTACTTCCAATTCAGTACCACCCACAGATGACACTTTACAAAATGTCACTGTTACATAATTGATAATCACTCAACAACTGAGAAAATGGAACTTGGAAAGAGGCAACATTTCTGCGTCCAGAGAGGAAATTCTCTTTCAGCTACTCCATCCCAGTGTGGATAAGGTGAGTGTTCTTCTACAAGTCAGGAAAAGGGTCACTTTTGGATGGAGATATCTTTCCAAACTGATGACCATTTAAAAAACCCCCCCAAAATGGAAATATTTAATACTTATTTAATAAAATGATGATAATCTTAAATGTATCTTGCCTTCTGGAGGACAAAGACCTTAAGAAAATCCAAAGTGAGCACTTCCTCACAGGGAGTGCAATATGCTGAAGGGGAATCTTGACAAATTTTAATGGTATATTAAAGTTGGGACACTGGAGACAGGAAGTGTGAAAGATATGTTTTTCCCTCAGATATTGTATATGGATAGTCCCACTGTAACTGGACAGTCATTGTGATTGTACAATCAATCCTATTGGATTCCTAGGTGAAGGGTGCAGTTTTTAATAACCCTGTCTCTTAAGGCTCAATCTTTTATCTGTTGCACAGAATAACACATCTGGCTTTTTTTTTTTTTCTATCTCTGGGTAAGACTGTTAAAAGCACATTAGAATGGAAGATGTCATTTATTTAGTCTGTGATTTATACAAGTAATACCAATTAAATTAGTGGCTCACCTGCTGCCATTCACAGAATGCCTGATGGTAGCTTGGAACCAATAGTTACATGAAAAAGCAGGTGTGTATAAAACATTTCTAGTTGCCCTAAGAGTAAGTCATTCACTGGTGTGCGATGAGCTGCAGCGTAAGTGAAAGAGAAGGGCTCCAGTTGGCACCCCAGAAGCACAAGCTACAAGTACTACTGTAATTAAGCAAGGCGGTAACATAGCATTTTTACACTGATATTTCAAAACTGGCATTCACAGGCACTTCCGATTCCTTTCATTTATTATTGAGGATCCTCACAGCAGTCTACGGATTCCTTCCACTTCCCCCTGTGCTTGCATTCGTCATATACGTGACACCTTGGAACTGGTGTATGCATCCGTGATTTGTGCTGTGATTAACACATTATCAGCTTCCCCCTTTCTCGTTAGCTAAAAATAGTCCTGGCTACCCCTGCTCGTCTGTCGCTCAGGTGATGGAGATGGAGGCTGCAGGAACCTTCTGTAACATTTGGCAATCAGGCCCATTTCGCTTTCATGTTTCCCAAACCTTTCCTTGATCTCCTGGCATGGGTAATGGTTCAGTGTTATTTTTTGATGTCTCTTACTCAAAGAATTGGAATACTTTCCAAACTGCAGCCTACATTTTCTTCCCTTTCTGCTGCTTTCATGGCTGCCAGCAGTCTTTCTGTGTCCCTTTTGCTGCTAGCAGTTGTGCCGATGCAAGGCATGGGAGGTTCAGTCCCTTCTTCCTGCAATGATAGCTGTTGTGGTTGCACCACCAAAATTTTACAAAGCAGAATTAAAAAATACATAAAAGAGTAAAAGCACTAAAAAGAGTGCTTTGTCATGTTGTATGACTGAAAAATGCCCAACAATATTTTTCTGAACATTTCCTGGGATGTTCAGCTATAGGGGGTAAGCAAGCAGAGGAGAATTTTTGGGAAGTGATGTATTTTGTTTTCAAGTGAAACTTGTATTTTAATACCCATTCTGCAAACAGAACTTCAGGTTGGTGCAAATATGAGGAGATGAAAACATTAGAGATCAAATTAGCCTCAGAATTAGAATCTGCATACGTGCATCTCTTTCCTTACCCCCAGGCACTCAGCTCTTGAAGCTCCAAAATCTTGAACTACTTGGAAAACAGAGGACTATAGAGAAATGAATGCCTACAGTTCAGAAATACGAATTCCTACCACTTTTCTCTTCCATGCTGTTTGCTGTCTCCAGAGTAAAAGCTTCTATTTCAGAGCTGTGTCAAGAACCATGAAGCGTTATAGCCTGACCAAGCATCGACCTAGCACTAAGCAGATTCCTAAACCCTTGAGAGGAGTCAGTGGAGAGATTAAAGAAACTTCTTTTTAAAATGCTGCCTCTAAACAGGTGCAACAGTGGCACAACTATATAATTACTTAAGGTTTCTTTTAGTTCTGATATATTTTAACCTTGCAGATTTTTTAAACAATTTATGTGGCCTTTTTTAATCATTTTGTGCCCTCATAAAGAATTATACGCAGTCCTCAACTTGTTAGTGCTTCTAAATCTTCCAAAAATCTGGATCTTTCATCCTTTGACTTTATATCCCACTGTCTTATCTACTCCATCCCAGCATCCCCTGCACCTCTTTTAGCAAGAAAAAAAAAATAATCCATTCAGACCCATTTCGGAAGCCTGTAGGAATAGCAACTGAGCATGACTAAATCAATCAATTAACTGATCATTTGATCACACACATGAATATGATGCTAGGTGTCTGTTTTTAAATGTATGTAGAAAACCTTGATGTGTGTAAGCAGTTATTTCTGCTAACTCTAGAAGTTGTTGAATTAGAAATGTACAACTTGGGATGCTTCAAAGGGAGCTAGTTATTGTAAGCGTCCCAGCTGAGGTATCCGAACTGCTTCTTCAAGTGATATGTTCAAAAAGAGATAAAGACTAAATGGATTTGGGGTTTTTTTTGGAAGAGAAGCACAACTATTTTCCCTGTCTTCTTACTATCCTCCTTCTCGAATTCTTTTCCCTATTTTCCACTATTTGTGGTCATGAATCCGTAGCAGGTAACAGCCTAAATTTTTGAAGTTTAGAGATTTTAATGTTGTAAAAGGTCACCGTCTCAGTGTGTTCTGGCTTCCTGCATGTGAAGTCCACGGGATTGTATCTTGTTCAATAACTAGATGAACTAGAACATATATTTTGGAAAAATGCTTAAACTTGGTAATGAGGGTGACAAGTTGCATTGCTAGCGAGCTCGTTCTCATTCCTAGTGTTTTGCACGGATGTTTTGAGATTATCTCTGTGCTGTTTGAAGTCCTTTGCATGAAGAGGGGGAAGGAACAGGGCAGGATGATGAGCGTTAGTTTGGCATTGCTGCTAACTGTATGGGCTGACCTGGGAGAAGGTCCTTTGCCCCTGGCAGAGCTGGTGTGGGGAGACGATATGCTGACAAGAGAATGCGAATTTTCCTGTATGCGGAAACTCTTCGTAATCTCTTGGCATTTGTTACAAATGTATGTTTGAAAGTTGTTTCAGATGTTTCAGTCCCTTTGCTCCTCTTCGTCTTTAGGTTCAATCCTCATTTCCCTTTGTCAACGCAGCATCCAGAATACTTCCAGACACCCACTGGGAAGCGTGGCTGTTACATTTTGTGCAATTTTCCTTCTTCCCTTCTCTAAAAGGAAAACAATGCAACTTCCTAAAATGTAATTTAGTCTGTTTATGTGTACTGTGCTTTGTTATTTAAGGGAAGATAAATGAGAATGACTTGTGCTTGACGTAAAAAGTGGTGTGATTTGAAGCAGTTTTCCCAAGTTTGGGCAGGTGCAGGTGTGTGTGGCAGGAAAGGTAAATCCAGGTTTTGGGATGGATTTGAAAGAAGCGTTACGTACGGACCGAGCCTTGGAATAATGCTTTTCTTCTGTTTGCACTTCCTTTGGGGCCTGGCTTGAACAAATACGTAAGGCCCTGAAAACTTTCAAATAAGGCTAAATGTATGTGATCTTACTCCCCAGGGATGAGTGGAATTAGTTGCGTAAGTACTTTTTTTTTTCCTTTTACTTTTTTTTCTTCCTTCTTTTTCCCTCAGACTACTTTGACTTGGGCCATGTGTGGATGTGTGTCACTGGACTACAAAGATGTTTAAAGTCAAGTAGTATAGCAGGTCCATGGGCCATATCCTCAATTAGGGTCAACCCAGCATGGCAGAGCTGGCTCCCACCAAGCAATCTGGCTGAATCTGATTAAACAATCTGGATATTTTTCACACCTTATATGTCCCCACCAGATAGACAGGTTTATCATGTAGCAGTTCACTAATGCCCCCAGGAAATCACTTGCTACTACTAAAACATGGTTTGCATCCAACTTCAGTCTGCTGAGTGTTCAGTTTTGTTATGGAAATGAAAGCTTTAATAGTTAATGAATGGGTCCCTACACTCTCTGCCATGGAAAGCAACCTCGATAACTTCATGTGGCAAAACTTTACTGTTGGGGATGGGGGAGCACCACTCTCGGTGTCCTTGAGCAACAACAGGCACCACAGGCCATGGAGCAGCACGTAGCACACGGGGAGGACGGGAAAACGGCTAATCCCAGCCAGATCCCATTGCAGAACATCTTACTATCTGGCTAATCAGGATAAGTGCTGAAAAGCTTTGAGTGTGATGTCAGATTTATTTCACGATGAGCAGGGAAGATCTCTTGATCCTCAAACACTTCAAGTAAAAGTTAAAAGGGGGGGTGTGAGGTGTGGGGGAGGAGGTGGAAAAAAGATATTGCGCTTTTTTCTTTTTTTTTTTCCAAGTGTGATGAACTGTTTTCTCCTCTAAGTGTTTTAAATAGCGGCAGTGTGAAAATTACATTTGCTTTGAATAATTGCTAGCGTTTTTCCCATTGCAGTCCTTCTATCTGGAAGCTTTGTATCTAATATTGCTCTTGCATGAAACTGCTCTTGCATGAAACTCGGAGGAGCAGTGTGAATGGAGCGGCAGGTCCATTTAAAAAAAAAAATTATAATATTTTATTTGCTCAACAGTTCTATGCTGTGGCAACACAGGCTTACGCAGCACTTTATAAGCGTAGGCCTTGATCCAACAAAGGCTTATAGCGCGTATGTTTAACTTTACGCTGACTCCAAAGGGAATATCGTGTGTGATATGGACTATAGGTAAGGCCCATTTCCTGCCCTGAGCAGCTCACAAGTGAAATAAGACAAGACCCAGGACAACCGTGCACGAGTAGGAGTCCTGAACAGGGAAAAGACCTGGGGGGAAAAAAACCCTTCTTGAAGGGAATTTTGAGGAGGGAGGAAAAAATAGTTTTTTCATGTTGCCAGGTCAGGGGCAGCAAGAGGGAGACCCAGAGGATGGCAGGGGGACCTTGCGATGGGAGGACAAGGCAATGGCTGAAGGACTGCAGGGTCTCTTAGCAGCTGGGATGAGGTATAGTAAAGGCCCTAGTGCAGTCTTTTGATTTTATCTGTTGACTAAATAAAACTGGTTGACACTTCAGGGTGTTCATTTTTATTCAGTCTAATGAATACTGTCAAATCCTGACAACAGCATGTGGAATTTATACATAATTGTTACACTGATGAAGAAACCGAGGCAGGGAGACTAATGGCTTTCCCAAGGCCACAGAGGGAACATCATAATTAAAAAAAAAAAAATTCTTTCCCAGGACTGGGCTGAACTACCAACTCATCTCTGACCAGAGGGTAGTATTTTGAGAGGTGCTATAATATAATTTTCGAGTCATTTAGGCACCCCTAGAAGTTTGTCATTGGAAGGCAATGCTATGCAGGCTCCTAAAAGTCTAGATCAAGTTTAAGAAGGAGCTTTAGACTCCTAAGACACTTGAAAAGATGATCTGATATCTGAAAAGAATATCTGTTGGGAAATTATAGACATTTTTCTATCAAATACGTAGCTGGGCT
This sequence comes from Gavia stellata, assembly GCF_030936135.1. Lineage (NCBI taxonomy): Eukaryota > Metazoa > Chordata > Aves > Gaviiformes > Gaviidae > Gavia > Gavia stellata. The sequence continues at coordinate 14,557,852 of NC_082601.1, read as the reverse complement.
GGATTGTTCTCTGCTGGAGTCAAGCAGATCTGGTCTGGTACAACTAGCTGCAAAAAATCCCAATCAATTCCCAACTTGGCAATCCGTTCCAGCAAGTGTCCTGCTTTACTGCTTTGTCTGAGGAGCCACATTACCCAGGCTTGTCTTAGCAGACAGTAGCACTTCCTTTTTTTTCTCCCCTACCCATCAGTTTGGAAACCAGGTTCTAGTTGGCAGCATCCTCTTGTGTGGGTAACGCTAGGAAAAAATGATTGTTAACTGTAGATGCTCTGTTTAGGGAAACAGAATCCTTTCCCAAGGATATATATCACTTTCCAACTTAGTCATGTGTACACCCAAGCCTGTGCATGAACTGCATTTCTGTTACATGATGCACATTCCCGTTTCATTCAGGTGGAGTCCTGGTAATATCGGAGAAATATCTGCTTCTAGCTATGTTGAAGAATAATGCTCTGAATCACCTGCTGTTCAGCAATACATCCAATGTCTAAAAACTTACTTAAAACCACTGTATGGATAAGTACGTATAGGAGCTGAAAACAGTATGCAGGATAAGTTGTTTGGAGAAAACTTGTACCTGTTTGAGTAGGAAGAGCATCTAAATGATTCACGCTCTGGATGGCTATGCACTGCTCCAAGTTACTGCAGGCAGCTGCAGGGTTTACTCTTCACTGGGGCAGAATGCAGTGTTGTAGGAGGTGGAGGAGCTGCAGAAGAAGGGGGTCCATATTGGGAAGACCTCTTGGCACGTGTTTGTGTGAATACCACTGTTCGTTTCAGCCAAAGGTTAGGGAAAGCACAGTCTTGGCCCTGGCTCTGCGTTCATGTCTCCCTTTGCTTTGCTGAACGGGGAGTATTGGCTGGTTGCAACTTCACTCATAAATCCGCTGATTTGAAGCGTGGTTCAAATGTATTCAAATTGGAAAAAAAAGTGGCGTGCCTTGCTGCCTGTGTCCAGAGCAGGAGCCACATGCTCTGCAGGTGTGATTCGGGACCCATGTGCATCTCTTGCATTTGGACATATGGGAGCTTTACCTGAGCAAGCCCTTTGAAATTGGGCCCTAAGTGTTTGAGTGAAACCTTATGTCATGAAAGGTCCCTGTGTAGTGTCCTTTGGGAAAGAGCTTAGTGTGCTCATTTGCATCTCTATACCCAGAATGCTTTTCCAGCTCATTGCTGTTTCATAGCCATGCTGGTGACAGTGCTACAGAGCAGCTGAAAATGGCTTGATGTGCTTCTGCATGCTGCTATTTTTCCTCTGGAGCAAAAGAAAGCATGTCTGTCTGGAAGGGGAGGACGAGACAGAATGTCCCTGTCTTTCCCCGTGGCATGGGTAGTCTCCTGGCCACCCAAACAACCGGCGAGAGCTTCTAAGAGGACAGATGCTGGTACTTAAAAGCTTAAACTGCCTGCAAAATATCACTGTGCTCCCAGGCAAAGACACAGCTGTGTGAAATCGTGAACCTTTAACGTGATCCCACCTCCCCACCACAGACAGTTCCTGGCAGCTTGGAGAAGTGCTGAGGGGCTGGAGATGTAAAATGCGGGTCTCTTATGTGCGTTACAGGGAAGAAAAGCGGATAGATTCTGCACTGCCACATCAAACGTGGCAATTGCGAGTGAATCTGTTAATGTTAAACGCGCCAATGTCAGGTGTGAGCGCTACAAAGCATCCTACTGCACTGAAGAATTAGAGCCCAAATGGAAAAGAGCCCGACTGAGAGGTCATCAATTCCCTTCCCTGACAGGCAAGGGCTGTGCCCTGTAATGAATATACTAGTTAACGGCATATCCTTGAAGATTCAGCGTGTAACGATTTGCAAGTTGTAGCCTGAGAGAACTCAGAGGAAGTACTATATAAATGTCAAAGTTACTCTTAATACACTGGTGGCAATGCTTTTTCAAGGAATTGTCACTGAAGTAAAATTAACATGCAAAAGATATGGCAAATCTACTAGCAAATTATGTAAATATTTTGCAAGGGGCAAACTTTCAGTGCCAGGCGTGAAAATTGGGTCACAATTCCCATTAACAATTACACAGCCTGCGTGCCTAATTTTCCAGGCACCATGCTGAAAATTCACCCCACGTTATGGAAGCAATTAATGGCTTAAAATTCTTTTTTAGGCCAGTAAATGTGTAGAAGTGTTGATAGCCTTTTCTGCGTGGCATTTAATGAGCTATAATCTGATAACTAGATTAGATTGTTCTCTCATGATATCGACAAAGATTGCTTTATATCATTATTATTGCTATTTAAATACTACAACAATGCCAGATGCACAGATCAGAGCCCTGTTGCACTAGGTGCTGTACAAATATCTGTGAACATGTGGTCTCTTCACTGAAGACAGATATAATAACTACTTTGCTATTCTGGTCTGCTTAGGCACCAGGGAAATGCTGAAGGTTCCCACACAGTATGAATCTATTAAAAAGATAATCTGAAGCTATTTTTGTTTCTTATATAGAGGATTTTTTTCCCCTTTTCAATGCTTACACATGACTTTCATTAGCATTAAATGTGTGTGGAGGGAGAGTCACTCTTAACGTTTGTAGCTCTGTACCTATCCCTTTCATATCAGTTAAATCCCAGCAAATATAACTGTTTAGTAATTGTCTGGTATTTAATTAAAATACAATAACCCCTTTCCAGAGACGCCAGTTGTGAATCTGGTGGCCCAGTCATAAAGATGCTAATTTAATGAATATTCATAAATCATGAATATTCATAGAGTGTCAGGGATGTTCTTTTGTACCCTGCTGCTATGCCAGGTCTCGCTGGCACAGCAGACGGCACATGTTGAAGGAGCTTTGCTCCTAGGGGAGAGAGAAATATTCGCGCTGGAGCGGGATGCCTGTCTGGGTGTAACTCCGAGTGGAGGCGCTGGGAGGAGAGGCGATGGCTGGTGAGGAGCTCACGGGCATCCGACTCGCCGAGTGGGATACGCAGTCTCGTTGTGGCTACTAGGTGGCAAGATAACGTTTCTTCCCGGGGATATTAATGCTTTTAGAGCTGATGTACAGCTCTGGCAAAGATGTTATTGTCAACCTTCACAGTCACAGTGGCCACAGCCACCACTATTACCACCCGAGCAGAGCCTGCCTGCTGGGATTCCCAGTTACTCTTGCTGTGGAGAGGCTGCACATGGGGAAAGGCACTGCAGGAAGCACTGCAGCCTGCTGCGGGTCGTAGGTCTGACCTGCCCAAGGCTGCGGGGCTGAGCAGGTGTCATGCAGGAAAGCCTCTCTTACCTAGGATGCTCCAGACTGCTCCTTGTAGTGGGACCTTTCTCCAGGGTTTCCAGGGATTTGGCAGCCCCCTTGGTCAGTGGTGGTGACCCTACTGCAATACTCGATACTGCTGTTGTAGCCAAATATCTCTCAGATTAATTTTGGGGTGTGCAGGGGAATTTAGTGATATACCTTTTTATTACTCAAAAGAAAAAAAAAAACCCCACAGTTGCAGAAAATCATGTTTTATCCTGTCACTTGAGATGCAGCTGAACAAAGTCAGTGTCCCTCCACAAAGTTCACAAACTCCATGCTTTCCTTGTGACATGTTTTTAAAGAAACTGGGTGTTTAACTTATCCCTAGGAATCCCTAATATGCCTTCTAAGGGGAGCAGGCAAGGGAGTCAGCCTTGTATTCATTGCTCCTACAGGTTTCAGTTGCCCCCATCCTTCCAGGCTGATGGCTGAAATATGCTTGAATGCAAATGCTGTGTGCCCTTATGGTGCCTGTGCGATGCCAGTGAGGGGCTTTGCCATGACTTCACGTGTACCTATGGGTGCGGAGCAAGCCCGCTTCTCACCCTGCTGCGCGCTGCTGTGATGCAGATTTGTTCTTGTGAAAAAATGTCAGCGCATAGAGTTGATCTGTTTGCTTTGGCAGAGTGTAGAGCAGGAGTGAGCACCCGTCCCTCTGTCCAGACGGAGATGTCGGAAAGGTTCTGAACCCCAAGTGATGCTGGTGCTTCGAGACACTGCTCCCCCCTCCCCCAGGACCACTGCAGCTCTCGGGCTCCGGCTTTGTGCTGGAGATCCTTGCAACCCCCCTATCAGCACTTCAAATGTGTTCGCAAAAACTGGCAGGGAAAGGAGAAGGGGAGAAGGGCTGCCTGCGCTATCCAAGAGAGCTCTGTTTTCTTTGGTAATTTATTTCAGCTAATATACTTCTTTAATAGTTGCCGACTCCAATCTTTGCTTACATAAACGCTTATTTAAAGCTCTTACGATCAAATCATTCATCTGGACTCAAACTCGCTTCTAAATTTGTGCATGCAAATTTTATTCATGGGCCCAGCTGTGTTCGTGCCGAATTTGCATTTGTGCATATGAATGTGTTGTTTTTTCCCCTCTGTCAGCATACAACCACAGGCTGCAGCTGAAAATATGGACCTAGATTTCAAAAATTTTAATGACCGTACACTGAAAGTTTTAGTTCCTTTCCCCAGAGCTGGCAAACTTGTCTACATAAGCCTTATCTTTATCCTTTGCTTTAGGGAGCTTGCTGGTGTATGTTACTGAAGACTTGCTTGCACGTGGCTTTCAAATAAAAAATGAGACTTTGTTTTGCCAATATGAGTATTGACATGAAAGGGCAATTAACTTTTTGCTTTGCTTTTCATGCAACTAATCCTTCCTTCCTATGTTTGTGCCACCTCGGTTTACTTTGTCTACCAAAAGCTTGTTTTGAGAAGAGCTGAAATTTATTTTGTTCTGGTGGGGTGGCATGGCAAGAAATCAGTGCACTGGAGGCTGGGAAGAAAAATACCTTTCTGCCTCTGTAAGCAGGGCCAAATTTGAGTGTAAATAAATACCTTTCAGAGAAGGAAACAGTAAATCGGTCTTGCAGAACAATTTGGATACCTGATGTATGCAGCATGAGTAACTCCATTTAGTGCACCTCCAGGGGTGTGAAGTGGCAGTGGTGCCGTAGGTTTCCCGCTGCTCTTAATCAGACGGAGCTTATAGGAACCTCTACCTGATGCTATATATAGAGGATTGTGGTGAGCACTTGCCTTCTGCATCCCCCATTCGCTATAATGGCTCTTTCCTTAATGTCTGAGAGGGGATTACATGATAACACAGTTAAGTCAGGCTCTGGTAAAAAGTCTGTTGAATTAACTTGCAGTCATTTCTAAACTTTAAGTAGTTATAAACTTGTTAAAAATCAAGAGCCATTGTAATCTGTTGGGTACAAATGTATTGTACAGCACGTTAATTTGCTGATACTAAAACTCATTCAAGGGCTTCTGAAATATGCTTTTTAAATAGGTAATCTGAAAGGTAGAATAATCCTGGGAAGAGCACAGAGTGTGTCAAGAGGATCCCATGTAAGGGGTCTTCTGACATATTATTTTATGTAACTTGCTTCTCTAACTTTTCATGTGGCACAGGCTATTTGTTTCGGGGTGGGATTTAGGTAACAGTGTAGATTTCACCCTGGCAAAAGCAGTCATAAATCACAAATTGTTCTAGATAAACGAAGATGTTTGTGCTGCTTTTCATCTTCAGTGCTAAAGTGCTGCACAGGAGCTGTGGGCACTGGGAGTGAAAGGCACAGAGAGGTGAAGCCCCCAGAATCATCCTTCATCATGGTTATATTTCTTTCCTCCTATGAGAAGTATTGGGCACTCACAATTTTGCTAGAGACTAGGGTCTTTGAAAAGAAACTAAAGGAGGTGCTTGCTGATATTGTGAGAATCTGAGGGTATTTAACTTCCTTTGGCATCTGACGAGACTGTGGGAGTTTTGGATGATGACGATCAGTAATGTCACGGGCTTGTGTTGGAAGCACGCCTTCCCCTCCAGTAGCAGAGTGGCTTTTGGAAAGCTTTAGCCTAAGTGGTTAGACTAAGGTTGAACAGTGACTAACTGACAAATCTGGAAACTATCCTAATTCCGCTCATTGAGTTGCTTAGACTGTTTGTACAACATACCTAATTATATCAGAAGCGTGGTATAGGAAACTGGACCATTCCAAACTTGAAGAAAAGCTCTGCAGTTAGAATGCAACCCTGTTTTTCAATTTATTTGGTTTTCTTTTCTTGGTGGTTTTGGGGTGGGTTTTTTTCATGCCATGCTCAGCTGTAGCCTGTTTGTGTGCTGCTGACATGCTGGCAGTATGGAGCTGCGGTGTCCGTGCATCGGGGTTACACACAGGAAAGCAGAAGGTGAAGTGGAGTGGGAATGGCTTTTTTTTGGGCAGTCTGTACTATGCTGAGGGCTGCAGAGCATCTGGGACATCTCCTACCTTGTGCTTTTGTGCCTTTAAGATTTTGGGTGAATGAGTTATTCCTTGAAATAAGACTGCTTATCTCTTCAGTGCAGCCTTTCTCAGTAGAATAAGATCCCAGCCCAGTAACCTTTGCTCATCTGAGTTGTCCTTGGTCACATAAGTACTCTAAAATTTGCCAGTGTGACTAATTGGATTTGTAAGATTTCAATGTTAAAGCTTTAATGAAAAAAAATTTCTATTGGGATGTTTTTTACATAGACTACTTGTATCCTCTTGCTTAATAATATAAAAAGAAAAGCATTTTTAAAGAGGACACAATTATGTATTTATTCAACCTTCCTACCTTATCTAAGGATTTCAATGGGATACCTTCACCCAGAATATTCTCCAACTTATACGAGGAACAAAAGATAATCTTCAGAAATAACATTTTCTGCCTTAGAATCCAGTAGTGCTTTTTTGAAGAAATAGTAGATACAGAAGGGAAAATGACAGTCTCTTTAACATATACTTAAGTATGGTAAGTGCAACGATGAAAGCAGACATAAGGAGTGAGAAAGATATAAATGGAAAGATTAATGACAGCATTAATTTATTTGCATCTATCACAGAGAACTATTTGCAACATAAAAAAGTAGCAGTTTGTGAAAGGCAGTGTAGTAACCTAATTCTCATCTGAGTATTAAAGTTAGTACATGTAATATTCCTACAGTTTCACCTGACTCCCTTCCTTGTTTTGTTCTCTGCCTTGGAATTTACAATGCCCTTTTGTGTTCTTACTCATGGGGTGGTAAGCAATGCTTTGACCTCTTTTGCACTTTAGACACGAAGCATGTGCCTTACCTTCTCTGATGAGTACAGCTGCCTTTGCACCATTTAAAGAAAAAAAAAATCCTTTGGGCAAGCTGGTAATGCAAATTATTTCTTAGGAAGTATTGCAGAACACAGAGACTATTGGATATTCTGATTTATGTCGCAACTCCCTATTCACTCAGTATCCAGGTATGGGTTCACCTGGGCAGTAAAGGCAGGGTGTTTCCTCCCTTTTTGGCATGTTGCTGTGGCGAGCGGAGGTCTGCATGTCACCTGGAGGGGCCATAGCCCTGCAGGTGCCCCCGGACCGGGGTTGCAGCCAAGGCTTGCTGCTACCTTTTTTGCTGCAGGATCCCTTTGCAGTTTCAGATAGCAAACCTGTAGTAAAGATCAATTCGATGCCAAGTGACACAAAGAGGAAAATTGTGTTTCTTTGAAGCTGTAGGTGCTGGGCAGGGGGAGCAGAGGAGTTATTAGGTTGACACAGAGTAATTGCCAGAAGCGGAATTCGGCCAAGCCTCTTGGTTAACACTGGGAGCACCTTATGCAAGTTGTATTTCAGTTATAGATTTTTCTTGGGATATCGCTTACCTTAAATGACCATTGTCTCCTTAAATGACCATTGCCTGAAAGACAGCACATAATAAGCTAATGTTCATCCTGACACCTTCCTGGATAATGGCTCAATGTTCACTCAGGAAGAAAACTTCACTCTGACCGAATTACCTCTACAATAGTCTGATGCATTTTTTTTCTTAGAGGGTTTATGTACAAACTTCGAAGAAAATCTCATATATTCACAGTCTGATTCAATAGTTTGCAAAGAGAGACAACCCATGAAACAAATGCAGAAGATTGTCTTGGCTCGGTATTTATTCATTGTTCAAAAATTTTAAACCAACAGAGGTTCTCTTGCCTTTGGAAAGAGATACTCTTTATGATAAATAATAGCTTTTCCTTTAAAAAAAAGGTGAAACTGAGTATGAATTCCAGAAGACCAAACTGTATGGCAGTGAGGCCATTAGGCTGCAATTTGTCTTATAACAGATGTTGTAGAGTCCTGTCACTTCGAATGTTAAAACAGATGGGATACACACTTGAAAATGTACTAGAAGTATTTAATTTCCTTTCCAGCACAGGAGATTTCTTCTCTCCAAGCTCTTTGATGCTCTTCGCCTGTTTGTTAAATCCTGTTGCATTGGTTGGTGTGGTTTAATATGTGATTAAGCTGGATTCTTTGGAACAAAAGACAGTATAGTGTTAAGATGTTATTGTTTGATAAGAATGTATCCACTAGAATGTATCCACTTTGACAAAGATTGACCTCGAACTTTCCGCAGCTAAGACTTTGTCCATACGTAGATCTCCTTGGAAAGCTTTGTCTGAGTTTGTTTTGTAATGCAATTAATCTTGAATTGCTTTGGTTTTGCTGAATGAGACGTGATTTCATTTCGAGCTGACTTTTTATTAACCTCTTTCAAGATCCCCTGTAAAACTTGCTATTATCACATAGTAGAAAATTGTAGAGATGACACAATATCTGGCCCTTATTTTCAGCAGTTACGGGTAACATTAACCAAATGCATACTATATATGTCTACATATTAAAAAAAAAATCCTAGGTAATCTGTGATGCTTATATGCGCATTAGATTACAAGGCTACCATATATGTTGTAAGGTCACTGTTGTTTACCGTAACTGTGATTTCTCATCATCTGCAGGAAGGCTCAACTGACTTCATTGGACTCCATATAAGGTTTTCTAATCCAATGCAGCTGCTTTTTCAAAGTCTGGGGATTATCAAGTCAATCCCCAGATGAACTGGGAAGTTGTTAAGTGCAAATGACAGTCCTGTGGTGATGGAGGAGCAGGGGTCTAAAAACTTCGAATGATTCTCCCCAAGACACATGGTGGGAGATTGGGAGAGCAGGTATTCGCTTTCATGAGCTGGACTTGGGCGCTCAGCCTGCAAGTGCTGTATAGCGGATATTACAGACAGATCCATGCCTGTGTTTACAGTTCATACCATATAATCCACTTTCTCCCTTTTCAACTGTCTCTCCATGTAAGGCTTGTATTTGTTTTCATAAGTCAATGGAAAAGCCCTGATATTACCAACGTCAGTTTAATTCTTGCTTTATTGTAAGACGGGCATAATACTTTGATAAAACTAGCTTTATAAATGGCAGTGTTTAGACAGTTAGCACAAAGTTCAGCACCTTTAAAGCTCTCTGTGCTGGGGGCATCTCAGGTCTTTCTCAGTAAAGCAGGGGAATGCATTGGCTCTGTCAAATGGCATTCTTATTTTCAGCTCTTGAGAGATTTTTGTTGTGCATGTATTTACAATCAAATCTAGAAGGAAAGGCCGTCAAGAATGCAAGGGTCTTTTCATTGTCTTGAGCTTTGCAGCTTCAGTGTCTGAGCCCTGGAAGCATAGGAAGTACCATGAGTATAGCAGTTCATCAATGTTTCTATTTCTTGTTGTTCCTTTTCTTTCTGGGCTAGCAATCCCAATTTTGGAAAACAGTAAATAAAAGCTTTTTCATTCTTTTTCTTTCTGAGTTTTTTAATGAACTCGTTTTCCAGAGGGTAGACCATGGAGCACATATTAATGATTACTTCTGTCACACCATTGGATGCTATTCTACCTTAACTCCTGTCTCACCAGTTTGTCTTAAATTTTTGTAGTTTGAGGGTAAAAATTAGGCTATTGCAGGCTTTGTTATGACCTGAATTTATACCTTAAGTGGATTTCCTTAGTGTGATACTAAAGGTGAATACAACTAGTCTATTTTCCAAATAGTTGCATCTTTTGGAAACAGAAAACTCCGGGGGCTGTTCCAATGTACTGAGCTTTTTCATGAAAACACAGAATAAGAGTTCAGAAGATAAATCCTAAGATGGAGGTGGTGAACAAGGTGTCTTTCATCTCTAGTTCCTGTGTTGTCTTCATGTAGCTGTTACGGTTTCCAGTTCTCAGTTGCTGCCTCGTAATTACCATCTTCAGCTTCATGGTCTTGGGGGCGGGCTTGGTAGTTTGTGAAAAAATTTTTTGCCATTTTATGAAAATGGCAGTTACTCCCAAATTTTATTTCCCCTCCAGTTGCACGTATGGGAATGTGGTATTCTGCTTTTTTTTAAAGGTAGCTTTTTCTTCGCTATTGCTCAAAAGAATAACACAAACCAAAGTAATAAAAGACCTCAGGAAGTTTATACTTACCATTCTCCAAAGTGTACTCAAGTAGAGAAAAACTTTACACCTCAGGACATTCAGTCATCCTCAAATAATTTATTAAATACAATATTGATCTCACATTTACTTAAGCTTTTTACTCTCCATACTTCTCCTATGAAGATTTTTAATCATCTACTGAGTGAGTCAAGTAGTAATTCAGCTGTTAAAACTTCACATGGCTAAAAAGTTATGTCAAGAATTTATTAGCAGCTTAAAGTGACTGTGTTAGAAAGATACCAGGTACTTGAAGCTGGTATGATTTGTGCACCATAAAAAGAACTACGGGAAGAGTAAAATTGCATAAGGTTACCAAAGACTCAGCTGAAGAGGAAGAGATTTATAAGGAAAAAATCGTAGTCCTTTTTTCTTGTCTAAGTAGTTAAAAAAATTTAAACACCAAATTTAAAATTGGAAAAGAAATTGAAAAACACATGTCTCTGCAATCCAAGAACCTATTGATAGTTGGGCATCTAAACTTTAAAGGCGACTTCTGTAGAAGCCGTTTAGCCAGAAGCAAAACGTCTAATCTTGCCTGAACCTCACAAAATATGTGGCTTAGAATTGAAGCACAATGGGAGTGCAGTTTGCTGGATTTTTTTTTTTTATATTGCCTGCGTAGCAAGAATAGAAAAGCAACTACATGCATAAAACACTTCTCTGCATTCTAAATATAGCAGCGCCCACTTGAATGAATATTTCATAGAAGAATAACCTATATAAAGGGAATAAACGCAGGCAGGGACGATATCGGTAGGATATCATTTTTAAATGGAATAGCTTTTAAATGAGTAAATGAATCCCTAATAAAAGTGCTAACTCCTTGTATGAATAAAAATCTGATAGAACTGTGCTTCGTTGGCTGCTGGCTAGGAAACTTTTAAAACAGGGAGTGTATGCATAAATTTAAGTTGAAATAAAAAGGAAACTAAAAACTTATGCATGTTTCTGTAGCTTAGACTTTTTGGCAGCTAACCAGTTCACCTGAGATGGGATGCAATAAAGAGAAGATGTAACCGTTGCCCTGTTGTGTATTGAGTCCCAGGAGCAGTGCCTGGGGACAGCCACGGGGTGGACTGCCTCTGGTCTGGCAGTGGGAATGGAATGTACTTTGGTGGTTTTGGTCTAAATCTCTTCGAGGAAATGTCCAGGGTCACGTTAGGCAACAGCTTTCCTTCCCAGAGGTTCACTCGCGTGCGGTCCTGTGAGGCTTCAGGCTGCTCCACTGACACACATTACGTTGGCAGGGGATTACTGAGGAACACAGTGTGGGATGCGCTAGCTGCAAAAATGACACTAACCTTTACGTTTCCTCCAGCACCTAGTTCAGACGCTCCAGTTATGTCTCGGAGGATGTTTGGAGCATAAACCTGAAAATGCTGGCAGAGCTCGACCCAGCTAAATGCATTGTATTTTAGGCTCGCGGCAAGGTGACAATGAATGCTTGAGTCTGCCCTGACAAGGACCACAGCTTGTCCCCTGTGTGCAAGCTGGAGACTTGCTAGATTCCTGACTGGGGCAGTTCTGCAAGCAGTAGCATGTAGTGTGACCTGCTTCATAACCCCTGCGGTCGCTGGGGCCGGGGAGGGCAGGTGGGGAAGTACCTCCTATGTGAGAATGAATGAAGGTTTAAAGTTTGCAAACTTTTGACTCTCTTGAATTTGCTACTGTAACCTAACGAGGGGTGTGAAGAAGAAGGGGGATCAACAAAGATCACTGAATTGAGAATATAAAGGAAAGGTGAGGACATATCCTGAGGCCCAGACTGTTGGGAGAGAGAGAGATCTGATGAAAATATATAGGGATTGAAGGGGCTATGATCTATTGCAAACTACCAAACCAGGAAGATCAGATGGGTTAGGATTATTCTGAAATTAATGAGAATTTGTTGTTCATCTGAAATTTTAACTGCTTGCAGACATCTTTTGAGGGAAAAACCATAGTGGGAAAAGGATGATTCAATAAGTGCTAGGAAGGTATTGGGTTTTAGTCTTGATTTTTATTTTTTTTGTTTGTTTGTTTTACAGAATGGAGAAACACATACAGAGGAAAGGCTTTTTTATATCTGATTTTAGACAATGAAGGGGAAGTAGCTGAGAGTACAAAGGCAATAGGCAAATTGGGTGAAATTGAGCATGAAATGAGATTCCACAATCTTTGCAAAGAGAGGAGGAACAACAATGTAACAAAAATGGACTTGAGAGATCGATAGTTAAGATCTCTCCGGAGGCAAATTAAACAGTTAAAAGTAAGGGTGAATTAGCTGCCAGGTCCTCAAAGACATTATATTATGGTACAAGCACAGACAAACCCAATATAAAGATTAGCTTGGCTACAGAGTGGGCTCTGCACAGGTAGCAAGAAGGAAAATCATCGAAGTGGAAACACGCCAGAGAACTGAGTACCCAAAAATGACACAAGCATGTAGGGATGAAATCAGGAAGGTCCAGGCACTAGATGAGATGCAAGTAGGTAGAGATGGCAAAGTGAGGAGGAATCATCCTCGATGTACTTTAATAAGAGTACAACCTAGACAAGGATTGCTGCTTTGCTTACAGGAGAAAGCAAGCTGCTAATGGAAGACTCTGAAAAGTCTTTTTTTTTCCTTTCCTTTTTCCTCTTTTTAATTGAGCCTTCATTAAAAAAGTTGATTGTTTTTGTATTAGTCGTACTATTAAAACCAACAGAAAAGTGATAAAATCTGAGCCAAAAATAGAAAAGACCAAGTTAGGAAGTTACAGGTGAATTTGGTGTTTTCAAACTGGCTGGTTGTGATGGTCTTCATTCTAGGATATGTAAGGGTTTGCCTAAAGCAGTCTCAGAGCATCTTTGAGAGCTCATGTGAGATAAATGAGGTACCAGAGCCTGGAAAAAGTGCAAACATAGTGTCTTTCATTTTGAAAAAGGGAGGAAAAAAGAGGAACCAGTGAATTAAAGACCAATCAGTGTTAACTTCAGTCCACAGAAAAATTCTGGAACAAAAAAAAATCAAACCAAACATTTGAAAGCATCTGAAGGATAACAAGAAAATGAATAGCTGCCAGCACGGATTTGTCAAAAACGAATTGTCAAACTGCTTCAATTTCCTTGTGCAGCAGGGTAACAGACTTCACAGAAAATGAAGAAACAGTTGACATCATATCTCTTGAGTATAGTGAGGTCTTTAAAGTTGGCTTACATGACATTCTCTGAATCAAGGGAAACCTGGACTAGATGAAAATGTTGTTAGGTAGGCACAAAACCAGCTGGAAGAAACAGTTTTGGAGGATAATTTTCAGGAGGATGAAGGAGTATCAAAACAGAAGAATGTATTGAGTAGTGTTCTGGAGAGCTGTGCCCAACTCTTATCAGACCATGACCTGAGTGATGCAATATGTGTTAAATTTAAGGAAGACTAAAAGTGAAAGGGAATGCAAAGCTTTCCGAGTTCAGAATGACCTTCAGAAATGGGGAAAAGGGTCTGGAAGAATAGGCTGAAAAAGTACAGAGGGATGATAGTTCTGCAGAAATAATAAACTGCAGGAACACAAGATGGGTAACAACTATTTAGGCAGCAGTTCTTCGGAAAAAACTCTGGGGATTATAATGGATTACAAATTGAGCATGAGGCAATGTCATGCTGTTGCAAAAATGGCAAACATCATCGTGGAATGCATAAATGGCAATATAATCTGAAAGACATGTGAAGTAACTCCTCTGCTATGCCTAGCACTGGCAACGTCTTCCCAAAACAATGTCCGCTTTGGGGGTACCCTTGTCCTTCTAGGAAGATGTTGGTGACTTGGAGACAATCCAGACAAGAGTGATGGACATGGTCACCATGTCCAGTCATGATGTTATGGCTGTCATGGAGAGATTGCGTGGATGGATGTTGTTTAGTGTAGCTCAGGGAAGACTGCTGTGGGCTCCTACCAGTAGTCTTCAAATATGCAAAAGGATGTGCAGAGAGGAAGAAATAATTTTTATTTTGTGAAAGAGGAAAAGAGATGAAAAGGTTGTTAGGAAGAATTGGACATTAGCAGAAAAAAAGCAGTTTTCTGATAATTCATGCAGTGAAGTCCTGGAACAGACTGTCACATTTGTGGCTGGAGGCCTTTAAGAACAGGAATGACACAGCATATAGCTGATTCTTCTTGGGGCAAAAAGTCCTGCAGACAATCTCCCCGGTCCTACTTTCTACAATTCCACAGGTTCTCTGCTAAGGATAGCCACCCCTTTTCTGTAAATACTTGGGAAGGGATGAAATCATTGTGGCATTGCCGTTGTTCTAGGACTTTACGCTCAGGAATTTCTGCTACAACTGGCATGGCTGTCAATAGCAAAGTGAGACAAAAAGTACTTTAAGCAGGTAGTTTGATCCAGCTCAGGCCTGTAACAGACGGCACAAAGTGATGGGTTTTTCCTGCTGTTCTGAAACTCCTCGCTGTATATTTGCAGATAATTAGTCTGCCTGTCTGTGTCTTTCACGTACTGTGTTGGTGGAACTTCTGAGCTGTACATCTAAATGATTAGAAAATTGTTGAGTTTAATCCTGGCGTATTGAGTTTTACTGCAGGCTAAGTCATATTCTTTCCTTGCTACCCAAATCAAACTGCTCGTACTCCTTTTAAATTCCTTCACTCTGATTTTGATTCGCAGTACCCCAGATTAAAGCTCTTTATCCATACCTATGTGCTTTCTCTTTTGCGGTTCCAGTGCAGATTTGCATAGCAAAGGAGATATTTGTGTTTCTCCTGACCTCATCAATATTCTGGTGCACAGCGTGCACTTATATGATAGTTTATTCCGGGATGACGAACAGATGCAAAAGTGTCTTCAATTGTCTCTGGAAATTAGCAATGGTCAATACATCCTGCAAACACAATGCTGGATGCTGTGGTGCATGCAAAACATGCATGGCAGGCAGAGCACATAGCCTTTTCCTGCCTCTAGCACACTTCATTTAATTTTAATAGTAGAAGGAGATGTGGTATCTTTTGAACATAGATATCCTTGTGGGCTAATGTAAGGCTTGGACAATAAGAGTTTTGCATAGGAGAATTTGGCTTAACCTGTCAGTCTTCCAGAGATTAACAACTTCATCAACTACTGTTGATATTGACAGTCAGTTGCTAGGCTACATGTTTACTGCTAAATGAATAGGCGACTTGGGGCCAGTGTGAATATTCAACAGATTGGCAAATAAGTAAAACGTGCTGTGACTTGATTTGTTAATTATAGTCAAAATAAATGGCTGTATTGATGACTATGATTTTACACAGCATTAGTCCTCTGAAAACAGCAATTAAGTCTGCCATGTAAACATATATCTTGCCTGTGACAAAAAAAAAAAAAGCCTTAAACAACTGAATACACCACTCCAAGCAGTTTCACTAGGAGTCCTGAAGTGCTTACATTAGTTAAATTATGTCCTTGGGTGTTTTCACACCTCTGACTGAAGCACAACATTCAGGCGGGGTCTGGATTTTGAAAAGCTTTCTTGTTTGCTGCGTGCAGTGCTACGTATGGTCCGAGTTTATCAAAAGGAGCATGATCACACTTGAGAGAGAAAACCCAAGTAGCTGGATTTCAGGAGGATGCTTTTTTTCCTAACGTTTTTTTTCCTGTTGTGAGAAAGATGAGCATTAATTTATTACTCTATATGCTCTTTTCAGTGGACCTTGTAAAAGAGTTCTCACATGTATACTGCATTACTGCATTCCAGTTTATCAGCTGGGTTAACTAGAATTCACTTTCCTTGATCCATACTATTCTCTTGTTACATTTTAAACTCTCAGTATATCGATTCGCTCATTCTTTGTTTTAAGTCTTGCATACACGGGCAGGTGCACTTAGTATTCAGCATCACTCATTGTTCAGCATTGCATATTTGTAGGCAATGACACTGTTCTGGGATATACGGTGCCCTTTGACTGAAGCTTGGAAAATATATATGTTGTTCTCACCTCTGTTGTTCAATGTCTGCTGTGGCACTGGTTGGTCAAGCCTCTCTTCTAAGCTCTGGCTCAGTTTTGCTATCTGTAATATATAGTTGTTGGGTTTTTTCCCTCCGTAAATAACTGCAAACCTAAAGAGCACTGAAGTTGCCAAATATGCCCCAAGTATCGCAACACAGAAAGGAGAGGTTGTTTTAAGCTTGAGAAAAGCAAATGTGTTTTTGCATAGAAAAACACAACTTTCCCTGAATAGGTCTGTGTTACCAATGTGTGTTTAGCTTGGGGTTGAGTTTGGGTCAGTAATTATTTTTTCCCCAAAGAGTGGTAGAAAGGAGCTCCCTTGTTTCAGGCCTTATTTTTGTCCTGATGAGCATCTGTCCTTCTTATGCTCTTGAGTAGTTGTCTCCTGTGGTCTCACTGTGAGACTTTCAAGATCAAAGTCACAAAAGCAAAGTCATACCGACCCACACTGATGGCAGCTGGTCTGAGGCAGGTTGGTACCAAATGCTAGAGCGGAGAAGGCGTTTTGGCTTTTCCTTCAACATGCTGCTGAAAGAGAAACCACCCTGTGCAGATGCTTGGCAGGCAGAATCTTGGAGAAAATCAAACTAGAAATGGAGTAGGTCTGGGGAAAAACTGGGACTGGAGATTGGACTGGGCAGCTGGAAGGCAGCAAATAAGAAACAACTGATATAGGGAGAGCTCCAAAATGAAGAAATAGCTGGGAGAGAGGTGGGTGCACTGAGATCGATTTGATGAAAGAAAAAAAAAAAAAAGATTGAAGAAGAAAACAAGGAGGCTGATAATCAGCTGCAAATATTGGTTAGCAGCTTTATCTTTACATAAGGATATGAGATCGATGCTCTCTGTTAGCACATTGTCATACATCTGCATAATATTCATCACCTTTGACACCAGTGCAGGTTATGTAAAAAGCTTGCAAAAAACTCCCACAAAACTACAATCACCTCCCCCCGCCCCCCCCAACATAATGATGGGATGTAGGATCTAAGCTGACTGCTACAATGAAGGAGCAAGGTGCTGGGAATGTGACAGCCCTGTGAAATCTTCAGTGCTCCACAATGATTAAAAAAAAAAAAATGTTAATTGTTACCAGGGAAAGCATTGAGGACAACACAAAGAATATCATGGTTCACCTTGAATGCACTCATGTTTTGGACTTTTCACTTCTGAATGCTTTTGTAGGACAGAAAAAAAAAAACTTCAAAGGAGGACAAGGATGTTCCAAAGCGTTGAATGGCTTCACAAAGTGGGTGGTAGACCAGCAGAGCTCACTGCCAAATGACATTGTGGATGTGACACGTTTACACATCTAAGTTCATGAAAGACAAAATCATTGAGAATTACTAACTGCATGTAAACTATATATGGGTCAGGAAGTCTCAGAGCTTCCAACTGTTGGAAGCTGAAAGGGTAGGAGTGGGAAATAGCATAAATAGGATTGCTCTGTTCTTCCTCAACTCCAGCATCTGATTAGGACCACCACTGCAGACAAAAGCACTCCAGATACGTGGATTTTGTCCTGGCCATTCTCTCCTACTTGCTTTTCCATTGCCTGCCCTGTAGTTCATCTTCTGACTCAGAGGGGGATTTTGAGGGATTTCTGTCCCAAGGGCTACATTTACCAAATTAGTTTTATGTCGTGTGTTATGCCATAAGTAC
The DNA here is from genome assembly GCF_030936135.1 of Gavia stellata. Classification (NCBI taxonomy): domain Eukaryota; kingdom Metazoa; phylum Chordata; class Aves; order Gaviiformes; family Gaviidae; genus Gavia; species Gavia stellata. The sequence continues at coordinate 14,539,943 of NC_082601.1, read as the reverse complement.
TGAGATCTTCTCCTTGGGAAGCTGACGAATCTTCTTTCAATGGATGAAGCAGGAGCGTTTATGCTTCTGCAGATCATGGGAAAAGGGGGAGTTGACAGTGTTTCCCCAGTGATTATTAACCTTAACGATGCGCTGGACCAGGCACCAGAAGACCAGTTTCATAGCCAGTGTGGTTATGAAATCATACATTGCTGGTTTTCCAGTTATCCCACAATGTGAGCCATTTTGCAAAAGCTTCTTCTACGCTGACCATAAACTTCCTCGCAGAAGGACGTTTTGTTGGGAGACCTTGTGGAGGGACGAATAAGTGCCTTCAGGAAATTCGCACTTTTTTTTCAGTAATCCACTTTATTTCCAAGTTTTGTGTTCAGTTGTACCTGCCCCCAACCACTAATAATGAGTGGACAGTATAAAGAAGCCTCAGGGTGCAGGTAGCTAAGACAGGAACAATTGCAAAAGCCCTTTTCAAGTCTGGAAATGTTAACTTTATACTGGCTGACTACTGGGATGGTTTCCCTAATCAATTCAGTGGTTTTGCAATGCTGAAAAATATGCTGGTAATCCTGAAAAAAAGAAACGGAGTCCTCCTACAACTGCTGTGTGTCCCTGCGTGGGGGCAGCTGGCAAGCTCTGGGCAGCTTCTCATTGTCCAAGGAAATCTTGCTCCCTTCCTTGCTGGTTTTGCCCAAGGTAAATGACCTCATTTTGAAATGAACTCCTAGCATTTCTTTTGAGACAGTTTCAGACTAGCAGCCTTAAGCTAATTACAGGCCATTTGTAAACGTATCAGTTCTTGTTCCAACATTTTAGCATGCACCAGGATATCATCTAGGTATAACAAACAGGCTGAGAGAGGCATGCCATGTAATACCCTCTTCGTTAGACTTTTAAATGTAGCTGATGTATTGCACTAGCCAAAAGCCATCATTTTAAATTGCCACAGTCCTTGTCCTACTGTGAAAGCGGTTTTTTTCCCCGTCCCTCTGGATCCACTTCCACTTGCCAATAGCCACTTTTAAGATTCAGGGTAGTAAACCAGACCGAGCTTTCACCAGCATCTAGGATACTATTTACGGTAATAGAGAAGCACATGCTAAATGACTTCGTGTTGTTTTCTATAATCTGATGCTGTCACCTTTTTTCCTTAACTGGACTCAGTCTGAGGTCTGGCTGAAGGGTCTGTTCCATCTTCCTGACGTGTTTCTTCCATGGCTTATAAGGCTTCTTGACTGCTTCCCTGCTGAAAAGAAGGATGCTGTTTAGGTAGCCAGTTTCCCCAGGATCAATCTTGTGCTGAAGCAGTAAGGTACAACTTATGTGTTTGTCAGAGAGAGAATAATTTCTAACCAAACAGTCTCAAAACCGTTTTCTTGCTTCTCTTTGAATGCTTGGTAAGGTGCCAGATTAAAAGCCAATACATTTTCTGAGTGTTCACATGCTCCCCCCGAATCTTCCTATAGTTTATATTAATTTACCAGATCCACATTTTGCCACCACAGTCCCCCTTTCCCCATCTCCTTCGGACTGTTGTCAGAAGCATTCAGCAAATGGATAGAGATTTACTGTTGTTTCAGATCCAGAAGTACTTCAGCAGCTAAAAGTCCCCAGAGATCAGGGGTCTCAAAGCAAGTTTCAAACACTCTTCATCTTTCATTTGCTGGAAAGCTGCCATTGCCTGTAATTTCTAGTGGTGTTTCTGCCCCTAAAGGTGGAACTTGGGCACTGCAAAAGAGATCTGTATGTTAGATCACCTATTCCCCTGCCTTTCTTCTATTTCTGGTGTCATAACTAAAGTCTGACTCAGAGTTCATGATTCTTGTACTTTTCACATAATTTCTTATTACACACTAAATAGTCTTCTCTTCTTTCTTTCTTTTTTTAAATTAACTGTTAAGCTCCTTACAGAAACTACAAATTGGTATGTGAGCCTCCTGGTTTGGTTCAGCTTGGTGCTCCACTCCCGCTTGCGCTGCATCTTGGTGGTGAGGGTCTGGAACTTGCAATGCTCTTTTCTCGCTAACTCTGTATTTATAACCATTTGCCTTTAAACGTATTTTTTCATCCAGGATCAATAATGACCTCAACTGCATTCCTTCATTTTTGCCATTGTTGCCAATTTCTCTTGCTTTATGAACTTAGATTGATCCTCACTCCTTCCACAAAGCATAATGATGACATGAACCATATTAGAATTGCTGAGCTGAATTTGAGATAGAGAACTGCACTTCAGAGATCTTGGCAAATTGCTGGCATCTTCTTCTGTTTGCAGCAGCTGTTTCCTTTCATGGTATGCAGCTGTGAAAAAAATTCAGGATCTGTAGTAAATTCTACAGCCAGTACAATATCTTTTTGTCTTTTGCTGATCTTTATTTCCGACTCTACCTGAGTGTCTGCAAGCTGGTTCGTAGCCAATTTGCCCTTGAGGTCCTCACTCATATTTGAGTACATCAGGGAAAGGGTTTCTTCCCACCCAATTCAAATGGAGGGTTTTTTTCCTCTCCCTTCCTTTCAGAGTGTCACAGTTGTTGATACTGGTTCATTTTCATTCTCTAGGACACTTTTCAATTCCCTGAGCCCTTTCTGCAGTTTATCAGATAGCAACTCCAGGTTGGTCAAAGCTTTTGTAGCCCTTTCCGATGTTATTTCAAACCACAACGGTTGCAGCTGCACCTCCTAGTCTCTTTGGGCATTTTGCCATTGGCTTTCTAATAAGGGTTCATCTTTACCAGTAAGTTTTCAGGTGCTGTTTTAACTCCTCCTGTGCTTTACATGTTTGAACTGTGTATGGCCTTTTGTTCTGCCCTGATACAGGAGAGATACCAGCTCACAGGTTTTGTTCTTGGAAACCAGAATATGGTTTTTTTCTCTCTTTAACCCTGTTATAGGAAGCCCAGAGTTTGAATGTTAAGAAGAGCAACTGGTGATTGAGTCACTTATCTTTGATGCAATCCTGTTTATTTACGAAGTCCTGATTTCTGTATCTGCAGGTAGAATCAAACAAGAGATAATTCCCTTGCTTGCAATTCCCAATCTCTTTCAGTCACCACTTGCTTTCTTAAGTTTTATCTCAAAGTCATGCTGTTGATGCTTTTGTGGCTCTTTTTGATGCTTCCTTTTGGCTTTTGATTGGAGATTCTCCTGCAAACATCCAAAACAAGCATCCTGCTACCAATCAAGATCCTAACCATCTAGGCTCCAGGGCTTATTTTCATTCCAGACTTCCCATATGTTTATGCTTTGGTTGTTCTTCTATTGTTTTGGTTATTTTGCTCCATAAATGAGCTTAATGTTTATTTATATTTAGTACAAATGAAAAACAGTTCTTCCACTCAATGATTTCAGCAAGTTTTGGTCAATCCCTCTGTGATGCTTTCTTACTGCTCGATGGATGAAGGCTGCTGGGGTGCATACACACACTGCAGGGGAGAGGTGGCCAGTCGTTCAGTGTTTAGGATGAATTCTTGGGTCAACATGTCTGAACTCCTCAAGCGGCCCTCTAGTTGCTGGTTGTCCCTCCATCTGTGTCCAAAAGGACTGATAGTGAGATTTGGTTGGAGAACATTACGTTTCTTAAATGAAAAATTTAGAGGTTTCTTTTCTTTTCTTTTTTTTTTTTTTTACCCTGTAAATCGTTTATGGACTGCAGGAGTGAAAAGACTTTTAGGGTCTTTTATGTTTTTATTAAAAATCATTGGTTTAGGAAAACTTCAAGATTCTTTCTTCCCTTTTCTTTGACATTGAATAGGTGTGGAAAAGAGGAATAAAGTGGATTTAATTTAATAAATAATTTACGCAGAAAGAGTTTTTGAGAAAATGTTCACTTCTAATTGAAGACCATTGCTCCCATGCCTTAGGACAACTCTAAAGTCAAACTCCAAATTCCTTCTCAGCAAATATGTGTGAGTATTTTACTCCTAGCAAAATTGCTAAGATCTGAACTTTCAAAGATGCTTATAGAAAAAGTTGCATGAGACATGGCATGGTTCAGTGCTGCTGTTTCCCTACGGGATACGGTCACTGTGTAACTGCACCAGCCCCTCACACAGGTAACTGGAGACAGGGTCTCACTATCTGTAGTATAGATTTGGAGGTGCTGCATGGTGGGTGATCACTAGAGTTTTGCATAGATGCCGGTTCCTTCTTGACTAAAGGGGAAAGGTTTAATGTTCTTATCGTGATATTTAGCTGAGTAAATCTAGTCGTTAACCTGCGCTTTAATACCTGGTCAAACTCACCTTCTGGACCCAGAGTCCCTGGGGTTAGAAATGACTAATGCACCGATTTACTGCCTTGGCGCAATAATAATAATACTAAAAGTGAGATGTGTAATCGGCGCAGATGCTAGGTACGCTGGGATCACCAGGCATGTGAGATGAGACAAGGGTGCTGTTTTGAGCTTTTTCACAAACTCCAGGAATGCAGTAGAGGATGGAAATGGCCATGAGTGGGTGCCAGCAGCCAGAGTCCTGAAAGAGCAAGTTTGATAGGTAAAAGTGTTGGGTTATAAATTCTTGGCTTCCTGTGTCTTGTCCATCACTCCACCACCTTCCCCAGCTTTCATGCTTGCCAAAATGGAACCTTACTCACCAAGGGCAGCCGAGAAAATCATCCTGTTTTCCTGCAGTTCTGGGTGGAGAGCAGAGGGGCTCAAACCAGGGTAGTTAGAGCTTTTGGACTCGATGGAGAACCACAGCAAGCACTGCTGTGCTCGTGCCAACACAAAATGCCACATTGCGCAGAATACAGCCTTTAATTCTATCAATTTCTTGTTCGACACAGGAAAACAGAGCGTGATTAAAGAAATTGTGTCTTAACTGACTGCTCCATATTGTCATGCCAGAAACAATTAGCTTAACTACAAAGTTAATTTAATTGCAAATGTGGATGGGCAAACTGTGCCAGCCACTTCATTATCATTATTCTATGTTATTCCTAATGCTGAGTGCTGTTTAATATGTTCTTCTTATGGTATATGGTGGTGTAATTAAAAGATTGTCTCTGCAGAGGTTAAGGTTGCTGCTGAAAATAACTTCCAGTCTCAGTTTTCTATGTCTTTATCTGTGGAGTTTCAATACATCCTTTAAAAGCATTTTTAACAGAATTTCCTGGCTTGTTTTTTCACTTCTATAGATGAAAAAGAATGAAAGCTTAAGGACTGGCAGGGACATATGTAGCAGTAAGAATTGACCACAGACATTTTGTAGTAAAAATATTCTGTATTTTTCTAAAGGAAGAAACTGTTCAATTTTTTTCATGCATTTTGAGATACTATATTTAATTTCTGTCTTTTTTTCAAACAAAAAAAATTGCCTTGGAAGACTGAACTCAAGGGTAAACACTCAAACCTGGTGATTAAAATGACAACAAATAATTTCCATACTTCCTGGCACAGAAACACATGGGAATGGACTCTTGCAGTGGGCAGTTATTAGAAATAAATTCCTTTGGGGAGAAGAATAACATGAGGAAAAAAGCTAAAATTTGGTAAGAAAATGTGCAAATTGTGATTGTTTTTTCTTATGCAATTACAATGGATGACACTAGTAGCAACTCGGCCATCTTTTATCTGTGGTCTACATCGTTATTACTATTATTTTACCTTACTCTATTATCTTACTTTACTGCGTCCCATAATATTTTGTTGTTGGTTTTAGATTTGATTAGATTTGGAAACAGCTGTGCAATAAATATACTGCACTGACAGAATTTGTTGCTGTTCACTTTGAATAGCGAATTGAATCAAAGATCCATCCTTGTCCTGATAATTTTTACGTATGTCTGGTTTTAAGCAGGATTTTGTAAAGAAAAAAAAAATCATGCCTGCTACGTATGGTTTCATCATGATGACTGTGATACATAATATTGAAGAATGTGTGTGGTTTTTATACTTCGTATTAAAACCCCCTCAAAAACCCTATAAAAATTTGGATCAAATTTTGCGTTTAAGCCACCCACCCTTTGGCAGACTCCCCTGCCTGGAAAACGCAGCTTGAGAAAGGGAGTGCTACCAAGGTTGAGTGATGGAAAAAGTAATAATAAGATGGAATTTGCTTTAGCAACATTGCCTGTAATTTTTTTCCTCATATCCCAGCTACAAAATGCATCTCAGCCCACCTGCTTCAGAGCATCAACTGCTCTTTGCTCTCAAGCTAAGCTGCCCTACCTACGTTTTCTAGGTTTTTGGTGACGGTTGTTTGTTATGGGGCACTAAGCCTTCGCTTGCCGCAGTATACGATATTAGCTGACAGAGTATCTTGGACTAAACAGGCCACTCATCCGATCCAATATGTCATTTCTCACGTTCCCATAGAAACTTAGTTTAATCAGTCATTCCTGATGCATTTCTTGTACAATATTGTCATTTTGATGCTCTTTTGCTGCTAGTTTTGAAAGCAGCTTCAAATTCATTTGAGGAAATCAAGCCAACTTTGTGCTGCTTTTTAGCAGCAGGTACTTTGCCTGTAATGAGGAAAATCTAATTTTACAGAATCCTTGCCAGGTAAAGAAAACGTAGCTTCATATCCTTAATGAGAGCATTCTTATTCAAGAGCGCTTGACTGTAAAGAGTGTTATCCACAATGGTTAGTGTGGAGAGGAAACCTTAAGTAGAACATGCTATTGTGGCCTTTGAGCGGTTCCCATCTCCTCTATTCAGAAAGCAGAGTTAACTGAGGATAGCAAGAACAAACTGTACATGCGCTTGAGAAAAAGAACTTGACTTGGCAAGTTGGCATAAGTGTAACACAATATATTACCACTTTCTGCTGGGCTTATTCTCTTACTGTCATTGACCAGATCTGTTCAACGGCTGCCATTTTTGGTTGCAAGTAGAAGAAATCCCAATTCCACTCCCCCACACCCCCCTTTTACTTTCCAAGAAAGTCAGTTTATGTAATCGATACCAGGTCTGTCTAGGAAGCTGTTCTGAAATTTGGGGGGGGTGGGAGGGTGGTAGAGGGGGAAGAGTGAGGGCTGAAGAATGAAGAAGGAACAAACATTAGACCTGACAAAGCTTGAAATATAAAACAAAAAAGCATCTGCGAGGCATAATAAAACAAAGTGTATATACGTGTTGTTCTCACAGAGTATTTGGCTGAGCCCGGGCAACGGGAAAGCATGCATAGCTAACGCTCCTGACTGTGTGAAACCCTTTGTATACTCCAGAGTCTCTGCAAGAGACCTTGATTACAGAGTTTGGCATGATACCCAATACATTTTTTGGAATGGTTTCTTGTCCATCACTGACACTCGTAATGAGAAATTTATACACCATCCAAAGAGGATAAATTAATTTCAAACACTTTTGACTTCAGTCAACAATGGCTATTGGCAGTGCCTATTATTTGCCTTTTTATTAAAAAAAAAAAAAAAAAGAGGAGAAATTGCTCTTCTTCATGGTGATAGCATGGTAAAGACCCCGAGTATAGCAGAGATAGAATCTTGGCAAGCACATATATAGGTCAGGATAGAGTATTTCACTTTTCAATGTAAATGAAAGTAATTTTCTTCAGTGTGAACAGTTTAATAAATTCCCAGGATGGTTTTCATTAAGGAATTTGCATATTGGCTAGTGTAAGTTTTTCTGAAAGCAATCAGTTGGCAAAAATAATTTGGTTTTACTTTCCCAATTCAGTTAACAGTCAAGGAATGAAGTATAAATTAGCTATCCCTTTGAGAACTTCGCCTAAAACTCAGATGCTTAAGTTAGCCTTTTAAAGATGATAATTGTGCATATTCTCATGCAGATACACACACCAGAAATGGGGAAAAGGCATTAAAACACACCTACACACAAAAACCTGTGGATTGGAAGCAAACAAGAAAATTGCTGCATCTTCTTGGGATTCTGAAATTATGGAGACATAAATTACCAGTAAGTTCCCATTATGTGCAGCCTGAATTAAGTAACTTACTACATTCTCTAATTCAAGGTAAATTCTGCTTTTTTGGCTGATTGACTTTTCCTGTGTGTTTTATTTTGTACATGCAGGGCACAAGGATTTATTGAAGACAAAACCCTATTTATATATCTGAGTTATTCAAATGCAAGAATTTCTGCCAGCTTTTAAACTATAACTAGAGAGCTTCATGTAAATATATTATCTAGGTTTTCAGAGTTATATGATAATGGAAAAACATAACACTAATAAGTATTAAAGGGTGAAAAATAAAAATAGGAGATGGTTTTTAAGGAAATATAAAATATGGCAAGAAATCAGTAGTGATTATGGAGTGTGAACACAGGCGATACAGCACATGCACTTTTATTTTGTTGTATTTCAATTAGCTTCTTTGTGCAGGAACTGTTCGTGGTTTTGATTTATGTTTGTACCTTAAATTTAGTCTGTCTCGCAATACGAATGAGAAAATGATATATATGATTTTCTGAGAACTGCTTTGGGGACTTTTTCCTAAAAAAAAAAGCCAATTTCCCTTTTATCTCCTTTCTTACCTACCTGCTTCCTTTGTGCAAGTAGGATTGTAGGATGAAGGTAATAGTTGCTGTGTGCCTCGGCGGTTGGAAGGATGCTTCATGCAGCTGATACGCTGGCTGCACTGTGCATAGTGACAACTGAAATACGGATCCTGGGATGCTGTGCTGGTAGGTCCTGATGGCATCGCATGGACACCCATTATTAGGGAAGAACCAGAGCAGGTTTTCAGATGAGCTCAGACTAGATGATCTAATGGTCCCATCTGGCCTTAAAATCTGTGAGTCTATGAAAGACAGTCCTGCAGTTATAAGCATTTTAGAACTGTCAATTCCAGATTTACTTCAGTGTAAGAAGCAATTGCTTCCACGCTGAAACACTCGGTTATGTATTATGTGCACAGTGTCATAAATGCTCTATAAAATAGAGAGATGTGCCATGAGCAAGGCGTAGCAAAGCAGAGCGGCTTGGTATAATAAGAATGAGGAGAGTTGATGCTAATGTCTGTAGAGGATGGGTGTTTGTAAGAGATTTGAGAAAGGAGTAGAGTGCATTTGGAGAAGAAGAAAGAATACACTCCCCCAAACACGAAGGAGACCAAAGATGCAAAGCCAAAGGAAGAGAGAAAGAAGAAGGAGGAGAAAAAGGGGGAGTAAGAGAGAGCAGGAAATTAGAAAGGACCAAGAGCAGCAGACAGCAAAGTTGCAGGATGCGAGGGATGAATACAACTCGTATATTCACTCCCTTTATGGTTCTAGGACTGTGCTTGTTCGGCTGTGATTCAGTGTCTCAGCTTCTGTGCCTTCTTTAACCTCCCTGCTAAAATATAGCAAGGGAGAGAACTGAGAGGGAGAGAAGAGGTGGGAAATGAGGAAAATGTATTTTTTGGTCCCTCTCCTTGCTAATGGAACTGGGTGTTGATACCTGGGTGCTGGAGGGGATGCTGGAGGTACAGGTCCTGGGGCCGGGAGGGGCCTTGGCAAATACGTGGCAGGTCATCAGAAGGAGGCGAGTGGCTGGAGGGAAGAGAGGGGATGCAGGCTCTTTTTACCCCGAGCCCCAGCACTATCAGAGAGGGATGCTGCAGGCACAGATGTATTACAGTCATGTGCAGTTGTATTATGTCACTATTAGTGTTTTGGTGGTTTTTTTGATTGTGGGGGGTTTTTTTGTTTTTTGTTTTGTTTTACATTTGCGATGAATATTTGACTTTTAGTCTGGTTCCTGGGTTTCTCAGAGTTTTTTCTGATAGTGTGGATTAATTAAATGTGCTGAAGGGCAGCATGAGAGGGCAGGGCCTCTGTCCTGGTGCAGATGCCTGCAGCCAAGCAAGTACTTGCCTCAAAGTACTTGCCCAAACAGCTCATCAACCTCTGTCCTCCTGCAATTTACAGTGAAGAATGTGCTGGGAGGACTTAGGTTTGTAGGGAGCATGTACAAAAAAATATTCTTATGACAGAAAAACATGGTTTATTGAGACAGGAATTTCTTTCTATAATCTTGACAACTTTGGTGAAGTTTTGCTGTAGGTTTCTGTGGTCCAGGATGGCTTTTTCTGAGAGAATGGCAGTATTTCCTCTTGGGTTGCCAGTAGCTTTCACCTGAGATGCTGGAGATGCTGGTTTAAGTCAGTATTCCTCTAAACTCACAAAATCTTAAGCCTTATTCCTTGAGGTACTCAAAGGAGTGTGATAATCACTTGGCTGTTATCTATGACATGGTATCTTGTTTTTTTCCTTACAAAAATAGTGAAATGACCAGATTTTCCATAGTCAAATATTTGTGCTTTTTATTTTGTTTGTTTGCTTTGCAAAACAGTTGTTTTCTCACCAATGCCTGACTCACATCTTTCTGTTTAGTTCAAGTAATAAGGAAAGGCACTCTGTAGGGTGTGGTATGGCAAGGATTGGGTTGCGATTTTATTAAAGTTTTCCCCAGAGTCAAGGAAGGAGGAAGTTGATTATCTTGTAATTGGTATCTCTCTGGGGTGATGCACTTGTTAAATCCTTATATGTGATGGGACTATCTAGTTACACTGAACAGATTACCTGCTGATTGCTACTTCTGGGATTTACTGATAATGCTGAATGCCAAAATCTTTCTGAACTGTGAGTGGAAGAATTAATTCCCACTGCCTTCATTTACTTTCTAATGACAGCTAATACTCTATCTAGGTTTCATTGTTTCCAAGCACAGATACGAGGAAATCTCTTTTGAACGGAGTAGACGGGATTTGCTGGCATTTCTACCTGTTGCTTTGATGGGATAGGGAATTACTTGTTTCCTAGCTGAATAACCTTGGCTTGCTGTTCACTTTTAATAAAGCAGCCAGGTTTTACCCTCTGACGCACTTTCCCTTCTGTGTTCAGAGATGGGTGTCACCTCTAAGGTCAAAACTGGATACAAATTTCTTTATTGTTTCAGGAGATGTTAATCCAGGGATTTTATCTCGGTCTTTCTTTGCTACCTAGCTGGTAAAGCGTTTTTTGTTTCTTTTGGGATGATTAACTCTCTCTGTGATATTTCTCACGCTTTTCATTTTATTTTAAATATGTAAAATAACCAAATGTGATAGAGAGAAGGGCTAGACCTGATGTAAGCGGTCAAGCACGATTATTTCCAGGAGAGCGGTGGCAGAACTGAAACAGGCCCAAAAAAATCGCTCTTACAAGTCGGCTCCCCGGCATGCCTCCTCCCTTGGCCAAAATACTGTGATTCGTGCGGCCGGTTTGCTGCCTACTGGGGTGCTCCTGACCGTACAGGGCTTCGGTTGTAAACAGCGAGTGGTGGGGATGAATGGGGCTGGGGGAGGGGAGGGGAAGGGAAAGGGGGTGTGATATATTCCTGCCGCCGGGAAGCAAACCGGAACCGGGCGCCGGGTATCATTGCATAACAGATGATGTATTGTACAGCCTGTACCCTCTCCTAAAGAGCAGAGGTGGGCACGCCAAGGAAGGCTTGAGCCTGGCTCCCGGTGAGTGCCTGGCTCTGGCCTGCCTCCACGGCCGCAAATAAAGACAAGTTAAGGAAGAGGCAAGGGGAATATGCTGGCATCGCCGTACTCCCCGTTACTCACAGTAACGAGATTGTTGTGAGGGTGAAACAAAGCCTCGCTGCGGGCAGGGGACGGGCTTTTCTTGTCACGGGGTGGAAAGCCTGGGAGACCCGCTCTCCCCAGTGTCACCCTGCACATCCCAGAGCCTCCTCGTCCCCAGGTGGAAGTATCCTAACACCATCCCTGCAAGGAGAAGGGAACCCGCTGCCTTTTTCCCCTTAGGAACCCCAAATACCATGCTATTTTGCATCATCGCGTCCAGGCTCTACTGGCTACCACAGTCTTGCAGCAGGGCCGGTGTGCTGCTCCTGCCTGGGCAGCTCAGACCACAGCTGTCTCCAGCTCAGGGTTTGCAAAAACGTGGCTCATCTTCAGCCTGTAACCACTTAGCAATGAACAGAAAATGGGGCTGTGAAAAAATCCCAACAAGATACAATACAGAGGGGTGTCTTCTCCCTCTTTGTGGCAGATCAAACACATTTATCTAAGGTTTTAATTTCTTTTTCTTTCACATCATAGTGAGGATCTCTAGCAGAGAACGGAACAGCCGGGTGATGTATTTTTGGGTTATAACTTGAGAACAAAAGCTCATTAGGACTCAAAGATTTTATATGGATAACACCACCCACGGTTACTTTAGATAGGGTAGAAATGTTTTTATGCTTTAGGGCACAAACTAGCTATTAAATTACTAGGGGAACTACAAATATCTACTAGACATATCGATGGGAGTGCAACCAGAACGCAGAGTACTACATAAAATAATTATATACAGCACAGCTAATATTAGATCCCATGAAAGTACATGACTGTTCTATAAAAATCATTTGCATCTCTGTATTGGACGTTGTGGGGGGGCATTGGTTTTGTACAGGGAGATGCTGACCTAGCTGTCAGAGGTTCAAAACCTTGCAGCCTCTGCCAGTGTTTCTCGGCGAGGCTGTGCCGCTGGAACTGCTGGAGCAGCGAAGTTTCCTCAACTATCAAAAAGTCCTCCCTTTTCTGTGGTCAGCTAGGATGTAGAGAACCCAAATGAGAGGGGATGGATGATCCGTTGTGCCGAGAGGATCCACCAAGCAAACGTGTCCTTGACGTGTGAGCCCGAATTGGGGTCGGTGACAAGGACAACTCTGACATCATATGAGTCATGTGAGGAGGGAGGGGTGTCGCTGCCTCCTGACGGGGGGACGCATCTGTTCCACGCTAGCTCGTGAGATGTGAAGAGGTTGCAGTGCTAAGATGCACATAGGGAGAGTGGGAGTGTGCCGCTTAGCAGGGCTTTTTTGAGTTTGGGAATCTCATCGGAGCTGCCTCTCTTCTGCTCTGCGATTCCCACCCCTCAGGCGCAGGTGGCTGTCGGACCGGTGCTGGCATGGCAGAGGGGCGAGAGGGCCAGGCCTTGGCGTGGGAGAGCACCGTGGGAAAGGCAGCGGCGGATTTCCCACCTCCGTGGGACTTCAGAGGTCTGCGTGTCGTCCCTCAGGGGCACCCGAAGGATAATGGAAGAAAAGCTTAAAGAAAGTCTTGTAGGATGTGCTTTTATTAATTAGAGGGCATATAGTCGCTGGTGGATTAGCTGCCTGATGTTCCCACTACAGAAGGCACACTTTGAGCTGCTAATAACTTTGCTAAACTGAGAAGTCAGGGCGCTTGTACAAGTGAAATTTTCTAAGCTGCCGTATCTTTCTCTTTGTGCATCGGTGCTGTGCACTCCGTAAGGAAACATTTCTCTGAAGGGAAAAACAAAAAGTATGTGAACCTGTAATTAAGACCATCAAAAGGTATGCGTGCAAGTGGGGTCAGTTCTAGCTGCAGAGCTATAAATATTTCATTTTCTGACATCTTACTTCAGCTTTGTTCCACAGCAGCAAAGAGCTAGGTCCTATACAAAGATGGTGAAACAAAATCTCTTCCCTCAAGTACTTAAGATGTATGGCTAAAGGCAGATGTGTGGGGTGAATACATGTACCAGCTTCACTGGTAGTTACAGTTAGATTTGTATCAGTTTTGTTGTTTTTATTTTTTGTTGGTATTATCTAAAGGTTAAGACTTTTAAAGAAGATGAGATGATGGGCAGCACAGGGAGGTCATGAGGGTATGTGTTTGTAAATCTTACAGCAGGTGCTTAGGTCAGTTGTCATAGGCCAACTGTAATGCAGCGATTGCAAGAGGGCAGTTCCAGTGTGAAAAGGTTAAAAAAGCAAGTGGAAATGATGTGACACTGCAGGCTTGGTACCCCAAAGAAAAGGGAACTGGTGGGGAAATGCAAAGAGAAAGCTGACACAGTTCAGCAAGGGAATAAGAAAAGACTGTAACAAAGTTCTTGGTGGATGTTGGTGAATCAAAGCAGAGATAGAGATGTTGCCATGGGTTGAAGTGGATATTAAGTAATCTGTATACAGAGGGCAGTGATTTGTGTTTCTGCCTGAGATTAAGAAACAACAAGGTGTAGAGGAAATGAAAAGGATAATACAGATGCTGCTGGGAATTACTGTCATAATTCTCCTATTGTGGATAACTGGCAAAACTTGAACCCAGAGCCCTCAGCACTTGCATGCAGAATAAATGCTTCTTGGCTTCAAGCGCTTCACTAGTGGCTACCGTAGCCGTGTGGGTGCAGAATGGAGAAGGATGGTTCAAGAAAGGAAAAATCCTTCTCCCCCAAGCATGGGAGGTGATTCAGGGGTGCTGTGTGCAGATTTAAGGAACAGCCATGTGTGTATCCTGCCCCCGGGGATTCTGTCCTGGTTAGGGCCTGAGAAGGGAACTTCAAGGAGCAAAACTTCGGAGGGGGAACCTGACCCGATCCAGCTGTGTTCCCTGTAGTGTCTGCTTCTGCTTTGCGCAGACTTTGCCATAGATAACTCATACCTAACTATTATTCATATATTTTATTATTTTAGCATGTCATTTTTCTGCCAAATTTTCCTTGGGAGTGTAAGCTGGAAAAGTTTTGGGTAGAGCTGGATAGTACAAATCTCACAATTTATATCTTATCTAAACCATGAAGGAATTTCATGGACCAAGTGAAAAGACACATGTGCAAGGCTGGGGCTTTGTTCCAGCTGAATTTCAGAGGTTGTGTGTAAGTGCAAGTGTGACAGCTTCTCAAAAAAAAAAAAAAAAAGCCTCAGTATGGAAGTCTCACTGCACTCCACTGTTGAAGCCGTCACAATAACTACTTGTACTGCACTAACACCCAGCAGCCCAACTCATGTTGGGACCCTGTTGTTCTCAGCACTTGTCATACAGGGTGAGAAATAAAAGCTTCTCCTGATACGCTGCAGACAGCATGGGATGAGCAAGAGTGCTGCTGAGGTGTCCTAGTTCAAAGAGAAAGGCCAGCGGGAGTGCCAAGGACTTAAAACACACCTGATAACTGGGTATTTTCAATTTCCATCTCTTGGGCTTTTGTGTTTAAGCTCATGGGTGGACATCAATGTGCATGCTTCCCCCGCTCTGCTGCAGATGCCCTGTTGTGTACCTCTATGCACAGTAAGAGAGAGGCAAGCCACGAGGAGCTCAGCCTTCCTCCACTTGGCAAGGGCCACCACACGGTCTGTCACACACAGCTTCCTCCTGCCTGCAGCCCTTCGCAGACTGCTTTGACCCATTCTGGCTGAGTTGCACAAAATCCTTTCTTAGGCCTTAAGTCTGATATAGTTTACCCCTATTTTCTTCAGGATTTTTTTTTTTTTTAAATTTTTCTCAAAGGAAAGCTCCTAAGCAATATTGTGGTGGCCTTTGTAGAATTCTTCCTTCTCTGTCCCCGTTTCCTCTGATTTTCCTTGCTGGATGTCTTCAGGTCTGGACCAGATACTTATATAGGAAAGCACCGGGACCACCACCTGTAAAGTGGACACAGACCACAGTAGAATGTGAAGGGACAATGAAGGGGCTTTTTACCTGCTTCTCCTGTTATGCAAAGATCTGTTATACAAATACCCTTGAGAATTTCAGTACATTTTGGTCCTCTATGGAGCCCCAAAACAACCCCCAGAAAAATATAGCTTCTGCTTTAGTGGCTCTCCCAACACTGATTTTCTTATTAATCTCCCTAGCAATACTTATCAAAATGCTTGACTGTGGTTACGCAGATTGTCTGATGTGATCACTAGCAATTATGCTAATCACAGTCTTCTCACAGTTCTTTCCCATCTGTTTTATCCACCTATGGGTACTTACAGTGATATAAATGATAAAAGAGGCTCCGATCACATCATGCTTTCATTTGCTGGTCAATGTACGACCAAAGATTTTACAGATACAGACTAGGCAGCGGGTGAGGAGTGAGAGGAAGGAAGTTGCAGAGTATTCCCATTTTTTTATGGAAGAGTAATGGACACACAGGACTGAATAACTTCCCAGGGATGACTGTGGCAGAGTTGCGGATTGATTGCAGGTCTCTGGAAAACCTTTTCTGTATGAAGCCACGTAGACTGAGCATCACACAGTGGGGAAAAAAAAAAAACCAAA
Organism: Gavia stellata; assembly: GCF_030936135.1. NCBI lineage: Eukaryota > Metazoa > Chordata > Aves > Gaviiformes > Gaviidae > Gavia > Gavia stellata. Next base: position 14,523,980 of record NC_082601.1, on the reverse strand, counting down.
CCTCTCTGCTGCCATTTACTGGAACTGGAAGAAGAAGAACGTGAGGGCAAGGAACAGATTTTGTTTGCCTGTCCCGTTGATGTCATTAGCTGTGGGTGGGAAGACAATAAAATATTGTTTTCTTTACTGTGTGCCTGAAGAACTGCAGTTTGCCAAGTGCAACTTGGTTAGTGAAGACACACACTATTCAAAATGCCAGCCTTGAACAGAGAGGCGGTGCAGCTGGCACCTGCCACTGAAAGCAAATGGAAAAGGGATCCCTTCTCCTGTGGGTGAGATATTAATGATCACAGGGGCTCATCTCAGTGCTCCTATGTGTTAGCACATTGCTTCTGCAGCCCCAGTGACAGTGCTCTCTCTCAATGTCTGGGCTAACCAATGGAGAGAGCAGGGTGACCAACAGAGTGTGTGGCTGTGTTGAGTCTAAAATCTGAACTGACAAGGCAGTAAAGCCTTTCCTGGGGAGGAAGCTGGAGAGCCCACACTGGTGTCATGGCAAGAAGCCCCAGCCTGGTGAGAGCTGCATCCCTGACTGCCAGAGTGGGTAGAGGTCTGGGGATGCAGAGATTACAGATGAGGTGACATGACATGGTTAGGTAAGGGGGTATCATAGTTAACAGCGGTGAAGTATCTCCTCTCAGAAGCTCTTGGCAGCAGAAGAGGGCTCTGTGCTTTCACACCTTGATGCTTCGCTAACCCCTGATGCTAAACTGCAAGCAATGAAAGAGGTCTCAAAGAAGCACGAGTTTGTAGGATATTGCAGTGATTCAGGAAACTGAAGCAAAGGTTTATTCCACAAATTGCTGTGGTGAAGGGAAGTAACTTGTTGGAAAGTAATGGTCTGCTCCTTTTCCCCTTCATAAAGTTTTCTTCTCTTTATTTGGAGACTTAGTGCTTGGCAGGAAGGAAGCGTGGCCAGTGTAGACTGTACAAGGGAACTGCTGGAGTTTGCAGGTGGAGATGGGATCTGCTGCTAAGTGGAATCCCTAGCATAACAAAAGCATCCCAAATCCATGAAAAATGCTCTAATACCTATTTTTTGTAACACTTGACTGCATGCAAATGATGAACTCTTTGAAACAGGAAATGTGTTTTCACTATGTGTATGGATGTACCTATCAGCCCAAGGCCCCAGTTCTGACCTGAGGGTGTAGATGCTACCTTGATAAATGGCAATTACTTTTCTGAAAAACTTGGATTAATCTTGGACACAAAAAAAAGCAGCAGCATTCACTTGGAGATCATTTATGGCCATTGGAGAGAAGATCATGCTTTGCTGGAATATTACCTGTCAGAAAAGAACCCTTGGACCAAGAATCTTTCGGGGCGTTATATGACATTCAGCAAAATCATATCCGTTAGGAGATGCTTTCCTGCAGCAGATCCAGCTCCGTGTCCCATTTCCTGCTAATACAACACACAATGGGACTACAGATTTCTAAGGAAATAAATTCTTTCCAAGCAGTTGTCGAAACTGTTGAGTCTAGGGAAATATATAGAGATGGATGGGATATGTCATTCTTAGAGGGATGAGTTATTTAAAGCTAGTCTGGGGTATGCTATTCTTAAAGGAATGAGATATTTATTAACAGACTTACATATTCCTCTAATGATTCCAGTGAGAACAATGAAAATTGTGACTGAGTCAACATAAATTTAGAGTTAAAAGTTAACTTAAGCTTAGAATTTTCAAAGGCACTTAGTGTTGATCTAACTGTGAGCTCTTTAAAGTCAATGGGAGTTTTATGACTTATGTCAGGAGAAAGAAAATTACTCTAGTAGAAAATGCTACTGAAATCACACCCTAAATTGATAAGTATGTACTTTCACTATATTTCTTATATAGTCCTGATAAATGCGCATTATTCTAATGTGAATGAGTTGTTTCAAATGGGTTGGATACTTCCCTTAAGAATAAAGGAATTTAAAAAAAATAAAATCTTAAACCCCTTTATGGTAGGGAATATGTCTTCTGCATCTTGCAAAGAGCTTATCACACCAAAGCTTTAATATATAATAAATAAAAACAGACCATCTTTTCAAATGCATTTGTTAGATGCCTAACTATATCGCTAAATCATTGGATATCACTTACGTTCTTAAAATAGCACTCAGGTGCTTACAACAAGCCTTAAGATACTCAGCTGATAGTTAAATCCATAACATATGCCCCACCTGGAAAATATGGCTCTGAAATAGCTGTTCAAAATTAAATTTCCATGTGAAGTTTGCCTATTTTGGGCCTCATCTCCAGCTGGAAGACTAAGATTAATTTCTTTGAGAGTTAACTGTTTTACCCCAGCTGAGCATTGCATCCCAAACTTGGTTTTGTCCTTCTGGTTAGCTGTGATCTTTAGAAAGGCTTGATTGTGCTTGGTCGGTGAGCACTGGGAAATAGGTAAGATGCACAACAAAACCAATGTGGCATTAAGGGGAAACATGTGAGTGAAATCTTAGTCCTCATAAAGTCAATTGGAGTTTTGCCACCGATTGACATGGCGTCAGGATTTTATTCCTTAACTTCTCTAACGTCTTTACTTTTGATGACTTGCTATGTAAGTCTTTATGATATATTAATGCTAGTTTATATGTTCTGAAGACATAGTGCCTGGTAAAACAAAAGATGCAAACCTTGTATAAACCTTCAGTGTGTTTCTGTTCTGTCTTCTTCAGGCATTAAAGGATGTGTCTCTTTGGCTACTGCTCTGCTGGAGCTGAAACTTTCCCAAAACTCACAGCTAAGCAGTTCAGTGTGTGTTGCATGGGACAGCTACAGAATTCCAATTACTGCAATGGTAAGTAGCACCGAGACATGTAATCCTCAAATTTAAGTCATTAAAGAGGTTGTAAATGCACCCAGGAACACTCAGAAAATAAAACAAACACATTTAAATATAAATATAAAAAAAGACCTTCAGGTCACAATACTCTCTGTCAGAGGTATTATTTGGAATTTGGTGTATCAGAATGATTTGCAAAATGAGAATCACAGCCCTATTTCATTAGGCATTATAAAGTGCTTTCAGAAAGACTCTCGGACGTCTAAGATACGCATGCTAAGAAAGCAACTGCTGAAAGCATGATAGAGGAGGGACGGAAGCATACAGTGCAGTTTATATATGTATTCATATATGTATTTGTATTACACACTTTTAAAGGTCAAACATCCTGATTTATCCTTTAACCTGCTCATCAACCAGCTAATTTCCTATAGGCTCTGTAGCAGAAATGAGTCTTGAGAAGGGATTTGGGGGAAGATTTAAAGAGGGATTTGAAATGTTTAGCTACTGGTTGATCAAGTTTTCTGTTAATGATGGTTGACCTGTGACTTCTAACTCTTGTGCTTGCCAGAGGTTCTGATCAGATACTGTTTCTTGAACACAAGACACAGCTATGGCTTTGAATGTTATATAGACGTGTATTATACAGTGCCACTTGAGACTTATGCTAATCAGTAGTAGACTGTGAATATGAGTTTAAATGCAGATTATTATATGTTGGATATGCCACTGAATCCCCATAATGATGCAAGACCTCTGTGCACATTGCATGTAGCTGTACAAATACACAGGTTTAGCTGAGTGCTTAGACATTGTGGTATTTTAATGTAATTGCATCTATGGACATTATAAAGTAAACAATAACACATTTGTCTTCGTTACTATCATCACAGCATTTTTCTAAGAAAAGAACAAATTCTTTTCCTGGTTGCAGCTTCTCAACTAAAAATCAAAGATACCCTGAAGTCATAAGCTATGCGGTGGTGTTGCTTGTATCGCAGCTTTAGCCAGGATTCTTTGTAGTGTTCTTTCTGGGCAAGGGGAGCAGAGAGAAAAATGGATGTTTGTTTAGAAAGGGTTGTGAGCATTTCACCTATTGCGGGCTATACTTCTTTTGCAGTGTTTCCTTATATTTACTGAATTTGTGTCCTGTGTATTGTGCTAACAGCAGTAGGATGCCTTGATTGCGCTTTATTTTAAGATTTTCACTTGTGGCCAGTGAAAAGTTGAATGCAACACTTTAGAATCCTAACCGCATCTTTTTATTATCATGGTTATGGTTTAAGTTGTCTTGGTTTTAATGCCAAAGGCTTGAGGCCTAGGCAAATGTTGCAGATCTTTCAAAACCCGTATAGCAATGCCAAGTATCAGGACCAGCTCGTGACCAATAAATGCAGCAATCACTCCCAGAAGTACTCAGCGTTAGATGCAGAGGTATTTACTCTTCTATGGCTAAAGACACAAAATCAGTCACACACCCAGCACCCATGCTTTCTGCCTTCAAACTGTAACCAGATACAAGACTCCATCATGCAATCTGTCTTCTAGACTTGTTTCCCCTCCGTTTCCAAACTCACCTTACTCAAAGGCAAACCTTATGGAAGAGGAACCTAATCACAAGCTTCATTATATGCTCAGCCATAGCAGGCAAGTGAATAAGCAGGGTTCAGATTGTTTCTTTCAGCTGAAAACCGTATGTGCTGATTGCAACTTTGTTAAATACATAAATAACTGGAGCCCTTCCAATCAGAGCCAGCCAAACCTTTTAATCATATACAGAAGCGTTCCTCGTGACATAATTATGCTATCCAGACTCCTTCCTTCATTGGGAAATATTCTGTCAAACAGTAAAATAATTAGCATGGATTTTAAAATCGGCATTGACATTCTAATGTCTAATTAGGTAATTGTCATTGGCACAGCAATACCTATTAGAGGCATGCAATTTGTGGAAGGGGTTTTGATGGAACAGACTGCAGGTGCAGATGGTCTAACAGCAGGACTCTTACCCGATGTAAACAAAGGTATTTTAATTAGCCATGTGACCCTGATCATTGTTAAAAGGTAAGGGCTGCACATTCATCTTCCCACCATCTACTTCCTGGTACTTTCAAGGGTAATGTTGAAATACCTCGACCTATGGTAAATTACATACAGACTTGATTGAAATTCTCTTCAAATCTAATTATTTTTTCATTTGGCTTTTGGCAACATTAGCGCTATATTGCAGTTGGCTCAGAAGTCTTACCTAGTTCCTGGTCTATTTTTGGTTTGTAGATCTCAATTGCTAACCTACACAAAGATATCAACTTTTCCTTAGCGTATCAGGGAAGACTTCCGAGATGTTGAAGTTTAGTTTTCAGCAAGTGGGTGCTGGAAGTACTTAAAAAAGTGCAGGAGACCTGAATTCTATAAAAATCCCTTGCTGGTGAGTTTGCATGTAACTCAGCACAGATCTTAGTTAAATTAGTTTTATTTGGGGAAACAGGAATGACCACACAGTCCTAGTAGCTATGAATAACCTTGAGGTTAGAAACAGAAGAGAGCCAGTCGGCTCGCAGTCCTGTTTGCATCAGCTGTGGGAGAAGCGCTGCATATGTTAGATGTTCCAAAGCTGACATCGCACCTGGTATCTGAAGCAAAACTTCACGGAAACTTTGTGTGTTTTGTTTTTCTCATCACTGCAAAGTCAACAAATATGAAAAAAAACGTGAAGGAAAAAGCACTTTTGTAATTTTTTTCTGGAGACTCTTTTACTGATGTCTCAATTATATTACAGTTCTTAAACTGCAGTAAGTATTTTTTATTATTACAGTTTAGCCTTAACCATATTTAGTTTTTTAGCACTCAGTCAAATAAGAACAAATATATGTGCTTCATTGAAATTATGTAGTCCTATTTAATGTATTGGAATTGTTCTTACGAGCAAAAAATGAAGTATTTTTAGAGTTAGGGCCTTAAACCGTACACTGCTTAGTGCAGGGTCTCTCTGTGTGGTATGTTTTCTGCAGTGTTTAACCCAATGAGTCACAGATCACTAATCTGCAGGGCTGGTATTCAAACAGAGTGAAAGAAATATGACTCTGTATTTTCCCTCTGTCTTTCCTTTTCTGAACCTGTTGATGCTGTGTCAAGGCACAGGACTATAATTTCCCAGTCAATCTGTGAGTGGTTATGTCATAAATATTTATGTATATAGAATCACAGAATGATGGGGGTTGGACGGGACCTCTGGAGATGATCTAGTCCAACCCCCCCACCAGAGCAGGTTCACCTAGAGCAGATTGCACAGGGATGCATCCAGGCAAGTTTTGAGTATCTCCAGAGAAGGAGACTCCACAACCTCTCTGGGCAGCTTGTTCCAGTGCTCTACCACCCTCAAAGTAAAGAAGTTCCTCCTCATGTTTAGATGGAACTTCCTATGATCAATTTTGTGCCCGTTACCTCTCGTCCTGTCACTGGGCACCACTGAAAAAAGACTGGCCCCATCCTCCTGGCACCCGCCCCTTAAGTATTTATAAGCGTTAATAAGATCCCCCCTCAGTCTTCTCCAGACTAAAAAGACCCAAGTCCCTCAGCCTTTCCTCATAAGAAAGATGTTCCAGTCCCCTCATCATCTTTGTAGCCCTACAAAGCTACACATCATCAGGTTGAGAATAGTTACATTAGACTGAAATTAACTCCTGAAACAATTTCATGTCCAGTGTGAGTGCAAGTGTGGGAGCAGCATCTACATTATAGGTACAGATCTAAGATATCCAGAAGGCTACAAAGGTGCTCTGAAGCTCTCATTACCAGTGATGCCTGAATCCGGTATAATGGGCTTGAAAGTTTAGACTTTTGGCTAGTTCACAACAGAAGCAGTTGGGCTTGGGTTCAGCCAAAGTTAGGGACTGAATGCAGGTGCCGGAGTCAGGAGCTGAGTTAGCCCTCTCCTTCGCAGAAGGAAGACCAGATGCCTCCAGGGGTTGACGAATTCACTCTGGGAAATGTGTAGATGTCTGCAGTGGCTGAAAAGAGGGAGCTCTGGCTGATAAAGCTCCCAGCTTGGCTGCTTAATAAATGTTTGATAAAAGTTTGCTAGGATGAGTCCAGGTCACTGTGAGAACTGGTGTGAAGTGTGGGGGTTTTGTTTGTTTTTTGTTTTTACGTTTGTGAAATTACATTGCTGAAATCAGGGAGCAAATGCACGTAATACCCTTACAAGTCACTTCTGCAGTCAACATTAAGACAAAAACATAAATTGTAAATCTTTTGATTGTAAATAATTGTAGTACTAAAGTTCTTCAAATTGTCAAGCAGTTGAGATGTATGAGAACCCAGCAGAATATGCTTTTTTTGAAGGTGGTTGCAATGGCTGCTCAGGTGTATGATTTCTTTACTGTATGAGAATCCAAACAAATCTTTTTCCAATAATTTGATTTGCCACCATTTTTAGGGTGGGAGGATCTCTTAGGTGCTGGAGCACATGGTAGGTCTTGGTTATTTGATGAGGGACTGTTTCATGTTATGACTTTATGAATGTTGCCGGACAGATTCTCTAGTGAAACACGTGGTGGCCTTTTGACTTTGTGTTCAGATCCATCCAAAGCTGTAAAATGGAAAATCTATATTCCTAACGGAGGTGATATAGACGATGTGCACTTTTTTTTTTTAAGCTATCTCATCTTAACAGAAACATTTAATGAATCAATGGTGAAAAATAAACTTCTTTTATTATCAGATTAAGTAACTTTGGGAAAACCTTTAATCTTGAGAATTTCATGGCTTATGTTGCTGCTTTCCAATGAATGTGAATGTTTTTCCGCTTCTGTCAGGCAAGTGCTATAGAGACCTTATTGTCTGAGTGTGATATAATGTATACTTGTTAATTAATGAGTTCAACCACCATGAGATAATCCTCAAGTGACATGATGCCTGTCTGTGCTTAAAAATAAATAAATAAAAGCTAGAAAGAATACAAGTGATAAACACACATTATATCTCTCCTACTGATGCTGGGGTTTAATTATGGGGGACAATTACCTACCGTAGTCAAAGGATTCGCACATTAATAACATTATATGGGGATAATGTCTTTCTAAGCTGCTATAGCATTTAAAAGCTGGTACTTACGTTGCAATCCAGATTCTGTCTACCCGTCAGTCCTGTCTGGATTATTGCTACATTATGTAATGTGGTCTCTTGTGGTTTTTTACTGTGTAATTAACATGTGGGTCTGACTTATCCAGTCCACTCTAATAAACCAGCCTTAATGAGTGAAATAATTATAATAATAAAAAATTTTACATGATTTCTGAAATTCTCTGTTACTCTTACTATGACATTTGTGTTCAAGCAATACGAAAGCTCAATTAAACATATATGTATCTAGTTCTATACAATTTGCATGCAGTAGTCTTCTGAGAACTTTTCTCTGGTTTCACCAGGAAAAAACTCACTGCATTGGAAGGGTAGAGTGGATAGACAAACTTTCTAATTCTGCATTCCCCACTGCTCCTTAGTCCTGCACTTTCACGGAGGAGAGATATGCTAAAACCTGTCAAAACTTAATCTCTTGCATATCCTTCTTAAATATTGCGTTTTGTGCTCTTCCCACTGTAAAATCTGTTACTGATCTCTCCTAAGAGTGAGTGAAGGATTTGTGACGATATTACAAAAGCACAGGTAGTTAGAAAATCACAGGAATATTACTGACTTCCAGATTTTTGCAAAATGTACTGCTTTTTGTGTCATTTTTAATGCACTCGTTAAATGAGTGGAGTTTATTCTAGAAATAGTATTTCTATAGTGGTCATCAATTTTCAGTGGAGGAAGACAAATAAATTACTTGATTTAATGCCAGTTGCTAATTTTCCAAAGTTTGGGGGGAAAAAAATGAGCCATAGCTTACTCATAAAGCAAATTATTTCTAAGAGTCTAGCGCTTTCTTTCGTGTTTAGTATAGGTTACTGTTAGCAAGTATAGTGTGCCTGTGCTGTGAAGAGTGTTCCAGCTGTGTCTCATTTACATGATAACTGCTGTGTTTTCTGGTGAAATTAATTAAGGGTTTTTCTAGGTATTTGGTTACTTCATGCCTGATTTTTCCCATGTTGATACATTAATAACTCAACCAGATAATGATGTGCTTTCATTTTGCTTTATAGCACATCCTAGGGGTACTGGGAAACTCTCTTGTTGGTTTATCACAAAGTTAAAATTGCAAATATAAACAGAACGTACTACTTTATAGGTGGAGTAAGTACTGTGGCGTAGATCAATGCAATTCAGATTGATTCCAGCGGGGATTATTAATTTATGTCAGCTCTAAGTTTGGTCCTGGATTTTAGGGGTTCTGGTTTTATTACCCACTGCTGCTGATTATTTTCAATGTCCCTAAAATCTGCCCATTCTATGTAAATATCAGCGTGAAATTGGAAGCAGAGCTTTTAAGAAGATAATTTCCGATTAAAGAAGTTTTTTTTCATGAAACTTGCATCAACCTGCGTAAAGTAATCCATGTACTAACGTAATAACTTCCTAATATAGCTACACTTGAATTCAAAGGATGCTATAGCATGTAATCTCTTTTTACATTAAGTATAGCTTAGGTAATACTTTCTCTTGGGATATGGTGTGTTTTTTTTTTTTTTTTTACCAAAGCCATTTTTAGGCTTCAGAGATATGCTAGTAAAATATTATATCAATCAAATTGAAAATGAAGGTGGAACAGTGTACCTTTATCCAACCTGCTTTAGTGGATGTGTGTGTGTGCACGCTTTGCTTTGTGTAGCATCTTTTTGGTTTGTAGGAAGCATCTTTTATTAGGGCAAGGGAAATAGCTGGGGAAAAAAAGGACATGGTTGGAAACAGGAATGTCAGACTTCTGCCAAAGAACGCTTTGGGAACAGTTGTTTTAATTTAATTTCACGTTCCTCTATTAGACAACTTGAGGAAGAAGCGTAGTTAGCACCTGTGGAGCAGAGCGGTGGTGTTGCCGAGGGAGAGGCAATATCCTCAGTGGTCTGTGACAGAGGTGGCCAGCAGCTGTGGAGCAACGAGGTGTAAAAGAACGATATACCATAAAATGAGTGTTTGTATTGAATTAATCAAACTTTCTAGCTAGTGTGTACTCCCAGTGCTTTGGGGTAGTGCTGCAGCAGTGATGGACCCAGGAACTGCACCTCCTAACCTACAGGTAGCGACAGTCCAGCCTCTCTGAAGGTGTCAGATGCAAACTCTTTCAATCAAAATACATGGTGTGGATCTTAACCACAGGACAAACTACAACACACTCTTCAAAGATGAGGCTAGGAACTAAAATTCCTGATCTGACTGGATACCAAAAAGCACGGGCTCAATAAAATCACTTGCTTTATGGCATGCTGTAACTTCCTTCATTAACCTCTCTGCATTTCACAGGCTATAAACTACCTGTCTCTTTCCTTTTGCTGAGAGAAAAGCGCATTACCATCTCTCTTCTCTCTTCCCTTCCTTTCCCTCCCCTCTTTGTGAACATCCCCTCTGTTTCACTGGTGCCAACTACCTTTCCTTTCAGAGATGGTCTTATAAATACTTGTCTTAATTACACTCTAAGCAACTGTTCTCAACTTGTTTTTAGCTTTGAAGTCTGTTGCTTCTATTTCAGACAAGAAATAGAAGAGGACTTGTACACCCAAAAGCTTGTGTTCTCTCTAACTACACCAGTTGGTTTAACAAGGGACGTTGCCTCTAACTACAAACATGTCTTGCTTGGTTTCCATGTAAATGCGGGCCTCCCTGGATAATCAGGGTTGAGAAACTGGGGATGCAGCAGTTGCTTTATGACAGGCACTTCCCCACTGGTAGCTGGATGTGTCTGATGTTTATCAAGCTTCTTCCAATGTATATTGCCTGGTTGTCCTCACCCCTGTATCTGTCATGATGGTGCAGGTATATGGGATGACATATACCCTGTTCTGAGGTATATGTGTATGTATAGAATGCTGGAACTGGTGCTTTTCTTGCTTAAGAGCATTTATTCTTAAGATTGGGAAGATATACTGGTGGGTTTTATATTTGTTGCACTGGTTAGTCTGGTGTCATCAAGGATTTGCTGGTCTGTAGTTTGCTTCTGATGACTTCGATGGGAGTGAGAGTGTGTTTGAAAGTTGGAGAGGAAACTCAGTTCAGGGAAAATATCAGAGGCAATGATCAGGGGTTGTGACTGTTTAATAACTTCTAAGGTAGAGTAGCATGTTACAGTCAGGATTTGCTGTATATGGGGCATTCATTTTGTACACTAATGAGTTAGTACAATATTAACACTGCTCATTCAGGAAGATGAACTGTTTCCCCGGAGAGTATTCCTGCTGAATAAAAATCATATTTAGATTGGTGAGATGGGTCTCATGATTGTTCTTCTCATTATAGATATGATGGTGCCTCAGGGTTTGGCCGTGTACCTTGGCTTTTTAAAATGTGTTTTGAACAATTGCTGACTCCATGATATAGGTCTACAGGTTTTCACTAATGGTAGTTTGAAGGCTACCATTTCTTATGCTGATCCGATTGCAGATCTGCAATGATATGGCTCTGATACTCTCTGGAAAGTAGGTTTTATGGAAGTATTCTAGATATACTTTGATGGAGGAATGGTTGTTACCGAATTTCTGGTGGTAACAAAGAAAAGAACAAAAACTTCTAGTCATGTATGTATTTAGCTGCAACTCATGGTTGGTACAGTTATCTAGAACCTGTTCTTTATGGTGGGCTATGAACTAGTTGAGGTATTACATGATCATTTCAATGCTAGTTTCATAGGGTTAGGGAAAGACGGCTGTGGTTTGTGAAGACAAAATGGGTGAGTTTGGTAATATATTTGGGTTTGAAATCCGATGGTTAGGTGTCACCTTGTAGATGCTCAGGTGAGTCCGTGATGTCAGGGAGGTAGGTAGATGATGAAGTCACTGAAAAAACCAGCTGTATGCAATGCTGTAGGATCTTTTTATAAATTTTGATATTCCGTCAGCAAACATGTTACGAATGCCTATAGGTCTCCAGACGATCCTTGCTTATGCATTGTAGGGACCACATGAGAAAAATTTGTGGGATGAGAACGAGAAATTTAGAGTACCGGTTTTTCTAGGAGCTGTCAGGCAATGGATCTAGTGGTATATATTTGAGCTGTAAAATGAAGAGGGGGGTGTAGGGTCTTTAAGTTCCTTGTAGCAGGTAGTGTCTCTTAGTCTTACTTGTGTAGACTTTGCAGGTTAGCATAATGGTAGCCTTATCTTTGCCTGCTCTTTGATGACTGAATCATAAGGATTCTAGAAACTTTGTTTAAAAGCTTTGTTAGTAGCTGATTCTGTTCACTAACATCTTTTGTTTTAATTTTTAAAGCAGTTGAGGGTAGTGATGAAGGTGGGGAAGGGAAGAGTTGTTCAGAAGTTCCTACATCTTGGCTGTGAAAAAAACCTTGGAGATGCAGTTGGTTTTAAAAAAAATAATCCTCTAATGTCCCATATACTTGTGTTTTTGGGGTAGCTTCTCTGTGCAGAAGTGTACATCTATGAAGAGGTTCCCTTGTTTATTAATTTAACAGCTACGACAGCCTAGTGCCAGATGTTGAGAAGGTGATCTATGGTCATGGACGTTGCAGCTTTGGGTGAGGTTGTGGTGGCTTGCCAGGTTTGATGGTTTCTGTGGTTTATTACATCTACTCTTGCTATGGTGGTATGTAGAACAGTAGCAGAAATTGTTGATGTGTTTCTTATTTTAATATTGTGATTAAATTTAAATGACTGGAGGTCAGTTAATTGTGCACATACAAAATTATCTTATGTACTACAGTAATATTTGAGGATTTGCCAAGACTGGGGCTCTGTGGTTCTTGGCCAAGCAGCAAATAATCCATTCCTGAAAGAGACATTGCTCTGATCTCTCCTATCCTTGTTCCTCAATATTGTCTCTCTGGTTTTTACACCCAGTTTGTGTATAGAGACCTAAATTAAAATGAAAACTTTTCAGGGAATGGCTTGTTTGTTACTTTGTGTTACAATACTTACTGCGGTGGAAATTCTGCTTGCTGAGATCTCTGAGGGCATCAGGAATACAAACAATAATAGTACTGAACCACGGAAAGTTACGCTTTGATCTGTTTGATATTTACATTCTTTATGAGGGAGAGACTCAGCTGTGCTCATAGTTTTGCATTGTGTGTGAACATGCTTTCGGTGGAGTTCTGGCATGTTTGTTTGGTGTCTTGCTCCTTGCATTGCCTCCTGCTCTTATACTGCTTTGATAAGCTCTGCAACAGCTCATATCCACTGCTGAGTGAAGAAAAGGATACTAAGCTCAGAGGAAGCAGAGAAATATGGACTAAGGATGAAGCTGTCATGCATCCAGAGAGTAAATCCAGTTGCCTTACTCCTCTCTTAGTGCTAGCAGGGGGACAAATTTGCCTGGAAGTGATGGGGACCGTGATGCAGTCCCTAGTCACATCCCGCAGGCACCTGCTCCAGGAGAGAGGTGAGATGCGCCAGCTTTGCCCTGCCTTCCTTCATGAAGGTGTTTGTGCTCACACATGAGAGTACCTTTCAAAAACCATTCCTTAAACTCCTGTTTAAAGAAGAGCAAAAATGGAACAGTCCAGATTCCTCTTCAAAGACACCTATGTGAAAAATACATATATATGTAATTTATGAAACAAGAAGAAAGTATTTTTATCCATGGACTTCACAGTCTCCTCTTCCCCCTTCTCACATCTTTTGCTTGCATTATGATCATGAAAACACACAGAGGAGGAGTCTGCATGGATTTGGGGTACGAGAGTTTTTTGGTTTTGTTTTCCCTGAAAGGGAGTGTTTCCTTACACAGTTGTGTGGGCACACGGCCATGAGGTAAGGGCCTTCAATTTTAATTTTTTTTCTCTAATCTGTATATTTACGTCTTCAAGCTTCTCAATATTCTGCTATGCTGAACATACAGTTAGGTATACGTAGACAATAATAACATTGGCCCGTAAAGCCAGCCATGAGTCTTTGTACTGAATGCAGAGAAAATTCATGGTAAGCGCAACAGTCAAAATCATGCAAATTACCAACTGTAGCATCATAAAGATGTAATTACTGGACCAAAATGCCAAATTTTCAGTCCTCTTCTGATTAGTTGTTGGAGCAATGAGTTATCACAAGATTGCTACTTGTTAATATTGGCAAATCAACAGCTGCTATTCTTTGGTATAATAATATCACTAAATTCTGTGATTGTCATGTATCTAGTTTTACATCAGATATGATTATGCCATTAGGATTAAAGTCATTATACGGTTGGATTAGAACTGAGCATGATTTTGGATAATGACAGTGTTAGTGTCACTATAGATTTCAAATTATATTAATTTCTGTCAATATGCAAAAATACACTAGAAAACATTTTCACAGGGACTGGGGCATGTGTTTGTTTCCCCGTAATAGCATTCAGATGATGTCCATGCTATAAATGAAATAGGATTGTATAATTTACTGTCTGCTCATAATAGGAATACGCACTCTGTCGTCAAAAATTCAAGTGTTGTAGAAATGATCCCATCTTTGAGCAAATGTTGCAATTACTTCAAGCTGTCGAAACTCTGCTTCCTTTGAACAGAAGTGTCCAGAGCAAATACTGCAACAATGAATCTTTTTATCGTTCTGCAATCCCATTTGTGATAAGAGGAATTCCTTGGGGATTACTTTAAATTCTGTACATTAGCAGCAGTTCCGTGGGTTAAATCAGATAAAACAGGCTCTTATCAGATTATTAGTCACATTAGGCAATTACATTCTTATCTCTTAGAAATAATTCTTGCAGCCTTGGTGCTTATTTCTCCTCATTAGAAGAGGCTAATTCCTGATTAAGATCTTTTGCCTTCCGTACAATAAACCTTTATATTGGATTTGCCACATAAATTGAAAAATACCTTGCGGCAGAGAGGGACAGCTGCACTTCCCTTTTAAAAATATACCTCGCTTACAGTTTAAACATCAGTGGTGCAGAAATGCTGCCTGCAGTTTGGGATTTAAGAAGGCAACACTGTAGCTTTTTGCCAGCATAAAATTTAAAGGCCTCCAAACCAGCGCGGTTTTATAGGAAAGCAAACATGTCTTCATTTGTTTTTATGGAGTTCAGTTTAAATTGCATGAAAATCAGAGCAAGCGAAGGATGTTTCACACACTATTTGCATAACGGCTGTAAATATAATGCCCTGCGAGCAAGCCCACCTGTGGGATGCCTTCACAGCGAGCATCCTGTGCGGTGTAGGCAGGAGGGTTGGCGCAGGGACAGACCCTAATCCCTGATACCTCTTGCTCCCTTGGAAAGTTTTCTGCAAACACCGTGTCACATGCATGGAGCCATGCTTGTTGGCAGGTATGTGTCAAATATGGGCTTGTGTTTACTGTAGGAACTGGATCAAAGTTGTTTTGCTCTTTCACGTAATTAACTCAAAAGAAATAGCCGATTGAGTGATTTGCTTAAGATAAGCAAGGCACTTGGGAAACGTAAGTGCTTCGGTGGAAATGATACATGGGAAAAATGAGAGTCACATTGCTTCACGGGTCATGTCTGCGTTTCCGACGTTCGTGTCACTAACTGGTTGCTGAAACAGATGCCTCCCACTTCCCACCCTTTCAGGAGCATTCGCTTTTGTAATCGTTCAATGCTATACCATCCCTGCTGCTGTTCCCTGTGCACCATCGTGTATAAATCTGTGTTTTATGCTTAGACAGCGTACGTGAATGCTTGTGCGAGAAATGAGTACAGTCAGTGTTGCTTCAATATTTTTGTAAAGGATTAGCAAAAATGTTTCCCTTATTAGAAGTGAGATGATGGGAAGTTTTCAAAGGCAAAAATGGCAAACACCTAACTCCTATTAAAAATAAATGGGAATTAAGTGTCTGCCAATTAGGCCTGTGAAAACCTTTCTGGTGGTCTTTAGGGTTGAACCAAATTACATTGAAAACCAGATGGGAATACGTTAAGGATGAAGTGATTGCTTGAGACAAAGCGTTGCCTGTTAGAGGTGGTCCCGAGTGAAGTTTTCGGTGTCTGTCTGTGTATATGCAACGTATGTCATATTATGTTTACAGAGCACCTTTAGTAAAATGTTCAATGCAATGGCTGTACAAATATTGCTACGTGCTTTTCTTCCGTTTAGTTTTCTTATTTTGCAAGTGATGTTAAAAATTCATGCCCAGAGACATTGTGTTTGGACGTCTATCCACTGATTGCATGGGAAACGCTAATAGTTACTTAACTTCTTCAGAAAGCTCTTGGAAGACAGTCCTGTGGCAAAATTTGAACCTCCAGGGTTGTAGCCTTTCAAAATAGGAAAAGAAAATTGCATTAGATTAAGAAACTAATGACCTGTGAGAGAGATTAGAGCAGTTTCTTTCCCAAGTTGCAGGACAAGTGTCAAGGCATTGTGCAGGGGTTCAGGTGCCCACCTGGACAGATCAGGGCAAGGACTTGAACTTGGATCACCTTTGTCACGCAGTGACCAGAGAGCACTGAGCTCTCTGCCCAAAGTCCCATAAAAGCCATCCTCAGGAAATGTTCCCCTAAGTTTCTTTAGGCAAAAATATTTGACTTAGTCCTAGTTGTGTGGTGCCGCACAAGCCCAGAAGCTCCAAAGAAATGCTGCGCATCTAATTTCCATGACAATCAGCAGGCAAATAATCTGAATTATTTAGAAAATATCAAATTTTCTAAATAAATCAGAAGTGAGAGGATGGAAGTATCTTCTTTACCTAGGTCTCTGTGGTATAAAGATTAAGTGATTTACCCAAACCTTGGGAAGTTTGGGGTAGAGCTGAAAATCTGAACCCACATCTGCTACTTCCAACGTTGCACTTCACGTACGCTTCCGGCTGTGATCTGCCAGTGTCCCAACACCGTGATTTGGGCCAACACGGTTAAAGGTCTGTGGCAATTGTATACCTTGAGTGATGGGGGATTTGGCTGAAACCATTGCTCTGAGACTAGCTAGCTCTCGGGCTGCCTGCTCCCTTAATCCCTAGCTGTGAAGCAGAAGAGGGCTGGAGTCTTGGGGCTGCTCTGTGCAATTCCCAGTTGCCCAGGCAGTGAGTAACTTCTGGAATATCAAGGCACTGATGTAGTGCACATAAAATGCTTTCTTAAACTGTTGTTTGAGGGAAAAGGTTTATGCAGGTAAGGTCTTGGAGCTCAGAAGTTTCACTAGAGTGCAAGATGATTTGGCTGCTATCTAATCTGCACTTGAGGTGTTTTTATGCCACCAGAGTAGCACAAAAATCATCAGTGAAGCACTAGATCTTGGCTGTTTCGTTACAGTTATCGTTCTACTTCTGTGGGTAAACTTGGCTGTTCACCAACATTTGTTTTGCTGTAAAACAGATAAACCGATTCTGTTTGTGAAATACTATTATTATTATTATTATTGAGACTTTTACTCTGGCCTGGCTCCATTTATGAGGAAAGCCTCGTGGAACAAAACCAGCCTGGTGGGGTAAAGGGGTCTTGAGCAAGCTCCTGTGCTGAAGCTAAATTCTTGGCTCTTACTCAAGAGCCAAGTGTGAAACATTAGATTGCTTAAAGTGTGATAGACTAGCCTCTTTTTCCTTTTCTAGCAACTATAGCATTTTCCTCCACTGTGGTATTTCACAAGATCTATTTCCCTGTCCATTTAAAAAATCTGATGTGGGTAACCAAACTTCCTGAGTTCGTTAATCTTCTCCAGCTTCTTATAGATCAGCATTGGCCAATAAACTGCAAACATCATTCTGACTAGGGCTGATGGAAAAAAGAAAGTCTCTTCAAAAGCTTTGATAGATTTTATTTTTTTTAACCAAAAGAAAAAAATTCAGAGAGCTGCTACTTTCCTGGAAAGCCTGTAAGTTGTATTGGAAAAATCCCAAGCCAAAACATTTCAATAGGAAATGCGCATATTTCTATTTGGGTTTTCTCTCCTACCTCCCCCATTCTCAAGTTGCTAGACTCAAATTGTTCTTTTATAGATATCTAAAAATGAAGTTTCCTACCAATGGGATGCTGTTAGCTTCCATGCAAGCATTCATAGATGTATTAGATGTGGATTTCTAGAGCTCACATTAGCAGCTATCTCAGGTTAGCAAAGAGCTCAATTAACATGGCCATAAATTTTGAGCAGTTACGACCTCCACCTCTTCTTCTCCTCATCAACAGTTATAAGCCTTTTCTCTTCTAAATACAAGTATTTTTAAAGTGTGCTTAATAAAGCTATTTTTATTCCCTGGCCTTTTCTCAAGGTTTGATGCTGAATGAAAAATGGGCAGCTCACTAGGAATGGTACATTGTAATGGTTGCTTTGCTGCAGAGGGATTTGTGAATTTTATGCTTGTGGTTACTTGGTTTTAACGAAGTTGGTCTCTCCGGGACCGGCGTTTGTAAAGTAAGCATAATGGGCACTTGTGACACAAGGAGAATTTATGACAAGAGTAAGAACCTGCTTATGGTTCTTGTAATAGCCTACGAGATCGTATACCATGACCTGCCTTTGAAATCACATCAGATGTGGACTCAACTTTAGAATATACAGCTTGCAATGACCATACCTTCTACTTCTCCCCTATGATGTTACAGGGGAGAGAGAGCGCTGTATCATGTCTTCTGAGCATTAATTTAATATTACAGCCTGTGCATCTAGGAGCAGTTGCCTGTTTCACAAGCTCTTTATGTGGGATGGGAATAGTTCCTTCTTGTTAACTTGAGTCTGTCCCATGACCAGGAAACAAGACGACTAAATAAGAAGCCTTGTTAAGGTACTAGCTAAGTTGTTAAGAACCATATTGGTCCTAGTGACTAGACGATCACTCCAGGGAAAGTTGTCTGGTGACTCCGATTTCCATCCTCTGTGATCTTAATATACAGATTTTTCTTCGGTTTCTCATTCCTGTCCACAAGATCATTGCCTGTTAATCATGAAATCATGTCTGTGTTATCCCTACAATTCTTCACTCTTGGAAAAAGTGTTGCCACATGGAAAGTTTCCAAAGCTTTGATTTCCTCAAGGATTGCTAAAATATAACTTAATAAGAGAACAGAAATATAACAATATTTTGTTTTCCTTTTCAATCTAATTCTTTGTTGTTGTTGTTTTTAAAGCTAGAATTTTTAGACCTGAGTCTCTCAATACATGTAGAAATAATTGCTAAAACACAAATTTGCTGGATTAGAATGAGAACGGCATAAATTTGGTGGCAGACCACAGCAATCCACAGCAATCTGTGGACTAGCTTGCAAGGGTCTTGAAAATCATGGAGAAAAGCAAGTTTATAATCAATAGGTTTGTTTGTTACATAGGGATCTGCAAATTAGAAAGATTAATGCTCCCCCAAAAAACCACTGGAGTTTATTCTGTGCTTGAGCACAGGGGTGAGGTCATACTTTAAACAACCTTCTCACCAAATTTCTATGATTCAGTGTTGCACAATGCTTTGTAATGGAAAATGCCCGGCTCCTGAAAAGACCCCAAATTCTGTTACATTTTAAAGAATATTTCTTGTGTATTACTGCCATGTTTTCACTTGTTACAAAGTAGTTATTCAAGCAGATTTCCTGAACACCTCAAACTTTCTCCTAGGAATTTTGAACATTATGAAAGCACCTTTTAAGAATTTTAAGTTTGAAAAAAATGTGCCAAGCCCTGGTTCGTGAAAAGACAAAGGAAAGTGTCATTCACATGTATGCTCCCTGAGCTGTTTGAGGTGATGATTCTGGCATATCTTAGGGCAAACCCATAAAACTGGCAAAAGATCACTTTTCTTGATGGTTTTAAATTGATTTACCAAGAGAAGAAGGGAAAAAAAGAAAAAAAAACCCCAAACTAAAACAAATACTTAATCTTTTCACGTCCTGTAGCACCGTATATTTAAAACATCATTAGTTATATTCAACTGGGTCTTTTCCAATATCACTCACAGAACATGGAAAGTCTCCAACTGACTTCACTAGGTTTTGGCTTGAGGCCTGATACCGAAAAGTGGACTGAGCGTCTGCCTGAGCACCACTCAGCAGCACTTGAGAAGAAGCAGCCTGAACTTCAAACAGTGCTGTGTCTAATGTCCCATCTACAGTCATGGCATGGGAAGCTGATTTACTAAGGGGACAAGTCATATCCTTGGCTGGGTTCAGCGCCATTTGTTGATTTTCAGCCTCTTTCCTCTTTGCGAGGACTGTGTTTGTTGAATGTGGCATTTTAGGGCCATACAAACCTTCAGATCCTGCATTCTTGAACACACTGGAAACTTTACCAATAATGGAGCTGAGCACCTACTGAGTCCTGGTGTATGGGGCGAGCACTGATTTATAAGGATGATAACTGTATGGTGCATGTAAAGGTCTGCTTAAGTCAAACTTTGCAGTAGAAGTGATCTAAGGATAATTGTTTTTATAGCCATCCTTACAAAGATTTTAGTGCCCTTAAACTTTTATTTGCTTAAACATAACAAAAGTTCAGTTGTAGTCATAGCTGTTTATTTTACAAGGCAGTTATATGTGGATTTTGCTGCTGGTCAGATTTGTAAAAAACACATGCTTTACTGAAGGGAGGTAATATTGAAGAGAAGAGTTTTTTCCTGTTGGATTGTCCTATTATGTGTTTGTTCCTGTTAGCACAGTAATAGAAAGAAAAGGCTTTATGCAGCTTTATTATGAATGGGAGCTGATTCATAAATTCTGTTGAAATTGAAAAGAACGTCATAGGAAATACTTTAAAAAAAATTGGTTTTGGTTTATTCAGTCATAAAAAAAAAAAAGAAATCAATTTATGAAATGTGCAGATGGTTTTCAGTCTTGGTGAATGAATGTCCAAAACTTTGGAATTTGGATTTTATTTTGTTAAACTTCCAAAATCTGTTGGCTGACTGGAGACTTCCAGTGCTATGGTGAAGCTGCAAATCTGTTCCAGTTGTATTTTCATGTGAACAACACGCATGAAATATATGAAGCACCCTGATTCCAAAATCATTTAAATACCTTAACTAAATCTGAGGAAAATCAATGCATTTTGCTAGTTTGACAAGTGGGGCATTCCCAAGTATATTCAAGGGAGGATCAGATAGGAAAGAGTTAACAAGTCAAATTTGAATCCTTTCCAGAGTGGTTACTGCCTTAGATTATATGTAGCGAAACAATCAAAAGTCAGTAGTACAGAACGGATTTCTGTGTCCTCCAAAAGATGAATAGGTTCATTTCCAATAAATGATGTGAAAGAAGTTGAGCCTTCAGCTTGTTATTCATGTTACCTGTGGTCTTGCATGTTTAAACAGT
Organism: Gavia stellata; assembly: GCF_030936135.1. Taxonomy (NCBI): domain Eukaryota; kingdom Metazoa; phylum Chordata; class Aves; order Gaviiformes; family Gaviidae; genus Gavia; species Gavia stellata. Next base: position 14,502,915 of record NC_082601.1, on the reverse strand, counting down.
TCTGCTGCTTTCGTTAGCAGCGATACAGATCCTACCACTATTTACAGTCCTTCATTTGCAGTTCTGCGATACAGCAAGCAACCTTTAATACAAACCTTATTTATTTATATATTTATTTATTTATCCCCACCCCACACCCTGCCATACTCCTGAACCTTTGTGGAAAGAGGCAAACACTTCACCAAAAGGAAAGCTATTTTTACCCCTTAGCCTTTCTTTGGAAGGAGATAAAAATGAAATCTAACTGGAGGAAAGTGCTATTGAAAGGGTGAGGGGAACAGAAAAAGATTCAATTATATTGTTTGGATCAAGATATTAGTATGTGAGATCCGGTTTCACATAGACTTCAAAAACAAACAAAGACGACTCCTTTTGAGCCTCTGGCAATGTGACTGGCTCCATAAGATCAGAGCTCAAATTTACATGGATCTGTATTAGTTCAGGTATGAAGAGTTTCATTTTGCTGATCTTTTGAAGCAAATTCCACATAGCAGCACAAGAAAGGGCTGCCACATCGGATTTGACACCCTCCAACTGTGCCTTATGCCAATGTTTTCGTTGGTTCCCTCCTTACAAAATAGCTCTTTGCCAGTTTTCTGAGGACTCCATCCTTTCTTTTTCTTTCTTTTTCTCCACCACCCCACCCCCCCTGCCCGTTTGAGAATGGTTTCATTTGGGATTGTTAAAGTATGTATAGAAATAGCCATGAAGTAGAGGGAAAGGAAGAGCTGGCTTGCAAACTCCCTCTATTATAGTTGAAAAAATAACCCTATTGGGAAGTGATCTGTTGTTTTCTTTTTGCCTGTAAACAGTTATTACTCTGTGTGCGTTTATTAGCAAAACATGGATATAATTAATAGCTTTTCAGTTTTTAAGATGTGCACATGTGAAGTGTAAAACAAACTGAACCTTGCTCAGCTCCTGGCTTACATTGCTTGTTAGGCTCTCCTAGGCTGTGCTCTTGAGTTAACCACCTCCTTTCCTCAGTTGTTTCAAGCTTCCTTGCACTGGCTTTAAGCTTTCCACCCTCTGGGCACCAGACAGCTCAGAGACATGTAGCTGCATGCTCAGGACCCGTACATGAAGAACTGTAGAAACTGCCGCTGGATATAGAAATTCCCATAGAGCTCTACATATGGATTAAGCTATGGCAGCACAAGATATGGCAGAAGGCAGCCAAAGCAACAGCAAACTGCCCAGTGCAGTCCTCGATGCCTCTGATGGCGTTGCTGCCAACCAGCTCCTCCACCCTGGTGTACAGTCCTTGCAGTGGTGTTGCTTATGTGTTCACTCACTCTGCGGATTGCACACAAGCAACCAAAGTGTGACCCCATGTACCCAGCAAATTCAATTACTGTTAAAATAAAACAACTAAGGCAACATAGAGCTCTTTCTATATTGCTGTTGCGGTTCAAAAGCTGCTCTGAGCAAATGGTAGTAACTGACAGTTCCTATATTATGCTGTACCAGCCTCTTAGAAGCTTATCTTTTGAAAGATGGATAATATTCATAGTTAATCCCTGAATTCTGCAACTTTGTCAAAGAAGTAGTGTTTAGTGTGCAGGCAGGATGCACTGTTTTCATACTCTGGTTTTCAGACTCTCCTGCCATAAAAGCCTCCCCTCAACAGATGGGAAGTGATTTGTGATCTAAGGTTTGCAAAGAGGAACAAGCAGGGTGACTTCATGGCGTTCGATACAGGCTGTTCCTACCCCCCAGAAATGGTTGGTAAAGTAGTCACACTTGCGATGAACATCTTGATTTACAGGTGAACTCTTAACGATTTAATGTTTGGAAGGGGCGAGGTGGGTTGCTCACGTGTTGGTTCTTAGGTCTTTGTTTGTGAGGCTTTGAAATTGGGACTCCATTTAGAAATTCTCTGCAAATTTTAGAAATAACATTTCTGTGAAAATGTAACACAAAATCTGGTGGCATATGGTTGTATTTAGGTGACTAATACTCACTTGGGGCCATCTTCTTAATTTACTCCTGGCTTCACCATTCATGAGTAATGCATCTACTCCTAGCTCATGCCAATAAAGCTTTATGCCACCACACGTATAATATTTCACTACCTGTATTGCCTTCCCCATTGCTATGGCACTTATGTGGTTTGTGTTAACAAATAATCACCAAAATGAATAGCACAGTAAAATTATAAAACTTGTAATTAGCTTTAACAATTAAAAAGCCTACAAGCAGACTTTGTAAGGCCAAGACTCCAAAGATACCATTATGTCAAGGAGTTCTTTTCAGATCACAGTAACAGCGTGTAAACACACCCTGCAATGAAAAGAGTTAGTTGTTCTGCAAGAAATGCTTTAAAAATAATGTGATGATTTTTTTTTTTTTAAGAAGGGGTATCTGATTAGTTGGACCATAGCAAAATATTTACTTTTCTCTCTGTTAAGTCATGAATCTTGCCAGTGTCATATTTACTATAAATCATCCTAGGTTCTGGATAGCAGCATAAACGATGCCATGAAACACTTCAGTGCCTCCTTTCCCTCACATCCTGGATTTGGTTGCTTTCAACAAAAACTTCTCCAGGCTGTTTTAAGTGACTTGTACATATGGGAGCGTCTCATCTGCCTCTGAGACTTGGTTGTCAAATTTTTTACAGATGATGTAAACTGGCACATCATCGTGTTCCTGGGATGGGGATGAAGGCAAAAATAGTTTTTATGTTTGTGGTCTTTGGTTTGTTTTGGATTTTTTTCCAAGTCAACACTGGGGAGATGAGTGTTCTCCAGAATGTAAACTGGAGAATCAGATCACAGACAAATATATGGGAACTGGGAGCTATTTTTGGTGATAACAGGTTCATGAGTGGAAGAAGGGGAGATTAAAGATGACAAAGAGAAGAAACTCACCTGTCTCCCACGTGCAGCATGCTCTTGCCCTGGCTCCATCAGTTCCCCTTATGTAAGCGTCATTCATGATGGGGTCACAGAGTTATTCTTTCAGTTGTCTGGAAGCTGTAGGTCACATGAAGAACATCTCTTAAGGATCTGACAAAATATTTTAGACAGAAGACATCTTTTAATTCTTCAAAAGACAAGTTAAATGTATTCATTGCATAAGAAATCTATAATTTAACAGCAGCTGTGCAGCAGCCTTTCCATGCTATAGTGCAGTCTACTATATTGATGATTTCAAATATTTATACCATCATCCCACATTCATGAAAAATATTTAAATTAAACATGCATAGGAACAGATGCCATTCTGTTCTGGCAAGAAAACCTAGTCATAAACTTCTGCTTATGAAATGTTATTTCACTTGACCCCTATCGGTAGGAACTCATGAAAATTAAACTGGGAAAGGAGAAATATTGTATGTAAGCTCTTCTCTCAGTAAAACCTTTGAGTGGGTATGTGAAGACAAGATGTTTCCATTAATAGCAGAACACAGTTTGATTTGATAAGGTGAAGCTCACTGCTTTAACTTCTAACACAAGAGTTAGTGCCCAGTTAAAAGTTTCTTTTCACTTGCAGAAGGCAATTGTTAAAGAAGCTTTCTAGACCAAATTGCAAGTTATTAATTTTAGTAGTTCTATTAATTGTTAGAGATGATATAAAGTAACTACATTTAGTATTGTATTAAAATGCACAACTTTACTTTTGTTCTTGCTATACTAAAAAAATCCAGAGAGAGATTGTTTCTTACTAATTCTGACTAATGCGATGTTATGAAATAGGGAAAAGAGAAAGGAAATGTCTTGTAAAGATTGCAGGCTAAGGATGTCATCAGCCTCAATCTATTCATGTTAAGCATTTACATCTCTCTCCATGTAGTCCATATAGGACTACATATGCATTTGACTGGCATATTCGTAGCAAGGTCTGAACAAACAATTGATTCTATCTATTGTATCTAATCTGTCTTGGCATTTATACAATCAATGGAAGTTAGAAAAATAAGTGGGTGATTTCATGGTTCGCTCCACTTCTAATAGATCCTGTTTCAGCTGGTGGTCTTGGATTTTCTTCTTCTTCTTTTGGCATTGCATTTTAGCAGTGTTAACAGATTTTATTGCGTATGTCCTCCCTTCCCCCTCCCCAGCTGATGTAAAAAAATTGTGGGACTTAATGACACTGCAATAGTTATCGTGTATGTTATTTGTCATCTTACTTCTCCTGTTTTAGTTTGCAAAAGTTCTGGGGAAAGGGGAGTTTTGGATTTATACAATAGCTCTGCTTTTCCATACGATACTGTCCCGGGAATCAGAGCTGGACTGATAGAAAAGTTCGATCATTCCAGGGGCTGAAATGATCTCAAGATACTGAGCAGCGACAATGAACCAGTATTGCAAAACCCTGCTACATTACACCAGTCCAGAGCACAAACAAAGTTCTGCCATGGTTTAAATGAGTGTCTCATGAGGAAAGGTCTCTTTTGCTTGTGAAGGGGGGTCTGTTAGCCCTATGGGGAGGCAGCTGTGGGCAGCTCAGTATTGCAATGTTTTGGCCTGAAATCACTGAGAGAGAATATTATATATATGATATTTAAATCAGCAAGAATAGCATGATTTCATGGTTGGGAAGTCGTCAGATCCCCTCTCCACAGTGTTTTCTGTGAAATGACAAAAGCAAAGACAGAAGGCACAAGAGCTGACTGGTGATGTGACAAGAAGGGTACCTTTATTTTTGTAGTCAAGGCAGCGTACAAACACTGTTCCTTTCATGGCCTCTTTACCTGCCTTTGAACTAGATACTGTGCGAGTCGGAAGTAATAGCCATGCACAGCAAACCGAGGTGCATGACCTGGGCTATGCAGACAAATGCTAACTCAGCTCCCACCATGTTCTTTCTTCTCTGCTGTTTTGTCCCTGTCCTCAAAAGTCTGTACAAAAAAACCCAAAACCCCCAAACTTTGCTTCATTGTTTGAGAATGGAAGATTTGTCAAGTGATGAAGAAATAGGAATAAGAGTTAAAAGACCTGGGTTTAAATCTTAGCTCACCCACTGAATTCTAGTATGACGCTTTTTTACAAGTTACTTAATTCTGATTTTTTCAGAAAGAGGCACATGCTTACCTGCTTTCTGGGACCTGAGAGGGAAGGAAATCTATTCTTGATAGCAAAGACTCTGTAATGAGATATCAAATTCCTCAGATAGACATATTTAGTTTATAGTAACAGCTATGATCTAATATTTGTTTGAGTATTTGTGATGTATTTACAATATGTTTTTAGAATGGGTAATATAAAAACTTTGGGTAATACAAAAACTTCTTTTCCTTCTCATGTCATCATTTCCTCTGCCACTTATTTCTTATCTACCCCCTCCCCAAAAAAAAAAAAAAACAAAAACCCCCTAGCTTTTGAAAGTTACCAAGATGTCACAATAGAAAAATGAAAGGTCTTTCCAGTAAAGTTCTTGGGCATTTTGGGAACAAAACAGTCAATGATTAAAGAAATTAAAATAATTATAATTAAAAAAAAAAAAAAAAACTGCCCTAAGGAAATGCTGACCAGAATTTCTGCATATGTAATATAGTTTACAAAACAGCAAAGTATTTACCATAATAAACTATGCTTTTATTAGGGTCAAATAAAGTAGACCCTCTTTTCTATGAACTAGCCTTGGAAAGTTTGTTTTGTGCATCTTCACTCAGTTGTTTTAATATAGCGCTCTGATGTATCATTAGCATAAATTCTTTGCATTTAAGTAGTAAGTGGATCAGCTGGACTGAATATTTGTAGAAGGTCCCAGATTGATAGTCTTAAAAGCCTATAAACCTCTGTTTACATATAGTTTACACACAGTACAGTTAGAGCACAAGAAATGCAGCAATCCTCTCATCAGAAAATACCGTGGTTAAGGGACCGGGTTGCTTGGGCTCCTGGTCCAGCCGTGGGCTCTCCAAAAAGTGTCAGAAGGGTGACTTGCTAATAGACCTCTGAATGATGGACAGGACCTGTTCTGGGACCTTCCAAAGTACTTGTAAGCAAAGCAGTCGTGGGAAAATGCTATTAAGATGCAGATAGTATCTTCATAGCTATTTGCATCAATGGAAATTAATAAGCTATCGTAACTATTAAGGGTGGGCAGACTGGCTGAAAATATGCCCTCAGCAGTACCGGTGGCAACCTGCAATAATTGCATCGGTTATGACAGAGTTGCTACAGGTTTCAAGAAATATAACTGAGGAAAGAATTGGCTTTACCTCTGGTCTTTTGATAAGTGGTATTTTACTAATATAATGTGTACACACCAATATCCTGTGAAATTCCTGCACGTCACCAGCGGTTTTTATTCGTGCCCATTAAAATGCATTACAGTGTGGAGGTTGCTGAAATGTAAATTAAAGGCTACGGCGCTCATAGTTTAACAGCTGCTATGTAGATTGACAGCCTTTGTGCGCCCAGCTGGCAGTGTCAGGTTAGTGGGTCTCTAGTCACAACATTAATCAGCTTTATTAGTGCCACTAATACCAATTTGTAAGCAGACTGCAAGGATCAGACGGCCCAGCTGTCAGGCACTGCACATAGATTATTACAGGATTTCTTTTTATTGTTTAAGATTGGAATTATAATTTAATTAGGGAATTTAACTATTTTTTACACCTGCTGAAAACTAGCAAAGATTTAATAAAAAAAAATGTTAACTTCTTTACCCCCCCCCTTTTACCATCTTTTATACTCCCTGTTCCCCATCCTCCTCCCCGCCTCCACCCCAGCATGCATGGGGGAGAAAATGAATTCGCTTCACAAAACCTGTTGTAGCGTATCACTTGCTGAGATGAAGAACTTCTTACACTGCAGCAACAGCTCATATTGTGCTAGTCAGGATTTCCAACTGATTCCAACAGATTTTCCTTACCGTGTTGATGTGATATACCCGGTGCATTGGAAGACCGAGGAATAGAGAGATTGTGTTTATAATTTGCTCAACAAAAACACCCAACCTGCTAGCTCCCTGCATGGTTCCTGATTTCTTCATAGTAATTACCAGTTTTCAATCAAAACGTGTGTGTAAGCTGGACAAATCTGAGGACTCTACTAAATTAGGGTCATGTTGTACAGCAAATTCTGATTCAAGAAAAGCAGAGCAAATTTGAATACATGGACATCTCTTAAATCTTCCTCTTCTTTTTGGTGTGGGACCTCTTGTCCTTATTACATCACACATCAGTTTCAACTCAGTTTTAATTAATGATTTTGAATTAGGCTAAGAGGATATTAGCTTACAAAGCCTAGCAATGAAGAATGGATGTTGTGGCTCAGACACAACCTTCCAAAATCTCTGCAGCTCACATCTTATAACACTTTCATGTTGGTCATACAGATTGCATTTCCTGCAACACTAAAGCAGCTTTTCTAGTGTATCAGAAACGTCATAGGTTTATCCTTCAGCATGGCCTGAAAATAAAACTGAGGCGGGGAAAAAATGCCCTTAGCATCTACTTAATGCATTGAAATAACGGAATGTAAAGATGAAATTTCACAGACTTAGGAGACTTATGCAGGAGGTATTTTTGAGGAGTGTCACAGAGCTTTTCTGATGCCACAAAATGCAGGAAAAGGGGAATTCCAGCTGAGAGATCTCTGTGCCCCACAGTGTCCTCCCTGGTCCTGCTGTGCAGGCCATGCAGTAGCAGGGTCCATGCCTCTGGAGCGTGGCCCTACCAGGATTGCTGCAGAAAGGGGCAGGCTCTGCAGGGCTGTGACTTTTATGCTACTGGCTGTCCTCTGTGGTATGGCGAGTCCTGTGTCCCGTATGGAAAGCTAATGGAACATCCTATTGTTTTTTTCAGGCTTCTATATATCCCAAAAACCAGTCAGCACTGAAACACATGTGAAGAGCTCATACACAGCTGATATGCGTATTTGATTGAATGCTTAGCTTATCTGATATATTGCCCTTTCTGAGCAGGAACAAAAATACACAGTTTCTGTTTAGGACGATTCCGGTTTTAACATATGAATCCTGACGACCACAGTAACAGATAAAATCTAATGCCATATTTTTCAGCCCAAGTGCCACGATTATGAAGAAATGCAGAAGAAAAATAGGTCAAATTCAGTTGACTTCTTTTAGTTAAGGTTTTGATTTGTAAGGAGGCATACTGGAATTTTAGGCAATTTCTAGATCTGAGGTAGCAGGCCCAAGCAGCAAGTGTAGTGCAAATAGAAGGAGTAATTTTTCAACAGGAGAAAAGAATAAAACTGTAGTATGTGAAGACTAAAAAAATGAAAGACTTCTTGTGATGAACAGTAACAGTGACCTGATGGACCTCAGATGACCGGGGCAGTAAGAAGATGGGCAAGAACGGCTGTCCTGTTACACAACAGAGGCAAGTTATCAGCAGATGAAGTTGCAAAGATTACAGTGCTTACTGCTCTCTGACAGTAAGCCACTTCTTCACTAAAAGCACTAACTTGGTCAGTGTCGTCATAAGTAATCCTAGTGACACAAGGGCAAGACCTCATCTTTCAATAAGTAAAAAATCTGGAGAATACTTAAATAGGGGCTGCTTAGGGATACTTCTGAGAGTTTACAGATCGTGGGAAAAGTACTAGGCTGCTGGAAAAAGGAAATCTAGTGCATATATTTAAAGAAGGAAAAGGATAATAGAGACAGTGCAGCTTAACTTCATTTTTTCAGAAAATACTGGAACAAAAAATTAAGGAGATAATGCATATGCATGTGGAAGCAAACAAAGACCACAGACTTATGAACAGTAAACCTTATCAAATGTCTAACTTCCTTCTGTAACAAGAACAGAATGATATTCATTGTGTCTGTTGACTTGGGGTTTTGATACTGTTTCACAGTACTTCCTCATAAGCAAACTACAGAAGCATATTTCTGATGAAACCACTGTGAACTGGGTGCCACTTTGACTGGAAAACTGTAATTGCAGCTTATAAGAAGGAGGGACCAGAGGAGACCAGGCAGAATGGTCACAGATCCAGAAACCATGATATGGAAGAGAAGAATGAATGAACGGTTTGCTTGTGGAAGAAAAGATTGAGGGAAGACGAAGTAGATTTTAAATACATAAAAGGGAGAAAATACACTGCTTACTTTGCATGAGACAAAAAGTAATAGGTTCAAACTGTAAAGAGAGGTTAGTCAGGAAAAAAACAACTTTATAATGGTAAGAACAGTCAAGACTTGCTGGGGAAATTAGGGAGCCTTCAGTATTGGAAGGCTTTACAAACATGTTGGGTAAGCATCTGTCAAAATGATGCAAGCATTGCTGATCTTGTGTTTGGACAGAGAGGTGAGCTAGGTTTCTCTTGAGGCCTCTTCCAGCTGTTTTCTCCTACAAAATTGGATTCTGTAACATCAGCAACATAATGTATGAGCTGGCTGTGGTCCTGGCCTTGCTGATATCATCAGCAAGTGCTGCTTGGTGGAAAATAGCACAGGTTGTCTTGGGGCCAAGAAGCCAGCGTACTGACTGCCATGCCCCAGGGAGCTCATCCTCTTGGTGTCTAGCTGGTCCCAGCCCCACTCCAGCTTGTTTGACTGTGTGCCCTTCTCACAGCCGATCTCAGCTGGAGGACCAGGGCATCTCCCTTTCTCACCTTGAGTAAGGAGGAGGGATGCACTTGGACAGCATGCTTAGCTCTGTCAGTTTAGGCAGTGCTTCAGAAGAGCATCCTTATGGATCAAGGTGGGCACCAAGTCGTGGGATCCCACAATGGCTACAGTGGAGGAGATGGCCCATGAATGTAGAAATATTACTGCTGTTTTACTGGAATAGTGGCTGATAAATCTCCTAGAAATTGTGCAGGATCGTAAAAAAGTACACCTCGAGGCAGTAGAAGTGCAGGATTCAAAAACCTGAAACTATTGAAAAGATTAAACCTGTAAAGACTGCAGAGCCATTCTATAAACTAGTAAGGCTGAATGAAAGGTCATCAGATCTTTACAAGCTCCTCTAGCTAAAGTGTACCTATGCCAAGTTTTCTTTTGAATTTAAGTATTTACAGATAAACATCTCAAACTCAAAAAACTCGTTCTAAAATAAACATTTAGATCATTAAGTGTGCATGTTCAATATTTGATGGGCTTAAATATTTTATAGAAATCTTGCAGAAACAGAGGAAAGTTGCTAGAATGTATATGTTCTATTTATAATCCCTCCAGAAATCTGCTGGGTTTATTAACCTTATGGAATCTCAGATAAGTTGACTGTTTTAATTAAATGTAAACAACTTTGTAATAACAACCCTGATGCCTCTTCCCAGAGAGCGATCCTAGAGGCCCAGTGCACTTAGAAATACCAAGGAGTTGCATTACAACCTGCTGAGACACTGCTGTACTGTCAAAATGATGTGGCAGCGAGCACATTTTGAACAGTCCTAACCCGATGTTCTGAGTCTCAGTCAGCTTTAAAAATGTATTGTTTCCTTCCAGCTTTATTAGTTCTTCATCTCTGTGCGAAGGGTAAACTTTCCAAGGTCTAGAAATTTAATTCAAAGTTTTATACTTGTTAGTTCTCAATTCAATAGATATGAATGGAATTTTGGCATTTTGGTTATCCAAATTTGCTGGTTTTATGGCATGATGGTTCTGGCTCTCTCAGGTGCGCCGAGGAGTCCCAGGGTCTGTGCAGTGTGAGTTTGCATTTTCTTTCATCAAAGTTTACAGAAGTTATGACCGTGCCCGGTGTGGGTCCCTCTGCAGTCAGGGAGATCACTATGTGGAAAGTTATCAGTCAGCAGTAGAGGTAGAAGTCGGAAGCTAATCTGTTTCTGTTCATGTCATGGAGAAGTCACCCTGCACATCTTGCATGACTGCTGCAGATGATGTGTCATAGTGAGGACATGGGTATGAAGGTTGGCTTTGTAGGTGTGTCTTGCCATGTGCTTCCACACATGGCTTTCAGTGTGGAAGGGGTAGAGGGTTAGTGCATGCTTATCCTATAGCACACATTGGGGTTTTTGTGAGCAAAGAGCTGGTCCTTTTTGGGTCCTGAACCTGGTTATCGCTTCTGTTCTTTAAATTCTCTATTGCCCTTTCTTTGACTTGCCTCCTTTGGGCCAACCAGAAATTATATTAACAAGCATACTTATCATCAAGTAAGAAATATGTTTTATGCATCTCTGCCAGAAACTGAGAGTGGGATCAATTATGTAAATTATGTACTAACATGCATTATAAGTTCAGTGCTTAGCAGGAGTGGTTGAAGCAGTTCAAGGTTTGAAACCAATGACGAAGGGAATTGTGGGAGTGGAGGGATTTCTTCATTCAGACAAAGGCAAAAAAAAGGTTAAAAAAAAAAAAAAAAACAGTCAACCAAGCAAGCAGCACCAAGGCTACCTCCTCCGTAAATGGGGACAGCCCTTTTGTCAGCCAGAGACTGAGGTCCTGCTCTTTGAAACTGGCTGGAGAGCCACCACTGAGACCTGCGAAGAGGAGGCAAGAAGCAGGTCAATGTAGCAGCTCCTGTGAGCGGAGAGCTGGAGGATGAAGCATATCAATCCTCTCTTCTGTGCTGAGGGGAAAGCCTCAGGGAGCAGGAAAGCAGCATGAGGACGGAAACTACTTTTGCTTGCTATTTTCAGTTGTTTATGCATTTGGAAAAAAACCCAGTGCTATTTCTCTAAGGAAGGTGGGTTCAGTCCTTCACGGAAATCACTATGGGGGAAAGGAAACTTATGAGTTGGGAAAAACTCCTGAGGAAGGATTAATCCTGTTAGGAGAGGGATGAAAGTCAGCAGGGAGGTGGAGGAAAGTGAAGCTAATGTTGCTCTCCATGTTTATGTCAAAGGCCTGATCTCTGGAGTTCCTTCTGTCCCCGCGATGACATGCCCATCGTTTGACTTAGCTCAAGGAGATGCTCATTTGCTACTTGTGTGTTCATGTAGAAGGCCATCCTGAAGTAGGTCATAACTGTGAGTCAGGAAGGGTTGAGCATCACTAAAGAAATCCTCTCTTGTGGGCACCATACACAGACTTGAGGTTATTTTAGAGAAGAAAAAACTACCTAGGGAGGTAGCACTCTAGTCAGGTTTCTTTTAAATGTCAGCTTCTTAGTGTGTTACTACAGTGGAGCTCAGTCTGCAATAGCTGGCATTTATCAAGGCAATCTGTTTATTTTTTTTAACATCTCATTTATGGCAGTTTTAAATTCTTTACATTGGACTGTAGAAAATCCTCTTACAGATCCAGAAATTATCCCCCATATATTTATATAAACAAAGCTTAGGAATGGGAAATCTAAATTGTTAATCACTTGTGCTGTTTTCTCTATGGAAATATCAAGCAACTTTCCTTTGAGAGGGTAAAATACCCTCTTTGCACTCCATACAAAAAGGTTTTCTTTGTTACACCTGCCAGCATGAAAAAGGATTAATTTTAACAGAGCTTAACCTAGCCATCTAGGGGAAACCGTTTAAATGACTCCATGTCTTGGTTGCTTTTAATGGCACTGCTCTGGTGACTTCATTTAGTTTTAGAAAATATAAGAGAATTTTTTGACTGATGCCATTCAAGTTTGTTGGATTTCTTCACAACTGGTATGGATAATACAGGCAAGCCTCGGCTGTACCTCGCTGTGGAAAATATGTATCTATTTCTTTGGGATTTTTCTATGACATTCATCAGGGAGAGCAAATAAAAAGTTATGAATGTGCCTTATTTACCATTACTTCATTTTATAAAGCAATGAATCCTAATCTCATGATGAAATTTTGGCAAACATTTGTAGAAGGCTTTCATAGTGTGCTATATAGTAAGTAAAAAAATGTTGAGTATTGTTTCTGGGTCAGATTATTGGCATTTTCTTCTCTTTTGAGGTATTTTAAAATGGACCTGTCTTTTGTGGAAAATGCAAGCCCAGAATTTCTGCCCAAAGGGACAGAGTACTGGAAAGAATAATGTTAATTAAAGCAGGACTTTAACAATAGACATATAGTGGCTTTTTATTATCTTGACACCTTCAGTAGCCATTAACGTAAGCAGAGAGAAATGCATGGTGCTACAATGAGCACTAGTGTCATGCATTCAAGTTAAATAAAACTGCTCATCAGCGTAGATGGGCTGTGGAAATCCTCTAAAAGAAGGCACTGCAGACCTGCACACTGAGGGCTCTGCAGCGAGGACTGGTGTGGAGTTGCTCACCTACACGAGGCCCCAGGGACATCTGTGACACAGGTACAGAGCCACAAATAAGAAAATTGTAGGACACGTAGCTTTTTTAGCTTTTGTGATTTTACTGCCTTTAGTGTGCTGGTAAAGTTATCAGCATATATATATAATGGATTTTCAGTTTTAACTTCTGCGAGTAGGTCTTTGGGAAAAAAATTGTGAATGAGCGATACTGTAGAAGTCACAAAATCAGAGAGAAAATGTGGGCTCTTTAGTTCCCCAGTACTGAGGAAGAGTAAGAATCTCTTAAACCATCCCTCTTGCCTACTTAAGAAAAAAATGCATCAAATTCAACAAAATAAGTGCTTCCCACTGGAAATTATTCAGACTTTTAGGACTATCTGAAATATCTTAAGTACAATAGGCCTAATTGCTGACATAATTTGAATATTTGAATTGTGCTGCTCCAGACAGTATTCGGCAAGAAAACCAGAACTGTGAAGGGTTTTTTTGTTGTTGTTTTTGCTTTGAATCCTTCTTGGTCTCTTCTTTTCTTTATTCTTGATGTTAGTAGTGGTAACGAATAGCTTATTTAGAATTTGCTTTAAACTATTTATAATGAGTAACCTCACTAAGATGAAAAGTAAATTCGTACAAAGGTCCAGGTGACATCAGCTTCTGCAAATACACTGGAACAGATCAGTGAACAGGAAGTAATTAAACCCTTTAAGGGAAATAAATCTCACCATTTAATGGAATGAACAAAAAGTTCCCTATTTTATGTTGAACTTCTTGGTAAGAAATATTTTATATCACAGAATATCCTCACTGAATCTAAGATTTAATCAAATTTTGATACCTTTGGATTTTGTTCATGTTTGCAAAATCCTTTAACATAATGAGACATGTCACTTTGAAATGAAGTTTCCTGAGGTACAGAAATTTTAATTAATCTTAAATATAAAAAAAGAAAAGGATTTTCTAGAAACTGTTAGTAGTTCTTGTACTACTAGCAAACTATTTATAATTCTGTTCTTATATTTCCTAGGTATGTATTTGCACACAAAACACTATACAATAAAGATTTCCAAGAGGAATAGAAAATTGGAACTTGCCTTTTTGAAGGAGTAAATCTTCATATATGTGGTATGCTCTTCCTCTTAATATAGTTAAACCTCCTGATTTCTAAAATTCCCACAACAAATTTAATTTTTTCGCCTTTTATTTCTGTGCAAGTTAAGGCAGGGCAACTGCCTCTAGCAACTAGTCCTCTGCTCACTGACTGTGTTGACTTAGGAGCTATTAGAAAGAAGTTCTGGACAACCTCTGTGAACTTGTTCAGCCTCGGTCACTATATGTATTGCAGCCATGGGCTGATGGATGTTTCTGCACTGGAGATGTGTGACTGACACCAGCTGTGTGACTAGAAGATGAGATATTTTAGCTTGTAGTGAAACTTCAAGACTTTCCAAAATCCTTGTCTTGTAGCCTGTGTGACCTTTTGTAGCCTGTGTGACCCCTTTCTCACCGTGTCAGGCTTTGCAAGTCTGCTTACCAGACAGACATTAGGAGAACATTTGCCCCAGCCACATTATTTATAAATTTGGACAACCTCTGCAGTTGAATATTTTTAACAGTAGGTTTCTGAAGCCAGGAGAGCACACACCAATCTAAAAGAGAAGTTCTAAGTATCTAATGTGGTAATTGATTTAATTTAGAGTAAGCTCCTTGCAAAAAGGTAGCGTCTACAGATCAATAAGGATTTGGTCTGTACAGATCAAATACGCGTCTGTACAGATCAAATACGTCTACAGATCAATAAGTGCAACTGTATTGTATTTAATTAAGATCTGCTTTCAATGGATGACTGGGTGTAAATTATTTATTGCTGAGGAGTAGCAGTGTTAGCAGGAGATGCCACTTTCTCCTGTGTCACTCCGTTGCGGTGCGATTTCTAGGCAGAGGGGAGCAGAAAGCTCCTTGCCATTGCGTATGTAGGAGCTGTGCTTTTATTTTTTTCCTCACTTGGGATAGAGAGATGTACTCATATAACAAATAGTAAGGCCCAAAACACCGACTGCCTCACTGGTGACACCAGACTTTGAAATCACATCAAGATAGTGGGTTTTTCAAAGCCAGATTTTGCCCTTGTAGTAAGCAATTTTGATGGAGGTGCTGCTAACTTTTAGATGCATTTTCCCAGGGAATATGTGGGTGTCCTCCTGAGTTTTCTTGCACTACTTGATTGAGTTTTGTGATAAAGCGAGAATTCCCAGACATCTATTTGTTTACATAAAAAGCACAGTAAGCACTCCAATAATCTACTAATTTCATTTACAACTTTCTGAAATTAACTATTCCTTAATTATGGGTTATATTTAGTGTTTCTGTAAGACTACTTTGCTGTATGCTTTTCAGTCCTCTCCACATCCTTTTATTGTCCCATGTTGGCATATTCAATTTTATACGAAAGGAAAAGTTGATCTGAAAGTGAACTTGAGCAAGACACTGAGGTGAAGATGTATAAAAGACTTCAGCCGGAAAGAAGGTGACACAATGGCAGTCAGGAAATTAGTTGCCTTTCTGAATCCAGGGCTTTTTCTCGTTCCTGGGTTTTCATCTGTTCAACACTGATTGTTGCTAGAGCAGAAACAGGAATATGACCTCACCTCAGGCGAATTTCTAAGGTTAGTACATGAAAGATTGAGAGGTGCTCAGATGTGATGGTGCTGGAGAACTTACAATAAATTACCACGTATCATAGTATTTTTCCAGTCATTTAAGGCTTTAGCATATTTCATGCTTGAAATCTTCCCTTTGCAGGTATTTCTGATACCTGTGGCAACTGTGCTTCGGATTGCTATGCTGTCATTGTGTGTTTTTAGATGCAGTGAAGCGTTTTAGCCTGTCTGAAAGAGTCTTGTACAATAATTTCAGTGGTCCATGTATTTTGAAAGCATTACTTGCCAAGTAAATTGTGCACTGAAGAATCCAAGTGTAGTTTAATAAATGTGTATGCAGTCTGACAAAAACTTGTCAATACATCCAAAATGCCAAAGACCTTGTTTTCCTTTGACCTCTGGGAGAATCTTATTGTAGTGAAAAGAGCATGTTCAGTTTGGGGCTTTTTTGTTTGGTTTGGGTTTTTTGGTGGTTTTTTTATTACTTCCCCTCCGTCATTCAGTTTTCTGGAGAATAAGCAAAGCCTCAAACATGAGACAACCTCCTTTTCTTCTCCACGGTTCTGAAGAATATATCCAATGCAAAGCTGTTAGATAAGGGAAGGGTAGATTCAATCCGCTGTCTTATTTTACAGCTATTTAATCCCTCTTGCAAAGCCAAGAGAGCATTACAGATGAGACATATAGTGAGGTTTCTGTTTTCCCATAGGCTTTGGTTATATGTGAGCCAGCTAAATTGCTTTTCTGTGAATACATCTATATATGGATTCAGGAGTGGCAAAGGTGCCTGGATCTCAGTGTCCAGCGCCAGTCTGAGTCTGTCCTTTCTGCCTCCAATTGCGGCTCCCAGGAGGTGCCGATCTGTGTAAGTCCCGTGACGCTGAAGCCCACTCCCTGCTGAGGTCTCCAGCATCCCCCATCCCTTAGGAGGGGCTCAGTGTTATGTCCAGGTGCCTGACGTGCTCCCTTAGTGTCCACTGGGTATTCCCTGTAATCCAGCAAAACAGCTGGCACTGCTCACATTTGGCAGGGCTTCCCTTCTCCCCTTTATCTTGCTTCTTGAAATGTACTTTAAATTACTCGATCGGGGCAGAGAGAGATTGAAATCTGTGCTTCTCCAATTGTACACTGAATTTCTTTTGTCCTGCTGAGCTGGTCACCTTCTCATCTCCCACAGATGAATTAATTTCCTTTCCCCATAGCATATTAAAACCCTTTTGAGCAGTACCCATATTGTGGTTATAGGTAAGATCTTGTAGGACCCCAGCTACCCTAAAACTTTGAAGAATTGTTGTCAGTGCCCTCATGGGACAGAAATATGTGATTTGCTTGATTACTGCAGTTTGTGAAAATAATAGATAAATGGTTTTGTAATCATCTGTTTAAACTGCCTTACAGATTTTCATATAGCATTCAGTGCACTCTCAACCCTTGCCAGTTTTCCTCTCTGCTGTCCTTTAGGAATAAAAGCTACATATCACCAAAGTTTATTAAATAAGAATGCTGACCCTGGGTTTGGGTGTTTATGTAGCCTGGTTACGGTTTGCCTGTAAACAAAACCTTTGAAATATTAACTTATAGTAACTTTATAATGGGACAACAAATAACATATAGCAGGACCCGACCTATAATTGTTTGCACTTTGAGTGCTTAACAAATGAGTGCTGACAAATGTTTACCCTCTTCTTTTCCTTGGGATGATGACAAGGGTTTTCTATCGCTGGCTGACGACAGATGAAGAATTTGGAAAGTCCCTATCTCCCGGCTGAGAAAGGCAGTTGCAAGCTCAATTGGCTTCTTTTTGTTTCTAGGAACAAGTGAATCAAGGCAGGGATTTGGGGGATTCCTGCTTAACCCTTTTCTCAGGGATTCTTTTCTCCTTTTCCTTTGGTTTTGACCAAACAGAACTGACCCGTCCCTTTTATCTTGTGTCTTGTTTAAGAATCAGAAACACCATCTCTGCTTACCTGTCACCCTGTATTTCTACAGTGACAGTCCAGGGTGGGAGGGAAGGAAGGGGCAGATGAATAATGCTCTTCTAGCCCTCAGTGATGCTCAGGTCATGCCTGAAGACTGATGATCCTTTGTGATCATTATCCTGACTGCTGCAGTTTATCTGCAGGGGGGCTACTTTATTTTCTCTCACCTTAGGCTGTGTGAAAGGCTTAAGGGAAAAAAAAAAAAAATTAAAAAAAGGGAAGAGAAAGGGGGGAAAAAACACCCCACCAGAAAGCATCTCCAAGATTAGATGCTTGCCTGTGCAATGTAGGCTGAAATGCTTATCCATGCTTTTGTGATTAGCAGGCTGGATTATTATGTAACCCTGCATCACCGGGTCTCCCTGCTTCAACTCTCTCTCAACGCTCTTTGCATCAAGTTCTCCCTGCAATGGAAAGGCCGTGGTGAAATCTCAAGTTTAATATCCTTATGTTGACTTAAGCAAAGCTTTACGTGGCCTTGGTTCATCTTACAGCTCTGATCTGACTTCATCCTCCTCTCTAGGGATGTCCTTGTGTTCTGCTAAAGCTGCCATGGATTAGATCGTGGGGCTTGTGAATGAGCATTTCCTTGTTGGAGATTCACAGGGAAATCTCCCTCTAAGAAGTGGGGAGGTTTTTCTACAGCTGAGATCAATGGCAAAGCTCTCACCGACTCCAAAGGAAGCGGGATTGGACCCAATAAATTGATTTTTCCATATATTAATCAAATACTGCATTACTTGTCCAATTTTTTTGGTTAAATTTAAAACACATTGATGTTTAAGTGCAATCTCAGAATGACAGTTATTAATGTTCTAGTTCAGGGCCCGTTGAAGCCAAAGGGAATTTTTCATTGACTTCAGTGGGATTTGAATCAGGCTCTGAAATTACATTTTGACTGTCGTCTTCCCTAACCTTTCACATACTGGTAAGTATTAGAATCAAGTCCTTTTTTGCCTTCTTACCTCTTGTGGTTTTCGTTGCTGTACATTCTTCAAATAATCTATCTCACCATAACATACTTTGGGTTTTAATCACCCGGCAAAACCCCACACCCTGCTCAGATACACAAACAGGCTCTCATCACCTTCCCCATGTCCCATCAATGCAAAAACATCGATATGCCTAAACTATCTTTATGCAACACAAATATACAGCCTGTTCCTACACAGCATACCAGAAAGAGAACATGTCCTTATTTATCAGTCCCCTCTGGCAATTCCATTATCAGGTGTCACTAGCGACGGGTTGGGAAGGGATTGGGTGGGTGAAAGGGGGTCCCCTTTCTGAAAAAATTTTTTCAGCTAAATTTGCTCCTTGTTGTGTCAGATCCCAAACAGGGAGAAACCAGCCAACAACCTCAGACAAAGGTGTAACAAGCATCTACCCAAATACAGGATGGGGAACATAGCTAGACAGCAGTTTTACAGAAAAATGTTGTACTTACAGATCAAAAATGGAATATGAGCCAATAATATGGTATGAAGGGACCCCCCCCTGCCTCATGAAAAAGGCAGGCAGATGTTGAATGTCAGGGCAGGAGTGAGTCTGACCTCTGTATTGGGCAGAACCTAGGCTAAAAATAAAGTAGAAATACGGATAAATATGATTTATTATGAAAAGCCAGGGTGGCACTTATAGAGCGATTTTCTCTCACAGATTTGTTGGAGGTTTTTTTAAAGGAATTAAATACAGACAAATGAAAACCTCTGCAATGGAGCTGATAGGGGGTATTTTGAATTTCCAAAAAGTTTACCAAACAATTTCTGCTTGATAGCTTTTAAAGAAACAGCTATCATAAAACAAGAGAGAGAATCCTTTTAGGGGCTAATAACTAGGTAAAAGATGGGGGAAAAGTAAGTGGGCATAAATGGTCAGCTTGCATGATAAAGGGAACTTGGTAGTATCCAGCTGGTATCTATGCTGTTCAACATATTCATAGATGAACTTAGATATTAGATTGAATAATGAGAGCACCTGGTGATACAAAATTATTCTGGGTAATGAAATCAAAACTTAGGCATAGAGTTGCAGAAGAATCTCACAAGAGTGAGTGACAGCATGCTAGAGTGGCAGATGAAATTTACTGTCAATAGATGAAAAGGAAAATGAAGATAGGGAAACAACTATAATGCACACAGGAATAAAGTTGTAACAGCTGTGGCAAATTTCATTTATAGGGAGTAAAGCTGTGTTTTGGATTTAGAGTGCCTCTAGTTAAAGGAACTGTCTCTGATTCAGAGGCTTTAGAAATTGTGGTACGTGGAGAAGTCTCAAAAGAAATATGTGCTGGTTCTTGTTGTTTTAATAGCAAAGAAAATTGACTTTAACCAGTATACAACATAAACACTCGTAGGACATTTTTTACTGCATTTTGTGTTAATGCAGCCTCAGCTGCACATTGTGTTCAGGTTGGGGCACTACCTTTGAAGAAAGAAGTGGTTTCGTTGGAGTGAGTCCAGGGGAGAAAACCAAGGATGATTTCAGCTCTAGATAAGATGCAGATCAAACAAAGAAAAGAATGTGTTATCATGGTATCAGGAATTCTTCTAGAGTGTTGTTTTTATGAATAGGACAGAAAGGGAATTGGTATCTACCTAAACAACAGATCCTGGGCCTTTGGCTCCAGTACATCTTGTTAGACGCCAGCTTGCGTGGATCTAGCTATCAAAAACTTTTTTCCTCCAGCACGCAAGTAGCTTCTGCAGCTTCAGTATAATGTGTCCCACCCCCAGACATTAGTAAAGCATTACCTGCAGTATATTTTGTGCCCTCGCTTAACCTTTTATAGCCTGGTAAAGTCTTCAGATCCGACTCCCACCATGACAGAGATGTGATGTAGTCTTCATTTTTTTCAGTAAACTTTAAGAGTCCGTTTAAAGTTTATGAATTCTTGCTCAGGAGTGATCAGAAACAGTACGTGTGTGATCAACCTCCCAGAGATAAGTCATCTTCTAGTGTAACTGGTTTTTTTTAGATATTTTCTAAATCTATTCCTTGCATGTTCATCTCCCCTGTTTTCAGGCATACTTGACAGAGACTTGAGCAAAACTGTCCCCCAGAGTCTGTCCCGGTTTTCTGGCTCCAGGTGGTGTCTGCAAAAAATTCCGCCTGCGTGCGGTGCACGCTCCGGGAGGCAAGCACTGCGTCTAGTGCACTGGGTTAGACTGCAGAAGTTAAAGAAGGAATGTTTTGTGTCTTTTAAAAAAAAAAAAAAAAATCAAAGAATAAGACAGTTATTACAATTAATTGTTCACATCCAGTTTGATAAGAATCCACTTGCCCCCTTGATATCTAAAAAAGAGGCAGACCAGGTTGGTTTCTTTGTGCTTTGTGTTTTCAACACAAAAGGCTGCGCTGTTGCATCTCAAAGTTAAACTAGAAAGTGCAGGAAAGAATTACATTAATATACTCATAAGCCTATGGGGTAATTCAGTTTCTATTTGAAAATGCTTTTGGACTGAGACTAAAAATGAAACTAACCAAACCTCAAATCTGAATTTTATGAGGAGGTTAAAAACATAAAGGAGGACAAGTCTGAACTGAAGAGCAATAGCATTTGTTCAGTTTTCCCCAGACATGGTAGTAAACATGATGCTGCTTTCTAAGCTCAGCGTGGTGTAAATGAAAAAGATGTGTTGTATCAAATTCTGATTTTAACTCAGTGAAATAATTTTGGGGTTTTATGAGTTTGCAAACGTGTTATTTAATAACACATCATATAAAATTTCAAAATGCAAATGAAAGTAATATACTTTTAATTTTATTTAAATTATTTAAATTTAATTTTATTTCATTTTAATTAAAATAATTTTCCCTCCTTTTCCTGACCAACATGAAACAAACTTGAGATATCTTAGAGTGATACGTGTTTCTTGAGTTCACCGTCTCTCACGTGCTCTAAAAGAATGATTGAGTTTTGGTGTTGTTGAAATTTTCTAGAAGCTTAGTGGAACTGCCTGTGATTTATCTTGCTTTAAAAGCCAGCAGCAGCAATGCCAACTGTCTTAGCAATTTGCCAGGATGAAGCCACATCTAGTCCTAGCATGGCTTTCTATAGGTGAGAGGAAAAACTGCTGTGTGAAAACTCCCTGTGAGATAATACACAGAGTACTACAGCACAGAGCTGTGCAAGTCCAGAGAGCTGAGCTTGGTCTACTGTGGAGCATAAGCAGCCAGTCCATTGCTTAAACCTACAGACTAGATGTTGACTAAAATTGTCTTTGTTAAAATGACAATGTTGTTCTAATGTAAGTGAAATATTTGTAGGTAGTGTTATCTCGTAACAACTTTCTGTAAACAAAATGAGGCAAAGTTAACTTTTTCCCCATGTGAAAAAATCTTCCAAATTCCCCAGGAATTATTAATTACTGCAAAATGAGCAGCACTGCACAGATAAAATGCCCATTACCTAGAAACCCAGCCTGTTTTAACCAAGGATGAGATTTGCACGTGGCAGCCCAAATTCTGCCATGCGTTCCTGCTGCCGAGAGAGGGATGAGGAGCTGCCTCCAAGGGCAGAGTTTGGCCCAGTACCTTTATGAAAGAAATCTGATTTGTATGTTTCTTCTTTCTGCAGAGATCAAAGACCGTTTACTCAGCTAAATAGCGAGGGCTAGTGTAGATTTATGGAACCAATTTAGAGAATTAATAAACCACGCCATAAATCTTGTTAAGGTCACACTGTATGTGATTGTGCCTGCATGCAGACGTGGAAATTTGGTATCCTTCCAAGTGAGAAGACTAACTTTCTTGAGCTTAGTTACAGTAAGTAATTAAATTCATGCCCCTTAAATAATGGATCATTGAAGAGAGTGTTGTTTTTTGTGGGTTGTTTTTTTTTTTTTTTTTAAACAGAGATTTTTAAATTATGTGCCCAACCCTTCAAAGTACAGAGGGCTTTCAACTGCCTTGGACTTCAGTGGGAGCTGAAAGCACTTTGCATCTTGGCGAATTGAGGCCTTTAAGTGGGCCTGAATCAAAACACCCATGAACCTAGAAAAGTTTGAATCTGGATGCAAGCGCTAAACCCTGTGACTCAGACCTGTCTTTAATACAAACCAATATTTACAGTTTGCACGGTCTTGAAATGTAGTAGCTCAGCAAGTATGGTCTGTATAATAGATTGAAGGAGCATGAATAAAAGAAGAATCATCTCATGAATAGAGAGGTTTAAAATAGATGGTATAAAAATAGCTTGTTACTTAGGAAATTTTCTCGTCCTTAAATCTTACAGAGAGCCAGAGACTTGATCTTTAGGGTTTTTTTGGTTTTAACTCCCCTTAGGTCAAACCCTGCCCTAATAACGAAGCCGTTCTCTCTGCTGTACAGATATAAATCTGCTTCCACACAGCTTTTGGCCCACTAATTCCCTGTAATTAACCTTTGACATTTTCTGTGTATTTGTAGTTTTGTCACCTAAAAACCACTCTTTCCTCCTCAAACTTCAAGTAAGGTATATATATTTTAAAATTTTATTCAACTTGGATGCATGAGGAAAGGGCAGGGATATG
The DNA here is from genome assembly GCF_030936135.1 of Gavia stellata. Lineage (NCBI taxonomy): Eukaryota > Metazoa > Chordata > Aves > Gaviiformes > Gaviidae > Gavia > Gavia stellata. The sequence goes on along the minus strand of NC_082601.1, from coordinate 14,479,689 downwards.
ACTGCACACCCGGCTTTTCCTTATCCTTAGTAACTTAAGAACCATTTTCAGCCGTGTTTGACACAAGGCAAGAGGAAAGTCTCAAAGCCGTGAGGTGTCTGCCGGCAGACCACCTGCGCACAGCTCCGTATTTGCTGCGGTGTGTGTTTCCCCTTGTCCAGCTCCCACACGAGGTGACGGGGTATTTCATGTGGGTGGTGTGTGGGAATAGGTTCTGGTATCTATGGATGAAATCCATCGGAAAACGGGGGTGGGCAGTTCTGCTGCTCTGGGGCAACCTCCTCATTTGCTTGGTCTGTGTCAGCCTCGGCGGTGAGGTTATCACAGCTCGGGAGAGCCTGTGAAGTTGGTTTTTTTGTTAATTAGGAAGCAGCAAAGAGACTGCAGGTATCGCATTAACAGTGGTTCTGCGTCTTACCCCTAGCGACAGGCTTGGCCAAGTTTTTATAAAATACGTGCATAAATAAACTCTCCTGCATAGCAGGTCTCACCACCTCCATTTTCGTATCCTGCCTGAGAGAACAGCCTCCCTCTAACGAGCCATTTCTAACTCCGTCTCTTGGTTTGAAATGCTGCTTTGAATAGGACATGAAAGAGATATGATAGTGTGTAGGAAGAGGAGGAAATACAGTGGGAGGAGAGAGACAGCAGCGGAGCTGTATTGTCATCTGTCTTGATTATTGTTCCAAAAAACCCCCCATATGTAGTCACCTGCTCTGATGTCGTTTAGTCTGAAGAGCTGGAGGTCCCGGCCCTGCTGAGCGGGGTTGCTGGGGTAGTTTTTCAGAGGTTTTTTCTCCTCTCCTCTCTCAGCCTGGCTGTGTGTGGTGAATTCTGCTTGGCCAGAAGAGATGGTTGCAAGCTCAGGCCGTTAACCACGGGAAAGGGTAAATATCTGAGAAGGTCCTGAAGCCATTCAGGTGGCTTTTGGGCTGTTGGATGGATTCTGAGTCTCAACTCCCCTTTCCCCAGAGCGGCATTGCTTGTGCAGCACAGCAGTCCCTGCTCCCAGAGCTAACCAATGTTTACAAAGTTAGCGGGCTAAGATGCTAAAGACATCTAAGACCTGTTGCGGGCATTTCATCTGTCTGCCCAGTTGCATATTAATAGGGTGCACTGTAAACCCAGGCTCGCAGCTGAAGGGCAGGCGGCTTAGCTCAATTCTTTCAAACTGCTGTGAATGTAATTACACCTAACAAATCAGCCTTTGAATGATGCCCACCAAAAACGAAGCACACACAGATTTATTGCCTGGTCTGTGTGTGAGAAAGGCAGAGAATGTGATCCGAAAAGGAGAGAATAAAAAAATTAAAGGATCCCGTACAGTGCAGACTTCTCTCTGGATGTCTAAATTGGAAAAGAGCGAGAAGTTTTTGGTTTGATTTTAAATACATCATCAGGTGTTTTGCCTCTCAGAATATGCCATTTCAAATGAGTGGCCACCGAGGAGGTACACAGCGGGGTGCAGAACCACACACTGCAGAAAATGGGAAGTGCATGGAGACAGCTCTGCTACTGTCAGTCATATAGGCTGGTCCCGTACAGGAGACCAGCTCTGGCTGCATACCTTAAAGTGCAGCACGAAACATATGCGCTTGCCTGCTTCTGACAGGGGAATAACAGTTGCGTCGCTGACTCCAAGGATCTGGAGTGATTTATTTTTCCTAAGCATTCCTGATAGGATATTATTATATGTTGGCTTATTTCCAGCAGTCGGGGTGACATCCAGTATTTTAGCATTATATTCAAAACGCACACACACGCATCAGAAAAAGGTTTCTAGCTCAAAAAAAGTAAGAAAAAAAAAAAGTGACATGAAAACCTTACACTTTCTGAATGCTATGCACATACTCATCAACCAGGGATAATTAGGCCTGTTGAAGCCAGTGAATACTGAAAACGTACAGAGGGTTTATTTGTTGCTCTGAAGGGGTGCAATAACAGGTTTGGTTTCTTTCGCTGTTTGCCTGTCAATCATACTTTTAATTACCTAATTGTTAGATCTGTTAACAGCCAAGACTGGTTGACAACTTTAGGGTAAAGGGCCTAATAATTTTACTGTCAACAGTACTCCAGTTTTTTCAGTACAAGGAAAGAAAACAAATGCAGCCTTCAACACAAACAAATGGAAAAAACAGCTCCAAAAGCAGCATGAAGCGAACGACAGGCAAGCTGTAGCACACTCACATGATCAAGCTGCTGTAAGTGGATGAGCATTGTGCATGAAGCTGTCCGGTCTGGGGTGGTGGTTTGCATTTGCCTAAAGTCTCAATCGAACCCTCATTTGTGCTGAGTGTATAGTAAGTTTGAGAAGTTCAGTTTTAGTTAAAAAGTGAGGACTTTTGTGCGGTGGTTTCTACCTGCCTAAAGCTTTTGTTGACTGTATTTATCCCTCCTGACACTTTTGATGGTAGGAAGGACCAAATCTTGACAGGGCTGCGCAAAGTAGGCATGGCTGTCGGGAGCAAAATATACCATGCGTGATCTTCCTAGAAACTGAACTTCAAATGACAGCGACTGTGCCTCGCTGTCTGCACAGCTGACAAGTGTCTGACCTATGTTAAAGGGAACTGAGAAACTTCTGAGCAGTCCCCCTGGTTCATGCTGAGCTTTCCTGACCAGGGAGTGATTCAGACAAAGAACCTCACTCCAGGAAGAGAACTGAGCTTTAAAGTAATTTCTCCTTTCTTTCTTAAAATCATTTCTTCTTTCATACCCACGTATATACTTTGTGGCTCATACATTGACATACTGTTACGTGATTTGCTAGCTATTTAGTAATGGGCATGAATTCTTGCTACCTTAGGGTATGGTAGCGCATGGAGGCCAGAATTATGACAGATGCTTCTCCGTAATCAGCTACGTACAAATATTTTGTAAGGCATAGTCTGGCCTAAAGATATTACACTCTATTTTAAAAACAATTCATTTTTGTGTTTGCTTTTTATCTCTATCTTCATTTTGTGGGATAAAACCAGAGATTGCTACTTTACTGGGAGCCAAATATTTCTCTAACTAGAATGGAACATTTGATGTTACCAAAGGTTTACTCCTATCGCAGGAGTCACTAGTTCAGTTTTCTCCTTTTGGATCAGTGTTTAGGCTATGGGAGTTTTCATCGCGATGAGGTAATGCTTCTATTTTGTCTTTTATTGATTAACTCTTTTCCCACATTCTTCTGGCAGAGTGCAAAGGTTTGTAAAGCATAGGAGGCTTTGTCTGGAGATGTTTAGTTAGCATTACTCTTAGTAAACATAGTTACTTTTACTAATTCCCTGGCAGGCTCTTAAATACTGTTACTACAAAACCAACAGCATGAAATACTCTTGTGCAAACCGTATGCCAACCTGTAACCAGTTTCTTCCTCAAATAATGGCCAATACGAATAATGTCAGCTTACCCTAGATTTTATCGTGGCTATAGTTACAGATTACTGGCTATATTATTTGCTCGTAAGGTACAAAGAAAATCAAAAGGAATCCGTCCAAGAGGGAGGCTAGTCACGGCCTATTTCCTGGCTTCTTTGTGGAGGGGAGGGGTTTAAACCAAAATATTTACTTTTAAGAGATGTAAAAATTGCTATTCCAGACATGTTTATCATTAAAGGTTCTGATCCAGAGATCATTAAAGCCCATTATTAGACTTTTACTAATTTAAAGAGATTTAGATCAGATCCTAACAGGCAACCTCTGAGCACTGTTACAGGATCTGGTGGACTGCAAAAAAAGTATTTCATAAAACCTTTACGTGCTACTGCTGTTGACATCCCCACTGACAAGTCCAATGTAATAATTTCACTGTTTCCAGCTGGCATTAGAGTTTGGAGCAGAATTATGGCTCTATTCCTCAGTGTGTTCGCTCGTCCTGTAGCAGAAGTCAACATAACAGAGGCCAACAGAGACAAACCTGAAGTATCCTGGTATAGTTTGCCGGGATGTATACAAGAAGATATAATGATGATTATTTTTTTTTCAGTTTTAAACGTGACACACAGAGACAAGTAAATTATTGTATTAAACAACCCAAAAGTTAACAGTATGTTGTTGTTTCTCATCTTTGCTCTTTGCTCTTTTCTCGGTATCTTGAAATGCTTTATACAAATTGCTTATGGCTCAGATGTCTGCATTTTAGCAAAGCAGAAGGTTACTGTTTTATAACACCACTGGGGGTTGAGTGACTGGTACCCAGGTGTCCCTTGGGGACCATGGATCTGTTGCTTGTTTTCCATCACGATAAAGCGAACTTTGGTGGGACCAGGCGTAATGGCGTGATCCAAGTCACAGATATAGATAAGGAAAATTGTTCCTTGGGCACGGGAAAGTAATAAAGGTCCCTGGTTGCTCAAAGCCTGGCTATTGCCAATGTCCCCACTCACTCTTTCATTTTGTGCTGGGTAAGAGTACTTGTAAAACTCAGCTGCCTCTTCCTTGATAGATCTGATGTAAATAAACCTATCCAAAATGATAGCCAGTGCTCTGCGTATAAATACAGGGCTTTTCCTCGGTGCTTCCTGTGCCAGGGACATTCCACCTCTGAGTTTGGGAATTAGCTGGGGAGGCTGGGGGGTTGCCTGTGCAGCATGCCCAGGGATGGGAAGGATGGCTCCTTATGAGGCTGGTGGCTCCTGACAGCCAAGACCCTGCTCCAGCTCTTGCTGCTGTGTGATCCCTCTCTTCCACTTTTCTCCAGCCTTGCCCTCGTCTCTGCCCCTGCTTTGCCAGTGATTCCCATGTTTAGGGTCGCTCAGGGTAATTTTGAGAGCTGGACTGAGATGGACTCTCCTACAGGACCTTTGCGTCCTTGCCTTCTCTGCTGCAGAGGACTGATTGCCTACCCTGGTGCCCTGCAATGGCTTTTCTGTACTTTCTCTGTTACAGTGCCAGGCTAAACTCTCTTCATGGAGTATTTTTGAGTACTTCTTTGGGGTGCATGGAGGTCTGCTCAATTCTTATCTTTCATCTTGCTCTCCATGGCATGACGCCTATGTTTTTGACAAGTTTATGTCTGTCTCACCTTCTGGATTCCTTTTGCTCCAGCCTCTGGTATACTTGTTCTTCACTATTAGCTCTACTAGTTTTGATGTATGCTTTCAGCAACTCAGTGCTTTCTGTTCAGAAACACTTGAAGTTGAGTTTGAGGTGTTTCTCTTAGTGGTCAGCCCTTTGGGTTGGAATTGTTTGAATTATTCATCCCATGAATGATCTCATCTGTGTTTAGTGAATCTTTCATGTCTCTAAAGGTAGACATGGATACCAAAGCTCTGAGCAATGCGTTACAAGCATGGACTTCCTTTGCTGATTCCTGGAGCCGAAACGTTATTCTCCAGTATCATTCAGTATTTATCAAATGCAATTTAGCAGTTATTTTAGATAATTGGATCTTATTCTTTTTTTTGTTTGTGTTTCAAGCTAGCAGGTCATCAAAGTATTAATTTTAAAATTATTTTCTTAACTTTCATATTTTTAATACCCATGATCTAGTCAGTCATGGACTGTATTCTTCTTTCCATGCTCATACAGGGCTTGAAATTTAGCTCTCTTGTTGTCCCAAGTCCCTTCTTTTTTGTATGCTCAGTGATGTTTTTATTGTCTTCTTGTCAACTGCAATCTCCTCTTTGCTGTTGGTCTCGCTGGACTGAAAGACTTTGTATACTATTTGCCAGCTAATAACATAAGAAGACACCAGGCTTGCCAAATGTGTTTGGCTTGTTATAAAAATAACTATATGCAGAGATTCACGACCTGATTACTAGTTATGTCCTGTGTATACAGTTATATATTTAACTACTAGTCAAGCCAGGAGCAAGCTGACTCCTCCAAAATCCTTCCTCCTGTAGGCTATGCTACTTCCCTACCTGCTAAAAACAACTGCAGCTAAAACCACTCATCTCTGGAGGTACAACAGTATCTGCTATGTCTCCTCCCTGACACTTCTGTCAACGTCTGTGATGCAGTCAGGTTGTATGTCTTCAGTAGAGGATTAAATACATGGCATGGTTGCCCACATTTGGGAAACCTCCCAGGAATGTAATATTAATTAAATGTAAATGGGTTGATCTAGAGAGCAGATCACATGGAAACAGCCTCAGAATTGCAGGGAACTCTAAGGCATGTAACAAGGAAATCTTCCGGTACTTACCCCAGAAATATTTGACCTGTCTGAGGACCTCGCATGGGATGTTGAGGGCCATGGGTTCCTATCCTCAAGGCCAACCCCTGAAGGCAGATAATCAAATTCTCTGTATTCTCAAGTAAAGAAACCATCCTACACAATGCAGAGTAAAAAAAGAGAGGTTTTTTGACATAGTCCCATCTCCGAAATAATGCGTTTTCAAGACTTTACAGGGGAAGTTGTAGAGCAAAGGGAAGATTTTAGTTGGGTCAGGTTTCTCGCAAGCTGGATATGTTGTGCAGTGCTGAATTTGGTTTCCTGTGTTGTTTCATACTCTTATTGTTTTGATTTTATCATCTGCATTATCCTAACACTCTAAAATCCCAATTTATAGGAATCCCACTGTGCTGGGGTTTATACAGACAGAGCAAAAAAACAGCTTTACCTGCTGATTTTGCTTTCTGAGTACAAACCAGGAGAAGAACATGGTCTGCCTGAGAAGCCGTCATGTCAGACATGTGGTCTGCGACCAGGGGAATTCACCATGCAGAATTTTCATAGACTTTTTGACAAACTTCCAGAGATGCACACATCCTTGTCATAACTGTGCATAAGTCTAATGAAATCTGGAACTAATAGTACATAAATCTTTCCGCTCAAGCCATAAATTGGATGGTCTAGAATTGTAGTGTCATAATAAAGGCTGTATTCACAGGTTGCTTATTCTTATTTTTTTTCCCTGTCCTCATGGGAGCTGTGTTAACTCCGCAGCTGATGTATTCCTAATCTCTGACCGTGCATTCATTACCATAAAACTTACTTCATGCACTTTGAGCATGAAATAAAACAGAAATTTAATACCACGCTCATTTTAGATCCCCATTTCAGGTTGTTTATACAAAAAGAAGAAAAAAAAAAAAAGGAAGTTGATCTCTTCAGTTTTTCTTTAAGGAAAATTGACAAGCTGCTTTGAAGACTTGCTTTGAGGCTAAGTTATTAGTTTTGCTGTGGTTTTAAGGAAAAGGTGAAGACAGAAGATGAAATTAGATCAGCAACAGGCTAAAAGTCCTTTCCCAGAACACCTGGAGAGGTTAAATAAACTGCATATGGCCCGCATTGAATTTACACATTGTTAAGACTTCTGGGAGTCAGGGAAAAAGTAGGTAGACTGCTAACTTGCCATCTTAAGCAAAAAGCAGCTGGGGGAATGATTATTGCAGTCTGAGATAAGCATAATATACAATGAGGTATACATCAAGCTTATAAATCACAATTCCTTAATTTGACTAAAATCTCCATGAGTCTAGTTATGGTCCTGCATGCAAGGTCCTGAAAGCTAACCCATGCAAGGTAAACTTTTTGTTTGGTTTTATTGGCAGTGTGGGGAATTTGTTTGGTTTTTTTTTTTTTTTTTGGGGGGGGGGGGGGAAGTACATGCCTTTGTTTTTTTGCTAAACTGCAAATGCCCTGGCTCCCTACGGGCTTGCAACAACATCAGAGTTTGCTGATGCCCTGAAATAAATGGCAATCACGGTATGCTTTCACTCAAGTATTTAGGGTATCAAGGTTGGTTCATTGAAGTACCATTTGATGCTATACACTGACAATGTGCTTTTGTTTGTAACAAACTCTGAAGCCACAATCCTCGCCCTTCTAGTGTTAATCCAGTATCTTGGCTTGCTTTCAGGCTATAGAATTAACTGGGAAAAGTTGGAACTGCTTGAGATCTCCCAGCTGTCTTGCACAACAGCTTTTCTTCCAGTGCAACTCCTGAAGGCAGTCAGAAGCAATTAAATGTTTGAGGGATGAAATACTAAGGAATTTTGAAAAACTCACAGAGATGAATTTAAAATTCACTGTCCTTCAAATGGCAGATGACAACAGGTGGTAGCAAGTGATTTATATGTTTCTTCTGGGAAAAATTAACAGTCACAATTTACTTAGATATTTTTTGTATGTTTCAGGTAGGTTAGTTCTCTCCGTATTGTACTCTGGGGGTGATTTTTTTTGGACTATTTTTCAGAAAGTGTAGACTCCCTACTGCTAGGAATAGTTGCTGAACCTGCAGAGCTTTTACTGTTCTGTTGTCATGCATTGGGCCCTTCACAGATCCCACCAACCTGTAACAATAGCCTATGGGAAGGGGGTCAAAAGAGCATTACAACAGATTCTTACTCTAAAATCCTGGGATCTTCATCTACGCAGGGAAGCCTAAACTGTTCTGGCTGATAGAATGCATGTGACATCCCACAAAACCTCATTTGAGGGTCATTTCTCCATAGGATAGGTTGGTTGCCAGTGTTTATGGCAAAAACTGGTTGAAGAGAATACCTCTATTTTGGGTTATGTCTTATAATTCCCAGCTGCATAAATATAGGTACATCTGAAACATTTATTGATATTTGGTCTATAAATACACGGTATGTATCAGCTCTAAGATTGTCCTGAGTTTGGCCACTCTGTACTCTATTGACAGAAAAGGCATTTTTGACTTCTGTAGATGCTTCTGAAACCTATTATGAAGAGTAGGAATGGGAAGTCTTGGCAAGCAAGCTCATGATTTTGTGCTGTGTGGCCCAGTTAGCCTTTAAGTATGCATGTCTGACAACGGGTTATGTAAATGAGCAGATTTTTGTGTTGAACTCAAGGCAATGGAAGGGAAGCAGTAAACAGACATGTCATGGCTCATGTGGTATTTTTGCATCTGAATACTAAAAGACATTGAAGAAGCAGCCCAGGGTAAAGACAGCTATGTGAATGGCGTGTGGAGAAGAGAAGGCCAGTGAAGTTCATTCAAGAACTCCCACCAGGATCGAAGGTCTGTTGTATTAGACACCATACCAACACATAGCCAGGTAGAGTGACTGCCCAAAAAGTTTTCACTCTGAAGAGTTAAGGGACACACAAAACAGTAGCAGAAATAAGCACTTTGAAATAATGCAGCCAAATGCAAAATCCTACATCTGTGAACAGATAATGTAGGTCACACTTAAAAGGTGGAGACCATTTCCATGAATGCAATGACATGAAAAGGGGATTAGGGTAATGACAGAAACCCAGGTAACTCTGGGCTCCCAAATAGATGCTGACTTTTAAAATGGCAAATATGATTATTGGCTGTGTAAGGAGTAGGGAGACAGGGAGAAAACTCCTGGGTTATAGAGGCTCAACTTCACAGAGTGTGTGGAAAAAATAGAAACAACATTTAGGACAGAGCTACCAGAATTAGTTGAGGACTCGGAAAGATCTTTTGATCAGTGAGAGAAGTGAGAGTGGTGTTTTGTTACCAGTGCAACAGAATGACAGATGAGATGATCTCAGCTACTATTTGTGGCTTTAACCCTGCTAATAGTCTTCTTAAGGACACAACCCACTGGATGCCCAGTCTGGTGCATTTTGTATGGTTAGATGGTGTCTATGCACTAGGGAATCCTTCTTGGACAGTGCTGGAGTGGATTAAGGTATGTACTCTTGCACAAGACTTCCCTCTTACATCTCATTTTTCAGCTTGATAAGAAGATGCCAATACCTGAGCGTTGCGGGGAGGTTAAACCTGTATTTTAGCTTTGAAGCTTCAACCTTTCTCGCCTGTATATGGAAAAGAATATTAATCTTGATGGTCTAGTTTCTTACAGAAAATCAGTGGTAGCTACTTTGATAAGTTCTCAAAAGAGGTGCTTAAAAAAAATTCTCGAAAGTCAAAGCTTTCTATTGTGTTTCCAGATAGAATAGTAGATGAAAGCTAAGAAGATATGCCAAGTAATTCCGAAATCAACTTTAAAGCACACGATCATGTCTTGGCAATCTGAAAGCAGTGTGTGGAGAAGAGAAAAGGGTTGGCAAAGGAATGAAGAAAAGAAGTATTCTACAAAAAAAGAAATGGCATGTCTTGGCAGAGAGACAATGTTTGCTAACCTGTTGAAGGGTTCAGTCGTAAAAGAACTGTGTTCATGAGAACTGAAATAGAGCAGAAACCATTTACCACTTGATGTTTTAAAGCAAACTGCCAAATAAAATTCTGAAAGGTTTCACTTTGCAGATCAACTCGACCTTATCATGTGATAACATAGCAGGAAAATCTGTGCTCTCGCTAGGTTCCTTAATAATGCATCTGAGAAGAAGACATGTCACATTCTGCTCTCAGTTACAGCAGAGTAAGCCATAATATATCTGCTGAATTCATATTTATTTAGGTATAGCTGAGAAAATGAAGCAGTCCAAAAGGTGCAGAAGGAAGAAAATCAGTCACTTGGGTGATAAATTAGAACTATAAACCAGGAGTCGGATGTTGAGCAGGGCAAGTATCAATCTGTGGTGGGTGTGGTTGATTTTAAAAGTGCAGGAGGTATAGTTAAAATCCAAATCTGGTCTTGCACATCATCATCCTCAGTGTTTGTTTTTTGAGACATAGTCTATTAGTTTGCCTCCTCTTCATGTGGCTATCTAGATCAACTTTTATACAAATATATTGCATGCAATTAGAGGAACTCAAGAGAAAAGGGAACCTTGGATATAGCAGCAACCATGGGGAAAATGACATGAAACACTCCTAAAATCACCATGGAAAGAAATGTGTGGGGAAGGTGAGGCTCTAGTAGCCTGGAGAAGACCTGACTTTGTGGGTGACCGTGGTCGTGGCTATCTTGTGCAGACTTGTGCCCTGGCACGACCGTCGGGCAGTGCTGCTGCTTTTCTGCAGCACCGGCAGGAATGCCAAAACACACGACCGGCCACCTCTGATAGGTTTTAAAAAATGATTATTTAGACTGGGGTTTTACTAATCAAGCAGGGAGCAGCTGAACTTTACTCACCCAGACAGAAGCCCTCTTACCCCTATCCAACAACAGATAACCCTGCTCTTTGCTCACCCAAGTGGATGTGCAGGCAGGCACTGAAGCTGTGTTTGGATACACAGGGGTTTTGTCCAGCTTGAAAGATCCCTGTGTTTGCACTTAGCAATTAACTTTGCTGTTATCTGTCTTCAGTGTAACAGCTCTGCTGCGAGTGCTCCTCAGGAGGGCTCTGCCTTGAGTACACAGCTGAGGACGTAAGCGGAATGTATACAGTGAGGCTGTCTCATATGGATTGGTTTTGGTATGCAAGGTGTTTCTTGAATGACTCGCGTTTTCTGAGTAGCAGCTCTCTGTTATACAGAGATAAAAGAAGGGTTAATGCAAGCCCTTTTTCAGCCCCCCCTCTTTCCCCCACGCCAAACACACACACTCTCAACAAAAATCTCTAAATCATGCTCTCTTCCCGGAGCTCCAAGACTGGGAGTTACACATAGGACCTCTGTAGCTGCACAGTGCCACACTATTCTGAACGAGATGCTGAAGGCACTTGAGTTTCTTTTAGTCTCTCCCCTCCCCTCCGCCCCAGATTTAACCTAGTTTTATGGCATGAACAGCCCCAAAGAAAGTCGGAGAGAAAAGAGATGAAGGCCAGAGAGCAGAGGAGGACCAATGAAAGAAGCAGTAACCATTCTGTCATTCCTTTGGAGAGCAACACTAGACACCTTTAAATGCAGAGAGTGTCCTCTGCCTTTTTGCCAAAGCCCTTTTATCTGTGTGAATAAAAAGGGAGGCAGGTCAGCCTAGTTTCTGTTGCCAAATAAAAGCATGAATAAATTAGGCTATTCTTAGTAGGCAAGTGAAAGGGAGAGGGGGGGGAAAAAGTCAGTATCTATTTCTAAAGCAATTTCATATTCTGCCCCAACTGTTTGCACATGATAGAAAGGGGCTGGAGCTGCCTACTATTATGATTAGTACTATTGTTATCGCTGAAGGGCCTCATTGTTCTAGAAGATGTTAGGTTTGCACGATTCACAATCCATCTCTATTCATCCAGGAAAGGTTAGGAGAGAGGATCTGATATTCTGCAAAGGGTTTTCTCCCCCCTTCCCTCCCCCTGCCTTCTCCTTTACTGGCTTAAGGCAGAAAGCAGGCAGAAGGTCTCCTATTAACCAGAATTAGGAAACAGGGATCTAGGTGCCTGGGAACAGCCGCTCCGTAGCTCTAATCCCAGTGAGGACCTTAATTGTATCTGGTTTAACAGTTATTCATGCAGTTTTACTGCAGGCAGGCACGGTGATTAGGGACATTGGTTGGAAAAATCTGTTCATTAGCCTAATAAAGGCTGCCTAAGCCTGCTTGTTCAGCCACTAATAATCCAACTATTAGTGCCATGCTAGATGCTGTGGTATTAATATGTGTAGTTTACTAGTGTCACAACAGCAATATGGGTCAGTTTAGTCATTCCTTGGTTTCACAGTCTGGCACCCTGTGCTGGTGCAGGAGAGAGAAATGAATGAGTGAATGAGTCTGACAAAACAGATCGCACCATATAGCGAACCCCCAATATGATTTTGTCTGCAATTCAGAGGCAGCCCAGGAGCCTTAGGAGCAGGGTTGTTTGAGGACAAGAAAATCAGCCCCTTCCAGTGATGGATGTTCTTGAAAAGCAGTTTATTTTTTCATAGGTGGTTCGCTCATTTTCTTCACAGAAGAGCTTTGGCTGTATATCAAATATTAACAGAGGGTAATTGTTGGGGAAGACGGACATTTGCTGTCCTCACGGCATAGCGCGGTGCATGGGCACACACACCTCCCGGCGTGTGCTGAGACCAACACCCAGCTTGGGAATGTCCAGGTTGTCTTTGGAGAACGAGAAAAGGAGGTATAATTGTCTTTTTCTCTGCTTCCTTGATTTCCCTCAGCTGACCTAAACTTTTCCTTTCCTGATAGAAGGAGGTAAAAATACTGCTCACACTTTAGGGGATTCATCTGCCCTAAGCATAATCCTTGGGTTGCTAATTAGAGTGTCAGTGGCTCCTTCTGTAATACGATCCTGTCATTCATCTTTCTCTTTTATTTATGGGAATGATTTGTTGCATTTTCCAACAGAAGATGAAAATGACACTAATGTAATATTATAAATAAATTGTTGCCAGATATCTTTCTAAAGAAGCTCTTTCTAAAGAAGATTTTAATGAGACATTAGAAAATTAACAGAGGTGGATTATTGCTTTTTCCTGCCATAGCTGATCTTTCACCTGCTTGTTTTCAATACCTCTCCCTGTGAGACACTATATGTAACCAAAATCTGCCTTGACTTTGAACCAGACTAGATTCATAACCACAAGCGGGGTACAGAATTAGACATGTACATACACTGTGTGTGTCTGTTAATAGCAGTGGCACCTGTGAGAAAATGAAAAAAAGCCCCACCAACAGGCAGGTAGGTGACCTGTTGTTACCTATAGCTACCCATCCAAATCCAAAGGATATGCATTCTATTACTGCCTGATAAATACCCGCTAAAACACAAATGGCAAACCAAAAACCATTCAAATGGAGAAAAAACACACTCCTTCATCTTCACTGGCCCTCACCTGCTTTCCTCCAAACCCAGAAAAAAAATAATCCTAACCCTCCCACAAAGTGCAAGAGCCAAAATCTGTCCTTGCTGAGTGCTGGGTTGTCTATGTAGGAATGATATTGTGTACCTTCAGAATAGTTAGATAACTTGATGCATCCCTTTTCAGGTAATGACTTTATTTTCTATTCTAGGTGTGTATTTTAATTGCAATTGCTGTATGCTCATTTATAAAAAGATATTATTTTAATCCATTTGATTAGTATCTTGGGAGTTTCATATCAATGCTATTCGTTATTTTTTGATAGTACTGCATTTGAACTGTTTGTTTAGTGAGGTGAAGGGAGAACATACCAGGTGGGCATGTACTGTTCACTGCTGTGTCCATATGCGATTGTCTACATCTGGGATGCTGGTGGTATGCTAAGTGGTGCTATACATTTCATAAATTTCAGTCAAGTGAATAAGTGTATTTTTCATGCTCCTGTGATCATCAGCTTCATTTCTGTGTTCTGAAACACTGCTTCCAGATCTACTGCTGCAGATACCACGCAGATTCGGGCAGCAGTGAGGGATGTACTTTTCCTTCCCTGTAATATGTTGGCTTGGAAAACAGGTGAACAATATTCATCTGTGAAAAATAATAGTGAGAGGTCTTTTGACTGATATTCTCTAATAATTAAGGTTGGAATTCTAAATGTTACAGTCTAAAAGCTGGACTATTTCTAGGACTTCACTGAGAAAACTCCCATGCGCTCATAATTCAGAAACGTCAGATTTTATCTTTTTAAGTAATTGTAGTAGTTTGGAAAATATTATTATCAAAATCAATTCCTCCTCCTTACAGAATTAGACACAGGCAGTTGTTTAATATACGGAAAGCTTCAGGAGTAGAAATAGCTTGTTTTCGTATGATTCTTGCTGTGTCTCCCTGCCTGATGAGAGATGCTTTATGCTGCAATATATTATAAGGCGTTTTATGTAACTTTGTTGGAAGTAATCAGATCGATTTGATATGGCTGAAGAGAAAGGCTGTTGAAGAAACTTTGATTCTGAGTATGAGGTACCTTTGAAAAGTCCTGGATGTTGGCTATTGCTACATTTTATTATAATACTTTTATTATTACCGTATTTGCTTTTGCTCTTTGACATTCAGCTCTATATCTCTTTCAGCCCTATTTTTTAATTTTATTTTACTTTTAAATCAGCAATGATAGACATAGCAATATGTTATAGAGATTAGACAGTGGTAGGAGTCTGGAAATAAGACTGATCCTATTTTTAAGTAGAAGTAACATGGAAACGTTGCTACAGATGCTCCTGTGTTGGGCGTAATTCCGTAATAAGGACCAAAGGGGCAGCTCTCTTGTACTCTATTTCCAACACTGACTGTGTTTGTGAAAAGTTTAGCAAGAAAAATGAACTTTTCATGACTAGCTTCCAGAATCTGTAAAATTATTATCATGACACTTCCAGTTTCCAGATGATCTCATAAAATTGAACAGTCTTGGGACTTCTGGATTAAAAGCTCACGAAAGACAACTTTTTTACTGGCCACATCTCTTACAAACCAATATCTTTATTTCATGAACAAATTGCTTTGCTTACTACTTTGTTTATTTTGGAGGCTGTATCTTAGACGTAGGGGTGCAAGAATTGTATAGAACAGCCCTAATTGCTTTTTAGCCAAGTGAAAAATAATAGCTCTACTGATGCATTCAGGGTAATTAAAGTGAGGAATTTTTTCTGCTGTGGTGTGGCTAGACCTTTGCAATAAAAACTGTAGACTCTTTAATGAATTTAAGCGGTCAATGATATGATTTTTCCATTGCGTATTGAAATCTGGTAGTGCATTGTCCTTTCTCAGAGGTCATTCAGTGAAGAAAGGGCACTTGCTGTTGAATCATGCAAGCAGAACTTCCCCTAACACCTGAACTGTTGCTGACAGTCAACGACCTGTTGCATTAGTGGCTTCATTTGGGAATACCGGAACACATACAGTTATAGAAACAGTTGACCATGGTAGCGCATGATGGAGAAGACCAATTGCCAGTTCTTGAAGACAGTACAGTAGAATGAACCATACCTCATTTTATTTCTAGGCTGCATCTAGGGGGATGAAGGACTAGGGTGGATTAGCCAGAATGCAAGAAAATGCCTAAATTTTGGAGAAGATGTCCCAGTTATGTAGATTAGATATCTATATGGACTGTGACAATGCAAGAGGATGGTTCTTAGCTCCCTTCAGTTCTTCAGCAAATAACCTCAATGTTGACTAGCAAAATTGAGATGCTCATAGTGTCTATATTAGAAAAGCCATCATGAATATGGGTATTCAAGCACTAAGGAAATGAAATCAAGTGCAGGACTAGCTGACAGCTTGAAAAATCTGAAAAACTAGGCAATCGTCTTTCAGTTGTATTGCATGCATATCCATCAGATGTTACTTCAGAAGATTGAATTTATCTCACTTCACCAGCAATAGATGCTTTCAACAGAAGCTCAATGCAAACTTCTAATTCATGCTACCAAGACTTCATGAAAAGATAATTCAGTGTAGACTTCGGTACAGTTTTAATTGGATTCCACGGATTTTAGATAAGCTTATGGCTAGAAGCCTAATTCTAAGAACCCTTAAGAAGCAGGAAATGGTAACTTTTATTTCAACACCTGCTAAAGAATGCCCATGGATATGTTCAAGAATTAACTTCCACATGTGCCTTCCACATGCGTCTGGCTGGAAAAAACCAAAGAAATCCACTTGCGGCCTAATGTTGTGTTGCTTTTGAATACTTGGAAATGTATGGCAGTCCACATGAAGGTTTTCTGAGGCATCTCTTGTCTACCTCATTGCTTGCTTTGCCGTAGTGCCGATTTTAAACTCAGGCCTTGAGATGAAAAGACAGAGATCAGAGTAATTCATGGTAACTTACTCTGTGACCTTATTCAGCCTCTAATAAATGAGGGAGGGAAGGACATTTATTTTACCTGCTGGTAGCTTAAGGTTAACTGTTATTTCTTAGCCACTTTAACTGTACATTAAACCTTCTAGGTTTTCCGCACACTACCAGTATTTATCTCCTCCAATATATAAGGACACCGTTATCTAGAGTGAGGAATGTAATTTGCGGCAGGCTGCTGAAGGAGCAGACGAACAGTGAGTTACTGTGAAGGACTGCGCTATCTGATGGCGAGAACGTTGGGTGGGGATTCATGAGATTTGTCATCTGTTTCCAGCTCTGCCTTGTGCCTGTTGAATGACCTTCAGCAAGTCACTTTCTCTCTTTTGTCTCAGCTATCATTTTACCTGTTAAAATGTGATAATGAAACACGCCTTTTTATAAACCACTAGGTGCTGATGAACAGCACTGATGAAAAGTACTGCACAAAAGCTAAATGGTATTGAATATATGGTTGCATTTGGCTTCACTGAAGTATTGACTGATAATACAGGTATTGACCACCAAGTAGCTTTATTGGTCCAATAGATAATATTATACACGTCTATCAAATTTTCTATTTTTCTACCTTTTTTTAGTCTCAAAAATAATGCTTCACAGATGACACTGATTTTGCTTTCTGCTGTAATCTCACAGAGAAGCTAAAATCTTGAAATCTTTTCATTGGTATTTATTCTGTTTGCTGACCTTTGGAGGGAATGGGGCTCAAGATGCCTATTCTGATTAGCTAATTTACAATTAGTTAGTAGTAGGCTGAGGAGTCCAGAAGACATGTATTTAGGTGCAATTTCTTGTGCTTGTGCAAACATGAGCCACACAGTTTCTTCCAGCCGTGAAGAAAATTGCTCCATTGCTCTACCTGACCCACCTGCTGTCCTGGGTGGGTGGGAGCCCAGAGCTGTCCTCCTAAGCTGAAGGAAGCAGAGGTGGCTGAGATGCTGTGTGAGACACCCTTGCTTAGGAATTGTAGGCAGTTTTAACGCACTTTTCTGTTTCTGCGTGATCATGCAAGGGCCTGCTAAAGTCTAGAGATAAGTAACATTACGGTAGCTTAAATGCTTTGCCAGAAATCTGTGCTGAAATAAATATAGCTAAAATTTAGGGGAATGCTGTAGGCCGCTTAGCAGACCAAGAAGCCCAAGAAAACAGACCAAGGATCATCATGCCACTAAACAAAAAGATTGCTACTAATCTCAAAGGCTTTTTATTTTTAAAGGTCTTCATCCTGGTGTAATTTTCTTCTGGCATTTAACTTAATTTAATCCTGAGGTTCTCAGCTGTGGGTGCATTGAGGCTCTTGGTTCTCCTAACAATATCTGAAGGTTTGGTAAAATTCAGCCCTAAAATGCCAGCTACCTGTTAGTGTTTCTTAATACTAACCTATATATTTTCAGTCCTAAGGTACTATGGTTATTTTCTTGGGGATTTTTTCAGAAACCCAGAAAACAAAAAACTTCATTTGTACTTCTTTGGTGTAAAATTTGTACTCTGTTATTTTTAGTTCACTTGCTGAATTCTGGGGTTAGTATCTCCATTCAAGTTTGTTTAAAAAACAGTCCTTTATATGTCTGCATTTCTCTGGAGCTGGTACCTTGAACTCTTGGATCCTATCTCTTGACTACTTTAATTGATGGCTTTTGGACATGATACAGTAGGGATATACAGAGTCCTTAATCATGGACAAATGATAGGACTATTCTGAAAAAAGGTCCAATAGTTTTGAAATTACAAAGTCATAAACCTGACAAGAAAGAGCTATTCAAAAGCTCAAATAGGGAGTATGTGCCCAGAGTCCATCTGTTGTCAGTGGCAGGTAGACGTCTATCGCTCATGTCTTTGAATATCATCTTTCCATCTTAGAAATGAAGTGTCCTAAGGGATCTGTATTTTAGTGTTTCTGTCGTAGAAAAGATGAACTTGCTTCCATATTTATGCAGTGTGCTGCAAGAACTAAAGAAACAGAGACACTGGATATAATAAAAGTAGTGAACCATTGAAATATGAGGCTCTCTTAATGCTGGCTCAACCATCAGAAACAGAAAATTCCATAAAATATACTGATATATCTGTATGCTTGAAAGGTGTGATTTAAAAATATTTCCTACCTGTGGCTAAATGATGAAAATTACCAGAATCAAGGACTGCCTTATTTCCCGTCTTTCAAACATGGACTATCCTTCATAACACAGAGGCAATTTTTACACCAATGCTGCTATTTCAGTTTTTGTCTCTGTCAAGAAAAACAGAATATACACACACACACACACACGTTTGTCCCCCACAGCATAAAAGCATGAAGTCTGT
The DNA here is from genome assembly GCF_030936135.1 of Gavia stellata. NCBI lineage: Eukaryota > Metazoa > Chordata > Aves > Gaviiformes > Gaviidae > Gavia > Gavia stellata. Next base: position 14,460,940 of record NC_082601.1, on the reverse strand, counting down.
TCCCCAAGTTTATTGCTCACCAACGTGCAAAGATAAAAACGTCTTCCTGAAAGTCTAGCCTGAGCAGAGGGAATTCAGAAAATGAATGACAGGTGGACACCTAATTCCCTTGGGGTCCTCTCAGCTTTTGTTGTTATAGCTTAATTTCATAGTTTTGGAGATACTCATTCAGAAGCTGAACTCCTTTAATTCTGTACTTCCCCATAAAAATTCTTATTTGTTGTGTAATCCCAGCCAGCCTGTGAACTTCATAGCAAGTGAGAATACAAAATCCAATAGAGAGTGATTCATCCTCAGCTGAGTTATATACTTGAAGACATTGCTAAAAGGTATTATTTTTAACCACTACTATTATGCATTTGCATTATAGTAACAAATGAAAACTGTCCAAGATTGGGACACCACTGAACTACAGCTCCTTTAAACACTTAAAAAGAAATGATCCCTGTCCCCAAGAGCTGACAAACTAATACACTGATTAAATATGATCTTGAAAAATGTTGGCACTAGGCTACTTTTAAGGAAGAGTGATTTCTGATGTTACTTCTCATTTTGTTACATGGTTTACTACATGCCTCTCTCATACCTTATTTGGTGATGTTATGTATAAATTTTAAGTAATATGCATTCTGCTTTCTGCTGTCTAGATTTGTGGATTTCTTTAGAGGCTGTACTAATTTTGTGGAAAAGGATAAAAAGAAGAGGTATTTGAATTATTTGAAATCCTTAGGCTTGCACATAATTTCTTGTACATGTGCTACAGCTTTCAGAGACACCCCCTGGACAAGAATGTAGTACATGGATATGAATGTATTTATGTCTACATGTATCTATGCTATACCAGCTGACTTCTGTCTTCACTCAGGATTTCATTTAGGTCTTTGCTACATTAAATTTACAGGCTCTCTGCCATGCAGGACTTTTTAAGGGTTTCACAAAC